>NW_004567132.1:7687737-7717432 GCF_000260355.1 Condylura cristata | reverse complement strand
GGAAGTGGCTTAAGCTTCTCAGTGCAGTGCTTTAACCCGCTGCGCCACCAGGGAGGGCCTGTTGATTATCGTTTTAGTGACTTTTTTTTTTTTTTTGAATTATTGTGTTAATCATTTGCAACCTTAGGTTGACTAGATACAAAAATTCAGCAAAAACCTATGAAAACATTCTGAAAGAAGCAATTGTTTGAAGTTATAGTAAAGTTTATATTTATATATATATTAAGATTTTATTTATACATATAAAAATGGGGTATAGGCCACAGGTGCGGTGGGTAACAGGATTCACTAGAGACAGCGTGGAGAGCAGAACAGGAAGATCCACTGCTGAAGGGAACAGCAGGTGAGACAGGACAGGTCTGCTGTTGTGCCATGTGGGTTAGGGCCCTGCTGGGGATGGAATTCCTGCTACAGTAGCTGATATTGGCAGCATTGAGACAACCCTTTGCAGCACCAGGGAGGCCCCAGTATATTTCCTTTTTTTATATAAGTTTTGTGCTACAATCCATCTCCTGTTCTGTTCTGTTCTATTCTACTCTATTCTTTGTTCTTTGGTTCTAATTTTCTTGCAGTGCTTCAGCAGCTTTGCATGTCTTACTGTTTCTGCATCCAGCTCTCATGTGTAGAAACAGAACCCACTGAACATGAATGACTGGAAGTCCTTACTCTGATTACTTCATGTGTCCATATACCTCATGGGTTTCCAGCTTTGACTATTGCTCAGAATGCAGCCATCATCTACTCCAATGTAGAAGTATATGCTCAGTCAAAGAATATGGCCTGAAGGAAGTGGGAGAGTGGGGCATTTTGTAGGTGTTCACACTCAGGACTTGCATTCTAGGAAAACTTGGTAAGCAGGGTTAGAAATGGGTTCTAGAACGTGCGCTCCAAAAATAGTTAACATACCCTAATTTTTTGGTGGGAAAGACAGGATAAATGTGGGGTGAGGTGGAGGTGATAGAAGACTGAACTATCCGGAGTGGCAGTCTCAACCTCAGAAAGCGGGAGCTGGGTAGCAGGTGTTGAGACTGCAGTAAGCCTATTTCCAGGCGAGGTCTCTCTTACAATTAAGCCGAATAGAGGGAAGAAGCCATATGAAGCACCGAAATGAAATCCTGAGTAAGAAATGTTGATGGAAGTAAGGCGAGATTGAGTGTACCTGTGGTTACTGTTGGTTGCTTGTAACCCTCCAACTCTACCACCACAGCACCTAAAGCCTGTGACCTACTCGTGTGTGGGCCAGGCTCTATCCAGCTCTCGGAACACTGGCAGGCAACCTCTTTCGTATTGGGCGATTTCTGCTGGCTCCCAAATAAATCTGAGTAGAATGTACTACGCTCTTTCCCATTCTCTGATTCTCGGGGGAACCAAAGTAAGCGGCGGGATGCCAATCTTGTCACTGTCGGCTGCCACTGGGATTTAATGAATGGAAATGCACTTTTTCCACAGAACGAGTTGCTTCATTAGAATAATATGAGGATTTGCGTTTAGACGGCGAGGAGCGAAGGAGAAGAGGTGATCTGTTTTTTCGTGCAACCTTTAGAACAGCAAATAGACTCAGTACCAACTCCTATGCAAAAGCAAAGTTGGGTTTTCCGCAGCGTGCGGACAGGATGACTTTTGGTCCCTAGTGGCCACCGTACCGTCCCTAGTTACCGCGCCCCTAGTAACCGCCTGCCCCCAAACCTGAGGCTTCGGTAGCCTGAGGCTGTGCCTGCTTCCCCGCCCCAGGCCAGCGCGGGCGCTCAGGCCTAGGCGGCGCGGTGATGGCCGCCTCACACGGAGCTGGAAAGCCGGCGGTCTCCAGGCACCAAAGCCCGATAAATCCCACCACCGGAGCGCTGGCAGCCCAACCCAAAAGCAAAGACTCCGTAGACGACCGGGCAACTACGGCAGCAGCCTTGGAGAAAGAAAAGGAAGAGGAAGTGGAGAAGGCAGAGCCTCAGGCGCGGGCGCCGGTAACTCAGGGGCGGGACGTGAGCTGGGGCCGGCGCGGGCAGCTTGCTGGCTGCGCGCTGGCCCGCGTTTCTGCGCGACTGAGTCCGGGAAACGCGGCACCCTGTCTGATCCTCACTACTGGGTGAATCGGACAAACAAAACCGAAACGTTGAATCGTCTTTTAATTTTCATCAGAGCTGTAGAATTTCCTGGAGAACACTCACATTACTCTCTTCTACAGAGTATAGAGTACAGAACTTTGTTCCTTAAGCTTCAGTGTCTGTTGGGAGTAGACATCTCCTTTTCTACAAAATTTTCTTTAAGGAAAATTGTACTCTACTCCGTAGTGGATAACCCATAAAAACTCAGGAGTCATGTGTTATTAGTGGATTTTAACACAATACACTATAGGCGGAGTTTAAAACCATCAAGAGTTCAGTGAGTAGACTAGATACAGATAAAGTTAAGCATCCAGCGAAGCTAATTATTCAGGTTCCAGTGTTTCCTGAAGGCTGTTCTGGGTGGAGTGAGTCAGACTTTTCACTGATCAGTTTTCAGTATCAAATGTGTTGAGAACACCTGCCCACCAGGTGTAGGTCTGAGTCTGCCATCTGCTGTCTCCATTAAAAAGATACGAACCTCGAGTTTTAGCTACCATTCTGCAGATATAAACTCACTCCCAGCTAATACCTTTTGTCCAAAGCTTCTCAGATAAAAATCCATGGTCTAGGGCTAATAGATATCAGGGAGTAATTTGAAATTCTAATCTCTATGATCTTTGCTAAAACTTAATGAGAAATTTTGTAGCAACACTGTTTATGGTCCTTATTTCACTAATAAATATACCCTATTTGAGGTTATCTAGAATAAGGCACCTTGAGAGTCTGAGCATCAACCAGGATTAGAGTTACAGGATTAGTTTTGTTCATTATAATACTTACCCTCAACACAAGCCAATAAATAAGGCAAAGTGATGGAGGAAAAAGATTGGAATGAAGAAATAGTATTTGGTGTCCTAAGTTAGGATCCTCTCACTGCCACTTGCTAGATAATATTAATAATTTAAACTGTGAAAGAACTATATTAATTGTCTTTCATCTCACAGGGCTGTAATGAGAAGCAAATAAGAGGATGTGTATCATATTTAAACAGTAGTTTGTATAATTAGTAATAATGGTTAACAACTTACCCAAAGATTAAATTCTTCTATAATTGCATTTATATATACTTCCAGGGTTCTCCATTAAGCTTCAATTTTATATGAAACTGTCATTATCTTAGGAGAAATTACAATCAGTTGGTTTTAAAGGGACATATACAAAGTCCTTCCTGTCCCCCAAAAGGAAGCTAAGTTTTATGACTTTGTCACTGTTCTGAGACCATCACACTTTGAAAAACCTGTGTAAGCTTCCACAATAGACCTAACAGTCAGACACACTGGGGTTAGAGGAGAGAAGAGCTGAAAAAGTAAGAATGAGAGTGCTGGAGCCAAGCTTTTCCATTTTTGAACTTTGGAGTAGGTCTTTACCTCAACCCAATGTTAATTTATTTCCTCATTATCATCTATAAAATGTAGTAAACTTGGGCCACCATGGTGGTGCAAGGTTTAAGCACAGCACTATGAAGCTATCCACTGCAGCATGAATTGGATCACCAGCCAGGGAGTTGACCCACAAGGTGCAGCAGACCTCTCCTGTTTCGCCCATTGCTCCTCAGCAGTGCACTTCGGTCAGTCCACTGGTTCTGTTCTCCACCTATGTCTCTGCCGAATCCTCTCACCCTCCACCTTGGACCGCTGGCCTATATTCCAGTTCTTGTATGCATAAATAAATCTTTCTTAAAAATGTAGTAAATTCAAATGCCCAACACCCATGGGTTGATTAAAGAGCCCATTGTCTCAATTGTAGAATCCTTTCAGTCCCTTGGTTTCCCAAAACTATCCCTCCTCCCACACACACATCCGCCAACCCTCACGTACACACCCCCATTGCAGGAGGACTCTTTATCTATTCTGGGCACTGAGTATACTTTTTTTGAATCCAGTCTCAGCTGGAGATAGTGTTTCATAGAGGCATTGTTATGTGATTTGTTATAACATGGGTAAAGCAGTTTTCTGTAACAGGTAAAATTGGGTCGTCTAATTTTTTAAAGTATCAAGCATTTAAGTGCTAGTTACTGATTAGCAGTGGTGGATGAAGTAGACATAGCCCATGTCATCACAGAATTTCCAGTCTGATGGGGAAGTTAGAAGTAAAAAATGAATGTTGGAAAAAAAGTATTTCTATTAAAAATAGTTAATTGAATTAACTTTTTTTTTAAAGATTTATTTATTTGTGCATACAGAACTGGGGTACAGGCCAGAGATTTGGGAGAGGTGGGGGTGAGAGGATTCCCCAGAGACAGAGTGGGGAGCAGAACAGGCAGATCAATGAAGTACAGTGCTAAGGGGAGCAGTGGGCAGGTCAGGAGAGGTCTGCCATGCCATGTGGTCACCTCCAGGGCAGGTGGGAATCGAACTCATGCAGAAGTGGCTTTAGCTTCTTAGTGCTATGCTTTAACCCGCTGCGCCACCAGGGAGGGCCTAAATTAACTTTTAAGTAGATTGCCTGATATATGAGAAGGAGCAGCCATTTGAAGATTGGGCATGAGGAGAGCATTCCAGGCATATGTAGGAACAGCATATGCAGAGACTCTAAGATAGGAAGAAAAAGAACTTGGTGTGAGGATTTGAAAGAAAGCCAGCAGGGCTGAAAAAGAGAGAAGGAAAGGGGACCAAATGAGGTTGGAAAGGACCTTAGGGACCTTATTACTTAGGACCTTTGGGACTTGGTTTGGAGTTGTGTTTATTGTAGGTGCAATGGGAGATCTTTGAAGACTTTTCAGAATTTACATTTTTAAAAGATGACTCAAGTGCCTTTGTGGAGAATTAGAGGGTCTGACAAAGCAGAAATAAGGAGTTGGTTTGGAGGCTGTTGCATAATTCAGGTTCCAGAGGCTGTGGCTTGTACCTGGAGTCCAGGAGAGAAGGCAAGAGGTAGACAAATCAATTTCTAAGAATACATAAGCCTTGGTGTTATATTATGTGTGAAGGACCGGAGAGAGAGGAAAAAGTCACAAATACTCCTCCCCAGGTTTCTTATTTGACTAGATATCTGGAAGATCATGTGTATTTACTAAACTGGGGATGGCTTAGGGAAGGAAAAGGTTTAAAGTCTAGGTGGGAAATCAAGTTTTTCCACATGGTAAATTGGAGATGCCAATAAAACTACCAAATTAAAATGTCTCAGAAGCAGTTAGGTCTATGAAGCTAATCTATAGGGAGTGTCTGGGCTAGAGATAGTTCTATCTAGGATTTTTCAGCTTTTTAAAAACAGTGGGAATCCTTGAAGTCACCTGCAGAGACTTCACCTGGGGAGAGAGTGCAGAGAAATAATAGGAGTCTATAAAAGAACTCTTAAAAAAAAAATCTCAACATTAACAGGTAGAGAAAAACAGGCCAAAGATATCAGGGACCAGTTACAGTGATCAAAGGAGTATCACAAGAGTGAAAATCCCTCATTCATTGACCCTGACCATGAGGGAAGGTAGTTATGAGAAGGTAGTTCTGTGCAAAGTAGTTTTGTAGAATGGAAAATAAGAACTTCCAATGGATGGTTACTCTTTCCTTAAAGGAATAAATGAATGATCATAGGCAGTTAGAGGTTGGATTGTGGAGCAGGTGGAAGAGCAAAGGTAGCAATATTGCTGGGACAGTGCAAGAGCCACCTTCCAGAAGGAGCAATGGGAGGAGAAAGGTTGACTAAATATCCTTTAGAAATTTTTCTAAAATTTGGGCCCTCCCTGGTGGCACAGTGGGTTAAAGCACAGCACTATGAAGCTATCTCAGCCACTACAGCTGAGTTCGATCCCCAGCCAGTCAGCAGAGTGACTTAGGGGGGGCCTCCTTTCTTTTTTTTTAAAAGTTGCTTTTTTACTAGACTATCGTGATGGCACATGGGTGACTTGGTGATGGGAAACTCACGGGGATTACAATTGAGATGAAGAAAAAAATGTACAAAATGATGTAAAAATAAACTATTATATTTTTTAAAAGTTGCTTTTTAATTATGGAAATAATACATTGACACATTCTTTTGAAATATCAAGTGTGGCCCTCCCTGGTGGCACAGCATGTTAAAGCAGAGCACTAAGAAGCTAAAGCCACTTCAGGGTGACTTCATCCCGCCCTGGAGGTGACTCACATGGTGCAGCAGACCTCTCCTGACCCGCCCGCTGCTCCCCTCAGCAGTGTACTTCATCCATCTGCCTATTCTGCTCTGACTATGGTGAATCCTCTCTTAAAAAATATATCAAGTGTTACGTAAGGTTTACAGCCCATTTGATGTTTCTTCTCCCCCCAAAAATTGGGATCTTCCTTTTTCTCTCCATTTGTAGCCACTGTTTTAAATTGATGTATATTATTCTGAACTTTTCCCTGTCTCCTTTATATATTAACCTGTGGCAGCATTTTAATACACATATATACATACAAACACACGTTTTTTTCTCTTATTTATTCAGGGTTTACCCATGTTTTACATGACATCTGCTTCATTCCTTACATATCTTTTCAATCCAGTACTTTTTTAAAATTCCAAAATTGCAGCTGATATTTGGTGGACCATAACACAAATAATTATAGGTCCTGATCACTAATGAAGGAACATGTCCTGGAAGGATTCAACATCTAAATGGGTCAAGCCAATTTAGGATGGATTATCCTCTAATCTAGTTGCTGCATGCACAACATTCCACAAGAAGCGGAACAATTAAAGGCAAAGGGAGCATTTCAGGAGCTTGAAAAGTAATGGCTCTAGTCTAGGCTATTTGATACACTAACTGTTGTCTCATGTGTGGAAACATTCAGCAGGAAGTTGCTGAATAATTATTAATCTATTTTAGGTAAAAATGCTGATAATCCGTTTATCTGAGAAGTTCAAACTAGTACTCACAGTAGTAAGCTGACATAGAGTAGGTTCTGTGCAGGAGTCAGTGCATAAGTGTCATCTGTCAGACCTGCCACATCTCTTTAGAAGTTACTATTCCTTTTATGATAGGTCCAAATAAATTTTCTTTTTTTTAAAGATTGATTTATTTATGCATACAAGAATTGGTGTACCAACCTGAGGTATGGGGGTGAGAGGATTCACCAGAGACAGAGTGGGGAGTGGAACAGGCCCATTGACCGCTGAGGGGAATAGCGGGTGAGACAAAAGAGGTCTTCTGCACCCATGTGGGTCAGCAACCTGGTCAATGGAACTAGTGCTGCAGTGGCTGGTGATAGCTTGATAGCATGATCTTTAACCTCTGTGCTACTGGGGATGCACAGTTTTCTCCTTTTCATGAAAATGATTGTTATAAGGCCTTTAAGTGATGTTCTAAAAGAATGAGTGGGAAACACACACATGCTTTTGCCTAAGAGCAGTTCTTTGGAATACCTGCTGTTTTATTTATTTATTGTTAAAGATTTATTTATTTATGTATACAAGTGCTGGAGTAGAGACCAGAGGCACAGTGGTGAAGTGAGAGGATTCACCAGAGATAAAGTGGGGAGCAGAACAGGTAGCTTGATAAAATACATTGCTGAGTGGAGCAGCTGGTGAGACAGGAGAGTTCTTGCATCATATGGGTTAACTGCCTGACCAGAGATCAGACTTGCGCTGCCCAGGCTGCCTATGGCTTCATAGTGTAAGACTTAACCCCTTGCAGCACTAAGGAGGCCCCATCTCCATATTTTTATTATAGCTTTGGAAACACTTTTCCTTAATATTCAGTAGAATGTAGCTTTTTAGAGCAGCCAATATTTCTTTTAGTTTTTTTAATCCTTTGTGAGGGATTATCTATGCTCCTTCCTGGTTGGAAACAACTTTTTCTTTTTTAACTACATTCATTTGTTCAGCAAATATTTATTGAGCATCTCTAGTTAGTGCATCTCTAATTAGGAACTTTTCTAGGCACTAGATATACAACCATGAATAAAACAGACAAAACCTTGCTTTTGTAGCACTTTTTGATAGAGGCAGCATATAATACACAAATAAGTACACTATTTAGAATTTCAGTTGCTAGTAAGTATGAGAAAGGTAAAGCAGAAAGAGGCTAACTATGAGTAGGAAAGAGGTTGTAAATTTAAATAGGATAGTCAGCAAAGACCTTGTTGATTAGATGATATCTGAATAAAGACCTGAAGAAGAAAGTAAGTAGGCCATGCAAATATCTGTAAAAGCAGCTTGGGAAAAGGAATAGTCAGTATAAAAATGACTGACGTTATTTTGCTGATTCTGTAGCACTGGGAAAACTACAAACTGAAATCAGCCAATGCTGGTAGAATGAACCACACCTGCCAGGGTAAGAGTCTGCCGAGGTGAAGAAGGCAGACTAGTGCATAGAGAAGTGACAAGAAAAATAAGTTCCTTCTTTCTATAGCCTCACCACCTTCCTCTAACCCCACATTTGGCCCAGACTAATGGGAAGCAGTGAGCAAAGGAGAAATGTAGTTTGTTGGGCCCCAGCCCCAGTATCACATGGCAGGTGTATTGAACTTAAAAGCCATAGTTTAACACTTGACACACCTACTTTATGAATGGTGAGGCTTAATATTCAGTAGATTAGAATGCACTTCATATGTCTTTGAAGTACAGAAACTTCTGGCACCATTTCTATAATCTTTATCCCAAGTCATAAGAACACCCCAAACTGAACAGTTACTTCCATTTAATCCTTTCATCTTTCAAGGGTCAGAGGGGTCTGAAACCAGGTGGCCAGTGAGTGATCAAGAGCCAGTATAGTAGACAAAGAAGAGAAACCACCTCCTGCTTGCCCTCACCTCCTTTCTGGGCTTGCTTTCCAGAATTGCTTGATGCATTTTACTTTTCTCTCATTCTGCAACTGAATAGCTTGCTCTCCACAGTTCTCCCCAACCCTGCTGCTTTGTTAATGTTATTTCCATTGTCTGGAGTACTTCTCTCCTCTTTCCCCCATAATGTGATCCTCCAGATTCTTCCATTATTTTACTTAGTTTAAGTGATGAGTCACTCAGAGTTTTGTTCCCTCCATTTCCCAGTCCTCATTTCACTATACTCCCACGTTCTTCCTGTTTCATACACGTAGGGTCCTTACTGCATGAACCCAGAAGAGAGGGCATTGAGCTGGTTTGTAGCAGTAGGAATTGTGTTCTTCATCTCAGTTAAAACTTACAAGACAGAAGGAAGAGCTTTATAAGAACTGGGGTGCAGGCCAAGGGTGTGGGAGGATTCACCAGAGACAGAGTGAGGAACAGAACAGGCAGATTGACCAAAACACACTGCTGAAAGGAGCAGCAGGTGGGACAGGAGAGGTCTGCTGTGCCATATGGGTCATCTCTCTGGCCAGGAATCGAACTTATGCTGCAGTGGCCGCAGATTGCTGTATAGTGTTGTGTTTAACCTCTTGTGTCATCAGGGAGGCCCTTCTTTCTTTCTTTTTTTTTTTTTCTAAGATTTATTTATTTTTGCATACAGAACTGGGGTACAGGCCAGAGATGCGGAGGGTGAGAGGATTCACCAGAGACAGAGCGGGGAGCAGAACAGGAAGATCAACAAAGTACACTGCTGAGGGGAGCAGTGGGCGGGTCAGGAGAGGTCTGCCAGGTCATGTGGACTCCTCCGGGGCAGGCGGGAATCGAACTCATGTGGAAGTGGCTTAAGCTTCTTTGTGCAGTGCTTTAACCCGCTGCGCCACCAGGGAGGTCCCCCTTCTTTCTTTTTAATATAATTTCTTTTGGGGAAAATGAAGTTACTTTTAATCCATTATATGTAGATAGCCCACAAGATAAACAACATAATTAAGTGGACTCTTTAAGCTTTGGTAACCACTGTTTTGACTTAATTTGTCTTTCAATTCCAAACAATATGTAACAGATTTTTCCCCTTCTGTCAGGCTGATTTTAACACCAACTTTTCTGGGGTGGATGAACATGTAAACTCGGAGGACTTTGTGGACTTTTCTGATATCTGCCACTCTAATGAAGAATATTTCAGGAAACTAGAAGAGCTAAAGGCTGCCCACATGGAAACTATGGCAAAATTAGAGAAAATGTACCAGAATAAATTAAATTTAAAGGGAGTTCAGCCAGTGGTCATCAGGGAAGGGGCTTCTAGTGTTTCATCTGGGTAAGTTATACATAATATTACTTGTAGACTGTAAATAAAATATATACTTAGAAGAGTAGAACAAAATTATTTCCAAATATTTTTCTCTCTAATGTCCCTTTGTATTTTGTTTTTTCCCTTTGTACTTTTAATGTTACATTTATTCAGAATGTTTAATGACTTATTAACTTACTACGTGAATTCTTGCTTTGAGTGTGAGGGTCACTGGTGGCCATTTGGATTTTCTTTTTGACCCATCACTTACAGAGCTATAGACATGAATCAACATATTTCATCTGGGCTATTTTTAAATAATCAATATCAAAATTTAATGTTGAAGGCCCTTTACAATATGTGACTAAACATGAGCTCGTTAAAAATACAGTACAAAAAAATTTAAGATTAAGACATAAAGCTGATTCCAGTTTTCAAAAATGGCCTACAATTTTGAGAACCATTTCTGTTGTAAATTCACTTGCTTCAAATCTTGAGATAAGTTCCTTACCTTATCTATTGAATTAGTGCTGATTATGCATCTTCTGTGTGCCAGACCTTTCCTGGGCACCTGAGAGTCAAAGTCAAAATGCTTTTAAGGAGTTCAGAGATGAGCCGAGAACCAGTAATTGCAATATAACATGATGAATGTTATGGACACAGAGGAAGAAGCAACTGATGTTACAGTCACCTCAAGATGTTGGTGGAAGGAAGTAGGCAGGAATTTTCTTCTGAAGTGTCATATCTCTGAGTTTAGTCTAAAGGAAGAGTAGCTGCAGCAGATGCAGGAAGCAAGGAGTGGCCTTCCAGGCAACAGAAACCAACAGTACCAAGCCATGGCAGCATGAGAAATCCTAGCACTTGTGAGCAACTTTATGTACTTACCAGTGACTTAACAGTGATGGCAGAGGTGAGAGAGAAAACTGGAATGTAGACTGGGCTAGTCTTGAAAAGCTTTATAATTTAGATTGACTTAGTAACAATGAGAAAACATGGAATGGTTTCAAGAAGGAGATGATGTGATCAGATATGTCAGTGAGTCTGGGAAAGGTAGAGAATTCAATAGATTAGCTACAGGAGCCTCTGCTGTCTCAGGTTCCTCCCCTATAAAATTAGAGAGTTAAACTAAATAATTAATAGGCATCTTGTGGCATTATTCTAACAGGAGGCAATCCTTTTTATAAGCCCTTTACAGATCCAGCCTTCTGATTGTATCTTGATTTTAGAAAATAAATAATTTGATTTTTATATATTGTCACACAAATATAAGTGTAATTTAATTCTTGTTCTCTCTTAGGTCTGTATCAGAAAAGAATTCCTATCACCCTGTCTCATTAGTAACATCATTTTCAGAACCTAATTTATGTCGATCTTCCTCCTTGATTATGCTTCCTTCTGAAGATGAATTGCCCAACTTAGAAAAAGAGCATCCTGAGAAGAACAAAGTGATGAGCTATGCAGAGGAGCTCATCAACAACATGTGGACAGACTTTTCTGTTGAAGATTATATTCAGTATAAAGATGTTGACTTACCAGCAGTTGAAAAAGCAAAGAAGAAGCCCAAAGAGTGGGTACCAAAGATTACAGTACCTGAGCCTTTTCAGATGACAATTAGAGAGCAGAAAAAAAAAGAAGAGGACATGAAATGTAAGTCAGATATTGAACTGTTATACAATGCTCTCGAAAAAGAAGATTCAGAATGTAAGAAGAAATTCCGAGCTAATCCAGTTCCTACATTCATTTTTTTCCCCCCTTATCATGATTTACTCAAGCAAAATGAAGAACAGAGGAGATTTAGGAAGGAGAAAAACAAAGAAGCTCTTTTGGCTTCACAAAAGCCATTTAAGTTTATTGCAAGGGAGGAACAGAAGCAAGCAATCCGGGAAAAGCAGCTGAGAGACTTTTTGAAGTGTAAAAAGAAAATGAAGCGATTTAAAGCCAAACCTATACCTCGATCTACTTATGCTTTAACTACCAATGGCAAGTTAAAAGAACATGAGCTCTGTGGAAATACTAGGACACAAGAGCTTTTACGAAATTCATCTCCTCTGTCTGATAACCTAGCTTATGAAAATTCTGCTACCTGGAAGCCCAGGTATCCTGAACAGACTGAAAAGTTGAGGGGTAAACACAAGGGTAAGTGCCAGACTACTAATTTTGAAGACCTTCCTGAGAGATACCAGAAACACCTCTCAGAATGGGAGTATCCAAAAAAAATAACTTGTAAACCATTTGATCCTCCTGCAGTCTCAGGTAGATCCATTAAACAAGAGAAAATTTTGGCAGACAGTGAGACAGATGAAGAAGAAAATTTAAAGGAAACACAGTGGCCTTACCCGTCTCCAAGGCATAAGTCACAAGTAAGAAGTGCAAGTGCAAAGCCCATCCCTTGGGACTTCCACTTTCCAGTGCCCACAGCATCTTCCAGAGGAAGAGAACAAGCCACAAGGTAAAGAATTAGGATAAAATACTTACTGTGGTTACTAAAGTAGTATATGCAACCCTATTGATTTTATGTTGGAGAATTTGAAACCAGGAAAAAAGTAGTATATCTGATAATATATTTTACTGTACACTACAAAACATTTTACCTGAGAATATATTTCATTTTTTGACTCCTTGTGTGTAGAAAAACTGCCTATTGATTTCTAATTTCACAAGTCAGAGCCTTCTCAAAAGGTTGCTTTTTTTCAACCTTTGAGTTAAAGCTTTGCTAAACAACATTCTCATTGGCTTAAAGTGAATTAAGCCTAGTTTGTTGTCCTCAGGAAATCACTTGAGGAAAAGAAAATGTTGGAAGAGGAGAGAAATCGGATCCTAACTAAGCAGAAGCAAAGAATGAAAGAATTGCAGAAACTTCTGATAAACCGGGCTAAGGCTTATGATTCACATCAAAGTTTAGCTCAGATGTCGAAAGCCAGAGTAAAATCTCTCAGGTATCATGAAGGAATCCTGAACCTCTGGATCACTGGTTTTCAAACTTTTTTTTTTTCAAATGAATGGATACCAAAATATGAACAGATTAAGAATGGATCTAAGTTACCATCAGTTAGCTATACTCCACATATGCACACACTCACTCACCTCATGGTGAACATTATGAAGCTGTGGTAATGAACAGAATCATTTCATGCTTGTGGTCATAGTTAGTAGTTATAATCTTTTATCAGCATTCAATCTTTTTCTTTACATTATATCTGATTTTATTTATTTATTTTAAAGATTTGTTTACTTATGCATATAGAACAGGGATACAAGTGCAGAGGCAATGAGAGAATTCACCAGAAACAAG
This sequence comes from Condylura cristata, assembly GCF_000260355.1. Lineage (NCBI taxonomy): Eukaryota > Metazoa > Chordata > Mammalia > Eulipotyphla > Talpidae > Condylura > Condylura cristata. Next base: position 7,704,040 of record NW_004567132.1, on the reverse strand, counting down.
TAGGGAGCAGAACAGGGAGATTGAGGAAGTACACTGCTGAGGAGAGCAGCAGGTGAGACAGATGTCTGCCACACCGTATGGGTCACCCCTCTGGCCGGAGATGGAATTCATGCTGAAGTGGCTGCTGCAGCTAGCTTCATAGTGTTACGTTTTAGCTCCTTGCACCACAAGAGAGGGCCCTGATTTTATAATATAATATTGAAAAAGGTCTTGATTCACACAGATAAGACTAAACAGTCTGCATGTAATCTCAGAATATTTCTCAATAAACAGAAATACCAAATAGCTTTATTCTAAGGTCTGTACAAGATCTGATAACACAAATTAACATAGTGATGTTAATTAATATCAGTTATGTGTTGATTAACACATGTGTGTTAATATTTAGTGCTATGCCCTCACTGGTGGGACAACAGGTTGGAGCATAGCACTATGAAGCTCTCCACAGCCACTGTAGCACGAGTTCGTTACCCAGCCAGGGACTTGACCCACATGACGTAGCAGACCTCTCCTGACCTGCCCGCTGCTCCCCTCAGTGGTGTTTTTCAGTGGATCTACCTGTTTTACTCCCCACTCTGTCTCTGGTGAATCCTCTCATGTCCCCCCGACCTCTGGCCTTAATCCTTGTTCTTGGGTACATAAATAAATCAATCTTTAAAAAAAATATTTAGTGCTATGTATTACATTTTGCTACAGTTTTAATATTGAAAAGTAAAAATATTTATGAAAAGATTTCATAGAACACTGGAATTCTTCTGTACAAAGCTTGAAAACCATTGTTCCACAGGATCAATGTGTTTAAGTAGGAAAATAGCGCTATCAAAGCTAGGTAAGTAAATATGATTTATTAATTTTAAATATGATTCGTAAGTTCCAAAGAATCTATATTTGTTTTAATTATCATGAATATTCCTTTTAAAATGTGTATTATGTATAATACTAAGTAAATTCTTACATAATGTATGTAAAGGAACATATATATATATACACACACATATATATATACACACATATATATATTCCTTTTTAATGTATATCAACATAATTGCTAGAGGGAACTTGAGCAAAAAAAATTCCTTAGATATATACTATTCACTCCTAAAAAGAAAACTGGCTTTTTCATAATGCCAACTTGTAGATAATTAAGCAAGTTGTAATTTTATCATACGGTAATTTTCTCTAACCCATGAAATCTTACCTTGACAGAGTTAATATATTTAATATAGAAAAATATAGCAGTTTAATTCATTAAAGGATCTTGTTCAAAGAGTAGCAACACTTACTGTGAATTTATATATTTTGGCTTTGTTCTTCAATATGCTAAAGTCCTGTATTACCCATTTCTTCCTGACCTGCTCCCATTTAATTAACTTGCCACTCATTTATAGGAAATCTCATTTAGGGTATAAAAAAGAGTAAGGTCTTATTTTTGGAAGTTCCTTAAAGAAAAGACAGCTAATTTGGACCAAGCTTTCTTGCTTTTATGCACTTAAAAGTATGATAAAATGGCATTATTCATCTAATCAAGATATTTTATGGCTTCAAGATTTCAGAATCTTAGAGTACTCAGACTGTTTCCAGGATGTAAAATGTGTGCTCTCAGAACCTAGGATTTTAATTCTGCATTCCATATAAATGTGATAGTCTGGAATAAGAATTGTGGTACCCCATAAACCATGCTTTTAATTCAATTGCTGATTGGTTATCTAAGTTAAAGTTTATGTATTCAAGTTCTTTTTAAAATTCCATTCCTTTTGTTTGCTTTTAGAAAGAGTGAAAAGGAAAGGATGAGAGAATATCAACAAGAACTAAAAGAAAGAGAAGAAAAGTTAAAAAACAGGCCACTACTGTTTGAAAGAGTTGCTCAGGTTGTGTTTGTTGGGATTTAAAAGCTATTGTCATCTTTTTTTTTTTTTTTAAGCATCACTAGCTCCTAGCTTATTGTCCATTTTTCTAGTGTATTATACAATTAATTGAGACATATTGTTTCTGTGATAACTTCACTAGATCAGTCAAGTAAGTAATTTTGCTTAAAATTTGAACATTGAATCTTATTGATAAGGCATGTAAGCTTGAAAATGAACATGCAGCTGATCCAAACACTTCCAAAATAATTTCATAATTTGTTTTTCAAGGCCAGTGTTTTTTCAGTGCCAGCTTAGCCAAATATTAAAATGAGCCTTCATGATCTGATTTGGAGATTTTGAAGAATTAAAGAATGAAGCAAAAATGGCTAATTGATCAGATTTGTTTCTGCCACTTTTTTTTTGTTTTGTTGAGATGTTATTGACATACAGTACTGTTTAAGCATAAGGTGTACAACGTTATGACTAGACCATACATATATATTGCAAAATGATTGCCATAACAAATTTAGTTAATATCCACCATCTCATAAAATTTGCGAAACGGGATGAATTAGCAAAACCAAAGTGATTTTAACCTGTAGCACTGTTGACTATAGTCATCATGTTGTATATTATATCCCCAGTACTTATTTATCTTATAACTGCACTACTTTCATCCAGTTCTTTTATCTTTCACCTCCTTCCTCTGGTAATCATTATTCTTATCTCTTTTTCTGAGTTCTTTTTTTTTTTTTGCACATATAAGTGAGATCATATGATATTTGTCTTTCTCTGACTTATTTATTATTTAACTGCATATTGCCTTCAAGTTTCATCCTTGTAAAAATGCCAAGATTTCTTCTTTATTGTGACTGAATAGTATTCCATTGTATATATGTCACATTTTCTTTATTTATTCACCTTTTGATGGACAGTTAGCTAGTTTCCATATCTTGGCTGTTGTTAAGTAATGCAGCAATGAATGTGGATGGTGCAGATAGTTCTTCAACATAGTGATTTCATTTCTTTCAGGTATATACCCAGAAGTGGAGTAGTAGAATCATATGGTAGCTCTATTTTTAATTTTTTTGAGAAACTCTCATCTCTTCTTACAGTTACTTCTAAATGTAGTGGTCAATTCGTTGAATTCCTAGCACCTAAGACAGTGTTATACACAGAGGAGATGTTAATAAACATTTGTTGAACCCAAATCTGAACTGCTGATATCAGATTAGCCACATAATGACCTCATATTTCTTTCTGGGATTTGCCCAGCCTAAGAGTATTACTGTGTATTACTAAAGAGCCTGACTGTTAATATGCAGTTTTGCTATGCTGCAGATGCTAAGCATTGGTGGCTCCAAAAATGGTGTGTGTGAAATTAAACCCATAAAAAATTCTTGAATGTTAAAAACATAAGCTAATTTCATCGCTCATATTTCTTCTACCATTTTTGGTGCCCACATATGCTGTTCCCTTTGCCCAAAATACTTTTCTCTCCCTATACACCTTCTATAAGTCCATAAGGACTTGCCACAAAATACATATTCAGTAATTATTAAATAAATGAAGGAATTACTATAAACTAAACTTATAAGACATGTTTTTTTCCTCATTACACTAGGGTACTTACTGGAGACAAACTTTTATCATTGTTATTTTGGTTCCCTGAAGAAACTGCTAATTTTTTTTTTTTTGCAGTCTTTGATGTCCTTTTATGTTCCTTTCATGTCTTTACAGTTCCTTTGCATGGAGAAATCAATGGGAGAAATATTTGTTTCAATTAGGAACAGTTACACACTATTCACCTTGATATAAAATACCAGAGGGTAATTAATCTTATATATGGGGTAACTGACACCAAATCACCAGTGCTTTGGTTTTATTAACATAAATTAGTACATTTATTTCCAGTAGCCTATTTTGCTATGACTACTGCTAGTAATTAACAGCTATTATTTAATTTATTCACAACTTTATGCATTACCCATTATAAGTGTTAATTGTATATTGCTGCTTGTTGAGTTATTCCCTAGCACAGTAAGCCCATGATTCATTGCAAAACAAACCATGCTGTCTTGTTTATTGGAAATTACAGGATATATTTGCAGAGTAGACATTAAATTAGATTTTAAACCAAATTCAGATGAAGGCTTATAAGAACTAGTTTTGATTAATATAATTTTTATCGCTTTAATATTTAAATCAGTGTGCTGTTTTTAATGCATTCAGTTAGATACGGGGTTTCTTTATTCTGCTTTACAATCTTTAGGGTACATTTCTCATCTCATGGCCCTGACTTTCAGTTCTACAAGGCTTGTCTATGGTATTCACAGCTTTTGAGTACATTTTCACTTATTTTCTAACAATTGTTATCTATAGTGGTTACCTCTTAGCAACAGTTTGTGTCCTCACTCGTCACCCCATGCCACCCCACACCCACTCCCTACCTAGCTTTTCAGAGTGTCAGGAAATGCACTGGTGATAGTTTTATCCATCATGATCAGTATTAGGTGTTTTGGTTTCTTCACAGAACACTAGTCTCCTGGTCCTTATTATGATGGAGTTCCTCGGTTAGGCAAATATCTGACTCATTGTTAAAGCCAGGTATTCCCTACATACACCAGTATAATAACTGCTTTACCTCAGGCTACCATCATATCCAGGATGACCACTACCACTTGGAGTAATTAGCATGGTGGATTAGAAAATAGCCAGAGCAGGGTGTGTCTTCATCTCCTTGTTAAATACTGGGGTTAGATTGTGCTCCCAAACTTTTTCTAGTATATAGCTTTATTGGAACTGGCTGTTCCTACTCATCTTGCCTTGTTTGGAAGGCCAGATGGTAGTTCTTGGCCCTCCACTGGATCATATCAATTCATAGTTGCTAAATGTGGACCCAAGCCCAGACAGTACTTTAAACCTCAGCCATCTTGTGTCTCTGTAAAACCTCTGGTCTCAGGATCTGTGAGAACTTCTAATTTGCTCCAGGTATGAGAAGGGTATCACAACTCCCAGAGGTCCCCAAACCAGGAAGTGACATAATGGGGATTTGAACCCAATTCTATATTTGTATTCTTTTTGCTGTATCCCTTACCTCCTCCAGAGTAAAGGTCATAACACTGATGATTTTTATCATTTCCAATGGACAAGAGATATGGCTGGATAAGAGTAAAATTTATAGTACACACATAAAAGCCTCTGACAACTATTGCATGAAATTGTTTTCTTGCTGTTTTTTTTTTAAGCTACCCTTGAATAGTCATAAACATGTAAAGAACAGGTCCAATGTAGACAATAATTACAGATCTAAACTCGTGATTGACTCATACTAACCCAGATTAACAGCATTGCTGACACCTCAGAAACTGTATATCCCTCCAGGCCCACAACCCTCTGCTTTTCCCCCAGAGATAACCACCTCTTAGTTTTTAAGATAAGCCTCTTGTCATTTTTCTTGGCAGATTTACCACCTATATCCTTATACCCAACCAATCTAGTTTAGTTTTGCTTGTGTTGGATATTTTATAAACACCAAGCTGTAGTACTCTTTTATGTAGTTTGCTTCTTTTGCTCAGTATTATCTTTGTGGTGTATAGCTTGAGTTCATTCATTTACATCACTTTGATTCTTCTACAAATAGACCACAGATTATTTGTTCCTCCTACTGTTAATATTGGGTTGATTCCAGTTTCGAGTTTTTACAAATTGAATTATCTTTAATATTTTTGTCCATGTCTCCTTGTGCATATATAGAGGAATTTCTCCAGGCATATACCTCAATGTGGAATTGCTGTCCTAGGCTATGCATTTCTCCAGCCAACTTGGATTGTTTAATTTTCACTGGAGCTTTTAACTCACACATTTTTTTTAAGAATTATTTATTTATGCATACAGAACTGGGGTACAGGCCAGATGTGCAGGGGCAACGAGAGGATTGATCAGAGACAGAGTGGGGAGCAGAGCAGGCTGATTGACAAAGTACACTGCTGAGGGGTGCAGCAGGTGGGGTCAGGTGAGGTCTGCCATGCCATGTGGATCACCTCCAGGGCTGGGGATTGAACTCACACTGAAGTTGCTGGGCCAGCTTGCAGTGCTGAGTCCTTACCAGTTGCACCACTAGGGAGGCCTCAACTCATACATTTTTTAATAGAAATTTAAAGTCTTGTTTACATCTAAGAAGGTTTGTTTTTCCTATAGAAAAATGCAAGAATGGCAGCAGAAAAGCATTATTTTAATACCCTCAAGGTACTAGGAATATCTGATGAGTTTGTTTCAAAGAAAGGCCAAAGAGGAAAAGCATTTGAGTACTTCAGCAATCAAGAGATGAAAAGTTTCACTGGAGATGAAGAAAGGTAACATATATAAAATGTCTGATTGGTTTACCTTTGAAAAAATCCTTACCTGCAGAAAAGCATAAAATTCCGTTCTATATATATTTTTTTGTTGTTCTATATTTTTAAAAGGTTTTTTAACTGAAATACATGTGAACTGTTGAAATAGTACATGAAGTGTCTTTTTTTTTTAAGCAGAATACTATAATGTCTAACTGACACAAAGTAGTAACATGTTCTCAAATGAAGTTTAAAGAGTAAAGTTTTTAAATTAGTTATTCTCAAATGTATATTTTCATTGCAAACTGGCATGTTTATAGTTTTCTTGTTACATTGAAGCTCATACACTTGAAGATGACTGTATGATGGCATACATTGCAAAGAGTTTGTTTACCTTTAAATCAACTCATTTTTCCTGTGAAAGATTGATAACTTTCTTCTTCTAGCTTGAATGATCAAGGAAAAATAAAAGAAACAGAGAATGGGGAAGAAAATTCTCTTATTGATACCAGCAGCCAAGATTCTTGTAAGGAAAAAGATGAAGCTGATGAAGAAAGTGAAGAGAAATCTCTTGAAAAATAAAATGAAATCTGAAGATCTCTGTGACCAAGGCTTTGCTTACATCATCATGTATTAGCAGCTGCACTTGAGCAGCTGATAGAAACACCTACAATCTGTGTGATTCTTAAAGTCATTGGCAACCTGAAAGGGTCAAATCCAGCTGGTCATTTGGTCAGTTAGAGGAAGACTTTGCCTATTCTATTTTTTAAATTGTTACTTGTGGTCGGTTGGCAACTTTGAGCTTTTATTTTTAAAATGATTTTGAAAATCATAGCTGATTACAAACGAATTTGTTATAAAAAATACATTATTTAATTACTTTTGATGGGGAAAAATGGATCAAGTGCAAGAGTAGTTTTGGCCTTTGGTGATTTGAAAAAAATGTTTGGAAACCACAAATTAATAAAAAATATTTTCAAAGTGGACTGTTTGCCCAAGTCTTTTCCTCTACAGCTCACAAAATGAGTCATCCAGCTTGTTTTACTAAATTAAGTTTTTTATCTCAATCATTTTTTAAAAAGTAATAAATACAGGGAAAAAAGATTCTGTTACATTTACATTCATTTCTGCACTGATAGTTTACTATTAAATTACCTATGCCATTTCACTTTTCCCCTTTATCCCTTGTTTTATTTCAAATTATTTTTGATATGTAAATTATTAGAAAAGTTTTCATACTAATTTTTTAATCCTGCATATTATGCTAGCTAGACATACAGCGTGAGTTGTGATCACACATAAATATCAACTCTGTTTTATATATAATGAAATTATGTATAAAAACTTAACTAAGGCAAATTTCCAAAACAATTTAGATTTAATTCTTTATTATTGGGCCCAATTGTATTAAAACTTCACATATATCACAGATGTACTTTGTTTCTCTGTGCATGAAATTAATTTGATTTCATCAATCAATCATTTTTCCTCTTTAAGCACATTTTTGTTTTAAAAAGTCAAACCATGCCCTCCCTGGTGGCCCAGCGGGTTAAAGCAGAGCACTAAGAAGATAAAGCCACTTCCGCATGAGTTCGATCTACCATATGGCGTGGCAGACCTCTCCTGACCCACCCGCTGCTTCCGTCAAGCAGTGTACTTCGTTGATCTGCCTGTTCTGCTCCCGGGTCTGTCTCTGGTGAATCCTCTCACCCTCCACATCTCTGGCCTATACCCCAGTACTGTATGAATAAATAAATAAATCTTTAAAAAATAAGTCAAACCAGTCAAAAAGATGTGATAGTGTAAGATATTTTTCTTTGTAAAACTGATCAACTTCCTTTAAAGACAAACTAATAAAGTTGTATATAATAATAACAGTTTTTCAACTGGCAGTCTATACACTAAATTAGGGGAAACGACAGTTTTTCTAAGTCAAGGGAAATATTATAAGCCCTTTCTTCAGCATGTGTTAAACTATTTGTCACTATCAATGGATTGCAGACTCGGCCCTCCCTGGTGGTGTAGTATGTTAAAGCACCACTATGAAGCTGTGGTAGTAGCCACTGCAGCACAAGTTCCATCCCCCACCAGAGGTGACCCACGTGGTGTGGCAGATCTCTCATGATCTGTCCTCTGCTCCCCTCAACAATGTACTTCGTTGATCTACCGGTTCTGCTCCCTATTCTGTTCTAATGACTCCTCCCACCCACCACCCACCCCGCACCTCTGGCCTGTACCCCAGTTCTGTAAGCATAAATAAATCATTTTTTAAAATAAAATAGATTGTAGACTCTCTGAGTGTACAGTTTAAAAAGTCATCTTTGTATTCCTTTAATATCTCACAGATTATGCATATGCTAGGAATTTAATATTTGGATGAGAAAATAGATGAATATGGTTTTTAATTATAATTACTTCAAAATGAGTACCCACGCGGGGGAAAAAAAAAAAGAGGGACCATGGGATTAAAACCATTTCCCTTCCAATTCATTGAGAACCTGTGTAACACAGTCCAAAAATTGTAATATGTATCATGTGACTTGGCTCCATGGTTATTCTTTTCACTTACAGGATTGATATACCCGATTACCCTAATATCAAAAGGGGTTGTTTTTCTTTAAAAAAATGGAAATATTATTAAGTTTCTAGTGACTTCATACTTATTTCTTCAGAAATAAGTATGGAAGATTAAGGCATATATATGTATATGTATATGCATACATATATAAGGAATATACGTGTATATTGGTCATATACCATATCCAGTGAATATACAAATGTAGGGTTTCATGTACTAACCATTATATTTACTCAATATACTCATGCTAAGTGTTTATATACATGTGTATATGTATGTGTATATAGCAGAAATTGTCAAAAGTTATTCTTTTATTCTTTTACCCCATATTTTTAGTCTATTTTAAAGTAAATAAGCATGCCTCTAAGGATATCATGTTTTTCGCATGGGCAGTATTTCTCAAGTTCATTCTAATAATTTGGGAGTAGCAAAGATTTCAACATTTGGACCTAAGCAGCAAAGATCATAATCTTAAAATACTGCCATACTACTTAAAACAACATAACCTTTTAATCATCATGTATTTGTATATGTGTATATACAATTTTTAAAGATTTATTTATGCTTACATGCACTGGGGTATAGACCAGAGGTGTGGGGCTGGAGAAGATTCACCAGAGACAGAGTGGGAAACAGAACAGGCAGATCAAGTGAAATACACTGTTGAAGGGAGCAGTGGGTGGATCAGGAGAGGTCTGCTGTTCCATGTGGGTCACTGCTCTGGCTGGATGTGGAATTTCTGCTGCAGTGGCTTCGAAAAGCTTAATAGTGCTGCATTTTAACCCCTTGCACCACCACCTATATTTGTGTTTTTAGGTATTGTTTTAGAAGGAAACAGTTCCTAAGGAGTGAAGTTTTGACAGTATGTTGAAATCTAAATAAAATGGTTACCTTGTCCTAAATCCTCTAGGCAGTCTCATTTTTTTTTTAATTTATTTAAGATGTATTTATTTATGCATACAGAACGGGTACAGGCCAGAGATGCAGGGGCAGTTAGAGGATTCACCAGACAGAGTGGGGAAGCAGAACAGGCTGACTGATAAAGTACACTGCCGAGGGGAGCAGCGAGACAAGTGAGGTCTTTTGCACTATGTGGGTCACCTCCAGGGTTGAGATCAAACTTGCACCGAAGTGGCTGTAGCTAGCTTGCAGTGCTGCACTTTAACCAGTTGTGCCACCAGGGAAGGCCCTAGGAATAATTTCTATAGCAATTTTTTTGTTGGTCTTTCTACAGAGGAGAAACAAAATCAGGAGCCCAGCATACTGTATGTTTTTTTGAATCTTACAGTAAAATTCAATATGTGGAATCTGTTGCTAATTACTATAAACTGGAACACCTGACTTGTAAGAGTTCCTAGCAATGAATGCAGGTATGCTAATATTGAGAATACTTACCCTGGCTGCTTTTTTTTTTTTTTTCCTTTTTATAACAACTAATGCTGGTCTTTGAAAAGTTTTAAGTCTCAAGAAAAGGTACATAAAATTTGAGAAGAAAAAAATAAATAGGGTATATAACCATCAAAACAAAAGGAAGTTATAGCTAACTGAAAAGTAGTATAAGGTATAGTAATAGAATTTGTCTTGGGAAACAAAGCCTGGGAGTAGGGAGTAGAAGAATTAGCTTTATGGGTTTTTTTCTTCTTTTTTATTGTGTATATTAAAGAAAAATATAAATGAGGCTTTACCCTTACTGGAAGCTATTTTCTAATTAATAATTTATAGTACCCTGATATCAAGAAAAAGGAAAAAAAGACATTTTTCCTTGATACTAAAGATTATGAAATACTTTGACATATACAAAAAGGAGGATGGTAATAGGCCTCAAGTACCCAATCACCAAATGTCAATAATTATCAACTGTCAATTCAGCTTATTTCCTATAGACAGTAGTAAATCCTTACTTACCATTGTTAATAGGTTCTTGGAAACTGAACTTTGACCTAAATGAGAGGATGACATAACAAAATCATGTCTATAGATAAATAGCATCAGTTGAGATTCTTTTTTTGTTAAGGTTATAATGTATGAAACCACATTTGAGAACCTGCAATATTCACATCCTAATTTGAAGGAAATTGAAGACTATTTCATGTGTAAATATTTGAATATACAAGTTTAAAATATAAAACTGGGCCCTCCCTGGTGGTGCAAGAGGTGGTGCATAAAGCGCAGCACTATGAAGCTGTCTGCAGCCCCTGCAGCATGAGTTTGATCCCCGGCCAGGGATCTAACCCACAAGACACAGCAGACCTCCCCTGACCTGCCCTGCTGCTCCCCTTAACAGTATATTTCAGTCAATCCAGCTGCTATGTTCCCCACTCTGTCTCTGGTGAACTCCCACTTCTGGTTGGTACCTCAGTTCTTGTATGCATAAGTAAATTAAAAGTATTTAAAAATAGGGCCCTCCCTGGTGGCACAGCAGGTTAAAGCACTGCACTAAGAGGCTTAAGGCCACTTCCGCATGAGTTTGATCCCCGCCTGCCCCAAAGGTGACCACATGGTGTGGCAGACCTCTCCTGACCCACCTGCTGCTCCCCTCAGCAGTGTAGAGCAGTGTACTTAGTCGATCTGCCTGTTCTCTGTCTCTGGTGAATCCTCTCACCCTCCTTATCTCTGGCCTGTACCCCAGTTCTGTATAAATAAATAAATCTTTTTTTTAAAAAAAGTATTTAAAAATAAAGCTGCTCTTTATTTCATAGGCAACACATAAACAGAACAATTAATACCAGTTACCTAGTAGTTTTTACAGTTAACTTACTGTCTTACACATTTTATAGTTTATTTGAATTAAGATACAGACATTGCAATTAGTAGTTCTCTTAAAATTCTTTTCAATACATCCATCCCTCTCTCATTCTTTGCAATTTTTTTGTTTTGGTTGTAGAAACCAGGTCCTTTGAGCTGACTGTATCTCATCTGAATTTTGTCACTTAATGTGTTCCTCTGTCCTCTGTGTTTTCTGCAAATCAGTAGTTAAATTTATGTTTGATGAGGGCCCTCCCCCGTGGCGCAACAGGGTAAAGCACATCACTGTGAAGCTATCCATAGTCACTGCAACATGAGTTCGATCCCTTGCCGGGGAGGTGACCCACATGGAGTGACAGACCTTTCATGAACCACCCGCTGCTCCCTTCAGCAGTGTACTTCATTGATCTGCCTGTTCTGCTCCCCATTCTGTTCTGATAACTCCTCCCACCCTCCCCCACACCTCTGGCCTGTACCCCAGTTCTGTATTCATAAATAAATAAAACTTTAAAAAAGTATGCTTGATGAGATTTATATTTGTTTTTCGCTAAGAATACTTCATAGGGGGCCCTCCCTGGTGGTGCAGCGGGTTAAAACACAGCACTGAGAAGCTAAAGCCACTTCCTTAAGAGTTTGATCCCCACCTGCGCCAGGGTGATCCACAAGGCGTGGCAGACCTCTCCTGACCCGCCCGCTGCCCCCCTCAGCAGTATACTTGGCGATCTGCCTGTTCTGCTCCCCACTCTGTCTCTGGTGGATCCTCTCACTGCCCCTGCACCTCTGGCCTGTACCCCAGTTCTGTATGCAAAAATAAATAAATCTAAAAAAAAAAAAAAGAATACTTCATAGGTGGTGAGGTGCATTTCTATCAAAGTTACTTGCTGTAAACAAAGCCCTGAGAAAATGGCCCTGACATAGAATTGGAACTTCGCCTACTGGTATACTTAGAAAGAATGTGCATGGACACTCAGGGCCCACAGCAGATTGCCTTCCCACAAAGGCTCTAAATTTTGTTGTTTGTACAGTGTAATTTAAAATGATATGTGACGAATATTTCAAAAGTTTTTCTACTCTGTTCATCCATAACTTTATCTGGATCTCCTATTTTCTTTGCCTTTGATGTCAGAGAAGTTTCTCCTCAGGTGCGTTGGTCTTTAGGGTAGTTATGAGGCAGTTCTCCAGCATTATCAGATTTTTCTGTGATCTATTCACATTCAACTGTGGATTTTAACCTGCAGTGTCTGTCCTTACTGCTGCTGCTGTTCTCAGAGCAGCCTACTGAATTCTCAGGTGAGTGCCCAATGACAATTTAGGCTTCTCAGACTCTCAGAGACTTCAAAACTGTCTTTGACTTCTCTACTTTTTCCTTGACACCAGCAGAGTCTTGATTTCAACCATTTTGTGGCTCTGTCACATCACCTAATTTTATTGTGGTTTGTCATTGTCTTTTTATGTATTTAAAGATTTATTTATTTATGCATACAAAAACTGGGGTATAGGCCAAAGGCACAGGAGGTGCGAGGAGTCCCCCGAAACAGAGTGGGGAGAACAAGCAGCACTTTTGAAAATACACTGCTATGGTGTAACTTGGTGGTCCCTAGGAGAAGGGAAGTTCCAGTTTCCCTGCCCCACCCAGAAGGAGGGTGGAGCTGAGCAGAGAAAAAGGAGAAAGAAGAAGAGAGAAGAAGGGAAGGAAGCCAGATGGAGAAAAAGACGGAGACCTAGGGAAGCCACATGGAGCAGCAAGCATGTGATGAAGAAACCGGGCTTGTTTCCTGACCCTGGACTGGTTAAGGCAGATGTGGGTGAGATACCTGTAGGGAGGTGACTATGGCAGTGTTTATATTGATTTTGATTTTGCTCTTTTCCTCCCAGACTTGTCTGCCCATTTCTGACCCTTTTCCATGGGTCCCGGCCAGAAGGTGCTTTAGTCTTGTGGCAGGCTTTCAGGCCTTTCTTTGGGCCAATCCCTTTTGGGTTGACTTTTGCCCACGAGGGGATGGGTAACTTCAGGTGTTTGATTTAGAAGTTATATTCTTTGTGTTCCGTATTGTATATTCACTGTATTAAAGTCACTTTTCATTAAAGCTTTATATGTTTTGTCTTGTTGCGACGGATGCAGAACCCACTTAGAGCAGGCAGGTTTTGGGGCTTCAGGGGTGCCTCTCTCTCTCCCTGTCATATAACAGAATTGGGGTGCCCTATAACAATGGAAGTAGCAGCAGGTCAGGAAAGGTCTGCCAAGCCATGTGGGCCACTTCCCTGGGGGGGATCAAACTCATGCTGCAGTGGCTTCAGATAGTGTCTTAGTGCTGTGCTTTAATCCTTTGTGCCACCAGATAGGGCCTATGTCAGTCTTTTTAAATGGGTGGAACTCAGGAACATTCAAACACTAGACTGCTGTTATTACCATTTTCCCAGTAAACTCAAGACTTAGTTTTCCTGACCTTTGATTTTTTTTAAACTGTATTACATAGAAAGCTAATTTAATTTAAAAGATATTGGACTAGCAGTAAAAATTTTAGTCTGTTTACTACATAAATGAAAGGAAATAAAAGATGGAAGAAAAGGCAAATGCTATAGAAAAATTAGCAGAAAAGGGAGAGGGAAACTGTGGTGCAAATTTAAGGGAAATAATTAGAGATGGTGACCTTCCAACAAATCCCTGAAGTAGGGAGGGGCCAACTAACTCTGTGTTTAATGGGCAGGATAGTGCTACAGGGAGATTAGTCAGTGCAGAACTCTGAATGGGGTGCCAGGGATATTTCTGCAACTGCAAAGTGTCCGAGCAGTCTAGAGTAGAGAGAAGAGGAGGAAAGGATGCAGGAGATGACTTCAGAAAGACACAGAATGGGTGAGAGAAAACATGGGGATCTCACTATTTATCTTTTTTTTTTAAAGAATTATTTATGCACACAGAACTGGGATACAGGCCAGAGGTGCAGGGGCAGTGAGAGGCTTCATCAGTAGACAGAGCCCGGCGAGTAGAACCGGCCGACTGATGAAGTACACTGCTGAGGGGAGCAGCGGGCAGGTCAGGAGAGGTCTGCCGCACTTTGTGGATCACCTCTGGGACCTGGAATTGAACTCACACTGATGCAGCTGTGGCTAGGTTGCAGTGCTATATCCTAACCCATAGCACCACCAGGGAGGGCCCAGTCTCAGCACTACTAAGCTATGACCAACCACTACCAGTCACTGCCAGCCACCTCCAGCCACTGCCAGCCAATGCAGCACTAGTTCAATGCCCAGCCAGGAGCTGACCCACATGAAGCAGCAGACCTGTCTGTCTCACCCACTGTTCCCCTCAGCAGTATATTTTAGTAGACTGCCTATTCTGCTCCCCCCATTCTCACTGATGAATCTTTTCATCTCCTGCTCCTCTGGCCTATACTTAGTTCTTGTATGCATAAATAAAAATAAATCTTTAAAAAAAGTGATAGGGATGTTGGATTCTTTGAGTGATGTATGGAGCAATAGAGATGATTTGATTCTGGTGAGTGATCTACCAACACTTAGGATTTTCCACAGCTGGGTGAGAATGATCTGTAAGTGGCAAGGCAAAAGTAGGAAGGACACTTAAGAAGTTAAGAGTTTAATTTCAAAACTACTACTTTCCACAATACCATATGTATTAAAGTGATCATGTTACAGCACCACCCACCTACCAAAAAAAAAAAAAAAGACCCTTTGCTCTCTAGGGAATAAACTCACCAGAGTATTATGTGTAGTTGAACCAAGACAAGATTTCATTAGAACTAATGCATCCAAACATAAGTGCTGGAAAGGAGAATTTAGCCTGGTTTTCCACAGGGAGTTAAGAGAGATGTGAAGGATAGATCAGAGAAGCACGGTGGAGAAGAGCAGCATCATTGCTTGTTTTGGGTTGACCACACCCAGGCATGTGCAGACGGGTTACCCTCCAACCACGCATGCAGGCTCTCTGCCTCTTCCCTCCAGGAAATTGTTATAGCCATTAGTCATAATCTAATGCTTTTTGTCCTGCATGGCACCTTAGCATCAATGTGGTGGACCACACTGGACAGGGCCCTCCAGTCCATGATTTAGTCCACATATTCAACTTGACATTGGTAACTAACTCATCCTACTGACTCTCAATTTCTTCTACCTGGGTTGTCTCAGTCAGAAGAGAGATCAGACTTCTAATGTATGGTAGTTATTTGCCCCTAAACAACTACAAGTAAGTGATGAAAATATTATTTTAAAAGAAAAATAAAAATCATTTTCGGGCCCTCCCTGGTGGCACAGCAGGTTAAAGCAAAGCACTAAGAAGCTAAAGCCACTTCAGCATGAGTTTGATCCCTGCCCTGGAGGTGACACACATGGCACAGCAGACCCCTCCTGACCCACCCGCTGCTCCCCTCCGTGGTGTGCTTTGTAGATCTGCCTGTTCTGTTCCCCACTCTGTCTCTGGTGAATCCTCTCACTGCCCCTGCGCCTCTGGCCTGTACCCCAGTTCTGTATGCATAAATAAATAAATCTTTTTAAAAAATCCTTTACAATACACTTACTATAGTTTGGAGTGTATAATAATTTGAAATTCTTTAATTTTTAAATAAAATATCACCTCCTCCAAAGAAAGAAAACTGACTGCTTAAGTAATAGCATAAAGAAATTCACACTGTTATAGGGCAGCAAATCTGTTCCAGAACAGGGGGAGAGGGATACCCCTGAAGCCCCAAAATCTGCCTGCTCTAAGTGGGTTCTGCCATCTGCCGCAACAAGACAAAACATATAAAGCTTTAATGAAAAGTGACTTTAATACAGTGAATATACAA
>NW_004567132.1:7685976-7687512 GCF_000260355.1 Condylura cristata | reverse complement strand
ATATAAACACTGCCATAGTCACCTCCCTACAGGTCTCTCACCCACATCTGCCTTAACCAGTCCAGGGTCAGGAAACAAGCCCGGTTTCTTCATCACATGCTTGCTGCTCCATGTGGCTTCCTTAGGTCTCCGTTTTTTTCTCCATCTGGTTTCCTTCCCTCCTTCTCTCTTCTTCTTTCTCCTTTTTCTCTGCTCAGCTCCACCCTCCTTCTGGGTGGGGCAGGGAACCTGGAACTTCCCTTCTCCTAGAGACCACCCAGTTACAACACCAGCCTCACCACTCCATCCAAGAGAGACTAAAAGCAGCTGTGGGACCATTCTGTGAAGTTTCTGTAACTGGAAAGCCAAAGTTTGGGCCACCTGTCATCACCTAATGCCAATAAAGCAGAGACAGCAATTGAATCTTTAAGATGCAATTTAATGCGACAGCTAGCAATCTGGAAAATGGGGTGTTAACACCCTAAAGAAACCACCTAATATTTTATTTCCAGCAAACTTTTGTAGTGAGTTGAACAAAGACAGTTCGGCAGCGAGCAGGAGTTCACTGCTGCCAGGAAATGGAAATGTCCAGTGTACTACAAAGCACCTGCCCTCAAGAGCTCCCAGTGTGCTGGGGCTGATCTTCAGATAGCACTGTCCCCCACCCCCACCTTCACCCCACTAGACCTGTCCTTGGGCTGGAAAGGTCACTCAGCATAGACAGGCTGAAAACATTATGTGCGTGCAGATTTCCTGTTATACCATGCCTAGTGTCTGACCCAATCTCCCCACCCTCCATAGCCCCTATCAGTTCTTTATTGTTCTTATCATTAGAAAATAAACACTGGGTTGCTGGCATGATCTTGAAATAAAGTGACTTTTTTTAAGATAAGGTTTTGAAAGAGGTTGTCAATTGTTTGGCCAGTAATTATTTTTTCTTCCTTACTAGGAGGTAGCAATATGCTCAGCTGAAAAAAAAAATGCATTTGATACCATTGTAGCCATGTGACAGGTACAGGCTGCATGGACTCCACCCCCACTCCAGGTACTGGAACTCCTAATCCCATCAATAACAAGGAGAAGCACGCTGGGACTTGAGGGTGGAGCTGAGCAGCCAGCAGCCAGGTTAGGATAAAGCCAGACATGTGGGCTCTGGGGGTCTCTTGGCCTGGTGGTTCACAGCTGGTTGTTTGGCTCTCAATTGTTTTCAGCGTGCTGGTGGAGTCCATGTCAGCAGAACTGGTAGGACAATTCTAATTAACTTGTATTTCTCAAGACCTGGAACGTAGAATCCACGTGTCCTGCAGACCTAATGGGCTTCCACAAGGTACTTGGGCTGGTCAACCACAGGTGTAACTTAGTCACATTGGGCGCCAAATCTGTTACAAGGCACCCCAATGTGAGTTGGGTTGCCTGTCGGTGTGTAACTGGGTGGTCCCTAGGAGAAGGGAAGTTCCAAGTTCCCTGCCCCACCCAGAAGGAGGGTGGAACTGAGCAGAGAAAAAGGAGAGAGAAGAGAGAAGAAAGGGAGATGGAGAAGGAGACCTAAGGAAGCCA
>NW_004567132.1:7684208-7685676 GCF_000260355.1 Condylura cristata | reverse complement strand
GATGGGTAACTTCAGGTGTTTGATTTAGAAGTTACATTCTTTGTGTTTCATATTGTATATTCACTGTATTAAAGTCACTTTTCATTAAAGCTTTATATGTTTTGTCTTGTTGCGGCAGATGGCAGAACCCACTTAGAGCAGGCAGGTTTTGGGACTTCAGGGGTGCCTCTCTCTGAATTGAGGTGCCCTATAACAGGTGGTCCTCACCTGTGTGCTTAAGATTCAATCGTATTATGGACACACATAAAAAGGTTCAATAATGGATTTATTTACAAGGAGAAAGGTAAAGGAACAACCTAGAGAAAAAGGGAGAGAAATACAAGTTAACTAGAATGTCCTATCAGTTCTGCTGACTTAGACTCCAACTGCACCCTGAAAGCCGATCGAGAAATGGAAATGTCCAGTGTACTACAAAGCTCCTTTTTGCCCTCAGGGGCACCTGCCCTCAAGAGCTCCCAGTGTGCTGGGGCTGATCTTCAGATAGTACTGTCCCCCACCCCCACAAATGACCAGCCATGAACCACCAGACCAAGAGACCCCCAGAGCCCACATGTCCGGTTTTATCCTAACCTGGCTGCTCAGCTCCACCATCAAGTCCCAGAGTGCTTCTCCTTGTTATTGATGGGATTAGTAGTTTCAGTATCTCGAGTGGGGGTGGAGTACATGAAACCTGTACTTGTTACAGCCAGAGGGAAGCACATGGGTTTTTTCAGGAAAGTCCTTAGATGGGAGAGACTTGGCTGTGGTCTTTTGATCTTTGTCTTTCTTTCTTTCTTTTTTTTTTTTAAGTATACAAGATCTGAGGTACAGGTGTGGGGAGTGAGAGGATTCACCAGAGACAGAGTGGGGAGCAGAACAAGCAGATCAACTGAAATACACTGCTAATGGGAGCAGTGGGTGGGACAGGAGAAGTCTGCCAGGCCATGAGGGTCACCTCCCTGACGGGGGCTCGAACTCATGCTGCTGTGGCTGAGGATAGCATCATAGTGCTACAGTTTAATCCACTGCACCACCGGAAAGGCCCTGATCTTTTGTCTTTTCTTTTTTCTTCCTTTATGGAACGGAATGTGATGGTTACAACCAGGGATTCCATCCTGAGGAAAAGGCCAAGAACAACTTGTTACAGGACAGGGAGAGAGGGCACCCTGGAAGCCCCAAACCTGCTTGCTCTAAGTGGGTTCTGCCATCCACCGCAGCAAGACAAAACATAAAACTTTAATGAAAAGAGACTTTAATACAGTAAATATACAACATGGAACACAAAGAATATAACTTCTAAATCAAACACCTAAAGTTACCCATCCCCTCGTGGGCAAAAGTCAACCCAAAAGGGGTTGGCCCAAAGCAAGGCCTGAAAGCCTGCCACAAGACTAAAGCACCTTCTGCCAGGACCCATGGAAAAGGGTCAGAAATGGGCAGACAAGTCTGGGAGGAAAAGAGCAAAATCAATATAAACACTGCCATAGTC
>NW_004567132.1:7671760-7683383 GCF_000260355.1 Condylura cristata | reverse complement strand
CCCACTCTGTCTCTGGTGAATCCTCTCACCCTCCGCATCTCTGGCCTGTACCCCAGTTCTGTATGAATAAATAAATAAATCTTAAAAAAAAAAAGAAAATAAACTATGTGGTGGCACCATAATAATGCGTTGGTGGGCTGAATAAGTACCCTTTTGTCAACCTAAGAAGTTATGTTCTAGAAAACCATGCCAAGAGACTGTGTGGCTGAGGAACTGAAGCAGTTAGTGAAACATAGAGACAGATGATTCAAAATAGGACAGGAGGAAAGCTAACAAAGTCAGTACATCTTCTTTTTATAGCTTTATTGCATTATAAGCGGCATATAATATTATATAGGCTTAAGTTATACAATATTTTGATTTAATACACTTAAAAATCTGCAACATAATTAAACACTATTTAAGCTAACACCTCCATTAAGACATATAATTACCATTTCTTGTTTTTTTAAGTTTTATTTATTTATGCATACAGAACTGGGGTTCAGGCCAAGGTTCAGGGGCAGTGAGAGGACTCACCAGAGACAGAGTGGGGAGCAGATCAAGTGAAATACACTACTGAAGGGAGCAGTGGGCTGGCCAGGAGAGGTCTCCTAGTCCATGTGAGTCACCTTCCTGGCCAGGGATGGAACTTGTGCTGCAGTGGCTGCAGACAGCTTCACAGTGCTGTGCTTTAACCAGGGAGGGCCCCAATTACCGTTTCTTTTTTGTCACAAGAATAGTAATAACTGCTCTCCTAGCAAAAAGTAAATGCATTTTTTAAATGTTCATTAATATATTGGCCCTCCCTGGTGGCGCAGCATGTTAAAGCGCAGCACTGAGAAGCTAAAGCCACTTCCGCATGAGTTCGATTCCCTCCTGCCCCGGAGGTGACCACATGGCATGGCAGACCTCTCCTGACCAGCCCGCTGCTCCCCTCAGCAGTGTACTTCGTCGATCTGCCTGTTCTGCTCCCCGCTCTGTCTCTGGTGAAGCCTCTGCCGCCCCTGAGCCTCTGGCCTGTACCCCAGCTCTGTATGCACAAATAAATAAACTTAAAAAAAAAAAAAAGAAAGGAAGAGAGTTTAAAGTGGTAAATATAAACAAGAATCTTTTACCTGTGAAGCTGTGGTTTTTAAGTATGCCACAATATATCACAGGCATCTCACATTCTACCTGTGAACAATAGGGTATCCTTTCCTTTCTGCAGAGGATCCTTGCTATTTTTGCAGGAGAATGAATAATCTAGAGGTGGTGTCATACAAATGATTAATGCTGCCCTACCCTACACTTCAAGGAATGTTCTCTTCAAAAGAGAAGGCAGTTCAAGCTCTAAGTTGACCCCAAAACAATGTGCAAGTAAAGCACAATTTTTTTTGGTTCTTCTAATAGGTCATACAAAATGTGTAAAAGGACTATTATGTTAAAAAAAAATGCAGAATCAAGAAACTTAAAAAAATCCCAAGTGTATTATGAGATGTAACAAACATTACATCTCAGAATATCATAATCCTCATAATTAAAACCTTTTCTATATACTTTTAAATTATCCTTTTTGGTCATGGTAAAAATGGAGTAATACAAAAATGTCTAAATTTTTAAAAATAGTTTTGTATTTTTGCAGAAATGTTACATGTGTACATATATAAATGTTATACAAATTATGTAAATTCTATAAGTATACATTCTAGTCTATGTTAATATATGTAACCCATGTGTTTATATCCCATGAATGGTGATAGATTTCATACATGTCTGCTACCATCTCATCACTCTCAGAGGTATCACCTCTTTGTGGACAACCTCTTTGTGGCCTTCCTCAATCTTTTTAGGTCTTTCACATTCTCACTCCCATGGAAATTCTTTTCTTCCACTTCATCCATACACTCCAGAAACATTCTGTTAACCCCCAATTCTGAGTCCAACTGCTATTTCTGCCTTAATTGCTGCTTCTCTTGTCTGTTTACATTTTTCCAAATGTTAAACTCTAGATTCATCTACTTTTGTTTCTTCTCTTATTTTCTCCATCCTAGTGGTTTTATACCTTTATTGATATTTGGAAGATTTTCAGGCCATGTGGTCATTTTCAGGCCAGAGGTGCAGGGGCAGTGAGAGGACTCACCAGAGACAGAGCTATTCCCTTCAGGCTATTTTCTCTCTTTGGTATTTTCCTGGTTTCCTGTCTTTCACCAGGAGCTTCTATTCTATTTGCACTCTTCAGAGCTCTGTCCCTGATCCCCTTCTTTGGTCTTCATATATGATACAGCCTTTCCCATCTACTATTGTAATCTCTCAAAGACTACTACTCAGAATTTTACCTTTTAATGACTCAAACATACTTCAAATACAATGTGTCCAAAACTAATCTTGTTTTCTTGCTTTCCTCTAAACAACACTACCATAATCCTACTTGCTTAAACCAGAAACTTGGGAGTTTTCATACTTGGTCCCTGCTTTTCTTTTACCTCTTATACCCAAGTCATCAATCTGCAAGTCTATGGAGACCCCTCCACAGTATATCTAAGGTAGGCAGTTCTTTCTCTCCACTCAGCTCCAAATCACTGTTATCTCTCACATCAGTGGATTATAGCCCTTTGAGATTGCGCCCTATGAGAAAAAATAAATTTGAGCATGTACCACTAAGGTAGTCTTATACAATGCTTATATTTTAGTGCATTTATTATTAAATATATTTTATAAGCATGTTTTTTTAATTTTATGTTTGTATTTTCATACAATGTATTATTTACGGTGCTAGTATAACATGAATATTAAAAAACAATTTATTTTCTTATTTTTAAAATTATGTTTATTGAGGTAACATTGATTTGTAACATTGGATGTTTTAAGGGTGTAGACTCTACCAACGTATGTTATCTCACCAACCTCACATCAGTAATCCTTTACTATAGTCACTTGGGCCCCGTTTGCTCTCACCTCATCCCTTCTCCTCCCCTTCTGGTAGCCTCAGTTCTGCAGTTACATTTCAAGAATTTGTTCTGTTTTTGTTTTAAGATTTATTTATTTATGCATACAGAACTGAGGTATAGGCCAGAGTGCAAGGGTGGTGAGAGAATTCACCAGAGACAGAGCGGGGAGCAGAACAGGCAGATCAGTGACGTACACTTCTGAGCGGAGCAGCGGGTGAGACAGGAGAGGTCTGCTGCGCCATGTGGGTCACCTCCGGGGCAGAGATCGAACACGCAGGAAGTGACTGCTAGCTTGCAGTGCTGTGCTTTAACCGGCTGCACCACCAGGGAGGGCCGGGAGTTTGTTCTGTTTTTGTCTGTTCAGATGCTTTGTTTATATTACACACTGTCAGTGAAATTATTCATTGTTTCTCTTTCTCCTTCTGACTTACTCACTTAGCATAATCCTTTCCATTTCCATCCATGTTGTTGCAAATGACAAGATTTCATTTTTTTAAATAAGTGAATAGTATGTATGAGAGATATTTATTTTTATTTCATTTAAAATTTTTTGTGCAAGATATTTCAAGGATAAGATTAAAGTATAAAATTATCTCTGAAGCTGTTTGTAAAAGTGTAATAGTATCATAAAAAGTTTTGCTGCATGAGAGGAAAATAATTGAATATCCTTCTTTATTTTGGAAATGAAGATTTAACACTTTGTGATGTAGCAGTTTGAAGGATTGGTTCTAAGTTGACTATACCTCAGTGACCCTTTCCTACCCCCTGGCCTATAGCCCAGTTCTTTGGAAAGAGAAAACAAAACACACATTAGAAATCTGTCAATGTAATCTGTGAAACTTCTACTTCATGGAGCACATATAACCAGGGAAAAAGGGTCACAAGAGTCCATGTGAACAAAGCCCCTGTGTGTCCGGTAGCTGTCTGAGAACCAGACATTGTGAGCAGTTGGTGGTGACAATTCACATATTGAATTTTGGTAAAGTTTTATTTCTTTTTTCAATATTTATTTATGCCTACAAGAGGTGGGGTGTAGACTAGAGGTGTGGGGTGTGTGTGTGTGAGAGGATTCACCAGAGACAGAGTGGGGAACAAAACAGGCAGCTTTACTGACATACACTGCTGCGGGAAGCAGTGGGTGAGACAGGAGAGGTCTGCTGAGCCATGTGGGTCACCTCCCTGGCTGGGGATGGAATTTATGCTGCAGTGGCTGAGGATAGCTTCATAGTGCTGAGACTAACCCCTTGTGCCATCAGGAAGGCCCAAGCTCTATTTCTTTTTAACCAAAAAAAAAAAAAGGTAGTTTCTTTCTACACCAAATGGAACATAACTTGCTCTCATCCTACCCCAGGTATGTGTACCCCACTTTCAAATGAATGGTTTGGGCTCCACTTCTGATAATGCACGTATATGTGCCTGGCTTTACCTAAGGCTATACAGGTAAACAGACAGTTCCCTTTCACTTTGATTACTTTAACCTCCAGCTCACCTTCACCTCTCTGCTTCTCTGCCAGGGGTCTGCAATTGCTAGAGGGAGTTGTTCAGCCTGCCTGTAGAACAGTGCAAAATGCTGAAATGCTGGGAGTTTAGGGCTCTTGGGAATCTCTGAACCAGTGACGAATGGGAGAGAGTTACTGGATAAAAACTCAGTTACTGCTTCCTATGTAGAACAATTCTGAGGTGCCATCAATAAGAGTCCTCAGAAAGTATCTGGTCGGATTGAACTTCAGTTGCCCACAGTAGTCATCTGCCCCCTAAACCATTTTTTATTAATGTTTCTCTCTTCTTTTCCTTCCCATATCTCCTCGCTTTTACTTCCTAAGGGTAACCTGTACAAGTTACATTTGTTGTACTACCCCCAAATTTAGTGACATAGAATAATTTTAATTTTTGTTTATGATTTTGTGGGTTGACAATTTGGGCTGGGCTGAGCTGGGTGACTCCTCTGTTGGTCTTGCCTGGCCTTAGTGGCCACCATCACCTGGCACTTTGATTGGGGCTAGAGGGTTTACAGTGACTTTTGCAGAGAATTGATAACTGTTAGCTGGCTAAGTGAAGAGGCAACTGATGGGATGGCTCGATGCCCCCCATACCCTCTCCTCCTCCACTAGGCTAGACTAGGTCTCTTCACATGGCAGTTTCAGGGCAGCATGCCAAAAATGGAAAACACAAAGCCTCATGAGACTATGGGTCAGAAGTCTTGCAATGTCACTTTTATTGCATTCTTTTGGTCAAGACAAGTGACAATGCCAGACCATGCTCAAAGGGTGAAGAGATAAATCCCATGTCTTGGTGGGAGGGATGTTGAAGCCATATTGCGCAGGAGCTGGCACACGTGTTGAAAAATGTTGAGGCCATCTTTGCAAACAACCTCCCCATCTGCCCTACTCCCCACGTTAGGCATTATTCTAGGTCCTTGCGTCAAAGTTGGCTTTGGAGGGAATCCAAGTGAACATGGGGGTGGGCAGGAATCAAAGCTCTCATTTGGACATGCAAGTTTAAGATGCTTACTGGAGAAATCCAAAGGAAGATTTTGAATTAGCAGTTGGAAATATGAATCTGGAGTTCAGAACAGATGTCTGGGCTAAAGATGTTCAATTTGGGAGTCACTGAATTATACGTAACTATTTAAAGTCACAGGCATGGGTAAGAGCATAGAAGGAATGAGTGTAGAGAGAGAAGCAGCCAGAAGCCTAAGCTCTGGAATACTCTGTTGTGGCTCAGGGAGACAAAGAGGGGCTAGCGAAAAAGGGGCCAGCAAGGACACATTGAAATGATTTCAATCATTAAAATCCTACAGGGACAGTGGTGTCCTGGAAGCCAAGGAAAGACGTTTCGAGGAAGAGTGATAAACATCCTGTATATGAAAGAACATCCTGTATATTCTCCACACAGAATGGAGCTTTGGGCCATCATTTCATGTGTTAGCATCTTATTTTATTTATTTTTATTTTTTTAAAGATTTATTTATTTATGCAAACAAGAACTGGGGTACAGGCCAGAAGTGCAGGGGGTGAGAGAATGCATCAGAGACAGAGCGGGGAGCAAATAGGCAGATACACTGAAATATACTGCTGAGGAGAGCAACAGGCCAGACAAGAGAGGTCTTCTGCACCATGTGGGTCAGCTCCCTGGTGGGGGATCCAACTTGCTTCATAGTGCTGTGCTTTAACCTGTTGTACCACCAGGGAGTGTTTTATGCCCATCTTCATTGTTTCCTCATTAAGTCACCTGTAAGAATTATCTTACAACTCAAAGGCAGAGGTAAGTAAAACATCTGCCTCTGTGGCAGGTCTATAAAATGGAAGGAATGAGAAGGAAACAAAAGAAAATCAATAGTTCTCAGGCTTAACGCAATAACAAGTTTAAGTTTCTGCACTTCTGGGAAACTTCCAGGGTTTTAATTCAGTCTAGACCCTGAAAATAGGAGTTACCATATAGGTAACCACATAGGATCAAGTGATTTTAAAATTCAGTTTTAAAAGAAAGGTAACATTATGCTGCTTATTTACAATTAGATTATGACCAGCTATTGTCTACTCCCCAAATTACATTCTGATGTGTTATTCACAACTCATTTGAATGGTTTGAGCCTTCTCTGCCCCCAGGAGTACCCCTCTCTAGTGTTCCTGAACTTATTCTTGTCATCCATTCTACATATAATAACACCATAATTTCCTTAGTGGTATTTTTTATACCTAAAAGAGAGTGAATAGTGTCTACATTAAATCCAGTTCCAAAGCCTAACTAGGAAAAATTTTCCATTACTTGTAAATAATTACTAAGAAATTTGAAATATGTTATTGTTAATAGCTGAAATCTCTTGAAAAGATAAGGCAATTTCCCCCTTCCCTCTTTTCAGTGGGTGCCAGAGGGCAGTGACTTTATGACCTCCCCATTTCTTTACTACGTTCCTTGGAATTTGTTCCCAAATAAATACTTGGCCCCAAATCCTTGACTTAGGGTGGTTGTGGTGAGCACAAACCAAGCCAGTGTTTGTCCAAATATCTGGAACATCAAGCAGCCCTGGACCCACAATTTACTCCAAAAAGAGTGGAGTCCAGAGGCAGCTACCCTTTCATGACCACATATGAGTCTGCTCTGAGACTGGTTAAGAAATCACCTGAGTTTGCAGCCCTTCACTGGTTAGTCACAGCAAGGGATGCTCTCGTTTCTTTTCCATTTTCTAACAGTGTGGGAAGAGACACATGAGTAGACCTGTCCTTTAACTTCAAAACCATAGCATAATCTATGCAATACATGTAACTGATAAACTAAATATGTAATTAAAAAACAACAACAAAAAAAACTTCCTTTCATAAGTACCTCATATTCTGTCTTTTTTTTTTTTTCATTTGCTGCTTCTTTACTTCTCAAGTTGTGGTTTTAAGACTTTCAAGAACCAACTTGCCTTGCTTATTTTTGTCCTTTGAGCTTTTGTTACCTCATTAGCTTGAGTGCTTTCAGGAGGACTTTCTGGTGCTTCAACTTTAATTAGTAAGCTCTTCTGGAAAAGAGAGAACACAGCACAGTCATTTCTAAATTGACTTCACAACTTTGCAAATATAATTTCCAGAAAAGAATGTGAAACTAATGTTAGATAATTTAGGTAGCAATTTCACCTGACAAATGTGAGATTTGATTCCTTTAAATAGAAAGACATGGAAAGCAAAATTGCTTTCATGTGAAAAATACACACAATTTAACATTTTAAATATCAATTACTCATAAATCTTCTTAGATTCACTTTTTTCAAAATTTCTTCTGGTTTTATTGAGAAATAATTGGCATGTGTCACTGTATTAGTTTAAAGCATACAGCAAAATGGTTTGATAGATTACTTCTAAATAAGAACCGAGAACTAGTATTAACATTTCAAGTCCTTAGTCCTTTATTTGACTTTAAGGCATGATTAACTTTCCATTGTGAAATGTTAAGTGCACATTTCACAATGACAGTGATAGCATAATCATGATAGAATAACATGGTCATGGGGCATCTAAAACCTGTTCATTGTAAAGTAATAAGGTAGGAGTAAAAAATAATGAGTTTTTAAGTGGAACCTTAACATGCATTTCAGTAGGGATGGAGCCTTTAAAAGAATGTTTCTCAATATATTTTGAGCTGCTGTGGCTCAAAACATACTTAGAACCATCCTTCTGGATTGAATCTGATTTCTTAGTGTTGGATGTATCCTTTTGATTATCTCAAGAGTGCCAAAAACTTATTCTTTGAGAACAGAGTTCTTTCTTAAACTTACAAGAATAATTTGATGACAAATCTAGTCATATTGGTTTAGCAAAAAGGCTAGAGAGTAAAATAAGGGGGCCTTAGTGTTGTCTTGCTTAGAATCTGCCTCTGAGGCAAGTCCATCTTGTCCAGAGTGTTTGGGGACACTCAGCAGTGTCTTTGGCGGTTGTAGATCCCCGATGGGTGGGCCTGTGGCCATTTTATTGATGACTGTACCCTGGCACCTGCTGTTATGCATTATGGAGTTCACTAAGCACTAGATGAATAACTAAATAAATGTACAAATTCACAATGTTGCTAAATCAAAGTAATCACTTATATTCGAAACTATTGTCTTAAAAGGAAAATGATTCCAAAATTTGTGTCTATACCTGTAATCTGATATTTTAAAGGAAATACCCCAACTACCCAACTTTATTTCTTTTGACAGAATGCCATTTATAGGATAAAGTCCATTTTGTAAAATAAAAAAGTACTTTTATAGACATTACAGTACATAGATAGGACAGATAATTTTTGCCTCTGTTTTATAGATTAGATTTGAGATTCTGGAGAGTTAAGTAACTTGTCCCAAAATAGTGTTATTGATTAAACCATTTTTATCCTCTAATAGTGAAGATCCCAGCTCATTCTGACCAAATAGGAATATTACCCATGGCACAAGGACTAGAATCAGCTGTTCCTTGGGTACTGGGGTTGTGGGGAAGAATAGATGCCTGAGAAAGCTTGGGGTGCTACCGGGAGGAGGAAGGTGGGTGTGGACCCTATGTCAGTCTCTAGTAACATAATGAATTGCCCTTCACTTAGCTCTCCCAATCAAATGCAGTGCTTTAGTTTTAAGGGAATGTTGCTATAACAAACAGTTAATAGGGACTATGTAATTTTAACCAGAAAATATATCAGAATTTTATCTTGGCTGAAGTTAAATTCTATTTACATATCTTATTGTTTTGATCCAGTTTAATACATCTCACAAATAAAGAGATGTAGAGAGAATGAAACTTACATTTTCATTACTTTTTTCCCCTTGAATAAAGTTTTGTTATACCTTGAGCATCCTTCTGGTAACATTGTTCGAAGTTCTTTATTAACATTATTTGAGAGAAATATGTTTCAGGAACTTTTGAAGTGGTGTCCTTTAGTACAGATAAGAACTAATGTTTTCTGTTCTACGCTAAATCCTCCTGAAATTCCTGAGGTCAATACATATCAGATTTATAGTTAGCATTCTTAAAACACATATTTTGGCCATGTGGCAGATATAGCAAGTGACTTGGTCAATAGCAATTCCCCCTCCACCTCCTTATTGTCACAGAGTCCAATTTTATTACTGGCACAGAGAGTCCAGTCAAAACATTGAACTCTCATTTTCTCTTATAGTTGCAGAAATCAAATAACACAGTTCAAGCCAATTCTCAATTCTGTAAGCAGTGACTTGCTGGTGTTTCTAGGAACACAACCATTGCCCTTCCCCTCTTCTTTCTGTCTGACTCAAAGATGTGGTGCTCAGTGTTCAGGAACCATCTTGCCCCCAGGAAGGTGAAAGAAACAGCCTAAGGATGTTTAAAGGATTTAAACAGAAATATTACTGCTTCTGTTAAAGAAGTTCTTACAGCATTGCAAAGAATTTGAGCAATTTGGTCCAGGCCCATTTTCTTCCTAAGTCCAGCTGATTTTAGAGCATAGTTTTGCAAAATTCATTTTTAAGAAAAGGATGTATTGTGTTTATTCATTGAGGCAAAATGTCTGATCTTAGAAACAGATATCAACCTTGCCAAGACTGTAATTAATAGGCTGGATTGATCAAAGACTTGACTTAAAACTTTTAAAAACACACTGAGTAGTAGAAGTGATACTACAACATGAATAGCCTGGTAACAGAAAAAAATCTTTTGCAAAGTAGTGTTTTCTACATAAAGGGAGTCATTTTCACACCTTTGCAAATAATCATGTGTTCTATTTATAATCAATTTTGGAACCAAATTACTGACAGAGCAAGTATTATCTAGTCCTCTCTCCCCCAAATAGTCTCTGAACAAAGAGACTACATAGCCTGGGCTGAATAGTCTTTGATGTACCTTTAATGTGTCATACTAAACAGCAATAGTACTTGTGTAAAGAGAATACACACCATTCACACTCACAGTCTCTCACCAGAAAAAAGCCTAAACTCAACACCCATCTGTAAACTAATTAACACACTTAATTAGAACCAGAGAAAAGAAAAGGGTGAGGGAAAAAGTAGATGTGCAAAAACTTCCTTTTTCTTTTTACTAAATAAAATTTTAAACATTTATAGTTACAAAAAATCATTTATGAATTTTTAAACAAGATTTTCTTTATTTACTTTTGCATAGAACTGGAGTCCAAGCCAGAGATTCGGGGGTGTGAGAGGATTCACCAGATACAGAGCAGGGATTAGAAAAAGCAGATCTCTCCCTCCCTGGTGGCGAAATGGGTGAGAAGGCAGCACTGCAGGCTGGCCACAGCCACCTCAGTGAGAGTTCAATTCCTGGCCCCGGAGGTGACCACATGGCGCAGCAGACCTCTCCTGACCTGCCTGCTGCTCCCTTCAGCAGTGTACTTCGTTGATCTGACTGTTCTGCTCTCTACTCTGTCTCTGGTGAATCCTCTCACTGTCCCTGCACCTCTGGCCTGTACCTCAGTTCTGTATGCACAAATAAGTAAATCTTTAAAAAAGGCAGATCTACTGAAATAAACTGCTAAGGGAAATAGTGGGCAAGATAGGAGAGGTCTGCTGTGCCATGTGGGTTAACTCCTAGGTTGGGAATAGAACTTAGGCCATCAAAGTGGGCCTCCCCTATGGGCCTTCATGGTGGTAGGACTGAATGTGAATCCACAGGCCACCAGACTGTGAGTTCTTTATGGAGAACCTAGATGCAGTTTTCCTACTCTTATTTTAGCAAAATCATAACAGGAAAGGCCACTTCTGATCTGACCCTGCCCTGCCTACCTCTCTGATTTAACTTTCCATAATTCCATTGCCACACATTCCACTCCAAAGCCACACTCATCTTTCCTCCAATTCACCAAGCACTTTTCCACCACAAGGAAAAATTTCTGTTCAATGGATTTTATAGCCTAGTGACACATAGTGGTATTCTGCAACCCTCTCACTGATAAAGGAATCAGGGAGCAAGCAGGATGCTGCTGAAGAGCAAGATCTTGGCCTTTTATTGATAAACAGCACATTAGTCAAAAGGGGAAGTAGAAAGGGAGAAGAAGGAGGGGTGGGGTGGAATTGTATTTCTCTTCTTGGTGTTTGGATCCAGCCCTGATTCCCCAGTCAAGGTTTCAGTCTTATCAATAAGGCCTTCCACTGATGCTGATCAGCTTCCTTATACATCAGTCAACGGCTGGCCACCCAGGCATTCTGGTCATACCTCTTGGTGCATACCCTTCCCAAAGTGATCCAGTTGTATACTCTTTTTTTTTTTTTTTAA
>NW_004567132.1:7652842-7671660 GCF_000260355.1 Condylura cristata | reverse complement strand
GATCGACGAAGTACACTGCTGAGGGGAGCAGCGAGCGGGTCAGGAGAGGTCTGCTGCGCCATGTGGTCACCTCCAGGGCAGGCGAGGATCGAGCTCATGCAGAAGTGGCTTAAGCTTCTTAGTGCTGTGCTTTAACCCGCTGCGCCACAAGGGAGGGCCCAGTTGTATACTCTTAATTGAGATGAAAGTCACCTTGTAGTGTTGGGGTCTTAAGAACAGGCAGTTCTGACCTTGCTTTGTTACAGAACTGTAGGTAACAAAATGGAGGCTGGATAGGTTGCTTAGGATTAGCAGACCCACAATAGTAGGTGGTTGGTAAATATTTATTGAATGAATACTCAATATTATATCCCCAAACCACTAAAATAAGCATTTTCCCATAAACTCATTAATGAAAACTGTGGCTGTGCAACAAAACGATCACAAAGAAGGTAGTTTAGAAGAACAGAAAGTTACTGTCTCACAGTTCTAGAGCCTGGAAAAATAAAATCAGTATTATTAGGCCAAAATCAAAGTATCAGCAAGCCCTTCTCCCTTGGAGGGCTTTAGGGGAAAAATATATCTGTTGCTTCTTTCAACTTTTGGAGACTCTGGAATTTGGTGATTTGTTGGGATGTCACGCCAATCTCTGCCTTCATCTTCACATCACCTTCTCCTCCGTGTCTATGTCAAATTTCTGTCTTTCTCTAATATAAGGACATGTGTGGTGACATTTAGAGACCACCAGATATCACAGGATAATCTCCCAATTTGAAAGGAAATCTAAAAAATATCACATCTGCAAATACTCTTTTTCCAAGCAAGGTAACATTTATAGATTCCAGTGATTAGACTGATACATCTTGGGGAATTATTCAGCACACTATAGTAATTTTCTTGTAGCTGGAAGGAAGTTCCTATCAGTAAGTAAATTTGCTTTCTGCTTTTGTCTTTTCCCTTCCTTGGAAAATATATTTATTTCTAGAAAGCTGAAAAAGGTGATGACTCTTTATTATTACATATCATAACGTTACAGGGCACCCCAATGTGAATTGGGTTGCCTCTCTGTGGGTCTTCACCCGCGCGCTTAGGATTCAATCATATTATGGACACACTCAAAAAGGTTAAATAATGGATTTATTTATAAGGAGAAAGGTAAAGGAATAACCCAGGGAAAAAGGGAGAGAAATACAAGTTAACTAGAATGTCCTACCAGTTCTGCTGGTTTGGACTCCACGAACATGCTGAAAAACAATTAAGAGCCAAAACGATCAGCCGCGAAACACCAGGCCAAGAGACCCCCAGAGCCCACATGTCCGGTTTTATCCCAACCTGGCTGCTCAGCTCCGCCCTCACATCCCAGTGTGCTTCTCCTTGTTATTGATGGGATTAGTAGTTCCAGTATCTGGAGTGGGGGCGGAGTCCATGAAACCTGTACTTGTTACAATAATAGGATAAATTTTTTGGAGGTTTTTAAAAAACAAGATGTTTATTTTTAATCATTGTGATTGTGTGCCTTTTTCCATCTCAGTTGTAATCCCTGTGGGCTTCCTATCACCAAATCACCCATGTGCCATTACTATAGTCCAGTGCACTTCTCTCTCCCCACCGTTTTTGATCCCATTTCCCATTCCACCCCCGTAAAATGTCTCTGGTATATAGTTGTTCATTATTATTATTATTTTTCTCGCCTGGTCCTTTGTACTCCTGCTCTGAAAGAAACCATCCTGTATTTTTCCTTTTCTTTCTGGCTTATTTCACTAAGCATGATCTTTTCCAGTTCCATCCATGTTGCTGCAAAAGACATGTGTTTATTTTTTTTTGGTTGCTGAGTAATATTCCATTGTGTATATGTACCACATCTTTTTAATCCAGTCATCCATTTTTGGGCATTTGGGCTGTTTCCATGTCTTTCCAATTGTGAATAAAGCAGCAATAAACATGGGGGGGTGCAGGTATCTTTTTGAATCAGTGTTTTTGTGTCTTCTGGGTAGATACCTACGAGTGGGATTGCTGGGTCATAGGGAAGCTCCATTTTTAGCAGTTTGAAAAACCTCCAAACAGTTTTCCATAGTGGTTGTTCTAGTTTGCATTCCCACCAGCATTACACAAGGTTTCCTTTTTTCCACATCCTTGTCAACATTTGTTGGTGCCAGTTGTTTGAAGATGTGCCATTCTCACTGGTGTGAGGTGGTATCTCATTGTGGTTTTAATTTGCATCTCCCTTATTACAAGTGATATTGAACATTTTTTCATATGCTTGTTGGCCATCTGCATTTCTTCTTTGGAGAAGTGTCTTTTTAGCTCTTCTGCCCATTTTTTGATGGGGTTGTTTATTTTGTTGAGTTTCATCAGTTCTCTGTATATTTTTGTGATCAATCCTTTATCACTAGTTTTGTGTGAGAAAATTTTTTCCTGATCAGTAGGATGTCTGTTTGTAATAGAATAAATTTTTAAGAAAATCAGTATAATAGTATTTGTGACTCATTCATAAGACGATTTGATTGTCTTCCATTAAGAAACTCCCACGAAATTATATTAATGAGCAGTGGAGGTGGCAAAGTGCTGAGAACAAACCATTTTATATCTTGTATGGTGATTTCTTGTCACAATTTGCAGATAGAATATAAAATCCTTACCATTTATCACTTATAGTTATTATCTCCAAGTCACAAGACTGTGATCTCAGGTTCCTTGCCAAATGTCAGAGAACACAGAGGTAGACCTGAAGTCTTTTTAGTCTTTAGTATGTTTGGAAGCCCCTGGAATGAGGGAACAAACAAGGTATTGTTAATTATGAGATTTTTTTGACACTATTAAACCTTTCTGAAACATGGCTTGCAGACCTGGACTTTAAACTTTCTCTTTTAAACAGAAGATGTATTTTGAAACTTTATTTGAATAAAGTATTTTCATAGCTTCTTTAGTGGGAAAAGATATTCTTATTTATTTAGTGGCATTTTTCTAAGTATGAACAAATTTAATCTGTATGTGAAGTCACATTTCTTTTTCAAGATAATATTTTAGTCTTGTAAAAAATCTTATTTTTCAAAAAGATTTATTTATTTGTGCATACAGAGCAGGGGTCACAATTTGCAGACAGAATATAAAATCCTTACCATTTATCACTTATAGTTATTATCTCCAAGTCACAAGACCAGACTGTGACCTCAGGCCAGCAGATCAGGGGCAGTGAGAGGATTTACCAGCGACAGAGTGGGAAGCAGAATAGGCAGATTGACAAAGTGTATTTCTGAGGGTGTTACAGGGCAAAGAGAAAGGGGCACCAGCGAACCCCCAAACCTGCCTGCTCTAAATAAAACAGGTTCTGCCATCCACTGCATCAAGACACGAGCTTTCATGGAAAGGAACTTTAATACAATTAGTGCGCATTATGGAAAAGACAAAGAATATAGTTTCTAAATCAAACACTCAAAATTATTTTATTTTGAGTGTCTTTTATTGCAGGTAAAAGTCCACCCTAAAGGGATTGGCCCAAGCAAGGCCTGAAAGCCCGCCACAAGTCTAACACACATTCTGGCCGGGACCCATAGAAAAGGGTCAGAAATGGCCAGACAAGTCTGGGAGGAAAAGAGCAAAATCGAAATCAAGATAAACGCTGCCATAGTGAACCTCCCTACGGGTCTCTCACCCACTTCTGTTTCAACCAGTCCAGGGCCAAGAAGCAAACACAGTTTCTTCACGTCTCTCTGCTCCATATGGCTCCCTCAAGTCACCTTCTGGCTCTCGACCCTGCTTCCTTCTTCCTCAGACTCCTCTCCACATTCCTTTCTTCTCTGCTCAGCTCCACCCTCTTTGCAGGTGGAGCAGAGAACTTCCCCTTTTCCTGGGGACCACCCTTATACAAGGGGAGCAGCTGGTGAGACAGGAGAGTCTGCCACACCATGTAGATCACCTCCGGGACGGGGTATTGAACTTGCTCTGAAGTGGCTATGGTTAGCTTTGCAGTGCTGTGCTTTATCTTGTTGTGCCACCAAAGAGGGCACTAGTGTTTGTTTTTTTTTTTTTTTCCTGAACTTTGTTTTGTTTCTCTATATCCTACTTATGAGTTTGAAACCATTTGATATTTGTTTTTCTTCTGACTTATTTCACTAAACATTATCCCTTCCAGTTACATCCATATTATGTCAAATCGCAAGAGTTCATCTTTTATTTATTTCTGGTAGTATTCCATTATGCATATATACTACATCCTCTTAATCCTCTCACTGGTCCTTGGGCACTTGGACTGTTTCCATAATTAGGCTATTGAAAATAGTTGTGCAATGAAAAAAAGAAAATAGTTTTGTAATGAACATGGAAGTACATATATCTTTTCTAATTAGTGTTTTTTGCATTCTTCAGTTACATACTTAGAAGTGGAATCACTGAATTGTGTGATAGATTTATTTTTATTTTTTCAGAAAACAATACTGACAAACTTAGTTTGCTTAATAAATTTTCCAACTTAAAAGCATTTAATATGAAGGTATCATGATAGTTTATGGTCTTGATTGTTGCAAAACATTATCTGCTGAGATGATTTATTTATATTGGTTTTTCTAGTTGCAGTGAGAGAAGGGAGTGGATGTTGGCAAGACTTGGAGGGGGGAAGAGATCTGTCACTGAGGAGAGAGGTCTAAGGCCTGAAGTGGGGCTCAACATGGAAGTTAATGGATTTGAAAAATAATAAATAGTTTTCCTTAGTAATAGTCTCAAAACAAACCAAGTCAGATGCTTTTACAAAGCCATGAAAAATTTAGTGCTCTCTGGTGAATGAGTTTTCAAATTTCTTGCATATGAGTCTTATTTTATATCTATAAAAACAGATTTGAAAGGACTTTCTCTAATTTTCATTCCTGAGGTCATAAAACATTAGTCTAAGTAAATAAGCCTAACCTGAACACAGGTTAGAAACATATAAGAGCTGCTCTGACTCCAGTAGCTGAAGGTGTCAAAGTAGCCAAACTGGTTCTTTTCCCTGGGCTCTCAGAACCTGCAGGTAAATCTGTCTGTAGTTATCCAGGAAGATCCAAACCCTCAAACCTTGTTAGGAAACTTACAAATCAGTACAGTAAAGTTTCAATCATTATTGACAGAGCTCCAACCATTTCATATATGTAGGCCCTTTTTTTCAAGCCTAATTTTATAGCCACCCTCATGCATCCCATCGTTTAGAGAGACAGGAAAGATGCAGATCACAGAACACACTTTAGGAATAGAAGGAACCTACTGGTCCTCCAACCCACACTTACACACATTCTTCCGCCTTCATCTAGGGCACTAAGAGACACCCCCTCTGAGAGGAGATAGGATTTCAAGGGCTGAGAAGGGGTCAGTCTGTTACCTAAATGGAAGCGTTCAACTGTACTTCTTCTCTTTTCCAGCAGGTGGCAATGAGTAAATGACAAAATCCCAAAGAGAACTATTCCAAGCCAAAACCAGATAAGGACTGAGTATTTAAAATTCCTACTTAGATACCAATTTTTAAAATATTTAGTTTTGTTTCAATTGTCATAAAACGAAAGGCCTACAAAAGGTCCTAGGTATTGCAAACAGTTGTGGCAGAAGCAGGCATCTTTAAAATCTTCATAAAAACCAAATCTTGCATTTTATGTCTATTCATACCAAAAAAAAAAAAAAAAAGTGACGCTACTGGCCAAGACCAGTGGTGAAACAGACAAGACAGTCAATGGATGGTTCAGGAAATAAACTGGGTTACCTTGACACTAAACCAGTTATGACCATCAGCCTCTATTTCTTCTAAATTCAGCTTTCCATAGCACAGGTTAGGCTTTCTCCCTCAAGGGGCTGCAACTTCTCATAAACACCCAAGGAGTCCAGATACAAGTTGCTGGCTCTCGCAGATAACTCCTGACAGTTGATATCTATATCTAGGCAGCCTGATATCAATTAGTCTGTGTGGACCATAACGTTGGTCTTAAAGAAGGGAAAACAAGAAGAGAGATGTCCCTTGACTAGAATGCTCATTTAGCATATATCCCAATGGTGTGGTAACTTCTCTTGCAGACTCCTAACTTGTAAATTTCCCAGTAATACTTGTTCCTTTGTTTATGATGTGAGTTTGCTTGAGCCGTGTTGTGGATCAATATGTGCTCTAAGTTGTCTTCCAGATGATGAGCATTCCTTGCGCCATTCGGATCTCACCATTGTCATCTCTCTGGGGGTCAACAATGTATTGTGTGGGACAATAATCTCATATAAGAAGGCAAGTAAAATCACTATCGATTTACTAGTGCACTGTCTTTAAAGCACTTAAAAGGCACTGCTAGGGTTTGTTATGAGAGCTAAGAAATCTATAGTTTTCATTTCTGTTTTCTTCCTGGCACTATAGACTTAATTGATTTTAAGTTTTACCCTGACATTTCCTGCCTCACTGGTCTGTGAAAATATCTAGTTTGCATAATACTCCCTTTTGTGTGTATTTGATGGAGGTCCTGAGACTGAGATCAAGTAACAGGAAGTTCTTCACTGACAGGAAGTTCTCCACTGTGATATCTACTTTCCGTCTTTTCTGCTTTAAAATAAATTCATAAAAGGCCTTTCAATCATACAACATAACAAAGTATCATGATTTTTCACAGTCCTCTGTGACATGTTTTTTTTTTTTAAGATTTTAATTATTTATGCACACAGAACTGAGGTGCAGGCCAGAGGTGCAGGGGCAGTGAGAGGATTCACCAAAGACAGAGTGGGGAACAGAATAGGCAGATTGAGTGAAATACACTGCTGAGGGGAGCAGCAGGTTGGTCAGGAGAGGTTTGCCATACCCTGTGAATCACCTGCGGGTCTGGGGATCAAAATTGCACTGAAGTGGCTGTGCTTGTGTTGCACTTTTAACCTGTTGTGCCACCAGGGAGACCCAACCTCTGTGACATGTTTGTATACACAAAATCTTTTATCTTTGGCCTGGGAACTAATGACTGAAAAAGTAAGAAAGAGCAGCTGTCTAAAATTAAAGTGTGTAGATCTCTATTGTACCAAGATGCAAAAATGATTTTTTTCTTTTTTTAAAGATTTACTTATTTATACATACAGAAGTAGGGTACAGGCCAGAGGTGCTGGGGGTGAGAGGATTCACTAGAGACAGAGTAGGGAGTAGACCAGGCAGCTTGATGAAGCTCCCCTGCTGAGGGGAGCAATGACAGGAGAGGTTTATTGTGCCTTCTGGGTCACCTCCCTGGCCAGGAATTGAACTCTTGCTGCAGTGGCTGCAATAGCTTCCTAGTGCTGTGCTTTAACCCTATTTTGCCACCAGGGAGGACATACAAAAATGATTATTTTATTGAATGTGATGAAGATTGAATGTGATGTATTTGTGAGGTTTTGAGAATTCATTTTTTATAACACTAAGTGTCTAAATTTAATAACTTGCTGCTGATAATTTTAATATGAAAATTATACAAAAGCTTTACAAGTTATTTTCTTTGCTTTCTAAATCCCACTGAACTATAAGTTTAATTAATCATTTTCTCAGAACAAGAAATTAAACTTTCAGATAGTGAAATATGGAGAACCCTAACATAGGTCCAAAATTGACCAAAAATAATCTTGTACATAAGTGATAATTCATGTCATCTATCTATATATTAAAAGAAACCTACAAATTTTAGTAATAATTTTAAAGAGTACAGTAACAGCTATATGTTTGTAAATATCAAGCCAATGGTTTCATTTGTTTACTTACTACTTCACTTACAAATAAAATCATACTGCTTTATAATTTGCTTTTTCCACTTAAAATATTTTGTACATTTTTCCATCTTAATCTTTTACAAGACTGTAATATCCCAATACAAAAATAAACTCACATATTTATAGATATTTGCTTTGTTTTCAATCTTGATTGTCCCTCCTTTCAGTGCTGTAAGAAATATCCTATAAATGTGTCTTTGTGGTCTTGATCATTTGTATAAAATCAGTTGTTAGAGATAGAATTGCTGCATTAAACAGTGTAAATATTTAGATTTTAACAAGTATTGCCAAACAGTTTTTCCCAAAGGCTAACCCATTATATATTCTTGCATAGATACTTTATCAGTGCAAGGAAGTGATTTTCAGTCTTTTGTAATGTGGGAACTCTTTTATTTGAAAGACTCCTTTTCAGAATCCAAATGTAAGTAGAAAGCTTTAGTTTAGTGAAGCTGATACAGCTCTGCTCTCTCAGTTCTGCCCTGATATTCTCTGGCAGCTTCATGTGGCCACATGGAGCACAGCACAATACAATATAGGAGTGCCTTTCTTTACAAATAATGTGTCCTGAAATATATTTGACTGGTTGAAAGTAGAACTAACATGATAGAAAGCCTAAAATTTTTAAAACGCCTGTCTATACCTCAATTTCAGACTCAATTTTCAGTAATTTTGTCCCAGCACTTTACATGTAGTCTTTCACTGGTCTCTTTTCTTTTAAAAGAGGAATCTGATTGTGACTAAGTTCTATTCTTTTTAGGTAGTTGAATAAATTCCATCTTTACCTTAATTGTACTAAGTACATGAAACCTAAATTTATCACTTAGGTCAACCCTTTCATTTTTATTTCCCTTCATTTAAATAAGAAAGCATTCAATTAAAAAATTTTTTTACATCATTCTTCATTTTGTGCATTTTTCATGTCAGTTGTAATCCCCATGGACTTCCCACCACCAGTTCACCCATATGCCATCACCATAGTTCTGTGCACTCTTCCCACCCCACCCCAGTTTGATTGTATTCCTCTCTCTGCCCCTGTAAAATGTCTTTGGTGTATCATTGCTGATTGTTTTTCATTTTTTCCTTATTCTAATTGCTTTTTTTGTGTTGTTGTTTCCTGGTCCCTTACATTCCTGCTATGAGTGAAACAATTTGGTATTTTTCTTCTTCTGGCTTATTTCAATAAGCATGATCCCTTCCAGCTCCATTCATGTTGTTGCAAAAGGCACGAGTTTATCTTTTTGATTGCTGAGTAATATTCCATCATGTATATGTACCACATCTTTTTAATCCAGCCGTCTACTTCTGGGCCTTTGTGCTGATTTCATGTCTTCCCTATTGTAAATAAAGCAGCAATAAACATGGGGGTGCAGGTATCCTGTTGAGTCAATGCTTTTGTATCCTTTGGGGAGATGCTTAGGAGTGGGATTGCTGGGTGATGTGCTCCATTTTTAGCAGTTTGAGAAAACTCCAAACAGCTTTCCATAGTGGTTGTAGCAGTTTGCATTCCCCAAATGTTTTATTTTCAATATCCAAATATTTGAATAAACATTCAAATAATTGCACAACAAAGTAGTGACTGAATTGAAACTCTTGACTGTATCATATATGGCATTTTAAAATATTCACTCATTAAAATATTCATTGACATTAAAAAAATCTAAACTCAAGAAAAGGTGGACTGAGGTGTGACTATAAGATACTATAGTCTTATACTATACTGTAAGATAGAAAGGCAGGTGGTAAAGATTCGAAGAATCACTTCTGTATCATTGCAATCAGTGATTCTGTTCAGTGGTTTAAACTTTTATTTTCAATTTCTTCTTGATAGTTTTGCCAAATTTTAACAGTTCCGTTGTTTCCAGGGAAATAATAATAAAAGAATGCACCACTTAAAAAATACAGAAATGTCCACTGAGACTAGGGAGCCATTTGTACCAGGAAACTGGATACCCTCTCAGGGCTCTTATTCTTGTTCTGGGAGATTCCTCTAAATAGAAGCCTCTGTTTTCCCTGATTTTTTTTTTTTTTAGGAGAGTTCTACTATCTTTTTTTCTAAACCTAAAACTTTTATTGTGATTTTTGTCAGACTGAAGAGAAATCCTCCAAGGTTTATTTCAAGATTGCTTTATATAGCCAAATTTAGGCTTATTATTATTATTATTTTTAAAGATTTATTTATTTATCCATATAGAACTTGGGTATAGGCCAGAGATGCGGAGGGTGAGAGGATTCACCAGAGACAGAGTGGGGAGCAGAACAGGCAGATCAACAAAGTACACTGCTGAGGGGAGCAGCGGGCGGGTCAGGAGAGGTCTGCCACGCCATGTGGTCTCCTCCGGGGCAGGCGGGAATCGAACTCATGCGGAAGTGGCTTTAGCTTCTCAGTGCAGTGCTTTAACCCGCTGCGCCACCAGGGAGGGCCAAGGCTTATTATTTTTAACCAACCAGGTATTGTCCTCCTTTTCATAATTATATGCTTCTTAAAAACATCCAGAAATCCTGGCTCTTAGAGAGAAGGATGGAACACATTCAACTACCTAAAAGATCTTTAGCCTTGATCAGATGCTTATTGTGAAGGAAGAAAAAAACAGCAAAAAACACAGAGAATGCTACAATGATTTTATTCAACAAATACGTGAATCTCTGTACCAGTTGCTAAGGAAATATAAAATGTGTAAACCATGGTCACCATCCTGAGTTTATGATCTCACCAGTGCAACTAGGCAAATATAACCAAAAAGTTCCATGATGATTTAAGGTAACTTATGAATAAAATATGAAATGTATGGTACAGATTATACTTGCTATCAAAGACTCATATTCTCAGTTCATGAACTTTTTATAGTTTCATATGCGCTTGTACCCAATCTAAACTTCATGCTTAGCCACTTTACATCAGCATCTCTGAATCTCTTGCTTACTTGATCTTTCATAATTGACATATCACCTGCCAATCATAGGTTTGTGCTGCTGTTTGCTTTCTTTTTTTTAAAAAAAAGATTTTATTTATTTATGCATACAAGAATTGGGGTATAAGCCAGAGATGTGGGGCGTGAGAGGATTCACGATAGATGGAGTGGGGAGCCAGATCTACTAAAACACATTGCTTAGGAGAGCAGTGGGCAAGACAGGAGAGGTCTGCTGAACTATGTGGGTCACCTTCCTGGCCAGGGATTGAGCTCCTGCTGCAATAACTACAGAAAGCTTCATAGTGCTGCTTCTTATCCCCTTGTGTCACCAATGAGGCCCTTGCTGTTTGCTTTCTTAGCTTACTCTTTCAGAGTGCCAGGGATAACTGGAGAGAATGTCCTTTGTGCTTCGTAATTTTTTATGGGGTATGTCTCATTAGCTCTTCCAATTTTTCCTACTCTCTCAGAGCTCCTTATCCCAGGGCTCTTTAATCTCAGCATGTGATCTGACCTTCTTTGCAGCAAGAACCAAGGACAGCTGGCTTGATTTTACCTTTCATCCTTCCAATCTGAAATTTCTTCTGATCCTCACTCCTTCTTTCCAAAAATAACTTCTCTAACTTTTCCTGATAGTCCTCTTCCTTACAAACTGCCTCCAGAATTTGACCTACCTATGATATCCCTTTGCCTGTAGGAATTACACTGTCTCCAGCTTCTCAAACTTCAAGCATGTGTAGGACTCCCAATCCTGTATCTCCTGC
This sequence comes from Condylura cristata, assembly GCF_000260355.1. Classification (NCBI taxonomy): domain Eukaryota; kingdom Metazoa; phylum Chordata; class Mammalia; order Eulipotyphla; family Talpidae; genus Condylura; species Condylura cristata. The sequence continues at coordinate 7,660,295 of NW_004567132.1, read as the reverse complement.
ATTAGATAAAATTCCTGCCTAAAAAAAAAAAAAAAAAACAAGCTCAAAATTAGCAAGATAAAACAACACTTATTATCTCACAGTTTCTATAAGTCAGGAATATAAGATTAGCTTAGCTGGTGATTTTGTGCCTCTGGGTCTTCTATGAAGCTGAAATCAAGGTGTCAACCAGAGCTGTAGTCAGAAGGCTTGACTGGGAATGCATAACCCACTTCTCAGGTCAGGTATCCTTACAACCTTGCTGCTGGCTTCACATGGAGCAAATGATCTGAGATAGTAATACTGCTCAGATGCTTTCCCTCAACAGAAAGTCCCTCATCACTTTTTTTATGGTACAAGATCATTTGAAATGCAGTTTCATTCAAGAACGTTTCTTGTATCTTCCCAAACATTGCCTTTTGTGACCTACTCCTGGCATACCATCACTTTTTATTCTGTTTACTAGAAGCAAGTCATTAAATCCAGCCCTCACAAGAAGGGGTAGAATTAACCTCCACCTCTTTAAGAAAGAAATTTCAAATAATATTTGAAAATATAGTTCAAATAATATTTGAAACCTATCTCTCAAGCACACAATTTTCCTTTTTTTCTTTTCCATCAGCACACAGACAGTTTAAGTAAAAGAGAATAAGGAAGGAGAGATGCCTACATAGATACACGCTGACAGTCTTAAAGCACAAGAACTGCTTCAAAAACAACATTCTTCAAACTATAAATTCTTTAAGCTACTTATGGTTCTTAAAGCTTTTATGCCACTCTTCTCAAAAAGGTGATCTATCTCTTTTCCTTACTTTCTCATCACCCAGCGTTCAACTGCTGACAGTCCAGATTATTATCCCCTAACTGTTGAGCATAATATCCAACTGCATATAACATTCAAGGCTATACCCAGCAACAACCTGCCTTTTAATTTTATCTCCTTCATTTTCCCTTAGACGCCTGCCAGTTGGACTGCTCATCATTTTTGTTGGGCTTTTCATTCCCTGGACAAACCCTGTGCTTTTCCATCTCTGTGCCTTCACTTGAATGGTTCCCCTCAACAGGAAGACCCGCTTCTCACTTTATCATTGTTCAAGATCATTTCAAATGCTGTTTCATCTAGAGAAGTGTTCCTGGATCTTCCCAAAAACATATCCTCCTGCCCCTGTATAATCAGAGCACATTGTCAGCTTTACTCTAGGCATCCAATTTTACACCAAGCATATACATCTTTGTATTCTTTTCAGCACTCCAACAATATCTTGCTCATACTAAGTTCTTAATCTTTATTGAATGAATAAATTTGCCTAAATCATTAAGATTTAATTTCACTTTCATCAAAAGGCAAATTAAAGTCCCTATAATCTCCAACTCTATTAGATTAATATATTGAGCTAAGGGAAATTGCAGACTGATCTCTGCTAAAGAATACAGTCTTTTTTTCCTATTATTTGAACAATTTTAATGGAGTGATTCAAATCACAATTATTCTCCAAAAAAGTTTGCTTTTGAGATATGTTTGCATATAATATTTTTACAATTCTTGGTCAACATGATATTTCCATGGAAACAAATCACACACACTGGAGAGAAAGGAATTGAATTTTATGTGAGCTGCATTTTGTCATCTCTATAGAAGATATTTGTGCTAAGTACTTGCATGTACAGATATCCTTTAATTTCAAATCACCTAAAACAAAATAGTTAATGCTTTTAAAAATTACAGTATTGGTGCCTCTCTGGTGGCATTTCCATCAGGAAGTCCCACTCACTGCAATGGCCTCAACTCTATCCCAAGTCAGGGAGGTAATCCACATGGTGCAGCAATCTCTCTTGTTTTGCCTGCTGCTTCCCTTAGGGGTGTATTTCATTAATCTTCCTGTTCTGCTCCCTACTCTGTCTCCGGTAAATTCACTCAAATGGCTCTGTCCCAGCTGCTCCCACCTGCAAACCAGTTCTATGCAAAACTAAGTAAATAAAATCTTAAAAATATATAAATAGGCCCTCCCTGGTGGCACAGCAGGTTAAAGCATAGCACTAAGAAGCCAAAGCCCCTTCCGCCAAGAGTTTGATCCCCGACTGCCCCGAGGTGATCCACATGGCGCAGCAGACCTTTCCTGGCTCGCCCACTGCTCCCCTCAGCCGTGTACATCGTCAGTCGGCCTGTTCTGCTCCCCACTCTGTCTCTGGTGAATCTTCTCACCACCCCTGCACCTCTGGCCTGCACCCCAGTTCTGTATGTACAAATATATAAATCTTGAATATATATATATAAATTATAGTATCTGCTTGTAGTTTTAAAGATTTTTTATTAATATGTGGAAATACTACAAAGAGGAATTTGATGTTTTCTTGAATCATATACATTAATGTTAACAAATAGAATACTCTGTCCCTTCCTAGAGTAAAAAAGAGAAAGAAATTAAATGCTCATCATTGAAAGGTCTTGCTAGTTTTGGTCTACAGATAAAATAACTTTTGGATATCATTTAACTATTTGTACATAAAAACTTCTAATATAGATTTATGTCTCATAACAAGCTATCTAAAAAATTTTACTCCAAATATGACTCATCAAATAGGGGCAGTCTGTTTTAAAAGACATATTTGATTATAGTTATAGCACTAAAGAAACACAAAAATAAAAAAAAGATGTATAGAAATACAAAGATTGAAACAGTTTTACTAATTTAAATAGCATTGTAACCTTTATGATTTGGAAACATTCTTTTCCTAATCACTGTAAAAACTTACTTAGGAGCTTAAAATCACTATAAAGACTGTATCTTAGAGATTATTGACGTTTATTCAAAAAATTCAAAATATTCAAGAGCTATTAGAAGTATGTCAAAATTTTTTCAGCTTTCACATGAAATTAAAATTTACATCACCTGTTGAGTTTTTACATTTCAATAATCATAACAGGAAGTAGAAAAAGGAAAATTACAAGAGCTGTTCATTAAATACGTGTACATAGCCTGTTGATATAAAGAAGTTACATAACACTTCATATATTTTGCTCCACAATCATAACAAAATTGTTTTTTTTTAAAGGTCCATTTTTATTTATGCATACAAGAATTGGGGAGGAGGCCAGAAGTGCAGGTGTGTGTGTGAGAGGATTCACCAGAAACAGAGTGGGGAGCAGGCCAACATTTATTAAGTGAAAAGGTGAAAGTCAAAAAACCAACAAAAAGGGCCCTCCCTGGTGGCGCAGCGGGTTAAGGCACAGCCCTGAGAATCTAAAGCCGCTTCCGCAAGAGTTCGATTCCCACCTGCCCCGGAGGTGACCACCTGGTGTGGCAGACCTCTCTTGACGCACCCGCTGCTCCCCTCAGCAGTGTACTTCATCGATCTGCCTGTTCTGTTCCCCACTCTGTCTCTGGTGAAGCCTCTCACCGCCCCTGAGCCTCTGGCCTGTACCCCAGTTCTGTATGCACAAATAAATAAATCTTTAAAAAAAAACCAACAAAAAGCTGCCATGGAGTATCCATTCCATTTGGCCTGTTTTAATTATTTTCTGACAGTTATACTCCTGAAACATATTTCTCAGACTCTTAAATAATGCTAATAAAGAACTTAGAACAATGTTACCAGAAGGATGCTCAGCTAGGTTTGCTGCATGCTCACTTTCTTCAGTTGGGGAGGATGACCTCTGTTTCCTCACAGGCCTTTGCAAGTCTGCCGATGCTGCAAGTCTGCCGATGCTGCGAGTAATGGCAACCATGCTTAGAGGAGTAAAAGCTCCAGTTACAGGTTTTGTGCCACTTTCAGGAACCAGCTTTCCTTTTCTGGGGCAGCAGTGGCTTTGATGGAAAGAAGTGGTAGCTCAGAGATGTTTGACACTTCCTTTCACAGGGTGTATGAGTTTAGTGGATAGAGGGCCATAACCCACCCTGCAAAAAATAGTAAATCTAAAATCCAGGATGTGATTACAGAGGTAAAGAAGGATGAAAAACTGAAATAGCTAAACCTGGAAAGTAACACTTTGATTAAATGAGAATATACAGATCAATAGCTATTCCACTTTTCCCTTCAGATTCTTTCTACAGTTACCCAACTCTGCCCTAAGAGACTGACTTATACGGACTGCATCACTGGGCTTCCTTGCCCTCTGACTTCTAGCTGGGTTCAGTAAATGTGGAGGAGAGCTGGCACTGGTAAGAAGTTTATGAGAATGAGGAAGAGCTGATTTCCCTGGCTTCTTCCCAGTGACATAGCCAAATGGCTATGTAACAGTTGGCTGTTTTCCTCTACCAAAATTACTGCTCCTGTCAGGTGACACTCATAACATACTTCTCCCTCAAGGGTTTAGCAACCATTGCTTCCCTTTCCCCTTCAAGCTCAAGGGTAGTAATAACTCTTCACTGTTACTAGCCCTGGGGTGGTCAATATCCCTCATTTTTTCTAAACCTTGTCTTTATAAATAGCCCCTTTTATTAAACTATTTTAATTACCCAGTTTGAAGGTGCCATCTGTTTCCTGGATCCTGGCTGATACAGATGGTGTTGATTTTCAACAGGGAAACTTAGAAACATAATTCTACATTGCAATCCAACTATACAATCACATTCATATTATGGAGGCAATTTCTTGTTCATGGCATTTTTTATGACTAAAAGTTCCCCAATTCTGGATAACGGGATGAGTGCGTTTTCCTTTTTTTTATTTAAAAAACTTCTCATTTTAAATTTTACGGGACTCTCATTTAAATCATATATAATTTTTATTAAAATTCTCCTTTTGGGGGGCCTCCCAGGTGGTTCAGGAGTTAAAGACAGCACTATCCAAGCTATTGCCAGCCACTGCTGCAGAAGTTCCATCCTTGATCGGCAGAGAGCTAAACCACATGATGCAGCAGACCTTTCTCCAGCTGCTCCCCTCAGCAGTGTACTTCAGTGGATCCCCTGTTCTACTTTCTACTCTCTAGGGTGAATCCTCTCACCACCCCCACCTCTGGCCTAAACACCAGCTCTTATGTGCATAAATAATAGATCTTTAGACATTTTTTCCTTCTTTTTGCACTTTTAAATAAAATTTTACATCTCATTTAAAACAAGAATAGTAAGGACACTACAAATGAGAACTTAAACATTTTAACAGTGGCGTACTGGTCAATATAATTTACTATAAAGTGGTTCATCATTAACTATGCAATTTATAATGAAATCAAACAGGTAATGGGCCCTCCCTGGTGGCCCAATGGGTTAAAGCACAGCACTATGAAGCTATTGCAGTCACTGCAGCAAGAGTTTGATCTCTGGCCAAGGGGGTGACCCACATGGCGCAGCAGACCTCTCCGGACCTCAACATTGTATTTCAATATGCGTGTTGTTACCCACTGCCTCTGGTGAATCTTCTAGCCCACCGCGCCACACCCCCCCCCCCGCCTGAACCCCACTTCTTTATGTATAAACCTTTTTTTAAAAATCAAACAGATATTTAAATTTTCATAGCTAAGCATGCTCTTAATTGTTCCTTTGAGTATCATTCACCAGATAGCCTGGAAGTCTTTGATTTGGACATTCCAGGTCTCCGGTGGTAATATTACCTGCCAAAACTTTATGAGATTCCGGTATACCCTCTTGGACTAAAAAAAAAAAAAAAAAAAGTATTTTTTTTTTCAAGCAAAGCTACTATTAATCACACAAGGTTAGACAACTAGTGAAAGAGAATGTGTTTCACAACAGTTTACAGTGTTGTAATGTGGACAATGTTTTCAGTGTTCTAAAGCAACAATCAGGAATCTGTTTTCAACAGGCAATCCACAAAGATTGCTTTAAAAATAATCTACCCTTTTGAATGACAATCACTCGAAAAATTCTTTATCAACCACTTCAAGCACAGGCTCTGTCAGGTCTAAACGGTCCCCAATAACCAGGGCGTTGATCCCCGCGAGTCGTGATGGGTCTGGGGTCGCGTCGTCTCCTAGGCTTCCCAAGCCCCTAACGGCGTTTTTCAGCGGGTTTCGCTCTCCACCATGGTCTTTAGCTGAGCTGCTGGGGCCGGTAGGTCCCTCTCTTCCTATTTTCGCACAGGTCGTCACGCCCTTCGCCATGCAAGCAGAGACCGGCAGCTGAGCCGACCTTGCTGCCCTGGCCGGGGTCGTCCTTCCACCGCTCGGTGATCTCAACCTCGAGGTGGAATCAGCTTCCGAGGAATGCCTCGCCTGACTACCACCGCCAACGAGCAAGGTAAACCTGACTGTTTCCACTTCCAGGCCGAACATCAATCACTCGACTTGCTCCGCCCACTTCCGAGACGCGCGCGCCGACTGGCGTGGGGGCGACGGCCGACGCGCGGGCCAATCAGAGCGTGCCTCGCCTCTACGCCCCTGGCTCCGCGGCGCGGCGCTCCTCTTTTCTGGAGGCTCTGGGAGCACAATAGCCTGCTTTTGCCGCCGTTCCCTCGCGGCGTTCCAGCAAGTCATTGCCCATAGAAACGGCCTGCCCAGGGCGAAGACCTTCCTGAGTGGAACTTGGTGTGTGTATAGATAGAAGGCGGGGAGGGGAGCACGATTGGGCCCTTCACTTTAATGAAAAACCTTCACCCTCCGACTTCTACACGTATCTCAGGGTAGAAACAGCACCAAATTTAGCTCAGATTAGTAAATGTGCTAAAGAAAAAGGAACTTGTTTTTAGGTAACAATTTTTCTCATGAAGAAGCCGTGTCTGCGCGTTACCCAGAATTCTCGAGGCCCCGCGTGAGCTTCCTGTCTGGCTGGCCTCCCCTCCCCCTCTCCAAGCCCCTCAGCACAGTACCCACCTTCCTGCACCCACCTGCCGCTGGAAGCAACAAAACCATTCTGTGGTCCCGTTGGTCCACTTTTTCACCTTTTTCTTTCCCTTTCCCGGACGGAATCTTCATCCCATGATCGTTTCCCTCCTCAAATTACTAGTTTCCTTGTGCTTTCTAATTATGAGAATACTGCTCTTTTAAAAAGCCCGCTCCCTGTAAAACTCCAAGTACATAAATAGGTATAGCTAATCTCACCCATAATCCTGCTATCGAGGAGTAATAGTATTGACATATTGCTGTATATACTTGGAGGCTTTTCATACTTAACGGTTATTTTTTTTTTAAATGTGATTAGTGATTCAATATCTCATTTTTCCAGTACAAATAGATCACATAGTCATTTTTAGTGGCAGTATGGATGTAATGGCATATAGTTAATGGCAGTGTGGATACAATTTGTTCAACCAGTCTCTAAAACTGTTGCACTTCTAGGAAGTTTCATTTGTACACACACTACTAAATTATTACATAAATCTACACATATCCCTGATTATTTTCTTAAAGTAAGTTCACAGAAATTTAATAAGGGAAAGCACAGTTGTAAAATCTAGTTAATATTACCAGATTCTCCCCTATTGGTATATTTACTGCTTTCCACCCCACAGAGAATGTGATGTTTCCAATCCATCTTGAGAATTGTCAACCTTCATTATCTTCATGATCTTTTTTTTTTTT
>NW_004567132.1:7650327-7652742 GCF_000260355.1 Condylura cristata | reverse complement strand
AGAGTGGGGAGCAGAACAGGCAGATCTACGAAGTACACTGCTGAGGGGAGCAGCGGGCGGGTCAGGAGAGGTCTGCCACACCATGTGGATCTCCTCTGGGGCAGGCAGGCGGGGATCGAACTCATGCGGAAGTGGCTTAAGCTTCTCAGTGCTGTGCTTTAACCCGCTGCGCCACCAGGGAGGGCCATCTTCATGATCTTTTAATAAAACAAAAAAAGTTTTGTTTAGACGTGCATTTTATTGTCTAAGTGTAAAGTTAATCATCATTTATAAACTTATTGGCTCTGTTTTGTGAATTACCAGTTCATAATTTCTGCCAATTTATTTTTATTGAGGTAATGGTTTACAATATTTTATTTTTTAGGAGGATTTCTGCCTATTTAAATTGAATTATATTTTTGAAATCACCATTGCTTTTTAAATATTAGGAACTACAGTAACCTTTGAAATATACATTATGTGTGTGGGGGTTTTTGTTTTGAAGATTTGTTTATTTATGCATACAGAACTGGGGTACAGGCCAGAGGTGCAGGGCCAGTGAGAAACAGTGAGAGACAGAGGCAGGGAGCACAACAGGCTTACTGACAAAGTACTCTGCTGAGGGGAGGGGGCGGGGATCAAGAGAGGTCTGCCATGCCATGTGGGTCACTTTCAGGGCCGTGATCAAACTCATGCTGAAGTGGATTTAGCTTCTTAGTGCTGTGCTTTAACCCACTGCACCACCAGGGAGGGCCCATGTTTGTTTTTTTTAATATAATAGTTTATTTTTACATCATTTTGTGCATTTTTCCGTATCAGTTGTGATCCCCATGGGCTTCCCATCGCCAAATCACGCATGTGCCATCACCACAGTCTAGTGTATTTCCCTCCCCCCACTGTTTTTGATCCTATTCCCCAGTCCACCCCCATAAAATGAAATATACGTTACGCTTTATTTTTTTCATTAATCTTTTATATGACCTACGTGTTTATTGCTGAAGGAAATGCTTCTTTTTCTTTTTTTTTTGACTTCCAATAAAACTTTTATAGGTGGAAAAAAGGGAATTCTGGTAAAAATGAAAAACAAGATGTCAGATGGACTAGAATAAGAAAGAATACAATTAATCTTTATTTGCATATTATCAGTTTCACTTAAAATGCAAAATAAAGATACTTTTTATCTTTCAAGAAAATAATACTAAAATTTACATGAGAAAAAGTAAATGGCAGGTAGCCTTCCTTGGCACAGTGGCTTAAAGTGCAGCACTAAGAAGCTATGCGCAGCCACTGCAGCACAGTTCCATCCCAGGGAGGTGACCCAAGTGGCACGGTAGACCACCCCCAACCTGCTCACTGCTCCCTCAGCAGTGTTTCAGTACATCTGCCTGTTCTGCTCTCGACTCTGGTGAATCCTCTCATAGTCCCTGGACCTCTGGCCTGTACCCCAGTTCTGTATGCATAAGTAAGTAAGTAAATTAATCGTTTAGAAAATGGTAATATTTTTCAAGAATAGTCATTTAAAAAGGAGTGATCAGCAGTGGAAGCAAATTATTAGGTTATATAAAATGTGTATATTGTAAAATGATGTATGTATAATTTTGTATTATGTAAAAACTGTCAATCAATCAAAACCCATAAATCAATATAAATTAGTAGATGTTGTATAGTTATATTTTGTAGGTATATCTCAGTTTTTTACATTTCCAGCTTGGATATCATACTTACTTGTGTGTATTTTCTTCATGCAATTTTTTTTTTAAAGATTTATTTATTTGGGCATACACAACTGGGGTACAGGCCAGAGACAGAGTTGATGAGAGGATTCACCAGAGACAGAGTGGGGAGCAGAATAGGCAGACAGTCGAAGTACACTGCAGAGGGGAGCAGAGGGCGGGTCAGGAGAGGCCTGCCTCACCACGCAGATCACCTCCGGGATAGGCGGGGATCGATATCATGCGGAAGTGGCTTTAGCTTCTTAGTACAGTGCTTTCACCCACTGCACCACTAGGGAGGGTCCTTCCGGCATTTTTATATTAGTTTTAAATAATTTTTACTTAATATTTGGAAGTACTTATAATACTTCAATATTTATAGTTTATCTGAAAGTTATTTTTGAGGATTTATGAGGCAGAAGGGGAGATTGTAGTTTATATTTGCCCTAATAACTTGCTGTTTGCCCTACACAGTTTATTAAATACCTCATCTTCCCTACTGATGATAAATATACCTTTATACCATATTGAATTTCTACATGTACTTTCTGTTCTATTGACTTTTACTGAACAGTAATACTGTTTTAATGTACTTTTAAATTATTTTAAAGTTTCTCATAGGATAATCATTGCTTAATAGCCTTTTTAAGTGTATTTCTTTAAGAATTGTCTTTTAAAAATAGTCAATATATTTGACAGATATAAAAGGAAATTTTTTTTTTTT
>NW_004567132.1:7571662-7649607 GCF_000260355.1 Condylura cristata | reverse complement strand
GGGAGCAGAACAGACAGATCTACGAAGTACACTGCTGAGGGGAGCAGTGGGCCAGCCAGGAGAGGTCTGCCACGCCATGTGGTCACCTCCGGAGACAGGCGGGGATCGAACTCATGTGGAAGTGGCTTAAGCTTCTTAGTGCTGTGCTTTAACTCGCTGAGCCACCAAGGAGGGCCAGAGTTTGTACTCTTAACCTCTATGTTACATTGCCTTGTCACAATGCGAAATTTGTTCAGGCATGATGAAATCTGTTCATTCAGTTTGCCAAAACCACCCCTCTATGTCCCACTCTGCATCCTTTTACCTTGAAGAGTAGATATCCACTTGACCCCACCCTCCACACTGCCATCAATAATTGGGCTAGAGGTAGACAGAAAACTAATTCAAGTTCATCTTAATTTTTCTCTCCCACATTTGCAATTAGTCTTAACCTGGTCTTTTTACCTAGAAAATGATGACAAAAGAGTAAAGCAGGGGGGCACACTTGACTCACAATGCAGGTAGTGTGGAGACAGTCACGCTGCAGCAAGAGGCAGGTGGGTCAAGAGAAGCAGGTCTAAGAAACCTTGTGACCACAGAAGAGTGTGGTGGGGTAGTTGACTTAGGTTCTGGGGCTATGCAAGTCCTCGTTTGCCTATCTTACCATCCCTTTCTACCCTTGGGAGTCACTACAAGAAAATTCTTTTCCTTCAAATAAAATTTTCTTTCATTTTTATGTTACCTAATTCACTTTCTCTTAAAACCAAGTATTCCAAACAAACAAACAAAAAACCAAGTATTCCATCTATAGCATGTTTCTGTCTGTTAAACCAAGTTTTCTTTGAAAGTTTCCCAGGAGCATTTTCTTCACATAAATCCTACACAATTCTTTTTCACTTCATTCATTAAATACATTTCATGTGTTTTGTTCTTTACAATAATAGTATCTTTATTGTTGTCCCCATTTACATCTTAAATTCTGCTTTCATCAGTTGAGACTACCAAATGTCAGTGGCTAGTAATTGTGACATTAGGTTTTCAGATGTGCTCTAAAATGATGGTTCCACCGGATAGATTTTATAGTTCTATACTTTGAATTGGTCCAATGATGATTCATCTGAGAATGATTATGATTCATCTGATGGAAATGAGACACAATCCCAAAGACAAAGTTTTTATAGCCTCGTTTTAGAAGTCTCATATATAAATAGAACATTGAGTTTCCATTAATATTTAGCTGATATGAAAACATAAACTAAGGAAAATTTTCAGTAAGACTAATTTTTCAGATACAAAACAATAAAACAATAGAGGGAATTATTTGGATAAACATTTTGGCTATAATAGATTTTAAAAAGTAAAGATAGGGGCTCCCTGGTAGTGCAAGGGGTTAAGTCTCAAAACTATGAAGTTATCTGCAGCCATTGTAGCATGAATTCTATCCACGGTCAGGGAGCCAAACCACATGGTGCAGTGGACTTCTGTCTGGCCTGCTGCTCCCCTCAGCAGTGTTATTTTAGTCAGTTACCTGTTCTGCTCCCTGCTCTGTCTTTGGTGAATCCTCTTAACCCCTGTATCTCTGGCTTACACTCAGCTTTTGTATGCATAAAAAATAAATACATTTCTTTTTTTTTAAAAAAGTGAAGATAAATTGATACCTTATTCAATATGAGTGCATAATTCCTTATCCAAATTCTTTGAGCCAGTTGTGTTTTAAAACTCAGAATTGCTGGTGTTTTAGAAAGAACTATAACAAAAATATCATATACTCACATAATACCTCAGCAGCATCTGGAGCAGCACATTTTAAACTTTAATATTTATACACAATGTATTAACATTGACCCCAAGTAGAACAAATTAAAAACTATAGGAACTAATAACCACACATCTGATCAGGTCAGATTTTGCTACCAAATGAATTTGCTACAAACTGATGAAAAAATTTAGGTTTGTGGCTTTTTTGGATTTGGAGATTTTAGATAATGGTGTAAGGATTGTTTAAGCAAATAGGTTCAAATTGCAACATCTGTCCAGTTATGGGGAACAATTAAAGAGTTCTTTGAAGTTCTAACTGCATTAGATAGTTTTGTGTCTTGAGGTGTTTAATCTGAAGGCAGAAGATCATACTTTTAGAAGAACAAAATATGGACTTTAAGGCAATAACTGAAAAAGTACTGATGACCTTCACCTACAGTCATTTTAGTGTATGGTGTTTTGGTTGACAGAAATTACAGTAAACTCTAAAACTTCCTAAAATTTTTTAACATAAAAACTGCCATGTTTGAGCCCTCCCTGATGGTGCAACGGGTTAAAGCACAGCAGTGCAAAGCTGGGCAGGGCCACTTTGGTGGGAGTTTGATCCCCACCCTGGAGGTGACCCACATGGTATAGCAAACCTCTCCTGTCTTGCCCTCTTCTCCCTCAGCAGTATACTTCATCAATTTGCTTGTTCTTCTCCCTACTCTGTCTCTGGTGAATTCTCTCACTGTCATTGCACTCCAGTTCTATATACATAAATAAATAAAATCTTTTAAAAACAAACAAAAAATGCCATGTTTTCCCTTATACCAGTCATTGAATAAATATTATCTTGATGCCTTCATCTTTTTTTATAACAGTATTTTTACATCATTTTATGCCTTCATCTTTTATATATAACACATAGAATTATTTCTAAGGATATTGTTTCAGTTGCATCACTGAAAGTATCAAAGTTAGAGAAAATATTCAGTCATCATATAAGTGAGTACTTACTATGTGTCAGCTTATGCTAGATACTGAGAAGATAGTTTCTTGGGAGAGAAAGGCATAAATAGGATGTTACAATACTGTATGATAAGTAATGTAATAGGATAGGTACAGTGTGCAATGGAACATTGTGTTCTGGTAAGGGAATGACTGAGAGACTGAACGTAACATGGAAAATTAGCTGGTGATGTGGGGAGGAAAATTTAAAAAAAATGCTAATTTTTAGAATGTATTTCATGGAAAAACAGTATCAGAAACAACTGGAAACTTGTCAGAAATGTATATCCTAAGGTACTATTCTAGAATTACTGAATAAAAAACTCTGAGGGTTAGCCTAGCAATCTGTGCTTTCCCTACTATTCATGATTTTGAGTACTACTGTTCTAAACAGCAAATTTGAAAAAAATCAGTGCACAATAGGAAAGGAGATCAGATAGTGGTTGGAGATGTTGGTGGTAAAGGCAGATTGTGTAGAGAATTAATCCCGACTTAGGACTTTTAATTCCATTCTGACTATAATGGAAAACCAGAGGAGAGTTTTAAGTAGAAAAGTAAAATGATCTCTTTTCTTTTTCTTTTTTTCTTTTTTTAAAGATTTATTTATTTATGCATACAGAACTGGGGTACAGGCCAGAGTTGCAGGGGCGGTGAGAGGCTTCACCAGAGACAGAGCAGGGAGCAGAACAGGCAGATCGACAAAGTACACTGCTGAGGGGAGCAGCAGGTGGGTCAGGAGAGGTCTGCCGCTCCATGTGGTCTCCTCCTTGGCAGGCGGGAATCGAGTGCTGTGCTTTAACCGCTGCGCCACCAGGGAGGGCCGATCTCTTTTATTTTTCAAAAATATCTTTTCGTGGGGTAAAACCGTTGAGTAAGGAGGCATGAGATGACATTAATTTAAACTAAGGTAGCTGAGGAGGAGGTAATAAAAATTAGTGTAAGTGTGAATAAGTTTTGTAGACAATTGGGTATTATAATGAATCAGATGTGGTATGTGAAAGGAGTCAAATTATTCCAGTGTTTGGGCTGAGCAAGTGGAATAATATAATTACTATTTTCATGAAATAGAGAAGACAAAGGAAGAGCAATATAAGGCAGAAGATCAGCAATTCAATTTTGGACTTGTTAAGATGGCAGTGTCAAATAACCTGTTGTGTATGTATATGTGTAGAGTTTGGGTAGGCTTGGGCTTGATAAATAAATTTGGGAAGCAATAACATTTAAAGGCTATTTAAAGTCATGGACTATACTACATAAGAATTCTAAGTTAGTGTATGTAGGTAGAGAAGAGAAGTCTAAGGAGTGAGACTTACACATTCCAGTTTTTAGAGGTTGGGAAAATAAGGGAGAACTCAACAAAGAATACAGAAAAGGAATCACCACTGAAGTAGAACAGGAAGCTAAGCTGGGGAGTGTCTGGGAGGCAAGTGAAGAAAGTATTCAGGAGGAACAAACTAACCAAATATGTCAGTTGCTACTGATACGTAAAACAAGAACTGAGATGTGTCCTTTTGATTTGACTGTAAAGAGGCCATTGGTAATTTTGGTTAAGTGCAATTTTGGTGGTACTGTTGATTGGAGTGGGTTCAAGAGGGAAAGGAGGTACAGTGAAAATTAAGTATAGACAATTTTTTGAAACAATTTTGATCAGGAGAAAAGAGGTGTAAAAAGAAGAGGCAGTAGATTTATCTCTAAGAACAATGGTAGAATCAACAGTTTGAAATGCTTGCTATGATGGCTTTGTTAATATATCTTTATTAGCCAAAAGGAATGATTGTGCTAGCTAACATCTTAATTTTTTGTGCTATGAAACTTCATTGAAAGTGAGTAATTCACTATTTTGAGAATATTGGATTTTGATCGCCTTTTTTATTTTTTCATTTGTTCTTTAATTTTATGTGTAAAAACACTTTAATGTCAATTAATGTTATACTATGGGGCTCCCTTGTGGCTGAGAGGTTAAGTCTAAGCTTATCACCATTATGGTCTGAGTTCAATCCCTAGCCAGAGAGCTAACTCACATATGGCACAACAGACCTCTCCTGTTTTGCCCACTATTGCCGTTAGCAGTGTATTTCAGTAAATCTGCCTATTTTTCTCCTAACTCTGTCCTTGATGAATTCTCTAACAACCACCCTCCCGCACCCCCCACCTCTGGTCTATGCTATTCTTCCATATAGATTAAGAACAACAACAAAACCATACTCCTTAGGTTCAAAAAGAACTACAGAACTCCTTGGGGACCATACTTGAGGAGATAAAGTACACATTGTATTTTTTTTTTTTAAGATTTATTTATGCTTGCAGAACTGGGGTATAGGCAGGAGGTGCGGAGGGTAAGAGGATTCACCAGAGACAGAGTAGGGAACAGAACAGACAGATTGACTGAAATACATTGCTGAAGGGAGCAGCAGGTGGGTCAGGAGAGGTCTGCTGCATCATGTAGGTCAGCTCCCTGGCCAGGGATGGAATTTGGGCTACAGTGGCTTCCCAGAGCTTTGCAGTACTATACTTTAACTCATTGCACCACCAGGGGAAGCCATACATTGTATGAAAATGAAGAATGATGTAAAACAATATATAAAATTTAAAATTTTTAAATTTAAAAATCTCTAAAGAATACAAGAAATACAAAAGTGAAACCAGTTTTAGTAATTGTTTGCCAAGTTAGAATATTATATTATTGGCTGTAATTCTGCTTTTAATGGACTAGTCTCTTAAAAAAACTAGAGATGGAGAAGGGGAGATTCTGTGAGGCAGGAGTTTGGAACATTTCTGCTATATGAATGAAAGGTAGCTAGACCCAGTTTGCAGGGAACAAGTTATATGTAACACTTACTGGTCAGATTACTCAACTCTATGCATTAAACTAATCTGCCAAAAACTATATAGTTTAGAAGTGATAGACTAGGATTTTAACTCAGGTATTTTGACTTAGGAGCCCCAAAGCTTCACCATCATCCTCAACAGATAAACAAAAAGAAATACAGCAAGACCTGGTAAGCATATTACATAAAATTGTTTAAGCAGAAAGAGAGCAATTAAAAAGAAACAGAAAATCTAGGTGCCGCCTAAGTCCAGGACCAGGGCAAGTTCTTTATGTCAGGGACTGGCCTGGATCATGAATTGTTGGGGGGCAGGGTCTTAAGGTGGGAGTGGCATCGGTGAGCAGAGATTCCTAAAAGAAGGGGAGAAGGGAATGGGTGTGAGGAAGACATGGGAGTCAGAGTTGGGTGCAAGTCTTCCTGTTCCCGTCTCAGTTGAAGTTTATTTTATACAGTTCAAGTAAGCAGTGGGATAACATTAGCATATGAATTGGGTTGAGAGATCACAATCACCTTTTTTTCTAAGAACAGTTGGGGTTGTATTGATCTTTAGCTGAGATTATAACATTTATTATTCTTAAAATCAATCTATTAAAGTTAAGACAGGTACATAAATTCATAAAATTTAAGATTAACATTGCTATATTTACCACAGTGCTGATTAGCTAAAATAAAGTCCCTTAAACCCTAATTACTACTTAATGACCTTCATTCTCATTGAGTCATCTTAGAGTGTAAAGTAAGGTCAAGGGCTAGGGTGGAGGAGTTTTCTTGTAGATAAATCATCAAAGGAGACAGTAAGATTCCACATTTAAAGACAAGCAATAGAAAGCTTAAGTAAGATAGAGTGATAAGATTTGTGTTCTGTTGGGGCAATAAAAGACCTCTGATTATTTTTTAACATGTTCTAGTACTGCTTTGTTTTACAATATTGATTTTGTTATAACAGCCAATTGCTTTTATTAATCAGTCAATTGTAATATTTTTTACTTCAAGGGGAATTTCCCATCCTGGGACAGCATTTGCTTGCTTGGGCCAGGCAGTGCCTTATGAGGTTAAGACAATTCAGTTGCAAACTGATGGTTGCTCAGAATATTTTGGTGATTACACAAAAAGGGAGATCATAACGTGAATTAGCATGGCAATTCTGAATTTTAAGAGCTTTTCCTTTCTTTTCCAGAATTTGTCAGTCGATAGAAGTTGCATAGCTTGTGTCATCGTTAGTACTGTGTGTTGGTGATTTATTGGGAAGCAGACATATGTTCTCCTTCCCAAAGGGCAGACTCAATATGGTTTATGCCATTGTTTGGGGTTTCTACAGACAAATGTTTTTCATGAATTATGTACAATAGCATATAACAAATAACCTAATGTGCAAAAGCATAGACTTTCTTCAAGTATAATAGAAACAGCATCAGTTTAGGAATCTGAAGATTTGACTTTTGTTCATTCTTAGAAGTTCATGAAAACTTTTGGGAATGATGGATATGTTCAGTATATTTAATATCTTGATTGTGATATTGGTTTTGTGGCAAGATATCGATAGATAGATAGACACATCAATACATAGATGTAAACTTGGCAAGTTGTAAATGTTAATTACGTCATTTATACCTCAAAAAGCTGGGCTAGTCTTCCAGGTCACAAAGAGTACATAGCCAGGACTCCAGTTCTTAAAGGGCTATTAGCACAACATGGGACTCAGATGTAGAAAGCATGTAATTAACATTGCAGCAGGGACAAGCCAGAACAAATGGCATGTGGTCCCTTAAATTTCTTTCCTAAATATTTGCCTTTTCTAGAATTTTCTGAAATATTACCTTAAAGGAAGTGGGAAAGATGTGATAACATTGTTGCCTGTCCTAAAGAACCTTATTTGTTCCCTTTTTTTATTGCCTTTGAGAGTAAAAGAAATACTTATCATCAATAGAAAATATATTATTGTAGAAAATAATGTATACTTAAGTCATACAGCTAGTTTTTTTCTACTTCAGTGATTGACCTGTAAACCATGAACCACTATAAAATGCAAATATTTAGGATAATCACTGAAAGTTATTTAAATGAATGGTTCTACCCAGAGCCCCTAAAAACAACTGAAAAGAATATTTCTACAATCTAGACTAGGGACTTTACCTTGCTTCCTTTTTGATTTGTGAAAGTTGTTTAAAACTATGCAGAAGATTGTTTATTTTCCTAAGGCTGATGTCAATTTAACAAAGAGGCTTGAGATTTCCCAGAAGAATGCTTTGAGTTTTATTTCCTTTTTAAAACCTGTAAGAACCCTGCTAATATGCCAGAGTTCCATCAAAGACACCTTCAATCCTTGTCAATGTAGTCATCAGAGTCATAAGAATAGTTTATTGAACAGAATAATAGGATTATTCTGTTCAATTGTTTATTTTTTTAAAAATGCATTTAATTTTTTTCTTTAACATAGAAAAACTGGGGTATCGGTCAGAGGTTGGGGTGGCGGGCAGGGTGTGTGTGTGTGTGAGAGGACTCACCAGAGACAGAGTGGGGAGTAGAACAGGCAGATATACTGAAGTGTGCTGCTAAGGGAAGACATAAGAGGTCTGTGGGTCAGCTACCTGGTCAGGGATCAAATTCAGTCTATAGCAGTGATAGTATAGAGACTTAACCCCTAGCCTACTGTATTCTGTTCAGTTTTTAAAAAATTGAACATATCAAGTACAAACTCCTTACCATTGCTACTTAAGCCTGGGATAATCTGGCTGGTTCCTGCCTATTTTTTCCCTCATTTTCTCCTTCCCTTTGCTTCTTATTGATCACTTTACTCCATTCTCACTAGTCTCTTTCAGGTCCTCAAACACTGCAAGTTCTTTGCGTCTCCTGAGTCTTGGTGTATTCTGTTTTCTCTGCCTGAAATACACTTTTATTTGAATGACTAACATCTTCTGGGTTTTATCTCATACATTAACTCCTTATTAATTGATTGATTGTTTACTATGTTTCAGGCATGGTGTAGATGCTTGGGAAAGAGCTGTGAACCAAAGATCCCTGTCCTTAGAGATTCCACTAATTGCCCTAAGGAAGAGTCTCCTTGTCCTCTCCCTTGTTAATTGTTCACTTTTCATCCTTGTTTGTGTCCCCTCTTAGTTTGTAATTATTTTACTTCTCAGCTGTCTGTCCTGTTGCCCAATTATATGTATACCCCATCATGTATGGACCTTATCTCTTTGTTTATAATATAGTTTTAGATATATATATGAATGAATAAATGAATTTGAATTAGTTATCAAATGTTTATTTTGGAAAATGTATAATGATTCATATATCAAGCAATATTTTTTTCTTTTTACCTGACTCTGCCTTATTTAAAGTTAAAAGTCATGGCCAAAGATCCAGCAAGTGAAATAAATCCCTTTAATAAGCTCATACATATTTTTTCTATGTAACTTCTCAACTTATGTTATATATACAAATCTTAAAGTTCTGCAAATATTATAAATTACTTAAATCAATGTCTCTTTTTAAAAATAACATTGAAAGATATTTACATAGTTATTAACTTTGTAAAGAGACCCATGTTGATCCTTAAATTATTATCTCCTTTAATCCTCACAAAAGTTGAAAGAGGAATTATCTTCATTTTACTACTAAAGGAACTGATTATCTAGAAATTAAATTGATCCAGGACAAATAGTAGGTAGTGTAATGAAGACTCAAATTCAAGTCTTCGGACTTTTTGAACAGGGTTCTTCCTGTTTCTTTGTACATACCAAGTCCCAGGCATTAGAATACAAAGAATAAGACAGTACAAATAACTGTCTTCTAGAATCCAACTCATTGGTGAGAAATGTAACAGATAATTGAAATAAGTCCTAAGCTTCTTTGTATATTAGAGAGCTTTCTGTCAGTCCCCTGAGATAGCTGCAGCTTAAGGTGGATAACCACATTCGAGGTCTTTCAGTTTAGTACTTACATTTATGTTTAAAGTATTTTTATAACAATTATTATTCATTACCTTCTTTGTAAATATTAACTCATATTATGTATATTATGTCCCTATTTTTCCAATGAGAAATAAGGTGCAGATATGTTAAATAACTTGCGCAAATTCATAGACTAGTAAGTGACAGCTAAATTTCAAATCTAATCAATCTGGCTGGAGAGTATATTTCAGCCAGTAGATTATTGCCTCTCTACCTTTCTAGACTCTGAAAATTCAACGTTAGTATCCATCAAAGTAATCTGACTCTAAACAACAAACAATATAACTATTGGCTGGATTGGCTTGTTTATATATTATGCTTTCTAGACAATCCTGCCTAAGAAGGCAGTTTATAAGAGGCTTCTTGATGTGCTTAAAAATAGACTAAAGGGAATTAGCTGGCTAATTTTAGGACCAGATGATTCCATTTCCACTGTGGTGTTATATCTGTGGCAGCCAGTTCTGTAGCCCATACTGAAAGCACATTGGTTTTTAGACTTTCTTTTCTAAGCTTATAGTGCTGACTAATCCTCCTCAAGGTTGAAATACTATTTTTTAAAGACATTGTATTAATCAGAATTCCTCTGGTTTTGATAGAGTCCTTGCTCAGATAAGCTAAAGTACAAAATGGAATTGTTTGACCCATGTTCCTGGAAAGTTATAAAAAGGACTTAGCCTCCTATAGTTTGACTTAAATGAGATCATCCTTCAGATTTCTCTTTCCCTATCTGCATCCCTCATTCTCCATAACTCTTGGCTCTTACTTAATCTTTTTGTTTTAATCTTATTCATTCCTAGAGAAAGATACTTGCTGGACCATGCTGGGTTACCTATCCTGTTTTGGGTCAAAAGAATGAGATAGGGTTACCTACCTATCTCGGTTGTCTTGATGTTGAGTTTACTTGATAGACCCCTCCAGCACATATGTGGAGGGGTAGAGGATACCATCTTTAAAGGAAACAAGGATGATGTACGGACAAAAACAATAGGATCAATAAGCCATATTGTAGCTGAGGCAAAAGAAAAAATCAATAAAACTAGTTCTATCTTCATTTACAATCTGATAATTTGTTTATCATGGGTTTTCATATTAATGTTTATTTTTTAAATATTATTTATCTTAATTGTTGAGTTTTTGAGTTCCCTTAAATTTTACACTAGCAGTAAGTGTCTCATTTCCTGGCTTCTTCACATTAGTCTTGGTTCTGCCACAAGGAGTCAGTTTACTCACTGTCTTCAGAGATTAATATGGTATCTGGCTTAAAAATAGGTGCTCAGGATATGTTTGTAAAATAGATTCAGGAATAAATCGAATCAAGGTTAGTCACTGAGATGATAGATAATAAAGCTACTTTCAGTTCTACCATTACAAAAAATTATTTATTTCACACGGAACAACTGGGGTGTAGGTGAGATTTGCAGGGAGGTAAAAGATATCATCAGAGACAGAATGGGGAACAGAGCAGGCAGATTTACTGAAATACACTGCTAAGGGACGCAGTGGGCGAGAGGTTGCTATGCCATTTGTGGCTTAGCTCCCTGGCTGGGGATCGAACTCAGCCCATAGTGGTGATCACATTGAGACTAAACCCCTAGGACACATCATGTTTTTTATATAAAAAGCATGTATTTTATAAATGTCTCTTAAACTCACAAAAAACTGAATGTTAAGTTAGAAAGTGAGATAGTAAAGTTGGAGAGAAAGGTACAAGCATGGAAAGGTTATTAATGTTTTACTAATCCTTTCCACTATATATGTATATATCATCCACTATTTGAGGCATCCAATATTTGAAATGTGTATGTCACTTCATTTTATACTCATAGGCCTACGAGGTTGCTATTTTATACTATTTAAATTAGGAAGCTGAGTCTTCCTTGAGAATAACTTTCTCAATAACCTATTGGTGCTATAGAAAGGTTTTTCATCCAGATATTTCTGACTGCAGTGACTTTCCTGTGGCCACTGTGTATATTAGCGGCAAAGAAGGCTAGAGAAGAAAAAGATAGTGAGAAAAATCCATTAAATTTGTGCCAAGCTAAATCTGTGCCAATCATAGTGCCAAACTATGTTTGTACTATGAGTTGCATATAAATACTCAAAAATAATTATAAAGTATTATAAAGTAAATGAAATTTAATTTCCAATTGGACTTACGTATTTATCTTATCTAACTAAGCCATTGTTCTCTTTTCAGTTGAAAATTTGATATATTTATTACATCATTCTTGATTTTTGTGCAATGTGTGATTTCCCCATGAAATTCCAACCACCAGCTCACCTGTGCACCATCACCATAGTCCCGCTTTTTAAATTTTTAAACACAATAAGATATAATTTGCCTTTTCCATGCTCCCCAAATCTAACAATAATTCACAAGAATAATGTTGGCCTGACAATAACACTACCTTTTAATTACAATACAGAGAAGGATGTGTGTGTCAAAAATATAAATACTATTTATTTTGAACTCATGAGTGAATACATATGTTTTCTGTGTTATATATACACCCACATACTCACCAATTTAGAAAACTAGAAAAAATGGGAGTGTATCAAAATTCTTTAGAAGTTCCTGAGAGATGTCAAACAGGATCAGATATATGTACGAACAAAACTGGAAGATTTCATGGTCCAAAAACTAATGGAGAAGAGGGTTATAAAGACCAGAGTTCTGTGTCATACCAATTCCAGAATCATTGAATAAAAACATGTGAGAGAGACAATCCCTGAACATTCATCAAAGTGATTATTGAGGAGTAACCAGGGTGGTTTGGCACCTACTCCTCCACCAAGCAGCAAGCAAGCAAGCTGAAGAAGAAAATGTGGACATTCAGGCCAAAGGAGGCTAGAGGCATGTTGCCTCAATAAGCTTCTCACCCACCAGGAAGGAAAGGAAACACCCATACATGTCATGGTGGTTTTTAGAATACTAGTGATAAAGATAAAATCCTAAAAGTTTCCAGAGGGTTAAACAGGTTAAGGTCAGAAGAATGAGTCAGGTGGTGTCAGATTACTCATTTGATAACACTGCTGGAAGATGATGAACCACATCTTCAAAGATCTGAGGAAAAGTGATATTGAGAAGAATTATTTTTCAAGTGAGACTACAAAATAATTACATTTGCATACCCAAAGATTCAGAAAAGTTTTACAGATCTGTACTAACATAATTATTTGAGGATATATGAACAATGAGGTACAGTATATCCTGAGTATTCTGATTACTCTGGATCCAGTATCTCTAAAAGTAATACCTAATAGCACCCATTACAATTTTAGGTGGTACTTAGGATTTTCATCACCAACAAGCTTCTCTTTAATGAAGATAATCATAAATTTTTTGGATACAAAGGACTTCTCCAACTCAGACCTAAGCTCTGGAATGTGGCTTTATTCTGTTGTCCCTGATAAAGTTAGAAATACAGAGGTCATGTTTGCAAGCAAAAATAATTACACAATGGTTTTACTCATCACTGCATTTTGCCAGTTGCAAAAGTTTGAATTAAAAGGTGTTCTTTCTCATTGTCATATAAAAATTGTAACTGGTTTAGTGAGGTATACTGTGAAGTCAGATGGATCTGACTTTGTAGTTTGATACTTAACCTCTCAGAACTTTGGTTTATCCACATATAAGGATAATAAGAACTACCTCTCAATATTGTATGAGTATTTAAGAACACATATAAAGTGTACTAAGTTCAGCACACTGGTCATGTGTCATTAGCATCCAGGGGGCTTTAAAAATAAGCCTGGGCCCTCCCTGGTGGCGCAGCGGGTTAAAGCACTGCACTGAGAAACTGAAGCCACTTCCGCATGAGTTCGATCCCCGCCTGCCCCGGAGGTGACCACATGGCGTGGCAGACCTCTCCTGACCCGCCTGCTGCTCCTCTCAGCAGTGTACTTCATCGATCTGCCTGTTCTGCTCCCCTTTCTGTCTCTGGTGAATCCTCTCACCCTCCGCATCTCTGGCCTGTATCCCAGTTCTGTATGAATAAATAAATAAATCTTTAAAAAAAAATAATAAACCTGTAGGCACAACGGGTTAAAGCACCATACTATGAAGTTCTCAGAAGCCACTGCAGCACAAGTTCAATCCCCAGGGAGCTGACCTACATGGCACAGCAGAGCTCTCTTGACCCGCCCTCTGCTCCCCTCAGCAGTGTATTTCAATAGATCTGCTTGTTCTGCTCCCCACTCTGTCTCTGGTGAATCCTCTTACCTACCACATCTCTAGCCTATACCCCAGTTCTGTAAGCATAAGTAAATAAATCTTTAAAATAAATAAATAAAAATAAACCCCAGTGAAAGCTTTCAAGGCTATTCAGAGTATTGACTAAGTTGAGGAAAATTGACAAAGTTATATATAGGGTAAGTACAAAATAAGTATCTATAAGTAGTAATTTCCAAAATGTTGGGGGAAAGATTTCAATAGGTAGATTTAATTTGAAACAAATGAGGCTTAAGTTTCAGGACCCCTTGTTCAGGGCTCCAACTGAGGCTCACTAAGGTCTTCTTGGGATGCTGCCATAGCCCAAGTTTACCTGGGGTCACCTGCCTATGCAGTTTAATTCTCTTTGAATTCCTTGCTTCTCCTTATCTCAGCTGCAAAAATAATTTTACATAATAAAGGAGAACAAGGATAAAAATTATTTCCATGGGAAGATCACAGCATATACCACAAATAGGCAATTCTGTTACTTTACTAGTTTTGAAACCAAAACCCAGAGATTATATGATCTACATCAAGTCACAAATTAGCAAATAGCAGCAGCAGTACAGTAACAGAATACACCGGTCTTATCTTACACTCCTATACCCAAACACTAATATTATCTCCTGAGCAGTCAAGCAGTTCTCTGGGTGATCATGCATAAACTTCAGAGGATGGTGCCACTAACCTTTCAAAACTTATCCCATTCCGGTGTAATTGATATATCCTCAAGCCTTACTAGTTTATGACCTCAGAATAAGACCATGCAGCTTAATATCCAAACCACAGTTTTGAGCCTATAGAAATGAGATGTCATTTTCTCTGCAGGATCCACATACTCCTTCCTTAACTTCTTGGAGTGCTTAGAAGTTGCTTGTCATCTCCAACAGTCCTTTATTTTCAAGGTCTCCCCCAAGGCCTGAAGAGAAATCTTAACAGTACATTCAAGTGGATATTTGTCCTTATAAAATTTGTAAATACTTTCATCACAAGACCTTTGACCCATTCTCTGATTGCTTCTATTCTTTACTACTCTCTCCTTAGGGTTGTATTGGAATGACTGTGGACAGTCTAATAAGGTCTGGATAAGAGAAGGATGTACCTCAAACCATTTTTAAAAATACTTTAAGTTGGAAATATACTTCTTTTTGCAGCTTTACTGTCAGATATTATGGACAATAAAGGACACATATTTAAAGTGTACAGTTTGCT
Organism: Condylura cristata; assembly: GCF_000260355.1. Classification (NCBI taxonomy): domain Eukaryota; kingdom Metazoa; phylum Chordata; class Mammalia; order Eulipotyphla; family Talpidae; genus Condylura; species Condylura cristata. Next base: position 7,634,674 of record NW_004567132.1, on the reverse strand, counting down.
AAGTTTTTTTTTTTAAAGATTTATTTATGCATACAGAACTGGGGTACAGGCCAGAGGTTCAGGGGCAGTCAGAGGATTCACCAGAGACAGAGTAGGGTACAAAACAGGCAGATTGATGAAGTGTGCTGTTGAGCAGATCAGCGGGCAGGTCAGGAGAGTTTTGCGGTACCATGTGGATCACCTCTGGGGCTAGGGATCAAACTCCCACTGAAGTAGCTCCAGCTAGCTTGCAGTGCTGTGTCCTAACCAGTTGCACCACCAGGGAGGACCCAGTTTGATAAGTTTTTTTTTTTTAAGATTTATTTATTTATACATACAGAACTGGGGTACAGGCCAAAGGTGCATGGGGTGAGAGGATTCACCAGAGACAGAGTGGGGAGCAGAACAGGCTGAAATACACTTCTGAGGGGAGCAGCAGGTATGTCAAAAAAGGTCTGCTGCACCATGTGGGTCACCCCCCTACCTGGGGATCAAACTTGCTGCAGTGGCTGTGATAACTTCATAGTACTATGCTTTAACCCGTTGGCCACCAGGAAGGGCCCCCAGTTTGATAAGTTTTAATTTATCTACAGACTGAGAATCTATCACCAATCAAGATAATGAACAGACCTAGCACCCTCAAAATTTTCTTCATGCTTTCCTCTTAATTCCTCCCTCTGCTCTCATCTCCATCCCTAGGCAACCACTGATCTGCTTTTTGTCAGTATAAATGTGTTTGTATTTTCTATAAATGGAATAATACATTACATTTTTGTCTCATATGTATATTTTTAAATCTGGATTTTTAAATTCAAATATTTATATTTGGATTCATCCATATTTTTGAATTAATAATTTTTACCTTTTTATTGCTAAATCTTATTTTATGTTATAGATATGCTGCAATTCCCTTATCCATTAAATTGTTGAGAGACATTTGGATTATTTCCAGTTTAGGACTGTTACAAAAAAAAATACTTGTATAGACATATGCTTTCATTTCTCTTGAGTTAATACTTGAAAGTAGAATGACTGGGAAAATGCTAGGTGTATATTTAATTTTTAAGAAACTGCTAGGTCTTTCAAATTTGTATCATTTTGTATCACCTTTAGCAATGTATGACCATTCCAGTTGATTCATAATCTTGATAACAGTGAAGTCAGTCTTTTATTTTAGCTATTCTAATAAAGATAGCAGAATCTCACTGTGATTTAAATGTACATTTCCCTAAAGACTAATGATGTAGCGTATGTTTTTCTTGGGCCTAATTGCATAAAGACTATGAAGTATCTTTTGAAATCTTTTGCCCCATTTAAAAAAAAGTTTATGTTGTATTTTTATTATTGATGTTAAGATTTCTTTATATATCCTGGGTATTCCAAGAGAGCTGGTTCATATGACCAGATAAGCAGTCACCATCAATGACAAAGTATTTCAAAAACTGATCACTGAGTATTGAATAATAGCACAGTGGGACATACCCCATCCCACTAAGTATACATATATATTATATATAAAACATATATATAATATTTTTCTGTTGTTTCACACATTTGAAGACTTTTTTGAGACTTCTCTTTGAGCATGGGAGGAAAGTATAGATTGAGCATTACCTGCCTATGATCTAGTCTCACAATCTCCCATGAGCAAATGTTTTAACAAAAATACAAATGCATTTTCTAAGAATCATTCAGGAATACTCCAGTCTACATTTGCAATTTAAAAAACAAAGAACATCCTTTTACTCAGAATGCTTATAGTCCTGCTAACAATACTTATCTCAATTTGTATCCCTGAATGACCAGCTTAAGGTTTTAAGCTTTTACATGCTTTATGACATCTGCAGTTGTCTTCTTGGTTGTCTATAAGAACAATGATGGATTCCTGCTTGTTGTTTGCATTTTGCAGGTTCCATTTTGGCAACATTTCCCAAAACAGGGATTTTCGTCTCTGCTTCCAGAGACAGAACGTTTATAATAAATGACGGCTTCTACAGTGTCTCAAAAGTCTAAACATATCCCTTGAACACTGAAGGTAGATGTAACAATAAGAAACAACTACAATTCTCCTCTGATTGAGGGCGTTTTAGAGGGCCTCTGGCTCAAAAAGCAAGCATTTTGAAGGTTTCTAATACTCCTCTATGTGCTAACCTAGCATCCAGCCATTCCCAAATACTGGTGAAATTGATGGAGAATTGGGGAACGACCCCAAAGAGAACCAAGAAGTGGGTGGTAAAATGTGTTTTCCACCCTGAACTTTTCCTTGCTGCTATAATTTTTGGTTATGCAAAAACAAAGGATTTGCAGAAGGGCACAGAATAGGAAAATTCATGGAAATTAGAGCTAAAATTGTTCAAAGAACAACTGTAGTTGATCCAAGACAGACAGGAGGCCACAAAATAAAGAGGGAGCTCTTAGAATTAATTAGCATGAAGCTTAGTGATATCTCTGGATCCTGAGAATATGAAATATTTCTGAGGTTTTGCCATTTTTTTCTCCCTTACCTCCCTTTTTGCTTACATTGGCTTCTCAGTTCAAATTTAAAAATTCTTTAAATCATTTTTTATTATAGACTCTTGAAAAATTTTGGAAAGTGAAACCAAATTAATCAAAGGAATTGAAAAATCACAGTTGTTTGGGGGAACACTATTTATAGTCAAAAGTATTATTCCCCTCAACATCCCATAACTATTATCGTATTTAATATAGCACTATCACCACCATCATCACATAGATATTGCTTTTATTTATTTATTAATATTAAACATCTGTCAGGCACCAAACTACATGCTTTGTACATCATATCTCTCAACAGAACATCCATATATATGTGTTAGCTACATCTGCTTTTCATAGATTATAAAACAGATATAGAGGCCCTCCCTGGTGACACAGCGGGTTAAAGCACAGCACTAAGAAGCTAGAGCTGCCTTCCCCAGAGGTGATCCACATGGCGAGGCAGACCTTTCCTGACCTGCCTGCTGCTCCCCTCAGCAGTGTACTTTGTCAATCTGCCTGTTCTGCTCCCCACTCTGTCTCTGGTGAATCCTCTCACTGCCCCTGTGCCTCTGTCCTGTACCCCAGTTCTGTATGCACAAATAAATAAATCTTAAAAACAAACAAACAAACAGTCATAGAGAATTAATTTGTTCACAGCCACAAAGCAGTAAATGGTAAATTTAAAAAAATCAAACATTCATTTAACCCCCAAGTCAAGCTCATAATTTGTTATGGTTTTCACTTAAAATTCAATAATTGATATTTATAAAAGCAGATTTACCATGAACTAGGGAAACTTATTTCAAGCGCTTTCCAAAGCTTGGGTGTAAGAATTACTAATGATGTATTCACATGGTCATCTGTCTTTAAAATTAGCAATCAATTAAGACTGCTGTCTCTTCAATCCAGTGCTTCCTCCAATCACACTTACCTGCAAATCATGGGGCATTACGGTATCTCCGGACATTTTGTTTATTAAACTAAATTGGGGTTGTGTAATATGTTAATTGGGTTTTGTATGATATTTGATGCAGTTCATATTCAAGTTTTGTATAGTTAAGCAGTAGCTCTATTGGTATAGAAATGACTTTAGTAATTTTTGATTGTGCCATTTGACTTGACGTTGTAACAGTTAAACTAAAGTTAAAAGTAATGGGGTAAGGGAAATGGAGGCAAGTATAGCAAAACTATATTTTTGACATTTTAAATTCAAACTTGTATAAGAGTTCATAAATCTTAAAATTAAATCCTTGTATTAGAGTTAAATAATTAAACCTAGTTTAACTAATGTGGTACTGTATAGTCTCTCAAACATTTTAGAGAGATTTTTATTAAGTGGCTTATATGAGCATCATTTTTCTGGGTGATATGCTTATATGTAGCAGTTGATTCACCTGCCGTGTCTGGTGAAGCACAAATTTGATGAAAAAGAACCCTGGCATATAACCATATGAAATATGTAATAAATTTATAACATTGGCCTCCCAGCTTGAATGATCAGATAAGCAGTGAGAAATTTGCCTGGAACATACTTAATGAAGCATTTGTCAGATGAATGAGCAAGTGAATCATTACATTTACAGGGTTATATATCATCAGCTTTACCTATCAAGACCCCTTGTTTCAGAGAGGTGGAGTGATTTTCCTCCTGTGGTTCAGTGGCAGGGTTAGACAAGGACTCAGGCTATTTGTTTTTCAATTCTGTGTTCTTTGATAAGATTTCAGATTGTGGATATTTTCTAGATGATTTTAAATAAATCTCCACACCACTTCCAACATATCCCAGGGACTTTATGTCCTAGGGACTGTCATCATATTATGCAAAAGTGTTCCTACTTAGGAAACCCAGAAAATAAGGCGACTGTTCTTCTGATGCCTTTATGTTAATTAATATTGTTTTAATAAATAAAAGACAAAAAATAGTGTTGAGGGGTGGGGGATTCTTTAGATCAAATGTTTTCAAACTGATAACCTGATTCACTCTTTAGTGGTTAATGGCTACATTTAAAAAAAAAAAAAAACAGAACAAAAAAGAAAATACTGGATTGTGTTGTCACATGGGACACTTAAGTATTGTTTAGGGAAAACTTTATATGCACCTTGTCACAATGTAAAAAGTATTTTTTTTTTTACTATGGATTATGATTAACCTTCTTCAAAATTAGGGTTATTGACCAAGTGCCTAAAACAGAATATAACATGAAGCATTATATACATTTAGGAGAAATAAGCCTGGGATTGTAAGTGTAACTGTTTTGGGTTGAGAGGAAAAGGCGAGAAGAGGTCTACCACAGCTGGTCATACCCTTCCTTACATGATGCATAGAAGAAAAAAAGCTCAGAGCCCATGTGGTAAGGGTAAAAGTGGAGGCTTGCTGGTCTCTACAGAATGAGTTGGAGAATAGGGCACACACACACACACTATTATGACTCTATTCTCAAGAATGCAAGGAGTTGAGTGTAATTTTATTGCTATTATTTTTATTTGTTTTATCTAGTAGCAGGATAAAATTGGTTGAAATGCTCAATCCTCTTTTATCAGATCTACTTTGTCATCTCATGAAGAAGATGAATAAGTATCAGAACTAAGAAAGTCAGCTGGTCCACACTGGCACCAATTTGTGTGATTAGGAATATTAGATAACTCTCTGAATAGACCACTACAAATAGCTGTGAAAAAAACAAAACAAAACAAATAGCTGTGAATTTCATTATTATGCATGGTTATTATTTATTCAGGCAAATTTTCTATTTTGATTATCTTTGCTAAAGGATACATGTCTTCTCTGTTTCTGTGTTAGCAGAAAGAAGGTTAAGTTTATCAGCTTCATTTTAAAACCCAAAAATAAGCCAAAACTTAAACCCCAGGAAAATCATATTCCCATGTAAAACAGGAATACATTATGAGCTGTAGTGAACTAACTTTCACAACAGTATTTAATATTACTTCAAATGTCTCCTACACCAGTCATGATTAATTAGTGTAAGGCAGTAGTTGTGGAAACACCAAGGTATTATCTGAAGTAGTAATTAGATCAGAAAGGATTAAATGGTAATTTAATCACACATCATATCATCAAACATTGAAAAAATTATCCTTGTTGAAACAGTGATTCTTGGGGGTTCTGTTAGCTTCAGTTTTGTGTATCTTTAAAAATCTCTATTAAAAAGTGATAAGCAGGCCCTCCCTGGTGGCGCAGCGGGTTGAAGCACAGCACTGAGAATCTAAAGCCGCTTCCGCGTGAGTTCGATTCCCGCCTGCCCCGGAGGTGACCACATGGCGTGGCAGACCTCTCCTGACCCGCCCGCTGCTCCCTTCAGCAGTGTACTTCCTTGATCTGCCTGTTCTGTTCCCCACTCTGTCTCTGGTGAAGCCTCTCGCCGCCCCTGAGCCTCTGGCCTGTACCCCAGTTCTGTATGCACAAATAAATAAATCTTTAAAAAAAAAAAAAAGTGATAAGCAAACAAACAAAAATGTGGGGAAATCTAAGTCACTTTCTTTGGAAGTGAAAATAAAGTTTTAAATGTTATATAAAAACTAAAACACTACAATGAGTATAGCTAACTTTTACCATTAAATTGAATTCACATTTATTGAACAATTTTCTATCAATTTTTGTATGGTTTTGCCTGGACTTCAGGCAAAATATGTTTATAATATATGTGGTAAGTTTGGATAAAATTTTTTTTGAAATGTATTTCACAATATGAACATTAGAAACTTTTCATTCTGAAAATTATCAGTGGCCATTGTCACTGTAGCTAATGAGGGTAGCATGTCTTGTCATCTTAGCAAAAGAGCTTTAGAAATGGGCTGTGATCCCAATTTTGCCTAGTAAAGAAGCAGACCAACTCAATCACTATTTTAGTGACACTCATTAAACATCTGATATCATTCTGGAACAGTGTGAGCTAACAGTCATATATGGACTTTTGCATGATCTTGAGCAAATTAACTTAAACTTACTAAATTAGACTCAGTTTCTTTTGTATATGGGATAATGATAGTTATCTCAAGATTATTGTAAGGGTAAAGTGAAATGCAATTCTTAAATACCTAGAACAGTGTCTGGTATGTATTATACAGTGTGCAAAGTTATTTATTATTACTATTTGCCCCATTGAGTATACCATCTTGTCGCCATAAAGCTAAGTAGAATACAGAATATTCATTGTGATAAGTGGAATATACGAATATTTTTCTATTGTACTGGGCACTCTAAGATAGATCTATTGGTAGGTTAGGATAGGTAGGATAATCTAGCTCTTAACATGAACACTATTCAGGTGCAATTCCCTTGCATAAGTCTGTAAGCTTCTTTATTTTAACTAGGTTAAATTTTGATTTAATATCTAGGTTCCATCATTTTGAGGAATCAGCCAAGTAGGAAGCAGGCTTGCTGACACCTGCCAGCCCTCTCATTTTGCACCCACCATCTCCATAGCTGCATTGTTACTCCAGGTGCCCTTACTTTTTTTTTTTTTTAAAGATTTATTTATTTATTCGTACAGAACTGGGGTACAGGCCAGAAATGCGGAGGGTGAGAGGAGTCACCAGAGACAGAGCGGGGAGCAGAACAGGCAGATCGACGAAATACACTGCTGAGGGCAGCAGCGGGTGGGTCAGGAGAGGTCTGCCACGCCATGTGGTCACCTCCGGGGCAGGAGGGAATTGAACTCATGCGGAAGTGGCTTTATTTTCTTAGTGCTGTGCTTTAACCCGCTGCACCACCAGGGAGGCAGGTGCCCTTAATTTTAATTGATCTGATTCTAAGTCTTCCCCTGAACTATGGCAATTGCCCAAAGTTCCCAAAGTTAAAATTAACCACTCCCATTTTACCACTCCGATTAAACCACTCCTTATATGCACATGGCTAGGTGAAGTTTAGTTACTATTCTTGGGCCTATATGTTAAGACTTGTGTTAATCTGCCCAGTTAAGAGAGGATACATGTTTTCAAACAACTGTTTCCCCACTATTGCTTTCTTGTAGGCTCTATTTCTCACTCATCCCAGCCAATCCTCGCATGCTGCATGACACGCATAAATATCTGGCATTCGGAAGATAGTCACTAAATATTTGTTGAATAAATTATATTTCTGTTAATGATGGGAATGCGAGGATATTTAGTTTATGTGGGCGTGGGTTGGGTATGGAAACCAACTAATGAGAATGCACACTAGTCACAGTGCCAGAGAACAGTACTGAGTGCCCTAGTTGTGCCAGGTATTAAATCTTTAGTGCAATTTAATAGCAATCTTAAGCATCCAGGGGAGAGGCCAGACAACAGCAGAGTCCTTGAAGGGATCAGGGTAGTGTCCTCTTAGCAGCCAGGGTGAGAAATAATATTTCAAGACAATAATCTAGGAACTGTAACAGGTACAGGTCTCATGGACTCCGCCCCTACTCCAGATACTGGAACTACTAATCCCCCCAATAACAAGGAGAAGCACGCTGGGACTTGAGGGCGGAGCTGAGCTGCCAGGTTAGGATAGAACCAGACATGTGGGCTCTGGGGGTCTCTTGGCCTGGTGGTTTGCGGCTGGCCATTTGGTTCTCAGTTGGTCTTCAGCGTGCTGGTGGAGTCCAAGTAGCAGAACTGGTAGGGCATTCTAGTTAACTTGTATTTCTCTCCCTCTTTCCCTGGGTTGTTTCCTTTACCTTTTCTCCTTTAAATAAATCCTTTATTGAACCTTTTTGTGTGTCCACAGTATGATTGAATCTTAAGCATGTGGGTGAGGACCCACAGACAGACAACCTAATTCACATTGGGGTGCTAGCAGTGCTATTTATTGCTTCTAGATGATCATTGTTTCTAGGTTTTTCATAGATCTTATACATGTATATGTAGTTTTAAAAAATGAAATATTTTATAAGTTTATGCTGATACTTCCACTTCAAGTTCAGAACTCTGCATTTTTAATCTCTTCTGTTACATATTTGTGTGTTCTTTCTTATATACCAGGAATCCTGATTTTCAAGCATATGGGCATGATAGAACAATTCATAACAGAAAGTTGTTCATACAGTACCACCACCAATATGATGACTGAAAATAGGTGGTTGGGGGGGGGGAATTGCATATGCTGTATCCATTTTCACCCAAACCTACTTTTGTGACCCTCACAGTGTCTAACAAGATGCCAGGTTATTTACTTGGTAGGCAAAAACTACCAGAACACTTAGATTAATCTGGTCATACAGTGTGACTCCTGTGGTCAGATTTCTTTTCAGGATAAATACTTAGTTGAAAAGCTATAAAGAAGTATCATTTAACAACAAATGTAAAGTGAAGAGATCAAGTAGTAGAGAAGCCTCTTACTTTGAATTCTATGAAATATTATCAGAAGTAGAATTTTCTTTGAATGCTGAAAGAGGAACTCCCTTAATGCTAGAATTGGTTGAAATTACAAATCAAATCTAGATAAAATTCCATTTCTAGAAGAGAATATAGAGAAACAAAGCAGGTTAGATAAAACCAAACCAATAACAAATCCTTGACATCTGACTGCAAAACCAAGGAAACCAGAAGGGAAGAGTAGGTAGCAGGGGAGGGAGTGTGCCCAGTGGAGCATGGTGAAGGGTTATTGGGGCTTTGATGGTAGGCATGTTGTGAAACCTGTTACCAGGTTTCTTTACATGTGACCAAATGCAATTCCTACTTTATGCTCTTGCTTACTACATTTCCTTATGTTCTGCTCACTTTCAAATCATTCCATTCTGGTCCATTATTCTACTGGGCTCACCATGATCTGCATGTTGTGAAATTCAGTGGACATTCTCAGTTCTTGTATTACTTACCCTCTCAGTATTTGATTCTGTTGTGAATGCCTACTTTTTTAAACACTCTTCCTATCAAATACTCATTTAATACTCCCTGTTTCTATTCTGTTAGTATATGACCAAAGGGTTCCCCCAAAATTGCATATTTGCAGGCCATTCATGCACACAAAGGCAAAACATACACTTGGTGTGAAAGAACTTTAGTAGAATTGGTGAGCTTAGGAAAAAAAGAAGAAACGTTATTAGTTTCCCTGATGGAGGAAGGAATGCAGGGGAGGCATCACAAGACTGAGTCACACAAAGGGGATGGGTAGAAGGGGCTAGTGCAGCAACTGACACAGCCATAAAATCAAGGTCGAAACCGGTGTCTGGGATGCCCCTGCCCCGGGATGCCTGAATATCTGCAGTAGTTCCCAGCAGATAACAGACTGTTGGGCTGTGCCTGAAGCTCTCAGCCAAGAGTGAAAGATATGGACTTGGAGATGAAGCTCATCAGGAATCTCTTTCAGATTCTATCCAAAGTCAACAAACCTAGGCTCACAGGGAGTGAGCCCCTCCCAGGGAAATGCTGTCTATATCTGGGCAGTCTCTCCACCAGCCCGGGGCAGCTGCCTCTCTGCCCACCTGTGCCTATGCAGGTGCTTCTTCCCACCCACTCTCTCCTTCTGCAGGGCAGCAGCCTCCTGCCTGCCAGTGACCTGTACCATGCCAGGACTTCTCTTTACTGACCTATCCCAGCAGAGGGGTAAGACTGCCTGCCTGTGACCATGCAGGCAGACCTCTCTCTCTGTAAACCTGTCCCTTTCTGGTCAGCTCTTCCTGCCTGCTTGTGCCTATGCAAGTGCCTCTTCTCTCCTGTCTCTTTCTAAATATAAATATAACTGAGTCTCTGTCTCGTGGTGAATCTCACCATGTGCTGCTGATAGGGAAACTGGTGAAACCTTCCCTAGAGTGAACCCATGGACTCCAAACTCCAAAAGACAACATCATCCCAACAATAAAACACTCAAAATTACCTTTTGGGTCTACTGTGGCTTGAAAGCTTGCCACAAATCTAAGGCACCTTACTGTGGAGATCCATAGGAAAGAGGTTCTGAATCAGGTCTCAGAAAGCTGGGACAAAAGGAGATAATCATATTAAGAAAACAGCTGCTGGCCCTCCCTGGTGGTGCAGCGGGTTAAAGCACAGAACTGAGAATCTAAAGCCACTTCCGCATGAGTTCAATTCCCTCCTGCCCCGGAGGTGACCACATGGCGTGACAGACCTCTCCTGACCCGCCCGCTGCTCCCCTCAGCAGTGTACTTCATCAATCTGCCTGTTCTGTTCTCCACTCTGTCTCTGGTGAAGCCTCTCACTGCCCCTGAGCCTCTGGCCTGTACCCCAGTTCTGTATGCACAAATAAATAAATCTTAAAAAAAAAAAAAAAAAAAAGAAAACAGCTGCTACTGTCAGCATCCCCCATGTCTCTCAGCTATGTATCTCTCCAGTGTCTCCTTTTCAGTAGTACCAGGGTGCAAACTGGACTGTAGAAACAAAACCTTCTTTGCCAGTTTGCCTTCCATGTTGTATAGCTTTACCTGATTGCTCAGCTCCATTCACAATTAAGTGGGGGCCAGGAATATGGTAGCTCTCTAACAGTTCCTCCAATTCCTGCTGTTACCTCTCTGTCTCCTTATGGATATATATTCTTCATATAGCCACATGCAATCTATTTTAGACCTAAGGATAAACCATATGACCTTTACTATCTCTGGAGTGCTTTTCCATCTCTCTTCCCAGCTAACTTCTCATTATTCATTTTCCTTTCATTCTCCATTTCCTCAGGGACCCTTTCCTTGACCTCCTTGTGAGGTCAAATTTCCTAATTGTACATGCCTTCATAATTATAACATTGTCTTTTTTCAGTGTGATACTTTGAGTAAATTGCCTCTCTTTTCAGACTGTATACTTTATGAAGTTAAGAACCAATCTATTTTTGCTCATCACTGTATCCTGGAACCCAAAATATTCCCCAGTTCATCATATGAGCCCAATAATTAGTTCCCAGATGAGTAAATGTGTGAATACATAATTATTTTAGTGTTTTTTTTTTCTTACCCATTTATTGTATCTCTTCCTCCAGCTCCACAGGAAAAGGAAACATACTTATTTTGTTTACTACTGTATATGTAGGACCTAACATACTGCAAGACACATAGTAGGAAATAGATTTTTTTTAATGAATAAAATAATAAACGAAAGGGTAGGATTCTGAGAGACATTCTAGTAGTTTTGTTCCTAGCATGCCAATGTTTGTTTGGTTTTTGTTTGTTATATTACTATTCTTTCATCAGATTTCTGGTTACAACAGAACAACAAATACTTACTATCTCTAGAGAAGTCTTTTGGAAAATGTTCCTTGTTTATTCTCGCAATAAAATAGCTATCTAGAAGGATCTTGAATCTATACCTCTCCTTTTCTTCATTGCTGCCACCCTTCTAAAATTCACTATCATATTTCCCAGACTAAATCTGGCCACACACCTTCAAAGCAAGATTTAATAAATTCTATATAAACTTGGATAATTTAGAGTTTTGATTATACCTCAAGGTCAAAAGTCACATCTACATACATTATTCCAGAATGAAAGCTAGACACATATAGGTGCATAAATACTTTTTTACAGTGCTGTGACAGAGAATTACTTGTGTTCTATATTTGACAAATTAATTCATTTAAGGAAAAGAGTATTTTTAAACTAGTAAATATATTTGTTTTCAAATTATCACACTTAACGTAGTTCACAACAACAGACAGTGCCCTTTATGTCCTCCTATCTGTCACCCCATGAATTCTTAGTCATTGAGGTACCTGAGATGTTCAATGAGGTTGACAAGAAGGCTCATTTATGCACTTGTGACAGCCCTTAGAATGCCGTGACTTTGTAGTCAGCTTATCAGGATCCTGCACTTCCTCCAAGGGCAAGCTCCTATCCTTCTTCCCCAACACTTTGGTGACTCTTAGCTGTGCCATCTCAGTTTACTACACATGTCAAATAAACATATGTGCATATATATGTGTGTGTGTGTGTTTGTCTATCTATCTGTCTATCTATCTATCTATTTATCTATCTATCTATCTATCTATCTATCTATCTATCTATCTATCTATCTATCTATCCCTTCTTTTCAATTAACCTGGAAGGATGGAACACATAGCACACACATTGTATCCTCAGTACCCAGACAAAATCTTTTAGGTATGTTTTTCTGCTGCTGCTGCAAAACAGCAGTGGCAGCAGCGTTCCTTTTTAACTAATAAGATTTACCTAGTGTTTGCTGTTGTACCAGGCACTGTATTATGTTCAGTAGGTGCTATTATTGTTTCCTTTATTCTGATGAGAGTTTAAGGAACTTGCCTGAGTCTCCTAATAAGCAATAAGTCGATGACTAAAATGCAGCTTTTCATATTCCAGAGCTGTTGTTCTTCACCACTAGGCTGCCCTACCCACCCCCATGGATAGTCCTAGGCACCAGACTACATTTGCTCCTAACTTAACTTTGAAGCACCAGGAAACTAGGTTTGCTTACAACTGCAAAAGTTAAGAGCATTTCATTTTGTTCTCAAATGAAATTGTAAGTCTGCAAGTGATTAAGAAACCATTTTTGAAACAACAGGAAAGGGTAATATGTAGTGGCTCACTGTGACATTTTGATATATATTTAAACACATAGCCCTGGGCTATAAAAATCCATTACATTTAGATTGCAGAAGCATTAAAAATCAAATTGCCCTGGGTACTCCTTCCTAGACTGGAGGGTCAGGTGGTGATGGTCCATGTGGTCCATGGTCCTGTTCCCCCTGGCTACAGCCCAATTACAGGAAATTCACCTCTATTTTTATTTACTACTTAATCCAATTCTGTGGCCATTCATGGATATTTATAAATATGACAGTCTAATTCTTTTCATTTGGAAAATTTCCCAGAAAGAATAATAGTCCTCTTTGTGGTGGTCACTAATCAAGAAGAAGTCAAAGAGAAATATGTGGTGTGTATTTCATTTATCTTTTGGAATCTGTTGGATAGGGTTAGATTCATTTATAGTATGTTGCCAGTAAAACACCATCAATGCCAAGTCATCCTTTGTCATTTCTTGCTGAAGCATTTGCCATCTATTAGTTGCTGCCTTATTTTGAATCATTTGGCACTTAGCCACAAAGCTGTCCTTTGATTTTTCCATTTATTTCCCTTATGTGCTGAAAATATAGTTCATGTTGTTCTTCATAGTTATGTATTTTATAAACTCAGAAAAAGAGATGCCCTCAGGATCTTTCCCATTAAAGAAAAGAAAATATGAAGCACTGCTGTCCAGTGTGATGTAAAAAGAAACAGGCGTGTGGATTCAGTTGCAGTAAATGACTCGGGAAGGATGTTAGTGGGAAAATACTTAATATTTGACAAAATCCATCACACGAAATAATTGTGTACCTCCTTAAAACTGTTAAACATGTCACGGCAGTCTCACACATTGTATTTGCCAAACATATACTCTGTACAATCTGCTTCATCAAAGCTGTGGATTTTATACAAGTTAAATTAATATTGTGTGAAACTTGATTATTTTTCTACAAGGTTAATGAAAAAGAAGATTAGCTGGAGTAGGTTCAATTAAATTGAGAAACCAAGTTGTAAACCAAAAAAAAAAAAAAATCAAATTTCCTTATTAATTTTTTAGAGAACTGTAAATGACATTCTATCATCTCTAGGGAACTCTTTCCCTAAAGCACCAAACCTCTTGGTGACCAGGATAAATAAATTGTCCTCCTTTCTCCATTTTCTGCCCTCAGAGAATCAAAAAGAATCTATCTCAAGGGCCTTGCTGGTGGCACAGGGGTTAAAGTCTCAGTACTATCAAGTTATTGCCAGCCACTGCTCTGTGAGTTTGATTTTGGACAAAGAGCTGACCCACACAGCACAGCAGACCTCTCCTGTCCGCAGTGTATTTCAATAGAGTCACCTGTCCTGCCCCCCTCTCTGTCTCTAGTGAATCCTCTTACCCACTGCCTGGCCCCTGACACCCCAGTTCTTGTATGCATAAACAAATAAACAAATATTTTTTAGAAAGAAATCTATTTCAAGATTTCAACTTTATTTGTTGAAGTTTCCCGCTAGTTAAACTGGGAGCATGAAAAGCCACTTCATGTTGGCATGATAGTAGAAAGCATTTAGCTGCATTCCTGATTAATGATGGAAGATTAGCCAAGGATATTATTAAGTTTTAATCTCTTCACTTAAGGTCCATTAATACTCTTCCTTCTTGTGAAGAAAAAAAAGCTTTACAAAGTTTTGACTACTGCTATTTTAACCAGCTTACCCTTTTATATTTTGAGTGAAAGTCACCATATCATGGACCACTGAGATTCCTCGAAAGCAAGGGAGAATCAAACAGTGGGGAAAAAAAGTCCAGGGGTATGATAACCTAGAGACTTGAACCTGCAACAAAATGGGGTTTCTTTAAGTTAGGAATCACAGAAGCAGATAAAAGCAGTTGGAGATAGCCTTATTATTCTCTGGGCTAGAATCATGCTGGCAGAAGCTTTAACTAAATTTACTTGCAAGTTCTCCGAAGGGAGTGATCATATTGCGCCAGGGTTGCTTTTCATTATGCACTACTTTGCAAACAAGTTCCTAGGACCTCGTAAATTATTTGACTTCTGAACTTAAATACAAGTGTAAAAATGCCAGAATATCTGTTATTACACGTCCCAATTTCCAAAAATGAGTTTAAATATCCACTGAAAATGGAAACTCCAATAATAAGTTATTACTTACTAGAGCATACAATCTTCGTTTTGAAAGTCTTAAAGCCTCTGGGAGGTATTTATCCAAAATTAGTATCCAGTAACAATACCTTGGGATATCCCTGTTGGGCAGCATCTGTAGCTGGATCTAGTTACAGTTAATAAGTCTAATGCTGGAACTGCTGATCTCAGGAGGATCAGTGCCCTTTCTAACAGTAGTTAAGTCCATATTCTGGTTAACCAGAAGTGTGCTTGATTAAATTGCCTTGAGGCCTGATTTGTTTGCTTAGATATCTGACAAGAAATTATAGGAATCCATCTCTTTCCCAGAAAGTTGCTCTAATTAATTGGGCATTATATTACACCCCTCCCTCCATGCTCATCTGACAGAATATATAATATCTTTATCAATTTATTAGTTATTTTAATATTTATTAAATACCTGTTATGTGCCAAGTCCATGAATTGTTAGAAACAAACTTCTATGATTTATCCTCTGGGCCCAATTTTCAAAGCCCATTTCAGGTTTTATCACCTTATCCATTCATTTAAGAAGGTTTTATTAGAGTTCCAAAACTGTGTTCAGCACTGCAATAAAATGGATATGGAAAATACAATCCCCACCATCAGGAGCTTTCAGTCTTATAGGGAAGTAAGCGAAGTAGGCAAGACCAGATCATGGAAGATATTGTAAGCCAAGCTAACCAAGGAGTATAAGTTGTACCAGACAGTAATGAGAAGCCATTAAGCAATCTTAAGGAAGAGAGAAACATAATTAAATTTGCACTTTAGAAAAATTCATTTGACAAAGAATCAAGATAGATAATAAGGAAGAGTTGCTAGAGGAAGGGAAATCAGAAGGGAGGAAAAATCAAATTCTAAAGCTATTAAAGAAACAGAAATAATAAGAAGTAATAAATTGAAAATGAAGTCTGAGGAAGAGATCAAAGTCTAGGATCACTTCTAAGAGTCTGGCCCAGGTGACATTAGCAGCTGGAGAAGGAGAACCAGGTTAGTAGAAAATATTTCCGTTTTGAACATGTTTTGTTGCAATTACCTTCACAACATACAAGTGTCAATACTGAGTTTGCTTTGTGAATATTTGAAACTCATGAAAGAGGTTAAGGCAGGAGATAAAGATTTAGGAAACACAGATCATTACAAACATGGTTATAAGTGACATTACATTGCCAGCTCTGTAGCCATTCCATTTTACTCCCTAGTCCCAAATCACTTGTACTCATTCAGTATCCATTTTTAAAAAATAATTTTTTACTCATTAATACATTTGTTCATGGTTGGCTAATAAGTAGGGAGCTCTGATATCCTATTTGGGGTAACTTGAAAGACTTGGGGGGTACATAAATGAATAAAACTTGATTTTCTATGCTAAAGGATCTCATAACCTTGCTGTTGATTATAAATCAACAAATTCTCTAATTCTACATGAGTCTCTTTATCTCTAAGAAGAGGATAAATACCCCAAAGTAAAAGATACTTTCTTAGGCTTCATTTTTAAAGATCCACATAAAGACCTAGTACAGAGTTTTGCTCTTTGTAGATACTCAGTGTGAACCTTGAGTGACAGATTGGTTTATTTATTTAAAATCATGGACCAGTTTATTTTAAAATGTCTCTGGGTATATAGTTGTTCATTGTTAGTTTTACCCCCTTGATCCTTTATGTTCCTGCTATGAGTGAAACCACTCAGCATTTTTCTTTTTCTTGCTGACGTTTTTCACTAAGCATGATCCTTTCTAGCTCCATCCATGTTGCTGCAAAAGACATGAGAGTCACATGTATTTTAATATAGATTTTCATCATTCTTTTTAAACTGTTGCATTGTATTCTATTGCATGGCTGTACCATAACTAACTTAGTATGCCCTGCACTGATGGAAACATAGATTGCTTCCAGATATTCACTACTATATGCAGTGTAATGATGAATATCTTTATATTTCAGACTTTATACTTGTATAAGCTTTTCTTTATGGCACATTTCTAGAAATGGGTCTATCTGTTTGAAAGACTTTATAGGTATATCACCAAATTGTTCTTTGAGAATGACATTATCCCATCTAGGGTTTGAGTTTCAAAATTCTAATTAAAATACTTTACTAAGGCTAATTAGAGGCCAAAGATAGAGATCCATGACTTTATTTTTTAATACTAAGTCTTTTTTAAAAAAAGATTATTCGTGCATACAAGAACTGGGGTACAGGCCACCGGTATATAAAGTGAGTACACAGGTGTGTAAAGTGAGTGAGGTATGTAAAGTGAGTGTCTCCCCACCAGAGGCAGAGTGGGGAGCAGAACAGGTGAACTAACTGAAATATACTGCTGAGGGGAGCAGAGGGCTAGACAGGAGAGGTCTGCTGTGCCACATATATTGTTAGTTACCTGAGATTAGTCTCCAAGTTAGTGCTGTAGTGGCTGCTGATAGCTTGCTGGTACTGGGACTTAATCCCTTGTGCCACCAGGGAGGTCCTCTAGTTCCTAAGTACATATAATAAGGGCGATTTGTAGGACATTATTAACCAAAGCATTATGCTACAGAAGTTGTGAAAGCCTATAATATGTCTAGTCCTGGAAGGACAAGTTTCCTACTCTACAACTAGAAGACAACAAGTTTAATTTAACGTGTTTTTTTTGGGGGGGAGGGGTGGGGGGCATACTCCTTTCCTTAAATTAATGACTTAATTCTTCTCGGAATTAAGTCCAAACCCTCCAGTTTAAATAATTTAGTAGTCTTATACTTCCTTATATACTCACTATCAACTTCTACCACATTGCCACTCCCTGTTATACTAAGTACAATAAAATGCTTAAAGATGCCTGAACACTGGGGCCTCCCTGGTGGTGCAAGAGGTTATGTCACAGCACTATTTATTGGCAGCCACTGCTGTATGAATTCAATCCCCAGCTGGCCAGGCAGCTGACCCACATGGCTCCTGTCTGGCCCACTGATCCCCAGTGTATTTCAGTCTGCCTGTTCTGCTCCCCACTTTGTCTCTGATGAATCCTTTTACCCCTCTACACTTCTAGCCTACATCTAGCTCTTATATGTATAAATAAATACATCTTTTTTTTTAATGCCTGAAAGCTCTACCCATGTTCTTTTGCCTTCTACTTCTCACAAATACACAGGTTCATTCCCCTAAAACACTCTGATTACCTTGGTTCCATAGTCCTTCACATATTTTTCACTGGCTAAGAGCTCTTCAGTTCTTAACTTTATTATGTTGAGGTAGGCTCCTTCTATTCCCACCTGGTTTAGAGTTTTTATCATATATGGGTACTGAATCTTACCAAATGCTTTCTCTTCATCTATTAATATTTTCATCTTTTGTTGATATATTACATTGATATATATATATATTTAATTTTTTAAACTTATTTATGCATACAAGAAATGGGTATAGGCCATTACAATCCTTGTAATACATTGCTGAATTCACTTTGCTAGTAATTTTAAAAAATATTTTCACATCAGTTTTCATCAAGGATATTGGTCTGTCATTTTCTTGTGCTATCTTTGGTTTTGCATACAAGAACTGGGGTGCAGGGGAGTGAGAGAATTTACCAGAGACAGAGTGGGGAGTGGAACAGGCATATCTATTGAAATACACTGCTGAGGAGCAGTGGGTGAGACAGGAGAGGTCTGCTGTGCCGTGTGGGTCAGCTCCCTGGCTGGGGATTGAACTTAGGCCATGGTGGTTGTCAATAGATTGATAGCACTGAGACTCAACCCCTTTTACCACTAGGGAGAGCCCTTCCCTTTCTTCTTTAATAGATGTTACCAGCAGTAAATCTCTTTAATTTTTTTAAGATTTATTTATGCAGCCAGAACTGAGGTACAAGCCAGATGTGCAGGGTTGGTGAGAGTCACCAGAGTCAGAGTGGTATGCAGACTAGGCAGATCAACGAAATACACTGCTAAGGGGACCAGCGGGCAAGACAGGAAAAGTCCTCTGTGCCATGTGGATCACTTCCTGGGGCCAGGGATTGAACCCAAATGAAAGTGGTTGCAGCCAGCTTGCAGTGTCATGTCCCAACCTGTTGCACCACCAAGGAGGGTCATAAATCTCTTTAGTTTCTAACTGTGCCTGAGTTTGAAGAGATCTGAAATGTCAAGCTCAGTTTGGGGACTGGAGTTTCTATCTCCCAGCTGGCAAGAAGGACCCTGTCCCAAGTGATATGTGGGCTCACATAGTCTTAGTCACAAGTGGTAGTCCACTTGCTAAAAATATCACCTGTAGTTATTTGAGAGTATGTTTCAGTGACAATGCTCTGATTAGTAAGATGATTCAAGCCTTTTTAAATATATGCAGTAGAGATGGGAGACAAGGTGACAGTAGAAGGGAACACAACTGGAATTGGATGGGTATAAAAAAGTTATATTGATATCCTTTGGAAGGGTAATTGGACATGGATAGAAATGAACAAATAATGAATAGTTATGACTAAGTGTGAGATCCAGTGTTCTCTTTGATAGCTTCCACAGTAGAAGAGCTAGCACAAACCAGGAGCAAACTTAAGATCTAGTAGGTGCCCCCCAAATAGTTGAATGTGCAGCCAATGTAGGTCTATTATAACTGGCATGAGAAAACTTGGAACCTTGACACATGGAATATGGACAAAGATAGTTGCTCTTTAGACTACGCTGAATGCCCACAATCTACAGAGGTGTCCCACCTCTCCCTCTGTAAAAAGACACTGCAGAAATGAAATATCTTCCCCTCAAGGCAGCAAACACTTTCCTCCTGAAGAAAGTGTGCCCACCTCATCTCCTGGCTTAGAGGTTGGTAATTATGGTTAAAGCACACATTATTTGACTGGGTAGTACTGGACTTGATAAGGGTTCTCATGTTATTCCCTCAGCTTACATCTATAGCCATACAGGCCACCAAGCATGAACAGCTTAAAGAGGAAGAGAAACCCAAACTTGTTTGTAGATGAGTGAGTTGAAGTATGGACACAAACTTTGTCATGAATGGAGTGGCAATGGTAGTAGAGACAAGCTATATATGGGGCCAAAAACATGGAGGCCCACTTACCAAAGCTGGTCAAGCAACTACTATGTGTGAATATCCAACCTGTTAGCAACAGTGCTCAGACCCTGACTTGGTTCTATTCTTTGCGAAGAGTCACTGCTGAGAAATTGACTACTTGGGGCTCTTGCATCCAGAAAGAGACAGAGACTTATTCTCACATAAATGGAGATTTATTTGAATATAGATTTGCTTTTCATACAACGTTTTAAAAAAGATGTATGTGTGCAACAAGAGCTGGGGTCTAGGCCAGAGGTCCAGGGAGGGGTTGGGAGTGAAAGGATTTACCAGATATAGAGTAGGGAACAGAACAGGTAGACTGAGGTACACTGCTGAGGGGAGCAGTAGGTGAGACAGGAGAGTTCTGCTGCACCACATGGGTCACCTCCCTGGCCAGGGATCGAACTCGTGCTTCAGTGGCTGCGGATAGCTTCATAGTACTGTGACTTAACCCCTTGTGCCACCAGGGAAACCCTGGATTTGCTTTTCTTATCCTCAGAGGAGCAGCTATTACCACTATTCAAGGGCTTATAGTGTTTGATTCGCAAGCATGGAATCTCACACAACATAACTCCTGACCCTGTTCTGAACAAAGGATATGAGTGTGTGAGGTCATGATTTTGGGATTTACAGCAGCATCCTGAATTTTCTGACTTAACATAGTGCTGAAAGCATAATTGAAAATGTCATCTTGAAGGCAAGACTCTAAGGACTGTGCATTTATCCAGGATACAGTATAAGCAATGAATCAGAGACCTCTATATGTGCTGTTTCCCCAGTAGGGACAAAATATGTACTTGGGAACCAACAAATAGAGCAAGAGTGGCTCAACTTACTGTCACTCCCAAAGACCCTGTGGAATATTTTGTTTCCCATCTGTGCACCTCTAGACTCTGTAGGGTTGAAGGGAGAACACTGTTGAGAACAGTGAACTACAGCCTATGGCTGCTGTCTGGGCATTGGATTCTAGTGTCTAAAGGTGAGAAGAGTAGTCACCATATTTTTAGAGGTCATTGTCCCCAATCATCAAGAAGAAGCAGGGCTTCTATTACACAATAAGGACAGACAGGCATGCATATGGAATTTAGCTTACTTATGTGAACACTTCTTAGCACTCTGTTGTTGACCTGTGACCTTGAATGGGCAAGTGAAACAATCCCAGCTGAAAAGAGGATGGCTAAACAAAAAGCAGGCCCCTCAGAATAGAGGAGCATTGAGGAGTTGCTCCCTGAACCTCTCCAGAAGAGTAAATCTCTACAAAACAGAAGGGCAGCTGAGTATGCTGCTGAATTTTCCTTCAAGAAATAACCTAACAGTTGGCTGCAAGGGAGCAGTTAAACTGAGAGTCTGACGATGTATCACCTTTGTATATTGACAGCAGCATGTGAACTGAGGCCGTGCTTTTCTTCAGCAAATTAATAAGTGGTTTTATATACTAAGTTGTTGAAAATATACTTAAAATTTTCCAAGTATCAGCTTTTGAATTTAAATATAAACTAAGTAAAATTAGATAAAGTAAAAAATTTAGTTCCTCACTCACAGCGGCTACATTTCAAATGCTCTGTAGTGGCATGTGGGTAGTGTCTACTATATTCAAGTAGTGCACAGTATTATAGAACTATGCAGTTCTAGATGGTTCTAGCCTTTGATATACAGTAAGGTTCATTTACTGCTTGGCTAGGCAGAGTCGGGAAAGTAGATTATGTACACAAAATAGGTTCCCTAAATTTCCAGAAGCCTTAGGATACCTCTTGCAGGCCAATGAACAACAGGGGCATGAGAGATCTCAGCTCATCTTTTATCAGTTATTTGACTTCCAGTAGGTTAATAAAGTTATCTAAACTCTGTTACTAAATTGATGATACTATTTTGAAGGAGTCGTGAGGAGTGATGCGTTATGTAGAAGGTATTAGCACAATGTCTGCCACACACAGTAGAATAAATGATAGTTATTAAACAAAAAACTAACTCTATATAATTTTGTATATGCTTCTACAGCTTTTGCTTGGCTATTCCTTAGTATTCATAGGCTAGGCAGAACTAATGAGGAATGAGAAGTGGGGATGGGCCTTGGCATATAGGCATTGGCAGGCGCTCCAGCTCAGCCCTGGGGTTAATTTCTGAACAGTATTTGCTGCCACTGTTATCCTCTGCTCTTCCTTCCCTGCTTATCAGTTCAGGGGGTTTTTGCTCTGGAACTCCAAGTCCCAATGCCCCCCTTCTACTCCAAAATGGAACGAATGATTAACCACACAAAACAACCATCAACATTCTTTTCAAGGACATCAATGACTTCATTTAGTGCAAACCCATGGGCACTTTCCCCTTAACCTCTGCAGTGTGCTTCTCCCTCCTCATCCTCACTTCCTTTAACATCCTGCAGCCATTCCTACTTCTCCTTTTGCAAAAGGCACATCTTTTTCTACACCTTACACCCGAGCCTTCCCTAAGACATCATTTCATTTACTCCTAGGCTACAACTCAGTATCTCTAAGCTGACAACTCCTAAACCTATACCTCTAGCTCCCACTTCAGCTTCAGGTGCAATGCACTGTTCCCTGCTGGATCTCCTCCTACAAGAGCCATCCTTGTTTCTCAAACCACCCAAGGCCCCACTTGCTGTGAGTGGGAGAAGGGAGCACATAATGACTCCAAGCTCCTTGTATGTTAGGCACTTCATTTAATTTTCACAGCCACTTGGTGAGGAAGGAACTGTGATCTGCATTTTATAGCTAGAAAAACAGGACTCAGAAGAGGAAGAAAAAATCTCAGTCCCTTCGAATCCAGACTCTATGTTCTTTCTCATCTGTAGGACCATATCTCATAATTCATTCAAGGGATTGAAGTTATCAGCCTGGATGGGTCTATCATCTGCCATGTAAATATTTGCAGCTTAGTGTGAGAGAGAAGATATAGGTAGACACAGTGATATGGTAAATGCTCTGAAAGGGTCCTGTGGGATTGGAAAATAGAGAAGGGACCCCCTAACTTTACTTTTGAGTCAGGAAAAGTCTCCACCAAAGAGAAAACATCTATGTTGAATTGAGAAAGAATTTCAAGGGAAAAGAACAGGGTAAAAATGATGATATCAAGCAGAGGAAACAGTAAATACCAGTGCTTGAAATAGGAGAAAGCCTGGAGGTTCTCAGCAGTTTGGTGTGGCAGGAGCCAGAGCTGAAGTAGACAGAGATAGAAGTGAGCAGAGGCCAGTTAGAATCTAAATTGAGGAAATAGGAAACCATTAAATACTTTCAGTAGAGGAGAGGCAGATTCAGATTTGCATATGAGAAAAAACCACTCTGGCTGCCATTTTCCAGATGAAAATTCAAATTGAGTACAAATTAAGATCGCAGGTGAGAAGGAAAAGAAATTCAGGCAGGAGGCAGAACAGGACTTGGTGATTAATAAGGTGTTATTGAATGTGGAGGTCAACTAAAGAAGCAAATGTTTGCATTTGGAGCAGGCAGCTGTGTGAATGATGACAGAGTCACTAAGAAAGGGACAGAGAAGGAACAGACATGTATGGGAGAATATTGATGCATTTCATCTGGGATGTGTTGAATTGAAGTGCCAATGGGACAAGAGATTAGGATGTCAGGCTGAGAGTGGTCTGTGGGGTTGCAGTTCAGAAAAAGAACTGCTGAATTTTATCAATGGTAACTTAAACATATGGAGTATATGATTTATCCAAAGGGATAAATTGAGAGTAAAGAGCAAGATAAAGAGGGAACTCTGCGACATATCAATATTTCAGAGATGAGTAGAAGAAAGACCAGAAAGGAGACTGAGAAGAAGCCAAAGAGGCAGGAGGGAACCTCAAAAGGTGGAGCCTTGTAGATGCAAAGGGAGTTAAAGATGCTGAAAGTGAAGCTAATTTCAGCATTAATATAATTATCTGTCATGATGGAGCTGGAAGGGATCATGCTTAGTGAAATAAGCCAGAAAGAAGAAGAAAAATACTGGATGGTTTCACTCATAGCAGAAGTGTTAAGGGATCGGGGGGAGGGGGGAGAAAGAGAGAGAGGCCCTCTCTCGTGGCCCAGTGGGTTAAAGCACAGCACTAAGAAGCTAAAGCCACTTCAGCATGAGTTCGATCCCCGCCTGCCCCGGAGGTGATCCACATGGCGTGGCAGAACTTTCCTGGCCTGCCTGCTGCTCCCCTCAGCAGTGTACTTCGTCAGTCTGCCTGTTCTGCTCCCCATCATGTCTCAAAGTAAAGGCTTTAAGAAAGTTAAAAAATCCTCTCACCGACCCTGCACCTCTGGCCTGTACCCCAGTTCTACATGCATAAATAAATATTATAGAAAAAAAAAAGAGAGTGAGCAAGACAAACAAAGGTAGTAGAGTAAAAATGAAAACCAGAGACATTTTGTGGGGAAGGGAGGGGAAATGGGATCAGAACTGGGGTGGAAAGAGTGCACTGAACTGTGGTGATGGCACATGGGTAAATTGGTGGTAGGAAGCCCATGGGGTTACAACTGAGATGAAAAAATGCACAAAATGAAGAATGATGTAAAAAAATTTAAAATATTTAAAAATTATAAAAGAAAAGAAAAAGAAAGTAATACACATTTTCTGTCTCTGATCTTTAGCAAGCTTAGCTAAAAATACAACTTTTCATGATTGTGTCAACATACTAAATTCCATGTTAACTTCCACAATCTCTGTCTCCAATCTGATTGACATTACATTTCTTTTCAGAAAGCTAGATTGGTAAGGTCTTGACAACTAAATACTTGATTGAAAATTAGGCATTTGTATTTTCCATGATTTTTTACTTCTTTGTCATGAAACCTGGCATGTCTAATATGGAAGAGTTTTTTTCTTTATCTCCAAACTTTGTGGGTTTCATTGTGCTTCCTAATGTTTATTTTCCTGTCTGTATTTAACATTTACACCCATTTCTCATGATTTTACCTTCCACGTGAGAAAATTAATGCATATAATCATTTTAATAGGGAGATGTCATAAGTTAAAACACCCCCTTAATTCTGAAGTGAATTCTATAATGAAGAACCAGAAGGAAAAAAAAAAGTAATTATCTGTGTCCTTATTAAGTTTTTGTGGAGTTTGGATGGCAAAAGCCAGTCTGTAGTGAGTTGAGGAGAGATTGGATGGCAAGCAAGTGTGGATGGTGAGGAGAGATTGGATGTGGATGTAGAACGAATGTGGATGTAGAACGAATGTGGATATAGAAAGTTGAGATAACTCCTTCTAGATGTCTAGTTTTAATAAATCTTTTGTGAAGACTAAATGAGATGCTGAATGTAAACCAATTAGTACAATGCATGGCACTCAGCAAATCAATGAGTATTAGCTACTATTCTTATTATGCTATGTTAAGAAATATATTTTAAGGAATGAGGGAGATGGCGGTAGCCTCAAGGAAATGTCAGTTTAGGAACGATTTGTTTTGTTTTTGTTTTTTTAGGAAGGATTTGTTTTAAGGTCTCGCTCCTTACCATATTGAAAAAAGAAAAACATTTTAAAATCCTCATTAAAGAAAGACATACAGGTGGTTAAAAAAAAAGTCTTAATCTTTTGAACCACCTTTCCCCAGCTATGAAGTAACCACTTTGAATTACAGCTGTGTTGTGGTAATTTCTATATCTATACTAATTTACCTCCTAATAAGATTATTTCTTGACTTATCAGACTTAGACATTATCTTTAAACTTCCTGATATGCTGAATGAGAATTTTGTTCACTTATATATTCCTTTTTTTTATCCATGTGGTTGTTTTTCATTCTCAGTTTCTCTTCTGTAAAGCACCTTTACAGTCTGCATAAGCTCCATTCATGGAAAATACAAATGTCTAATTTTCAATCAAGAGTTTAGTTGTCAAGACCTTACCAATCTAGCTTTCTGAAAAGAAATGTAATGTCAGTCAGGTCTGAGACAGAGATTGTGGAAGTTAACATGGAACTTAGTATGTTGACACGCTGTCATGAAAAGTTGTACTTTTAGCCAAGCTTGCTAAAGATCAGAGACAGAAAACGTGTATTAGTTTCTTTTTCTTTTCTTTTATAATTTTTAAATATTTTAAATTTTTTTACATCATCATGAAAAATGGAGATGCTAATTGTAGGTAGCATCTCCTGTTTCTTTTTAAGATTAGTATGTTAGTAGCCTATTCTTACTATCATCTTTCAGTGTAAAATTTGTTTTTAAAGTGTGAAAGATTCTTAAAGAGTCATTGAAGGAAAGGAGTCACTGAAAGTGGACCATCAAAGATAGATGTGTAACACGGTGGTGTCACTTCTCTGGGCAGCTGTGTTGAGAGCACAGAATGAAAGAAAGACAACTCAAATTCCAACTAGAGAGAGAGAGACCTAAAGGGACTCACACCTCAGGAGTGTAGCTCCTTTTCAAGGGCAGTCTCATATTTATTGAGGATCAGGTTCAGGGAAGGTGGACATACATGAGGAATGCATGGGTGAGGATGTATATTGGGGATGCATAAATGTCAAGCACAAGCTAGGGGGTAATGAATAGAGTCCTGCTTAATGGAAGCATCCTATCTCTAGTTTCTGTTCTCACTTAACCTTCTGTTAAGATAGTCAAGCTGGCTATGCTAATCTGGCCAGAAAGTCTGACTGCTGTTTTCAACAGATACTGGTTTCCCAGTATGTTTCTCATACCAAGACTTTTGTCCTGATGAGAAGTTCCTTGCCTGATTCTACTTTTTAGCTTGACCAGCTAGAACTCTGGGCACCAACACAGTATCCCAAGAACAAGGGGCTTTGGGGACCCGCATGTGATCACCAGGAAAAGGGTATGTGCCAGCTTCCATGCCATACTCAAGAAAGGTAGAGCTAAGGAGGAAAGAGAAGAAAGCTGGTGAGGAAACTAGAGAAACTAGAGAAAAAGGATGAAAAACCAAAAGGAGACGTAGAGGAGGCACAAGGAGCAGAGAGAGACGTGAAGAAACTGCACTTGCTTCTTGGTCCTGGACTGAACTCGTTGAAAAAGATGTGGGTGAAAGACCTGTGGGGAGGTTAACAACGGCAGCTTCAGCTTTTATCTTGATTTTGCTCTTTCTGTTCCAGATGTGCTAGGCCCCTTCTGCCCATTTCCGATCGGTTCCCACCAGGAGGTACCTTAGACTTGTGGCATGCTCTCAGGTCTCAGTGGCCCTGCTTTGGGTCAATCCTGTTTGGCTGGGCATTAACTTATAAGGGCATAGCATAGGTAACTTTGGGTGTTTGATTTGGAACCTATATGTTTTGTATTTCCTTTATTGAATACTAAAAATGTTAAAATTCCTTTCCACTGAAGGTCTTATATGTTTTGTCTTGATGTAGCAGATGGGCAGGTTTGGGGAATCTGGGGTGTCCCTCTCCCTGCCCTGTAACAGATGGACAAAAAAAAATGTTGTCATGATTCCCCTGGAGGCAGAAGAAAACTCCTCCATAATGACATCACTAATTTTCTAGCACAAGTCTTGGAATTTTCTGGAATACATGGAACTCCTTTGTACCCTGGATTCCATAAATTCCATCTCTTCAATTACCATATTTTTGTCCTTTTCTCTCTTGCTCCTAGTTTTAATTCAGGCTTTCTTTATTTTTGGATTGAGCAATAGATTTCTAACTATCTCTCATCTCACTTTCCCCACTGATATCTGTCTTCCACTAATGCCAGGTTAATCTTGAAGTAGAACTCTCATTATCTTACTGCATTTGTTAACATGAGTTGTCTGGCTTTGAAAGCATTTCACAATGTGGTCACAGCCCTGATGGCTAATGGAAGGTTCAATCAGGGAGGGGTGAGATGGGAGTCAGGGACAAATTGGACATGTTCCCTAGATACAAATGTATTTCCTCAATCCTGTCCATTCAGCAAGTTTCAGGTACCTTCTTGAAGAGGTAGAGGCTATTAGGTACCCCAGATGTGTTAATGGCAAAGTCAAATAACTATAGTATGTACGGTTGTTACAAAGTTATCTTAATGTTTTCTTTGGAAAGTCACAAGAAATATGAACAGCCAATAAACATCACTAGAGTTGCAGTGAGGAGAAAATGTGTGCACCACTTTCTTTTTATATTCCTTAGTTAAATGAAGTCAGGAGCTAAACAATATAGCTGTCAACTGCTTTCCCCTCCCTCTCTGGTCTGAGTCCTTTGGGGAACTGGATCCTCCTGGCACAGAGCACTGACTGCAGCGAGCATGTGAAGCATGTACGCTTGTGTCATGGAAGCTCTGACACTGAGTGAGATTATTTTTAGAGGTGACCTTCTAGGTTCCAAGGAAAGGTAAACACATGATTTCCTTTGAAAAACTTTCAGTAAGCAAAGTGGCATGTATGCACTCACCATTGTCTTGTATTCTGAGCTGAGATCTCTTAAAGAACAAACTTATGTGGAACGCTTTCTTGAAAACTTAAAAGCAAGTAGAATGAAGAGGACTAACTGGAAGTCCACAGATTCTCGCTTCTTAGCTATTTGGTCATAAAACAGCAGGAGAAACTACTTATCTATTCCAAATTCTTGAAAAATGTGTTGTTTTAAATAATTATGTACTTCCTCATGAAAATATTGCTAAAGTATAAATAATTTCTTGCCTTTCATTGTGTTATTCTATTTGCTTTATTTTTGTTGGTTTTTTTCTGGATAATATGTTTATTATTTTTAACTGAACATAATAAAAATGTAGGGGGGAAATATCTCCATATGCCCCTTTATAACAATTTTTTATGCAAATGTTATATATATATATATATATCAACAAAAGAAAAGCAACTGTCTTATTAGCTTTTATTGTGATCTAGCACTATATCTTGGATGCCCTTTCATTTGGTATATATAGGTCTCTCAATCTATTAATGGACATTTATGTCATTTCCAGTGTTTTATTGTTACAAACAGTGCATAAATAAGCATCTCTGAACAATATCTTTGAGTACTTGCATGAGCGTTTCTGTTAACTAACTTCTGGAAAGAATTTCTAGATCAAAATATTTATGTATCTAAAAAGTTTTAATTTAGCTACTGCCAAATTGCTTTCTATCAATCTCAAGACAAACATAAAATGAGAAAATAAGTAAACATGAGAAAATAGATTAATTTCTTTTAAAAATTATTTATTTTTATTTATGTATACAATAACTAGGGTGTAGGCAAGAGGTGTGGAGGAGAAGTGTATGTGAGAGGATTCACCAAAGACAGAGTGGGGCGCAGAACAGGCAGATCCACTGAAATATACTGCAGCGGGAGAGACAGTAGATGTCTACTGGGCCATGTGGGTTAGCACCCTGGCCTGGGATTGAACTCATGAGGCAGTGGCTGACTGATCACTTGGTTGCTACATGACTTTAACCCCTGCACCTCCAGAGAAGCCAAAAATAAGTTAATTTTTTGTTAAGGTTTAGCACCTAACCCAGGGTCTGACTCATTGTAGCTATTCATTAATTGTTTCTTCCATAAAAGCATCATAAATATTAGTTCTTATTCTGGCTTTGAAAAAGTGATGACTTTGACACTATTTTGAAGTGCATTGCCCTGTCTGCCTCAGTCTTAATTATCCCAGACAACTGAGACATAGTGGTAAAATGTTATATCTTATCCATAGTCACAGTGGCAGTAGTAGTAATTATAATAAAAAGGAGCAACACCTGAAATAATATGTACAATTCTGATTGTCTCCTTGGTGACAAACTATTGTCCCCACCTGAAGTCATAGAATTCTAGAGTGAATGGGAGCCTAGACATGTAGTCTAAATGTGTTATTCATGTATGTGAGTATATTTGTGTGTGTGTGTGTGTATTTATAAAAAAGTGTAAGCCTACAGAAGTAAAATTAGCCAATGTATTTGAAAATTAATAGAGGCTACTTAAGACATCTCTTATTCCCTGCCTGCCTTTCCTTATTAGAATGCACAAATTTAGTATTTTATTTCATTTGATTATATCATATAAATGAGGCACATTATCAACTCAAGTCTTCATAGGTCTTCCAATTTACCTACTTTCTTGTCCTTCTAATTTTCTAGTTCAAGTGAGTCAGGGATTGGAAACTTATTAGACTTAGTCTGAAGTGGTAATATCTGAATGAGACTATAAGGTTTCCCTAAGAGTAAAAAACAAGAGTCTTGGGTCCTCTAGTAGCCTAGGGGTTAAGTCTCAGTGCATTTACCACTATCAAAGCTGTTCCTGATTAGGCCAGGGAGCTAATCCCCATATGATGCAGTAGATTTTCCTGTCTTGCCCACCACACCCCTTAGCAGTGTGTTTCAGTGGATCTGCCTATTCTGTTCCCCACTCTGTCTCTGATGAGTCCCCTCACCCCCTACTGTTAACTCCTGTTAACTATTTTGGCTATGCAGGACAGCTTCTGTTATATGTGTGTGTGTGTGTGTACTTGCTAAGCTTTAGCAATTTGAAATTTGTTGCAGTATTGTGGATGAATGGATAGATGAAATATTATTGTGTAAACACACATACATATGTATGTATATACAATGTATGTATGTACATACAGGCATGCTTATATGTGTATATGTATATGTCTATATATACCCACAGGTATACCTTGTTTTATTGTGCTTTGCTCTGTTGCACTTGCAAGTTGAAGTTTTGTGCAGACCTGCTTTGAGAAAGTCCATTGTGCCATTTTTCCAACAGTATGTATTCATATGATAAGCAGATTTTTAGCAATAAAGTGTATCTATTTTAGGCATAATGCTATTGCATATTTAATAGACAATAACATAATATAAGCATAACTTTTATTGATATATGCACTGGAAACAAAAATATTGTAGATTTGCTTTATTGAAATATTTGTTTTATTTTGGCAGTCTAGAACTGATTATCTATGATATTGTGTATCTAAGATATATGCATATCTATCTCTGTCACATATATGTTGCCTATATATATAGACATCTCTCTCTATATAAATACTCAAAGGATTCAAAACATCTTAGGTTTAAAAATTTGCCCTTTTCTAAGGAACAAACAGTCAAAGGGTTTATCCTCAAATGCAGACAGCATTTGACCAAGATCTATTTAAAGGACAGTGAAATAAAAATCTGTTTTCCATTCCTTTGCTTATATAATAATGCCAACTTTTGTTTCATCATCAGTAATTTCAGGAATAGTATCAGTGGCAGGCAGAATAGTGACTGCCCAAAGATTTTATTTGTGAAATCTGTAAGTAAGTTACCTTATGTGACACAAGGGACTTTGTAGGTCTGATTATGTTAAGAATCTTGAGATGGGGATATTATCCAGATATCCACATGTTTCCAATATAAAGTACAAGGATCCTTAAAAGTGAAAGAGGGAGAGGTAAGAGAGTTGGAGAGGAGATATGAGGACAAAGCAGAGATCAGAGTGATTCTATTGCTGGAGGAAGTTACCATGAGTCAAGGAATACAGGTGTCCTTAGAAGTTGGAAAGGCAAGAAAATAGGAATCTCCCCTGAGCTTCCAGAAAGGTATGCAGCCCACAGCTAACATGTCAGTTTTAGTCCAGGGAGACCATTTTAGATTTCTGACCTCTAGAATTACAATTTAATAAATTGGTGTTATTGTAAATCACTAAGATTATGGTAATCTGGCCCTCTCTGGTGGTGCAGCGGGCTAAAGCACAGCACTAAGAAGCGAAAGACACTTCAGCAAGAGTTCAATCCCTACCCCTGGAGGTGACTACTTGGCGTGGCAGACCTCTCCTGACCCGCCCACTGCTCCCCTCAGCAGTGTGCTTCCTTGATCTGCCTGTTCTGCTCCCCACTCCATCTCTGGTGAAGCCTCTCACCATCCCTGCCCCTCTGGCCTGTACCCCAGTTCTGTATGCATAAATAAATAAATCTTTAAAAAAAAGATTATGGTAATCTGTTAGAGTACAGTGCAGCAATAAGAAATTAATATTAAGAAGTGCAAGCTTGAGTCCTAATTGAAGGACAACTGCTTTTTTTTTGCATTTTAATAAAGTATTTCAAGACTATTAAATTATGTAAAGGGAAAAACTGAAAAAAGCAACTGTACAAAATAGTGGTAGTTAACTTCTATTAGGCACTTTATGATGTTTCAGACATTCTGACTTACAAAATTGCATTTAACGCTTACAGCAGTCCCAAAATGTAAGACTGGCATTAGTCTGTTTATTAGTATAAAGAAGGTGTGAAGAATATAAGTTTAATAAGCAAAGAAATTGGCTGAATGTTCCAGTGGGAAGATCTGAATTCCATTCTCTCAAATCAAACAGGGAAAAGTTAAAGGTGGTGGTGGAAAAAAAAAAATGCTAGCAAAGGTAAGATTGAGACGCTTCCTAAGAGATAGGCAATGTCTTTGGATATGAAAATAAATCCATCTGAAATACTTTGCATTCCTACTACATGGCAGGCAGTTCCCTTCTATTACAAGAGGCTTAAGTTTGTTAACTGGCAGGCCAGGTGAAACCCCAAAAGTTGCATGCCTTCCTTTCTCATCCTCACTGCCCCCATCTGGTATCTGTGACTACCAACCTTAAATACATAACCCCAAACTCAAATCTTTGACTGACAACCCTGAACATATAACATCAGGTTAATAGTTCCAAAATAAATAGGATTTCCTCCATTGGGTAATGTCATTGGGTAATAACTGCAACCCCAAGTGACATATATACAATGAAGAAACAAACATCATTTGAATGACATCTTTTTTTCCATCACTCTACCTTTATTAAGAAGTTATGCTGCTGCTTTATTTACAATTGGAAAAGCATGGAAGCAGCCCAAATGCTCAAAAGTAGATGACTAGATTAAAAAGATGTGGTACATATATACAATGGAATATTACTCAGCAACCAAAAAAAAAAAAACAAACACATGTCTTTTGCAGCAACTTGGATGGAGCTGAAAAAGATCATGCTTAGTGAGATAAGCCAGAAAGAGAAAGAAAAATACCAGATGGTTTTGCTCATAGCAGGAGTGTAATGGACCAGGGGAGAAAATAATAAGAATAATGAACAGCCATATACCAGAGACATTTTGTGGGGGTGGGGTGGGGAATGGGATCAAAAACGGGGGTGGGGGTAAGGGAAGTGCACGGGACTATGGTGATGGCACATGGGTGACTCGGTGATGGGAAACCCATGGGATTACAATTGAGATGAAAAAAAAAAATGTACAAAATGATGTTAAAATAAAATATCATTAAAAAAAGAAGTTATGCTTACAAAAAATTGTGCTTTTTAATGGTTAAAATGTTAAATATTTATTGTTAAATTGTTTTTGTTTTTTAAATTAAATTAAATTTTGTATGTTTTATATCATTCTTCATTTTGTGCAGTATAAGCTTTCTTCTCTAAGGTGTAGTCCCTGTAAAATTCCCACCACTAATTCACATGTGTCTCATCACCATAGTCTCTCTTATGCCATTTGCTCCCCTGTTTTGATCCCTCTCCTTTCCACTCCTCTGCAGAATATCTGATTTATAGTTGCCTGTTAACTTATTTTTATTAATTACAATTTTTCCCCGATCCCTTATTTGGTGCCCCTGTATTCCTCCTACAAGTGAGACCATCTGATATTTTTCTATTTCCTTCTGGCTTATTTCACTGATCATGACCCCTTTCAACTCCATCCATGTCGCTGTAAATGACATGAGTTTATTTTTTTTATTGCTGAGTAATATTCCATTGTGCATGTATATCACTTCTTCTTGACCCAGTCATCTATTTTTTGGCATTTGGGTTGTTTCCATATCTTACCTATAGTAAAAGTGCTACAATAAACATAGGGTGCAGGCATCCTTTTGAATTAATGTCTTTGTGTGCTTTGGGTAGATAGTAGCAGTGGAATTGCTAGGTCATATGGTCGCTCTATTTTTAGTATGAGGAGCCTCCACACAGCTTTCTGTAGTGGTCAGACCAGTTTACATTCCCACTAGCAATGTTCTTTTTTCTCCACATCCTTGCCAACATTTGTTGTTTCCTGTTTTTTCTTTCTTTCTTTTTTTTTTAAATATGTGCCTGAATGTCATATTTGCAAGAGATAGTAGTAACTTTTTAACTCACTGCATTGCCTATATATATATATATTCTTTAAATTTTTTGGAGAATCTCAGTTGGAAAAAAAATCAGACATTAGGCTGATTTTTAGTTGAAATACTTAGGATTTGCCCAATTAGGGATGTAGTAAGTATTTAGAAACTTAAGTGAATTTGATTTAATGTATAGATTTGATTTTTATGCAGCACAGATGCTTAAAATAATTTCATCTACTAGATTTATACTGAAATGGTAACATTTGTTGCACACCTTCTACTTGCTATGAATTGTTCTAAATGTTTTTGCCAGCATAACTCAGCTAAGGTTCAAAACAAGTCTGAGAGTTGCTATCCCCATTTTCTGATTATAAAACAGAGGCACCTGGCTTAGCGTAGGTCACATTGTAATCGAGTACAGACTAATCTAGCCAGTAGTCCGCACTCTCAACCAGTGGCCTTTCAGAGCTCAGATAGACTTACAGGAAAACACTGTAAATTCTCATAACTGAGCAAATAATGAGCCAAAGTGATTTACAGAGTATAGATCTACCATTTTATAAGTGTGAATTACCTGAGACAATCAGATACAGCATTGTGTGAATTTGCATTTAAAGGAATTTAACAAAATTCATAAACTGTAAGTATATACAAGAATTTTATTTATGTCTAGGTTTTTATGATTTTAATTTGTAATAAAATTCTGTCACCTTTAGCATATACATGGGAGGTTTAATATGTAGCATTAATAAGCTCATTGAGTATTAATCAAAGAACTAGTAAGACTTTTACCTAAACATAAAAAATTTATAGATTTATTAATGAAAATGAGTTTTGTGTTTAAATACTTAATAACAACTAGCCTTAAAATTTACAACCTTATTATCAATTAAAACACAAGCAGCTTTATATGGGTTCCTCCCATGCACAAAATGTCCCCTTTGACATTTAAAATCTCTACTGACAGTTGGTGTAGTTTAAGGCTTATTTTGCTTAGATAGAAACTGAGGTAATAAGAATTAACTTCCCAAGGTGATAGAATTGGAAAGTGATGTATCCTGCCCAAGCCACACAGGACTGCCAAAATCAGCACACTAAACAGTTTTCCTGTATTGCCTCCAATATATGTCGGTTCTATTTCCATAGAAAATAGTGTCAGTCAAGAATACATAACCTGGAGGAATGTGCACCAGTAAAGCACACTGATCTTTCTTGGAGTGAGAATTATGGAAATTTACTTTATTTCTGTAATATTTAATATTTGAGTAAAATGAGTTCTCTATCCTTTTATTCCACTTTTCAACTAATCTGGACAACTTAAATTAAGGAAATTCTTGTACACCTTTAGTTATGCTACTTTTGTATGTAGCACATTTTTATTACTAAGCATGTATACTGAATTAAGGTTTTTTTTTTTTACGATTTATTTATTTATGCATACTGAACTGGGGTACAGGTCAGAGGTATAGGGGCAGTGAGGATTCACCAGAAACAGCATGGAAAGCAGAATTGGCAAATTGACGAAGTACATTGCTGAGGAGAGCAGCAGGCTGACAAGAAAAGTCTGCTGTGCCATGTGGGTCACCTCCCCACTGAGGAATGGAACTCGTGCTGCAGTAGTTAAGGCTAGCTTCCTAGTGCTGTGCTTTAACCCTTTGTGCTTGTGGTTGTTGTTATTGTTGTTGTTTTCTATTCATCCACCTTCCCTATTTGTGTTATAAATCTTTCCCCAGGATGTAGTATAAAATTTGGTGGGTGGATTAAACCGAACACATTTTGCATTTAAGGAAGCTCAGGAAGCTCAAGTATGCTTTGCATAGTCAATGTATGTTTAGTTGTTTCTTTCTTAAAAGGTTTATTCTTTTTAGTTTCCTTTAATGCTTTAATCTATATAGCTTTGGGTTAGGTGACACAAATCAAGGCATAATTAGAACTCAAAGTGGAAGAATTCAGTTAATGACTGTTACAAAACTAGAAAAATTGAATTGTAATGAAAAACACAGATCCATTGCAAGGAGCAGTTGAAAGTGTAGTTATGTCACGTATTAAGTGGGAGGAGAGAATCTTGTGTTTGCTTTCCCTAAGATGCTCCATGTACGGGAGCATCTTTCAGATATCCTGAGTGTTATGTATTTCCTTGGGTCATATCTGTTATGTATTTCCCTGAGTCTGATATTGTACCTAAAAGAAAGAAGAAAAAGTCAAGGATTTAAACATACGATTATTTTTAGACAACTGGAGGTCAGGAATAGTTCAGTTATTTATTATGAGCCCAGTAATTTGCATTTTATCCTGGACAGCTTGAATCTCCCTCTAGCCCACTTGTCCCACACCAATGCCCTAATGCCCTCACCCACTCACTTTTCCACACACCCCTACCATCTTTCCCTCAAGTCTGTGACCAGTGGAAATTTTCAGTAAAAATGAAAACATTAGCTACCCTGATTATCACATCTTGGGGTGGCGACCTAGACTGATAATTTAGTGATTACAAAAAGCCACGAGTGCATGGGTTGGTGATCCTGATAAGGGTCTGCCCCTTCAGTTGGAGAGGGCTACTTTTCACGTGAGCGGTGAGCTCCAGGCCTCTCAGCCTCCGCCCCACTTGGAGAAGGCCTTCCCGGCACCACCGCTTCTAGTGTCTAATCCCTGGAGCCTCCGCTAGCAACGACGCTCCGTCCACTCCCTGCGCCTCCACCGCGCCCGCCCCTCCTTCCCCTAGCGGCCAGAGCCAGTGAGGCTCCACCCGACTCCCGCCAAACTTTTCTGCAGGTTTTTTTTTTTCCCCCTGCGAGTCAGTCTTCCTCCTTTGCACCAGTGCTGATGGCAGTATCCAAGTTCCACCCGAGACAAGGAGGATGATCACGCAGGGTGCTTTCCCTTTAGGACTCATCCAGGCCCTGTGCTGAATACTATAGAAAAGCAGCAACTGAGGTTTTTTCCCCTAAGAAGACACTTAGATACAGATATAGTTAAACAAGCCCTAGCAGAAAGTGTGGAAGGCTACATTTTAATGTCAAAGTACTAGGTCTCTAGACTGGAAAAATTTTAAACCTTTTCAGGAAATTCTTGCTTGTCAGTATTTTCAGACCTTTGCGGAGAAAAAGAAAAGACATATTAATGTAATTTTGACCAAAAAACGAAAACAAAGAAGATGCTACCCAGATGATGGTGTCAGAATTAGTTTCTTTGAGACCTTAATAGTTTTCAATTAGGAAAACAGATGACCAGTTTACTCATTGATGAAGTTTTGACAGATTAAATAATACAGCTTTATATTTGGTATCTGAAGGGGGGGAATTAAGTCCTTTATTTATGAAATAATTTGGAAAATCCTCTTTGAAAACTCAGTGTGCAACAATTTAAATAGATTAAGTTAATATATTCCTCTGGTAGTTTCACTGAAGTCACACATTGATGAAACATTTAAAATAAGACATAGATATTTAAAGAAATTTAAGCAAACAAAATAATATGTGGAGACAGATGAGTTTCTAGAAGATCAAATTCAGATTAATAATTGTTCTTTAAATAATAATACCTGGGATATTTTTGCATGACAAGTTTTTGATATGAAACATTACCAGAGCGTTGGCACCATGACCCATTTTATAAAGTATATTAGTGTTTTACATAAATTAGATGTTCAGTACCTTAGAAAAATATTTTAATTCAAACTACGGAATAGAAAATTATCCCTAAGTATAATTTACAAGTCATATTTAACTATTCACTGGACACAATATCTAGTCCTTTTTTCCCCTCTAAATTTGAGCATCTGGAAGTTAAAAGTTCAGTTAATTTGTACACATCTAATAAAATGAAACAAAGCAATCTGATTGAGACAATATTATATACTAAAAAGTTCGGAACACTGGAATCTACTCCCAACTTTGCAACTAACTAGTTTATAATCTTGGATTTTTTTTTTTGTTAGGATTTATTTATTTATGCATACAGACTGGGGTACAGGCCAGAGGTGCAGGGGCGGTGAGAAGATTCACCATAGTCAGAGTGGGGAGCAGAAGAGGCAGATCAACGAAGTACACGATCTGGCAGTGCTGCGCTTTAACCCACTGTGCCACCAGGGAAGGCCCTCATTTTTTTCCGCTATAAAATCAGGTTGTTAAACAGGATCATTTCTCTCCATGATTTCTTCAGTTTTAAAAATCTACTCTTTAGCCAAAGAATCCAAAAAAGGACAGCCTAATAAGACAGAAAACCTTTAGATACTGTGAAACCTTCTCTAGCCACACGTGTAGAGGTCAAGTGGAGAGTTCAGATTTCTGTTTTTGCCAGGCTGTACTGAAGTGCCCCAAATGCCCTACCCCTCCCACCAACTACCACCAGTGTGATGGTAGAGGAAGCCTAGTAGACAGTCAGTATTGCATCATCATCCAGTAATAATGACTTCAGAGGTCACTCACTCCACCACGGTTGCAGTAGTGGTAGGTATCAGTGGAGGCCTAGCAAAGAGCTGAGGTCCAGAAATGATGAAAAGTACCACCAACTTGGTTGCCAACAGAGACTGAGTGAAAATGAGAGTTCAGTACTCAAATGTTTCTACTCCCATCCCTGCCCTTCATTGTTCTCATGTTCAGGCAGTGCATAGGAAACCAGCCAAAATAAGTTTATTTATTTTTATTTTTTATTTTAAAAGGATTTTATTTATTTTTGCATAGAAGAACTGGGGTACAGGTTAGAGGTCTGGTGGGGTTGGAGTGGCAGTGAGAGGGCTCACCAGAGGTGTGGGCTGGAGGATGGGAGGTGAGAGGATTCACCAGAGACAGAGTAGGAAACAGAGTAGGCAGATCTATTGAAATGCACTGCTAAGGAGAGTAGCAGGTGAAAATTGTTTTCTAGTTCTAATATTAGATTCTAGGGCCTCCCTGGTGACAGGAGGGGTTAAGTCTTAGCGCTATCAAACTATCTGCAGCCACTGCAGAATGAGCTGATCCCTGGCTAGGGAGCTAACCTACATGGCATAGCAGATATCTTCTGTCTTCACTTGCTGCTCCCCTCAGCAGTGCATTTCAGTAGACCCACCTGTTCTGCTCCTTACTCTGTTTCTGGTGAATCCTCTCACTATCCACCCCCCAGCCCACACCTCTGGCCTGCACCCCAGCTCTTATATGAATAAATAAATAAAATAAATCTAAAACTAAGTATATTATGTAGGATTTTATATATAAAAGATTATATATAAGTCATCGATGTATTGAAATAGTTCTAATTTTTCCTTTCCAATTTGGATGTTTTTTATTTCTTTTATTAGACTAATCGCCCTGGCCAGAATCTCTAGCACAGTGTTGAACAGAAGTGTTGAATGTGAACTTCTCTGTCTTATTCCTGATCATGGTAGAAAAGCATCCAGTCCTTCACCATTAAGTAAGATATTAACTGTGGGTTTTCATGGATGCCCCTACCACGTTGAGGAAATTATCTTTTATTCCTAATTTGTGGCATGATTTTATCATAAAGATATTGGATTCTATCAAATATTTTTATGTCTCTTGAGATTGTCTTGGTCTTCTTGGGGTACTATAACAATGCACCATCCCATACCAAGACTGAAATTTATTTTATCATAATTCAAGAGGATGGAAGGCTGAGTCAAGTTACCGGCATGGTTAGGTTCTCTTCCTGTCTTACTGATTGCTACCTTCTTGTAGTGTCCTCACAAGAGAGAGAGGTATGTGAAGAGAAATAGATGAAGCTATCTCATATCTCTTTTTCTACAGGTACCAATTCCATTACGAGGGCCCCTGCCTCCTGGGTATATTCACCTCATTGGAAATAAAACAAATTACCTACTAAAGGTCCCACTGCCAAACAGCCTCACATCATGGGTATTGGGGAAGGGGGGGGGCTCAATTCAGTGATTATCATGTGATTTTTTTTATTATATTGAAATCATATATTGCCTTAAGTTATTTTCAAATGTTGAACCAACATTGCATTTCTGGGGTAAATCCCACTTGATCACAGTGGTTAATGTTTCCTGTATATTGTTGAATTCTATTTGCTAGTATTTTATTGAGGATTTTTATGTACATATTCATGTGAGAAATTGGTCTATAACCCTCTTCTGATGTCCTTGTCTCTTTTTTGTATTGGGGTAATATTGTTACAAAGTGAATTGGGAAGTGTTCCCTCCTCTTTTGGTTTTTGAATAGTTTGTGGAAAATTGGTATTAATTCCTTTGGTAGAATTTAATGATGAAGTCACTGTTCCTGAGCTTTTATTTGAGGGTATTATTTTTATTATTACTAAGTCAATTCATTTATGTGTTATAAGGCCTCTTTAATAGTCTGTTTCTTCTTGAGTTAGTTTTCATAGTTTTTCTAACTAGAGATCTGTTTAATTCATCTAAGTATTCTAATTTGTTGACATACAATTGCTCACAGTACTCCTTTATACTCTTTTTATTACTTATGTGGAGTTGATGGTACTTTCTCTTTCAGTTTTTATTCTGTTCATTTGAATTGTCTATTTTTGGTCAAACTAGCTAGAGTTTAGTCAATCTTTTAAAGAACCAACTTTTTCTTAAAAGTAGTTATTATTTTTTAAAGATTTATTTATTTATGCTTATAAGAACTGGGGTACAGGCCAGAGGTCATGGTGGTGGTGGTAAGAGGATTCACCAGAGACAGAGTACAGAGCAGAACAGGCAGATCTACTGAAATACACTTCTTAGGGGAGCAGCGGGCAAGATAGCAGAGGTCTGCTGTGCCATGTGGGTCAGCTCCCTGCTGGGTATCAAACTCATGCTGCAATGGCTGTGGATAGCTTCATAATATTGCACCCTAATCCCTTGAACCACCAGGGAGGCCCTCAAAAAGCCTATTTTTGTTTTAATGTCTCATTATCAATTTTACATTCTCTTCTATTGTTTTCTATTTTGTTTGTTAACTTCCACTCAATTGTTATTATTTCCTTCCTTCTGATTGCTTTAGGTTTAGTTTTCTTTTCCAATATCTTAAAGTCAGTTAGGGTATTTGATTTAGGTTTCTTCTTTCTTGATTTTGGCATTTATAACCATAATGCTGTTTCCAGCACTAGTTTAGTTGTGTCCTATAATTTGGTATGGTATGCTCAGTTTCATTCAAATTGTTTTCCAGATATTTCTAAGTTTCCCAATTTTTTTTTTCATGGTAGTGATTTCTTTCCTTTCCTTTTATTTAATTTATTTATTTATTTATTTATATTTTGCATCATTGTTCTTTTTTTACAATATTTGGTTTCTTTTCTCAGGTTAGTCCCCATCAAATTTCCACCATCAGTTCACCCATGCAACCATCGCCACAGTCCCTGTGCTCTTCCCTCCCTTCTCTCCTTCGATCCTTCTCTCTCCCCTCCCCTACAGAATGTCTCATTTATAGTTGTTTGAGTTAAAGTTTATTTTGTCATGTTTTTTATGTTATTTTTTCCCCTAATGCCTTTTTTGGTTCCCCTATATCCCTCCAATAAGTGAAACCATCCTTCTGGCTTATTTCACTGAGCATAATCCCTTCTGGCTCCACCCATGTTGCTTCAATAGACATGAATTTATATTTTTTGATTGATGAATAGTATTCTATTGTGTATATGTACCACATCTTGACCTAGTCATCTATTTTTTGGGCATTTGGGTTGTTTCCAAGTTTTAACTATTATAAATTGTGGTGCAATAGGGGTTCAGGTATTTTTTTGAATTAATGTTTTTGTGTCTTTCCTAGAGTGGAATTGCTGGGTAATATGGTTGGTCCACTTTCAGTAGTTTGAAAAACCTCTATACAGCTTTCATAGTGGTTGGACCAGTTTGCATTCCCACCAGCAGTATAGGAGAGTTTCTTTTCCTCCACATACTTGCCAACATTTGTTGCTGCTAGTTTTTTTAATATGTGCCATTTTTATTTGTGTAAATTGATATCTCAATGTGGCTTTGATTTGCATTTCCCCAATGATGAGGGATGTTGAACATGTTTTCATATGTTTGTTGGCCATTTGCATTTCCTCTTTGAAGAAGTGTCTTAAGTTTTTCTGCTGATTTTTTAAAAAGATTTTATTTATTTATTTATGCATACAAGAACTGGGGTACAAGCCAGTGGTGTAGGGGATGAGAGGATTCACCAGAGACAGAGTGGGGAACAGAACAGGTGGCCTGGCCAAAATACACTACTGAGGGGAGCAGTGGGCAAGACAGGAGAGGCCTGCTCTCCCATGAGGGTCCCCTCCATGAACAGGAATCAAACTCATGCTGCAGTGGTTTCAACTAGCTTCCTAGTACTGTGCTTTAACCTCTTGCACTACCACGGAGGCACCTCTTTTGCTCATTTTTTGACTAGATTGTTTACTTGTTTTAGTTGAGTTTTTTGAGTTCTGTGTATAGCTTTGTAATTAGTCCCTTGTCAGTTGTACGGACTGCAAAATTTTCTCTTAGTCAGTAGGGTGACTCTTGTTTTGGTTAAATCTCTTTTGCTGTACAAAATCTTTTTAGTTTGATGTAATCCCAACTGGTTATCTTTTCTTTGCTTTCTTTGCTTTGGGGAATGAGTCTTTAAAGATGAGAATTATGTCTTGTATGTGATTAATTTTTCAAACGTTGGAGCATCCTTGTGCCCCTGAAATAAATCCCATTTGATTGTGGTGTATTATCCTTTTGATGCATTGTTGGATTCTGTTGGTGAGCATTTTGTTGAGGACTTTTGCATCAGTGTTCACTGGGCTTTGGTTTTCTTTTTTGTGTTGTGTTTGGTTTTGGTATTAGTGTAGTGTTGTCTTCATAAAACATATGTGGTAATATTTCTTCTTTTTCAATTTTTTGAAAGAGTTTGTATAAAATAGGTACTAATTCATTTTTGAACACTTGGTAGAATTCATTTGTGAAGCCGTCTCCTCTGGGCTTTTGTTTTGGGGAGTGTTTATTACTGTTTCAGTTCAGGGCTGGTAATTGGTCTGTTTAGGTGTTCTACTTCTTCTTTACCTAGCTTTGGATCACTACATCATTCTAGGAATTTGTCCATTTCTAAATTGTTGAATTTATTTGATAACTATTCACAGTAATCTCTGATTCTTCTTTTGATTTCAACTGAGTCCTTGTAATTTCTCCACTTTCATTTATGAGCCTGTTTATTTGTGTTTTCTCCTGTTCTTTCTTTGTAAGCCTTGCTAGAGGTTTGTTTATTTTGTTTATTTTTTCAAGAACAAACTTATAGTTTTGTTGATCTTTTGGATTATTTTTAAATTTCTATTTCATTTATTTTGCTTTGATTTTTATTATTTCCTTTTTCCTACTGGTTTTTGTGAGTTGTTTTGTTTTTGTAGTTTTTACTTTTTCTAGTTGTTTGAGATGGCAGATTAGGTTGTTTCTTTGAATTCATTCTTGCTTCTTGTTGTGGGCCTGTATTGCTATATATTTTCCTCATATTACAGCTTTTGATGCATCCTATACATTCTAGAAAGTGATGTCATCATTGTCATTCAACTCAAAGTATTTTTTACCTTTTTATTTGATCTCCTCTTTAATCCAGTGGTCTTCTGGTAGTATTTGAGTGTTTTTCCGACTACAATCTATGTTCAGTAGCTTTCTTTTCACATTTCTTTTTTCCACGTTGCCTTCAGAACTATGATTTAAAACACAGATATGGTTGAACCATTTTTTTTCTTCAAAATAGTAGCAATAGACCACTCCTGTGTATTAAGTTTCATTTATTGAGTGCTTCATATGTGCTAGCTGCTACTAAAGTCTGAATTATGATAAAAGGGGGCATTTCAAATTTGGAGTGAATAAATCAAATGGTTCCAATAAATTAAAAGTTGCTGGCCCTCCCTGGTGGCGCAGCGGGTTAAAGCACAGCACTGAGAGGCTGAGGCCACTTCTGTATGGGTTTGATCCCCGCCTACCCCGGAGGTGACCACATGGCGTGGCAGACCTCTCCTGGTCCGCCCACTGCTCCTCTCAGTAGTGGACTTCATCTGTCTGCCTGTTCTGCTCCCCACTCTGTCTCTGGTGGATCCTCCCACCACCCCTGCACCTCTGGCCTGTCCCCCAGTTCCGTATGCATAAATAAATAAATCTTTTTTAAAAAAAGTTGCTAAAGAGTGAAATGTTATTTTTCTTCTATAAAATTGGCAAAGAGTAAAAGAAATGAAAATATCCAGTGTTGGCAAATATGTGGGGAAAGAAGCAACTTCATCTGCAATGGTAAAAGTTAATAGATACCAGTTTTCTAGATGTCAATTTAGCAATACTTGTCAGAATTTAATTATACCCATTTGCCCTAACAATGGTGTATCCAGGATTGTGGTATTAAGAAAGATGACTTTTCCATTTCTCACAACATTTTCACTACTTTCCATAGTACTTAAATGTTTATAATGCATATTATGTTCTTTTTTTTTTTAAAAAAATGGGGAAAAAATTATATTTCATTGATGGATGATTCACACATTTTAGGACAGCATTCAAGGCTGTTCAAAATGAGTTCTTAATTCAGTACCAGCCCCACCTTCCACCATTACTCCATATCTTCCCCTCTTCCAGGTTTGTTCCAGGTAGTACATTTTACTGTTCTTTGTCTTTGATTCTTGTAACTAAAA
The DNA here is from genome assembly GCF_000260355.1 of Condylura cristata. NCBI lineage: Eukaryota > Metazoa > Chordata > Mammalia > Eulipotyphla > Talpidae > Condylura > Condylura cristata. Next base: position 7,590,024 of record NW_004567132.1, on the reverse strand, counting down.
TGCTTTCTTCCATCCCTCCTTTATTAATCAAAGCAATATTCATCTTCCCAGAACAACTCAGGAGTCACTTGCCTTTCTCTGTGAAGTTTGTCCTCCCATCTGGTTTAAATTCCCCCTTCCTTGGTACTTGAAATTTATTTATACCTACAGCAGAGCAGTTTGGCTTGCATTGTTGTTATTAGTGTCTTGTGTCTCCCTTGTCATCATTTATTCTCTGCTTTTCCTTTTCTGTGAAATAAATGTTCACTGAAAAGTATTTACTCAGCCTTGTGTGTTTCTGGACACAAATCCACACTGAAATTATACAGTTCTTAGAGATACAGAGCTCTGCTTTGTGGGTAATTACCTTGAAGTCACAAAATGCTATTTTGTATTAATTTGTATTTGAAGAGAGGACAGAAATTAACTAAACATCTCTATAGATGCCTGGTGTTTATTCCCTGACAATGAGCCGGAATTATTACCTCACTTTAAGCCTTTCTCTAGTGATTTGTTTACAGAGTTGCGCTAAATAGCTGAATTGTTGTCATGACCCTTTGCCTAGATCTTTTCAAAACAGTCATTAGGCTTGAGTTTTACATAACTAGCACACACACACACACACACAATATCATATCAGCAGAGAAACTGAAAACAATTCTAAGAATTTTAAGCTTGCACATGTGTTCAGATTGGGCTAAGAGTAATGTATACAGTCCATGATTTTGTAGCTCAGCAGTAATTAAATCTAACCACTTGTAAGTGCTGAAGTGTCTATGATTACTAAACTCTGACAGTGTGTAGAATAAATTAATAACCCTAAATAAACTTGATCTAGTAAATCTAAGAAGTAACCACTTTTTGCTTTTGGGGAGGCTGTACAGTTTCCTGACCTATAAGGGAGAAGTTCTGAAAGCAAAAGTGGCAGCCCCATTATCTTTTGTAAATTTCCACTAGTAAGCCTGCCTGGCGCTATCTGTTGGCTCTCAGTGCTGTGACCTTTCAAATAGCATAGTATTCATCATTGTTTTGTTTATGAGCATTTACATGTGCCATGGTAGTTCTGAGAGAGTTTCAGAAAAGGAAAACTGAAACCAAGAAGGAAATCAAAAGCAAAAAGCCAGAAACAACTTCTTTAGCCCTTTCTTTATGATCTCAGGACTTTAGGGACCTTGAAAGATTGATTTCTTCTCACTAAAGTTTCTTATAAAATTAGCTTTGGCTCATACATCTGTAACACAGTAATTAATTTTACAAGATAAGCAGTACTGGGGCAAATGTATCTGAGGAAGAAATTGAGTACTGAAGGCTTAAGAGACACTTGTAAGGTCACAGAACAAAGTAGGTAAGAAAATGGTCTTACTATAGGCCTGTAAAGAGTAAAGGGGTCTGTTTCAGGTTAATTTCAGTGTCTTTTTCATCACATTTCACTTTTCTTCTCAACCAGCACTAAATATAAATGGGCCTTACTAAAATCTGTTCTGTGTGTGAGTCTTTTGGATTGTTCAGTCAAAGAGCAATCATGATATAAGTCATGAAATTTGAACTTTGTATTTTAGCATCCATTTCTCTGTAATAGCCTTGGAAGCTGTACTAGCCATAGCAATGAATATATTACCCTGTTCATGTTCACAGCTACTTATGCCATTCCTAGAGACTAAATGTGCTTTCAGAGAAGCACTATTGACTGAGCTAGAAAGAATATTATTAGTCTTATAATAAGTTTTATCTTCTTACTGTATGAAAAAAGTCCACAACATTCAGAAAGGCTCCTAAAGATCAAGCAAATTGTTTGGGAGTAGAACTGGGATTAGAACCAGGTATCTCTACTAATCTAGATTTCTAATCTAGAGCTCTTTATAGTCAGAATGACTAAAATGCCACTTACAATTTTTCACTTATACAGTCAGGGAAAATATCTGTGAATTAATTAACCTTTTTATTTGGTTATGCTAATCTTTTAAAATATGTAGAAGACTCTTTTAACTTCAATATGTATTAACATAGGAAAATAAACTTCCCTAAGAATATCTTAAAAACATCTTCGAAACAGTTTGCTGGGACTGGCCTGTAAAATTGCTTGATGATGCACAAATTACAAATATTCAAGAGAATGTTAACCATGACTATTAAATTCTCACCTAATTATCAAAATGCTGCTGTGTTGATCAACTTGTTTCAGCAAAATTCCTGGCAAGTCAGTCAAATTGTTAAGGGGAAGGATGTCCTAAAAGAACTCTGCAGAGTCTTGTGGGCCCCACTCCCTACTCCAACTTTCTGGACTCTACCCCCTACTCCAGTGATTGGAAACTACAACTCCCAGCAGTACCATGGAGAGAACTGCGAGGACCCAAGGGCGGAGCTAAGCAGGCATTCTGGGACATTGGGGGATAAATAGGGCGCGATTGTGTCTTGCTCTCTCTCGCTCGGGAAACGGCTCTCCGGACCACGTGACTAGGTGTTTTCAGTCAGCCAAGCCAGTAATGTATTCTAGTTACTTTGTATCCCGCTCTCTTTCCCTGGGTTGTTTCCTATTCCTTTCCCTTTTTGTAAATAAGCCCATTATTGACCCATTTGTGTGTGCCTGCAGTGTAACTGAATTGTGAGCTTGCAGGTGAGGCCCCACAGATAGGCGGCCAATCTACTCTGGGCTACCCTATTACAAAATCACTGTTATGCAGCAAAAGTGAGTATGGCAGTTCAACAAATAAATTAAAGGACCAACACTTGACTATCATAGAATTCCTACAGAATACACAGACATTGTCCTCATCATCTCTTGCTACTTTTCCATAATACACGGATTTGGCATTTACCAAGTATGTCACTTAGAATGTTAACTTGCATTTGAAAAAATACTTCTACAATAAATTTTTAGAAATCATTAACCTATTTTTTGTTATGCTAATTCAATTATTCATTCAAGGAATATTTGTTCAGTGCCAGGCACTATTTTAGGTTGCTTCGGATGTAGAGTGGACAAAGTGACACAAATCTACTCTCATGGAGCTTATAGCTAATAGGATGGTTGCAGTTTTTCCTTTCTGTTGAAGTAATTCTTAAGTTAATGCCCTCTTAAGAATTAATTTTTAATTTTCCAGAAATAGAACAATGAATAACATAGTTAATTATTTGCAATAATAGCAAGTGCTGTGAAGAAGAAAATTTTAAGTTCCTAGAATTTAAGAAGTTATTAAAGACTTACTAGAATCTCTTGTGGAATGTTGTTCACCTTAATGAGATTTAAGTCTGCCTGTGGGAAGGGAGGAGTTGGTATTTTTAAGGATTCTGGTGATGCTTTGGATCCTTCCCACCACTCACCCTTCCCTTTATGAGAATCCTACACCACACTGTGTACAAATAAAAATCCAGTTATTGTGGCCTCAGGATCTTTTTCCAACCCTCAGTCATTCTAAATAAGCAGTGTTTGGCCCTGGAAACAGGGCCAAGTGATGAAAATTTAGACAGGAGGGATTTACTCAAAACTTTTGCCATTAAAGTTTCTGTTAAATTTCCTTTAGATTTTACACTTAACCAAACTTTAGGAAATATAAAATATTTTCACTTTTGTGTTAAAAACCATGCAAGTGGGCCCTCCCTGGTGGTGCAGCGGGTTAAAGCACAGCACTAAGAAGCTAAAGCCACTTCACATGAGTTCGATTCCCGCCTGCCCCGGAGGTGACCACATGGCATGGCAGACCTCTCCTGACCCACCCCCTACTCCCCTCAGCAGTGTACTTCGCCGATCTGACTGTTCTACTCCCCGCTCTGTCTCTGGTGAAGCCTCTCGCTGCCCCTGAGCCTCTGGCCTGTACCCCAGTTCTGTATGCACAAATAAATAAATCTTTAAAAAAAAAAAAAAGACATGCAAGCATGCAAGTGTCCATGCCCTTTGATTCAGCAATCTTACTTCTGGGAATTTAACCAAAGAATTAATTTAGCAGAAGGATAGTTACATTACAGCAAGTTGGTTATTGTAATGTTAAGTATAATAACAAAGGGAAAAAAGCAAGTAATTTTAAATATATTACAGATAGGAAACTATTAAATTAATGTGTTAGAATTATTGACTTGTGAACATTCTGTCAGCTTCAGAAATATATGATTAAAGTAAGAGCAAGCAAAAAGACAGAATACAAAGCTGTTAGCTAAGGAATGAAAGCTACATAAAAATGAATATGCAGGACAGAGATGGCAAGGTAAAGCAGAATTAATTCACTCAGGTGACAGAACAACAGGCTAGAGATTCATCATAAACTGGCTTAAGCAAACTGACTCAAATAACCAAGGATAAAGTAGACAAGGGAAGATACTGGCCTTACACATGTCTTGAAAGAGGGGTACACATTGCCATCAGAACTTTATACATTCCTCTCTCTCTCCCTTCACTTTTCTCTACAGGGTAGATGTTTGGTCTCAACCTAACATCTTCCCTCAAATGAGTAGATCTTCATCATCCCAAAATAAGGTTAGCTCCCTCTAAACTTATAAACTTATGTCTTCCCACATGTTGTGTTTGATCAGCCTCAGTGTAAGAACAGTTCTGGAGAAGGGTTGTGATTAGCTTGACTTCTGTCATGTGCCCATCCCTAGTCCAACAGTAACCAGTCCACCGTGATTCCTGCCTACCTCTCAACTAACCACTACCAGCAAGGAGTCTGGTCAGCTAAGAAGACAAACTTCCACTATGATTCAGTGCCAATAGGAAGAGGGAAGAATTTCCCCCAGAAAAAAAGGAATCAATTAACTTTCTCAGTGGAAGTTAATTTGCTACTATGCAATTTAACATTTTTGAAAGGTAGCTTATTCTTTTATTACTATTCCCAATAAAAGACTGTGACTTCCTACAGCAGCATGTCTTACAAAGCCATGTGGCACAGTGGAATGAGTATCACACTGAATGCCAGGGATATGGATTCTCCTGGATCTTTCATGAATCAGATGAATGTCCTTGCACTAGTTCTAAACTCTGGATTTCAGTTTCTTATTTCCTAGCAAAACAGTGTCATCTCTATGAGGGCAGGAACCTCATACATGTCTGTATGAAGCAGAGATTTGCACTTGGGACATCTGTGGGAGTTTGGGTTTAGGATGACCTTTAAGAGTTATCACAGATTTCAGCAAGTAAGTTTACTTTATATCCCCACATTGACTGGCCAGAAGGAGAGACCATCAACTTGAGTGAGGCAGTTTCCTGAGCCACAGTCAATTTCTGAAGAGGAATTCAACAAAGAGCTAGTGGTAGCCAATACACCTACCTACTGTTAAGAATAAGTAAATGGTCCTGAAGAAGTGTGCTTGGGCACCAAGCCATGGCAAACACTATTACTAATATATTCATAGTACCAATAAACAGTGCTCATTAAATATTTTTATATAAATAAATTGTTTAAAAAGGAAGATGTAGCTCACTCGTAATAAGGGAGATGCAAATTAAAACCACAATGAGATACCACCTCACCCCAGTGAGAATGGCACATCTTCAAAAAACTAGCAACAACAAATGTTGGCGAGGATGTGGTGAAAAAGGAACTCTCCTGCACTGCTGGTGGGAATGCAAACTAGTACAACCACTATGGAAAACTGTTTGGAGGTTCCTCAAACTGCTAAACATGGAGCTTCCTTACGACCCAGCAATCCCACTCGTAGGTATCTACCCAGAAGACACAAAAACACTGATTGAAAAAGATACCTGCACCCCCATGTTTATTGCTGCTTTATATACAATTGGAAAAACATGGAAGCAACCCAAATGCCCAAAAGTAGATGACTGGATAAAAAAGATGTGGTACATATATACAATGGAATATTACTCAGCGACCAAAAAAGAGAAACACATGTCTTTTGCAGCAACTTGGATGGAGCTGGGAAAGATCATGCTTAGTGAGATAAGCCAGAAAGAGAAAGAAAAATACCGGATGGTTTCACTCATAGCAGGAATATAATGGACCAGGTGGAAAATAACAAAAATAATGAACAACCATATACCAGAGACATTTTGTGGGGATGGAGTGGGGAATGGGATCAAAAATGGGGTGGGGGGAGGGAAATACATGGGATTATGGTGATGGCACATGGGTGACTTGGTGATGGGAAACCCACAGGGATTACAATTGAGATGGGAAAAAAATGTACAAAATGATGTAAAAATAAACTTTTGTAATAAAAAAATATATATATAAAAGGAAGATGTGGCTTAGATAACCCCTTCCAACTATATTGTACACATTTGTCTTCTGACAATATGTAGGAATGGTGATAAATTAAAATCCTCATGTTTTTTGTTTTTTTTAAAAAAGGGGGTGAAAATAGGAACAGGAGAAGAACATCAATTAATGTTAATTGATCTGTTTGTCTAGAAATAATAAGGCATTCTTTGTGATTGAGTTAACAGCAAAAAGTATTAAGGAAGTAATTATAATAACTATTATGTGGTGTCAGCCTGTGCTGACACCAATACCATAGCTGCTAGCCATGGGAGGCTATTTGATTTAAGCTAATTAAAACTAAATAAAATTTAAAATCCCTTTCCTCTGTCACACCAGTGACATTTTAAGTGCTCAGTAGCCATATATGACTATTGGCTGCCACATTACAGTGGCGATAAAAACATTTTCTTATCGCAGAAAGTTCTATTAAACAGCACTTGTCTATAGTATATAGTTGTGTTTGCTATATCCATTCAATAACAATCTAATTTACTTTCATGAATTCTGCTGCTGATTTTTGTGAGCATGCTGCAACTGGCGGCAAAATTTTAGAAGACTTGGATGAAAATAATTGCCCTATATCCAACTTTCTTCTTGGACATCCAAGTAGTACAGGACAAGACTAAAATGGAATAAATATTTGTGATCATATCATACTCTCCTGGCCATCTGGATCAACTGGATATAACCAGGACACAACCAGGGCTTTTGAAGTATATTCTGCTCCCTTTATCCTGGGATGTACACCTGTTCCTTCAAACCTCACACTGTTAAGAATTAGACATTCGAACCCTCCCTGGTGGTACAACAGGTTAAAGTGCAGCACTACAAAGTTTTCCAAAGCCACTGCAGCACAATTTCGATTCTTGGCCAGGGAGGTGACCCACATGCCATGGCAGACCGCTCCTGATCTGCCCATTGCTCCCCTCAGCAGTGTATTTCAGTAAATACACTGTAAATCTACCTGTTCTGCTCCCCACTTTGTCTCTGGTGAATCCTCTCATCTCCTGCACCTCTGGCCTGTACCCCAGTTCTTCTATGCATAAATAAATAAATCTTTTTTAAAATACTAGACATTCAATAACCAAATTTGTGTTCTTTTGAAATGCCTCTTAAAATTTAGATATTAGTTTCATATGTTGAAGCCCAGGGAAAAAAATGTTGTCCATTTCTTTTCTATTATTTTTGACCTGTTATATTATTGAAATTGTTGAGTATATTTAATTCATACAATGAATGACTAAGTACCCATGAAGCAGTCTAAATATTATCAACCCAGAGCCTATCCTATTTCATTTATATCCCCCACCCACTACCTCCACTTCATAATTTGGGGCCCTCCCTTGTGATCAATGGGTTGGGATGCAGCACTGTAAGCGGGCTAGCTGCTTCAGTACAGAGTTCCATCCCCAGACCCAGAGGTGATCCACACCTTGGGCAGACCTCTCCTGTCTTGACTGCTGCCCCCTCAGCAGTGTACTTTGTCTGTCTGCCTGTTCTGCTCCCCACTCTGTCCCTGGTGAATCCTCTCACTCCTGGCATCTCTGGCCTGTACCCCAGTTCTATATGAATAAATAAATAAATCTTTTAATAAAAAAGATTAATTTGAAGCAGGGCCCTTCCTGGTGGCGCAGCAGATTAAAGCACAGCACTGTAAAGCTAGCTGCAGCTGCTTCAGCATTAAGTTCGATCCCCAGCCAGGAAGGAGACCCACATGGTGAATCAGGCCTCTCCTGCCTCACCCACTGCTCTCCTGAGCAGTGTACTTCATCCATCTGCCTGTTTTGCTCCCCATTCTGTCCCTGGTGAAGACTCTCACCACCCCTGCACCTCTGGCCTGTACCCCAGTTCTGTATGTATCAGTGATAAATCTTTAAAAAAAAAAGATTAACTTGAAGCAAATTCTAGATACTACCATTTCATCTGTAAATATTTTCCAATTCACCTTTGAAAGAGAGGGATGCTTTAAAAAAAAAAAAAAGGTAACTATAATACTATATTAATACCTTAAAATAAAACTCGAATAAATTCTTAATGTCTTCAAATTTTCAGTCACCCCAGAAGGTCCATACAATCCAAATGCTTGACACAGCTTTAAGCCTTTCCATCTCTCTTTCTATTCCTCAAAACTATTTGTAGAGGAAATTAGATCTTCTGATGTTTTATGGAGCCTGGACTTTGTTCATTGCATTCCTATAGTATAACTAACATGTTTCTTTCTTTGCCTTCTTGATTTCCTGTAAACAATTAGACCTAGACACCTGATCAGATTCACGTTTGAATCTGATCTTTTTTCTTGTAAGAAATTTTATAACCATATGTTATGTCTTTTTATTTGTTTGAAGTACAGATAATGATGAGATCTGTCAATGTTAATCCTTGCCTAGCTCCATTAATTGAAATTAGGCTGCAAAACTATGATTTCTAGTTCTATCATTTTCTTCATTTGTTCATCTCTCGATAATACATAATGTAGTAAATCTTCAAGTTAGCTCTACAGTCCTTTTTTTTTTAAAAGCTTTTTTTACTTATGCATACAGAACTGAGGTGCTGGGGCAGTGAGAGGATTTACCAGATAAGAACATGCAAATCTATTGAAATAACACTGCTGAAGGGAGCAGCAGGTGGGTCAGGAGAGGTCTGCCATGCTATGTTGGTCACCTTCCTGGCTGGGAATCGAACTTGTGCTACAGCTGCTGTAGATAGCTTCATAGTGCTGTGCTTTAACCCACTGTGCCACCAGGGAGGGCCCATATAACCCATTTTCTAATCTATTTACTTTGATATCACCCATATTCCCTTGTGAAAACACCAATCTCATTATACAGCCTTAAATTTTTCTTTCATAAGAATATAAAGACTCAGTCCTGGTATCATCAATACATTATGAATAATTCATATTTATTTTTAATGAAAAATTGGGAATGTATCAGGTTCTATTGCTAGTCTCAATCCAAAGGAAAAACAGACAGTAAAAAACAAAAAAATATTGTAGGTAAGTGTATTGTGATATAAAGACTTAAAAAGGAGCAGATGCAATAAGACTGTATAATATCTAGTCTGAGATGTTAGGAAAGGCTTTCCTGAGGAAGTCAGTGTGAAATTGAAATATGAAGGGTAAATAGGATGATGTTAACTAAGCAAGGGGTAGAGTAGGAACAGCATGTACAAAACCAGAGGTGAAAATACTTACCACATCGAAGGAACTCAAAGGTTTGCATGAATTGATCTGTGATGAACAAGAGGGTACATGGTACAACAGGAAATGCATGCAGAGGTCAAGTCATTCAGGATTTTATCAATAAACTTCATCCTTAACAGGATGGCAAGCTACTGGAATGGTTTCAAAGAGAATCAATATAATTAGATTTTTATTTTTATGAAGTCACTCCGCACACTCTGTTGTGTGGAGTATGAATTGGTAAGGGCAAGAATAAAAATTAAAATTGGGGAGATGAATACAAATGAAAAATTGTAACATCTTGAACTAAGATGACAACAGTAAAAATAGAGAAATGTGGAAAAACTTAAAGAGACTTATGGACAATCCAAAAGCCAACTTTGTATTTAATAGGAAGACAGTAGAAGTCATCTCACTAAAACTCACAAACAAGATAAGCTATTTATTATCACCAAGGTTATTAATATTGTTCCAGATGTACTAGTCACTGCAGTTGGACAAGAAGAAGGAAGTAGTGTCAAAAATGGAAAGAAGGGCCCTCCCTGGTGGTGCAGTGGGTTAAAGCACAGCATTGAGAAGCTAAAGCCACGTTAGCATGAGTTCGATCCCTGCCCTGGAGGTGATCCACATGATGCGGCAGACCTCTCCTGACCCACCCGCTGCTCCCCTCAGTTGGGCTATTCTGCTCCCCACTCTGTCTCTGGTGAATCCTCCCACCACCTCTGCACCTGTGGCCTGTACCCCAGTTCTGTATGCATAAATAAATAATTCTTAAAAAAAAAACTGGAAAGGAGTTATAAATTTATCATTTGTTTACAAATGATGTGATTAAATATCTGGAATCCCAAGGGAATCAACTAGAAAATCCACTATAAGCAAAACAACAACTAAATGTATACAAACCAAGGACTTGTATACAAACAAGTAACAATCAGGTATACTAGAAAAAAGATAATAACAGCAAAGGTAAATTCCCATGAATAAATTTAACCAAGAAATATACAAGATCTAGATGATGAAATTTTATTTTGGTTCTCAGGAATACCAAAGAAGAGTTTAAGAAATGGAAAGGTCTGCCATGTTATTGGATAGGAAGAAACAAGTGAATCACAAAACATCCATTCTCTCTACATTGATCTATACATTTTGAAACTGATACATCTTTGATTACATTTGCAGATGTAGTTTGGGTGAAAACTGAAGCCAAGAGATGGTGAAAGGCTGAAACACAAAGAATAAGTAGTGTACCATTAGATAAATGTCTTTTTTATGGGAGTAGACATAGAACATGTTCAAAGGTCTGGGGATTGTAAATACTTAACCGCCTACAAACAATGTAAAGGCCTTGGTGAGGTAGTCTATGATAAGTGAGAAAGAATGTGTGCAATGAACTTTTATTTTGGTTCTCAGGAATACCAAAGAAGAGTTTAAGAAATGTTATTGGATAGGAAGAAACAAGTGAACTTTCTTTGAGAGGTAGCAAATCTAGAAGTTGGGGATAGAAAGTGAGTGAGGCAGTGGGAACTAGGCCTGCAAACAACTCTGTCAGGAGGATTGACTGCTCGGGGACTGAAAATAGCATGCCAGTTCACTGTTCCTTCTCCAGGAAAGTACTCAGCCCCACCTAAGCAGTAGCATAGGGATTCTACATTGTTATAGTCAGGGTTGCAGTGCACAAGCTAGACCTTCAGTGAACATCTTCTGCGATCACTGGGCTGAGGGAACTTACTCCTTCCTAGCTCCCATAACTCTGAAGTTGATAGCTTGGTGGTACATTTTCAACCTTTCACAAGATATACAATGTTCTTTTCATAAAACCTCTCTAAACTTGATTTAACAGTAGCAGGGGATGAACCTGGCATCATTTATACAGGAATTGGGAGGAATGACTGTAGAAGCCTCTACTCTCTATAGGCCCACCTCCTCTAGTAAAATCAGCTGCGAAGGCCAAAGAGCCAGCCTGTGACAGGAGTGCAGGTCTTGGTTAGGAACAGAGGAAAGTTAATATCTGATATTTGAAAAAGGCCATGACCTCATTATCTGGTATCCTATTCAAGAGAATTAACAAGTGGAGTGACCATTAGACCTAGAAAATATAACTAACTAATGCCTGATTTCCTGTCCCAGAGAAGACTGGGCCCTGGGTAAGGGATTTGAAGTCTGTTTCCTGGAACAAAGGTACACAGCAATCCCTCTTCATGAGCTGCCAAGTAAAACTGTCAGAATCTATTTAAGAAAACTAGTTCAGTCTGGCTGTTTTTATTGATAATAACTATAAGAGATAAAAAAGGAGAACGTTTTCATTTAATTCATTCACGGATTTTTTTTGAACACCTACCATGTGCTATCCTAGGTGGTAAGCATACAGAAATAGGCCATGAAAACAAAATGCCTCTCCTCACAAAGCTTACATTCTAGTGGGGAAGGAGATGACAATAAATATAAACAGACAAGAATGTTTATATATTAAAATATTATAAGGGCTAATGCTTTAGTTAGTATAAAAAATCTATAGGCCATTTTTGTACATAAATAGATAAGAGATAAGTACTGATAAGAGAGTATAGATAAGGTGGATATTAATTATTTCAGATATTAGAAAGAAAGATCTGTGAAAGGCTTTCTGAGGTGATATATAAACTGAATCTTGAAAGATGAAGAGCCAGCATTGTGAAATGAGAGAGAAGAAATGTTACAAAGGCCTGAAATAAGCAAGTACTTGCAATGTAAAAAATAAGGAGGAGGTTGATTCCTGCAGGTTTTTAAGCTAGAGAAGAGATCTAAACACAAGGTTGGGGAGGCAAGCATAACATGATAAGGGATGTGGGTTCTACCTAACTTGTTGAGCTCATTGTGGCACAATTATGTACTCTAACACTGCCCACTCAGAACTGACTGGCTAAAGCTGTCTGGCCTTAGCTCAGAGAGAGGACATTTTAAGAAAGTTCCAAGAATGCCAACACATACATAATGAAGTCTCTGCTCTAAAACTATATACAACATTCCTTAGGGAATTTATTAATAATTCCTTTTAATAAATGTCCTTTTTGGTTTCCAAACCCACTATAGATTACAAGCATTGTATTAAAAGGGTAGGGAAGGACAAGCACTGCACTCTGTTCAGTTCACATTTTAATTCAGTGAGTCATTTTGCTTGGAAACCACTTCTCCCCATGGCTAGCCTCATCATATACTGCAAGGACTCCAGGATTCATCCCAATACCTTTATGACATTTCTGTTTACACTTCCATGATCTAATAATGGTAAGAACACTGGATGCAAATATTGACTCCACCATTCATAATTCTAAATCCCTACTAGTTGTGAATGATTTAAGGATGTTGTTGTAGTAGTCATCTTTGAATCAACCCACACCCCTACTTAAAGTCTGGGATAATGCTGGTCTTTTAATAAAGCTTGATAAATTAATTTCAATTAAATAAATGAAAGCATAGTCTTGTATAAGTTACCCTCTCTTGTCCTCAACTGCCTCATCATTGAAGGAAATCAATGACCACCTCCAGGGATTACTTGGCACATTAAATAACAATCAGCATAGAAATAACAATATAAAATATATTGTACACTATAAATGTGACTTTACTTCTTGGGATTTAGATCGAAGATATCCTTCTAAAGTCAGGTGATCCTTTAGGTCTTTGTGTCTATGACTTGAAGCAGTTACCACTAGATGGCAATGTTTTCTTAACGCATGTTAAATCACCTTTGAGTCTACCCTGGCAACCTTTAAATTGGGGGTTCTCATACCACTGAATGAAGTACAGACTGTTTTTCAAGACATGCTAAGTTATGGGAAGCTTTGGGGCTATCAGTTTTCCAATCCTCAACTATGTGTCCTCTTTCCAAAAGCTAACCTACTTGGGGAAGTACCTTTGTTCCTACTAGCCCTTTTCCAATTTTTCAAAGAGAAAAAAAGCATGTTCATTATTCATCTCAAATTTGATTTTATGGTGTGTAATATTCACCAGGGAACCTAACAGGGTCTTATCAAAGCCTTCAGTGATTAACAAGGAACCAGTCTTTCCCTATCTTTATGTGCTTTTGTGAAGAGTGAAACTTGACTTTAGAAGTAGAATATCTTGGGTCATGTTGTTATCTGAATAAAACATATAGTGAGGTATAGTATAGTGGGGTATAGTGAGGTGGAAGGAATAAGGCTTCTTCTGTGACCTAAGAATTATCAAAGTAAGCATTTTATCTTAAGGAAGCACAGCATAGAGAGCTTCTTTTTAAAAACTTTTGAACAGTTTTTTTTTTTACATACTTAAATGTAATTATTTTTACCTATTCTTTTTTTTTAAGATTTATTTATTTATTCATACAGAACTGGGGTACAGGCCAGAGATGCGGAGGGTGAGAGGATTCACCAGGAACAGAGTGGGGAGCAGAACAGGCAGATGGACAAAGTACACTGCTGAGGGGAGGAGCGGCGGGTCAGGAGAGGTCTGCCACTGCCATGTGGATCTCTTCCGGGGCAGGCAGGGATCGAACTCATGCATGCGGAATTGGCTTAAGCTTCTTAGTGCAGTGCTTTAACCCGCTGCACCACCAGGGAGGGCCCTATTTTTACCTATTCTTAATACTCACCCTGAAGTCATGTCATTAATATAAAGAAATACGTTGGAAAGGACAAAGCAGTTGATTACTTTCAATGTATTTTCTAGGACCACCAAATTTTTTATAACTCACTAGATAAAACAAACCAGTCAAGTTCTTATATGATTTATTTTAAATTTGACATATTATTCAATAAGATAATTACCAACTATTCTTTAAAACATATAATAAAATATTCCATGGGCCTTCCTAGTTGTCTAGGGGTTAAGACTAAGTACAATTACCACAAAGGCCCAACGGAGTGGCAGCCTGTGTTCAAACCCCTGCCAGAGACCTAACCCACATATGGCATAGGAAACCTCTCCTATCTCACCTGTAGTGCTCCCTTTAGCAGTGTATTTTGGTAAATCCACTTGCTCTGCTCTCCATTTTGTCTCTGATGAATCCTCTTACTCCTGCACCTCTGGGCTACACCCTAACTCTACATAAAAATAAACAAAATCTTTAAAATATATAAATTAATTTTTTTAATTCCAGTCTTAGTTCTTATCTTTATTTCATCATATTTATTTTATTTTATATTGTCTAATCATTAACAGAAATGAATATGATTCATATTCATATATGTGCCATATAAATTCATTTTCACAATCTGTATCTTTTCATTAAAGCCATGAGAAAAGTTTTATCATGTCTCAGAAAATAATAGTACTATTCTGATATTTATTTATTTATTGACAAATGCAGAGCCTCAGAGTTTGGTATAGGTGTATACATATGTTTAACCAAAGCAATATAGAACTAGTACATCTCCCTTGTTTTGTAAATGGCTTATAATTTGGCCTACAAATTAAAAAAAATAATTTGGCTCTACATGACATTGTATTATAACAGACTAGGTAGTGAAGAACAGCACATTTATTATCTTGTTTTTTTTTTTTAAAGATTTATTTTTATTTATGCATACAAGAACTGAGGTGTAGGCCAGAGGTGAGGGGGTGAGAGGGTTCACCAGAGACAGAGTGGAGAGCAGAACAGGTGAACCTACTGAAAGACACTGCTGAGAGGAACATCGGGGAGATAGGAAAGGTCTGTTCTGTGATTTGCAAGTTAGCTCCCTGAGTGAGTATGGAATTCAGGTCATGGAGGTGATAGCACTGAGATTTAACCCCTATGCCACTAGGGAGACTCTATTATCTTGTTTTTATAACTTTTAAAACTTGGTCAAAAATAAAATAAAAACTAATTATTAAAAAATTTAGTTTTTCTGGCCCTCCCTGGTGGCGCAGCGGGTTAAAGCACTGCACCGAGAAGCTAAAGCCACTTCCGCATGAGTTCGATTCCCGCCTGCCCCGGAGGTGACCACTTGGCGTGGCAGACCTCTCCTGACCCGCCCGCTGCTCCCCTCAGCAGTGTACTTCGTCGATCTGCCTGTTCTGCTCCCCACTCTGTCTCTGGTGAATCCTCTCACCCTCCGCATCTCTGGCCTGTACCCCAGTTCTATATGAATAAATAAATCTTTTAAAAAAAGATTTTAAAAAAATATTAAAAAAATTTTAAAAAAATTTAGTTTTTCTAACATGGAAGCAGCCCAAATGCCCAAAAGTAGATGACTGGGTAAAAAAGATGTGGTACATATATACAGTGGAATATTACTCAGCAACCAAAAAAGAGAAACACATGTCTTTTGCAGCAACTTGGATGGAGCTGGGAAAGATCATGCTTAGTGAGATAAGCCAGAAAGAGAAAGAAAAATGCCCAAAAGTAGATGACTGGGTAAAAAAGATGTGGTACATATATACAGTGGAATATTACTCAGCAACCAAAAAAGAGAAACACATGTCTTTTGCAGCAACTTGGATGGAGCTGGGAAAGATCATGCTTAGTGAGATAAGCCAGAAAGAGAAAGAAAAATACCGGATGGTTTCACTCATAGCAGGAGTATAATGGACCAGGTGGAAAATAATAAAAATAATGAACAACCATATACCAGAGACATTTTGTGGGGGTGGAGTGGGGAATGGGATCAAAAACGGGGTGGGGGGAGGGAAATGCACGGGATTATGGTGATGGCACATGGGTGACTTGGTGATGGGAACCCGCAGGGATTACAATTGAGATGGAAAAAAAAAATGTACAAAATGATGTAAAAATAAACTTTTGTAATTAAAAAAAATTAGTTTTTCTTATATTAATCCTGTCCACTTTTAATCCTTATGACAGTCTTGATATAGGTATTGTTATTTCCCACAGGGCAATTAGGTAATTTATCCTAGTCAGAGAATCAAAATAAGGCCTCTGAGGTAGTCCATATAGATGTCACAATAAACATATATTAAAACCTTAGCAAGTTATACTTGTATATTACATGCCGATTTTACACAATAAAATAAACTTGGTTACTTCACTTCCAAACTCATGGCAGAATGGGATAAAGCTAGAAGTAGTTTTAGTAGCCTCTGCTACAGACAAACACTAGTGAGAACTGAAAATCAATAACCTAGAAAGATGCAAAATAAATATTTAAAACAATCTTCAAGCTTAAAAGTGGAACTGTTTCAATGAAGGTGCTAAAAAATACCATATATTGTTTGTTTTGATTAAGTAAGTAATTAATGTCTACATTATTATGACTATATAAGTATTTTTCTTACTCGTGTAGTATTCATTTATTTAAGCTGGGTGACTTAATGTTTTTTCTGAAAATAATAATTGCCTCACTTATATTACCTAGTTCAATTTATCATTTTATTTCTTTTATAATTCATGATTTTTTTATGTTCTATTTAAGAAAGTTTCACCTTATATAAAGTCACTAAGTTCTCTTTTTCTTTTCCTGTAGAAGTTTTATAGGATTTAGGTCTATGATTTAATATTTTATATAGTGTAATGTAAGATTGGAGTTAAAAAATGCTAGCATTGTGAATATCCAATTATTCTAGCATCATTTATTGAAGTAATTCATCCATTCCCTTTGAGTTATCTAAGAACCTTGTTCAAAAATTAGTCTCTATTTTGCTCCCTTGATCATCTTTGTACTAAGATCATGTCTTAATTTCTATAGTTTTATAATAAGTCCTGAAGATAGATGGTGCAAATCTTTGTTTTTTAAAATTTTACTGACATTGCTAGGTCTTTTGCTCTTCTGTCTAAACTTTGGCTTCAGCTTGACAATATCTACAATTGGGATTTAAATTGAGGGTGGCTTTATGCTGAAGAGGATATTGAGCAATATCTGGAGACATGTTTGGTTGTCTAATGAGAGGTACTACTGGAATCTAGTAGGTAAAGGCACCAGATACCACTCAAGTTCTTATCATTCACAGGACAGCCTCTCACAACAAAGAATTATCTGACCCAATATCAGTAGTCCCGCTACTAAGAAACCTTGCATTGTTGAATAAATAGGTCAATTTTAGGAGAAATTTTACCTGTTAAAATATGGAGTCTCTTGGTCTATAAACACAGTATTTCTCTCCACATACTTAAGTCTTTAATCTCCCTTCACAATATTTTGTAGTTTCAGCATATGTCATGCAGATTTTATGTTCAATTTATCACCTTTAACCATCACCATTATCTAATTCCAGAACATTTTCATGACCTCAAAAGCTGTACTCTAAACAGTCATTCTCCAGCCCCTCCTTCCTGTTCCTGCCCCTGCTTTTTCTAGATATGCCATATAAATGGAACCATACTATATATGACATTTGTATCTGACCTTGTTCACTTAAATGTATGGTTCCTAAAGTTCATCCACATTGTAGCATTTATCAAATTTCATTTCTCTTATGGCTGATATTTCTTTATATATTTACCACATGTTTTGATCCAACCATTTAATAAAAGATATTTGGGTCAGTTTGGCTCTTGTCAGTAGTGTTTGTGAACTTTCTTTTATAGATTTTTGTTTAAACACCTATTTTCAATTATTTTGGGTATACTCAGGATTGGAATTGCTGGTTATATAATAATTCTGTATTTAACTTTTTGAGGAAATGCCAGAACAGTTCCACAGTGGCTGTGGGACCATTTCACATTGCTATGAACAGTGCATAAAGATACCATTTTTTCCCACATGCTAGCCAAATCTTGTTAATCTCTTTTTCAAATAAATCTCTTATACTATTAGGTTTGAAGCAGTATCTCATTGGGGTTATGGTTTGCATTTGCCTGTGACTAATGAAGTTGAAATTCTTTTCATGCGCTTCTGGACATTTGCTTATCATTTTTTAGGGAAATGCCTAGGTATTCTTTTGCCCATTTTTAAAACTAGGGTGTCTTTTTGCTACGGGGTTTTGAGAATTCTTTATATATTGTAGCTACTAAACCCTTTTCAAATAGATGATCAGCAAAAGTTTCTTCGATTATAAGAATTGCGTTTTTTATTCTCCTGATGTCTGATGAGTAAATT
>NW_004567132.1:7563917-7571097 GCF_000260355.1 Condylura cristata | reverse complement strand
TCCTCCGGGGCAGGCGGCAGGCGGGAATCGAACTCATACGGAAGTGGCTTCAGACTCTCAGTGCTGTGCTTTAACCCGCTGCGCCACCAGGGAGGGCCCAGTTTTATGGTTTTTAACTCATATATTTAAGTCTTTGATACACTGTGAATTAATTTTTCTCGATAGTGTAAGTGAAGGTTCCAACTTCATTCTTTTGTTTTTGAATATCTTGCCCCAGCACCATTTGTCAAAGAGACTATTCTTTCTTCATTGAATAATATTTACACTTTTGTTGAAAATTAACTGACCATAAATATGTAGGTTTATTTCTGTACTCTCATTTCCCTTCACCCCTGTGTCTGTGTACCAGTAACACATTGTTTTGAGTACTATAGTTTTGCAGTAAGTTCTGAAATTGTGCAGTTTGAGTTCTTTGTTCTTTTACAAGATTATTTTAACTATTCAAGATAACTCACAATATCATATAAATTGTATAATTAGCTTTCCAATTCTGAAAAGTACATTGGGATTTTGCTAGGGACTACACTGGATATATATTTTTCTTTGGTAACTATTTTCATATTAGCAATATTAAGTCTTTCAGCCCATGACTATAGGATGTATTTTTATTTGTGTACACCTTTTTAAATTTCTCTCAGCAATACTTTGTAGTTTTAGATATACATTTTATGCTAATATTTATCACCAAAAAAGTTCATAATTTTGATGCCTGTGACATGTTTTAATTTTTTATTATTAGAATGTTGAAATATAATAGCTTTTGTATATTGTCTTTGTGTCCTATGAATATGCTTACATCATTTATTAGTTTTAATAGTTTTTAATATAATTTTTGTATATAAAGCTTTTCTACACAGGTAAAGTTGTCTTATATGAATAAATAGTTTTGCTTCTCTTCTACTCTATGAAAGAGGAAATGAAAGAAATAAAATTTCTTTTTTACTCTTCTTTTTTTTCTCCTAAATGAATTGTCTAGGACTTTCAATCTTGGCCAATGTTCATAGAACCAACATTGCTCTATAGAAAGGGCTAATGGTGATTTCCTTGCCTTGTTATTTTATTTGTTTGTTTTCATTGAGGTAACACTGATTTACCACATTTCATTTGATTTAGAAATACAGGATATCCCCTTCAGGTGTTACCACACTACACCCACCACCAAGACACCTATAGTCCTCTGTTGCCATCCCCTGGCCTCTTCCACCTTTGCTTTCCACCCTCCCTTTGTGTTAGCTTCATTTCTACAGTCAGAGTTAACATATAATATTAATTTATGATCTAGTTAATGTATAATATTAACTTATGATCCATTTAATACCTATAGGTTGTTTTCTCTTTCTTTTGGTATTAGTAATCTGTGCCTTTGCTATCTTTTCTTTTTTTCCTTAAGGAATTTGGCTAGAGGCTTGTCAGTTTCATAGATCTTCTCAAAGAAACTACTTTGGTTTCATGATTTTCTCTATTATTTTTCTGTTTTCCAATTCATTGTTCTCGCTCCTTATTGTATCCTTCTGTGCACGGTGGTATTAATTTCTTCTATTTATCGTTTCTGAAGGTGGAAGCTCAGGTCATTGATTTGAGTTTTTCTTTTCTATCATAGGTGTTTAATGCTTTGAATACAACCTTAGTTGTATTTACAAATACAGGCAATTTGAATTTTTTAAATTTTCATTCTCCTCAAAATATTTTGTAATTTCTCCTCTACATTCTTCCTTGACCTGAAAGTTACATAGAAAATGAAATGTTCCTAAGAATTTGAGGCCCTTTTTATTTATTGCTAAATTAATTATATCTTGGTCAGAGAAAAAACTTTGTTTAACTTGATTTATTTTAAGATTATTGAAATTTGATTTATAGTTCCACAAGAGAGCTAGAAATATGACCTACCTACTAGGAGAAAATGCTAGTAGAGGACTCATGTTTAGCAACAATATGTATCTCATCATAATTCAGCATTAGAGTTTAGATTTTATACGTCAGTCTGGTAATCTCAGTAAATTGTGAATTCCCTCCTGAGAGAACAAGCTGCCTCCAATGTTCTCAGCATACAATAGCAAAGATCTTAATTGAAAACTGAACATTTCAATCTTCCAGATATTTTCAAGTATCCTTGTTTGTATTCATTTATCTGTTTTAACTTTAGAACATGAAAGACTAATTTAAGACTCTGAGTAGGCTTTCCTTAGATTACTTTGTTTCTCATCTCAGAGGAAAAACTTAAGTAAATTTAGTTTACTATATTTATACATGAATGTATTTTGAGGGGGAAATGTTCACATTGTTCAGTATCACTGAATTTAACAACATAAGTATTCAGTAAATGCATAGAATTTGAGTCTGCTTGGAATCATCTCCAAATTTCTGTTTATGAACATTTTGAAATTAAGTATCTTTACATTCCTTAGATGGTGGGGGAATATATGTTGACTGATTATTTTTGAGTAGGCTAGTAGGGATCATAATTGAAATAACTAAATAAAAATTATTGGCCTATTAAAGGAAGTTGTTGTTTGTGTCCAAAAACAAAGCAAAACAAATGAAACAGATGAGCTTATGTTCCCCTCATAAAGTAGAAGAGAATAGCTGAAGAAAAACAAACTCTGTTTTATACTCTCCACATAGTCAATATTTATTTTTTTAGTGTGCCTTGAACCCTCTCTCCTTACCTGACTAGGGGGTGCTAATTCTCAACCGTGGTAAGGAGATAATGACAGTAGAATAAGCTTGTCATCCGGCTCTTGTGAAAACTGTTTTCTCCCATAAGACTACTGGGAATTTAAAAACCTAATTTTCAGTATAATTTTAAAATAATAATGATAATTTATTTTATGTACGCACCCAAAAACTGGGGTATAGGCCAGAAATGTATGGGGGCAAGATAGGGGTGGGTGTGTGTGAGGATTTACCAGAGACAGAATGGGGAGAACAGGCAGGTTGACTGAAATACACTGCTGAAGGGAGCAGCAGGCAAGACAGATGAGGTCTGCTGCACGTAATGGGTCAACTCCCTGGCCAGGGGTCAGGGATCTAACTCATGCTGCAGTGGCTGTGGATAGCTTCGTTATGCTGAGACTTAACCTCTTGTGCCACTCAATATCCTCTTAATGTATACATGTAGGCCCACATGCAGTTACAGATGCAAACTCTAACACTAAGTAAAAAGCCTTGCAAGAATTGCAGCCCCAGAACTAAGGAACCTGTCTTTCTCTTTCCCTTTCACCCCTCCTAGAGAATTTTTGTTCTTAAAATACCATAAGTCTGGATCCACAAAGCTGAATTAACTGTTCCAGTTTATAACACCTTAAGAATAATTCAACTCTTTCATATGATGGTTTTCATCTAAATGTCCTTGGCATTTCTTAAATTTTACTAGATTTGGTCTTTTATATATATATTTTTTTATTTTTTTTTTTAAGATTTATTTACTTATGTTTACAGAACTGGAGTACAGGCCAGAGGTGTGGTGGGTTAGAAAATTCACCAGAGACAGAGTAGGGAGCAGAACAGGCAGACTGACCAAGTACACTGCTGAGGGGAGCAAGGGCAGGTCAGAAGAGGTCTGCCACGCCATGTGGGTCACCTCCCTGGCTGGGAAGGAACTCGCAGTGTAGTGGCTTCAGAGAACTTCATAATGCAGTACTTTAACCCGTTGCTCCACCAAGGAGAGCCTGGTTTGGTCTTATATTTAAGCAGAGAAATGAAAGAAACATACCTTGCTTCTGCCACAAGCCTGCAAAATGGTAGATATCCAATCTGCTCTGGAGAACATTTTTCCTGAAGTTCCTCAATAACTTTTTTTTTTTAATAATCTGTAAACATGTTAATTACTCCTTTCACTTTGAATAATGCCATTTTTTGGATATTACTCAGTATATGGGAATTGAAAAAACTAATGTAACATATGTAGTTAAAGAAAAAATTTTGTGATAGGTAAAAGGTCAATAACCAAACCCCCACAAACACTCCAGAGTCTCTAATTTAACTTTTCCTTGTTTTCTCAACGGTAAATAAGAAAGAGCACTTACATATGATAAAGGAAGAAACATAGAGTTAAAAACTTTGGATAGAGAAGTAGAAAACCCAAATGCTGATCCTGTTTTGTCACTAACTTGTTGCATGGATTAGAATTAAACCACTTAATTTTTCTGCTTCAAAGTTTTTCATCTTTATTTAGGAGACTGAATTAATAAACTCTGACTTTAAAGTCTAAAATATATGCTGTTTAGGAATAAAGTCTAGATAGACAATAATAACTCTACCCTAAATAATATATAAGTATCTTTTTAAATAAGCCTTGGTGAGGGAAAATTTAAAAATAGAAGATACGTGTTAGAATTAAGTTCTGTAATTCAATACATTCTTTATAAAATATTTATGGATTTGACTGAAGGGCTATATTGGGCATATTATATAGAACATAAATACGAATTAAATGTAAAAAAATTAAGAATGAAAAAGTGAGCCCTATGAAGACCAGCAGGTGGCATAAATAAGCATAAATAATTTATTTAACCAAAACTGCCAAGTTATATATTGTAAAAGATCTCTTCTGTGAACTTTTTCCATCAAAAATTTTTCTTTAATATTTAGTAGAAAATTCCCAATTCAAGCATCCTAAAAGATAACTCAATATTGTTCTAAATACAAAATAAAATAGCAGTAGTGATGGATCTCACAGATACCAATCTGAAGCAAGATGTAAACTATGTACCCAAGTCTATCATTCAGTGGAAACTCAAAAGACAGCATGTAATGAGATTAGCTAACTAGACACTCTACCCTGGACACTTCGGCATCTCTGAAATGGGAGGAGTATGCTGACATCAGAGACTTACAAGAATAATGTCTTCAAAAACTATGTGGGTGTATACTTGCCCCAGCAAATTCCTCTGCAAGAGCAACATAAGGCCAGTCCTCCCTTCAAATACAGCTAGAATGTTGGTCTCAACATTTAACCTTCACTATGTGCTAACAAGTGTCCAAGTCACTAACCTATCAGATACCTGTTGGCTTCCTTGATCTAAAATAGGTTATTTTCTCAATTCACCAATATCCCATGATGAAATGACAAACAGGAAATATTTGTCTTCACTTGCTTGTGTACATGCTCCTGTTAAAATATTATAGCTCTCATCAAGAGAGGTGTGTGCCAGAGAAGCAGTCAAATAGGGGATAGGCTTTGAATTCCATTAAAAGAAGAAACTTGTCAAATATAGTCCTGCAGGTAGATATTAAACAAATAATCATACAGGTAATTATTACAGATATTATCAGTAGCACATACTATAATGCCAGGGAAGAAGTCTATGAAGCCAAATATGTCATTAAGACTTCATCTAAGAACAGAGCTTCCTGAGCCCCACTGGCCAGGGATCTCAGACTTATCACTATGAGTTAGAATCTAGCACAAATTATACCAACTATTAATAATGTTCATCTCTGTAAAGTGATTATATAGAGTGTCTATTTTATGTCTTCTATTGGATCTTTAGTACCTAATTTAGTACTTTATATACAGTGGGAGCTAAATAAATACATGATGAATAAATGCTTCTCTGTTGATGTTTAAATTGCTTAAAATGAGCTTTTGAAATTGTAAAGAAAATAAAGGTTTTTTTGGCACAGAGTAAAAATCACTCTTCTAGAGAATTTTTCCCTAAGTGAAAACATTTTTTTCTTCCAGTCTTTATTTGACTAAATTTTATTTTTGAGGGCAAATATGATTCAATATATGCAAGCTTGACAAAACACACCTAACTTGGAGCATCTAATTCAGTTATGTGAACCACCAATGACTCATTTCAGAAACATCCATGCTCCACAATTACTGTACTATTTGCTTTCCTGCAGACTCCTTGCACACAGCAAGGTGCGAAGCATCACCTCACACAGTCCTGGTCCCTTCCCTACTTTAGTCAGGAAGGAATTTTGAAAGTCAGAAACTTTTTCTTGAGTGAGACACTCACTGTGCAACTTTGTGTTTCTTGCAGGCAATCCTCAGCTTACATCTCAGTTAGACAAAAGATTAATTGGAAGGTAATTGGAGTGAGGCATTATAGAACAAAGTTTTTTTAAACTATGTTATGAATAATGATTGAGTTCAAGACCACCCCACAAAATTTTGGATTCTCACATAATATAGTTGAAACCACTCCAGTTTTAGTGCATAAGTATAGTAATCACTTGGTATGTATTTGCTGAATGAATGAATGGTCATAGTGCATCTCAGCAAGAAGAATATAGAGACTGAGACCCAGTCTCACTTTTCACCTGCCCCAGTGCCATCTTCTCTGTTCCCCACACCTTACAGATATTGGGACCTGCAGGCACTCATAAGTTGAGTGTTAGTAATGTGGAAGATGCCTGCATTGGTGTCTCAGAAACAGTCCTTCTAGTTGAAAGTAACTTAAGGGAACTTACTTCAGAGGTATCTGCCTGTTGGTGCTCATCTGCCTGTTGGTGCTCATACTTCCAGTGAAGGCAGTTCTCAAAAAAGGAATTTTGTGGACTAGAAACATATGAGGTATCTAATGTATGTGGTGCTTTGGAACTTTAGACCTTTTTTTAGTTTAGACTCATTTGATGGTAAGGAATTGAGGTTCCCTAAAGTTAGCTAAACTAGAACGGGATTTATGTATTTATTTATTTTCTTCTTCTTTTTTAAAAAATAATATAATAGCTTATTTTTACATCATTTTGTGCCTTTTTCCATCTCAGTTTTGATCCCTGTGGGCTTCCCATCACCAAATTACCCGAGTGCCATCATCATAGTGCAGTGTACTCCCCCCCACCCCATTTTCGAACCCATTCCCCACGCCACCCCTGTAAAATGTCTCTGGTATATAGTTGTTCATTATTACTATTATTATGTTCTCCCCAGATCCTTTATACTCCTGCCATGAGTGAAACCATCCAGTATTTTTCTTTTTCTTTCTGGCTTATTTCACTAAGCATGAAGGGATTTATTTTAAGGAGTGACAATAAGTCTAGCTTTAATCAAAGAGGAGTCTCCAGTGGGTTTGCTGTACTTAGTATGATGAGTGATTCTGGGCAACCCAACAGGTGAATCAGTTGTGGCCTAAAAGGGCAGGATGCGGGGTCATGGGGAATAATTCACAGCTATTTTTTTTTTTTAAGATTTATTTATTTGTGCATACAGAACTGGGGTACAGACCAGAGG
>NW_004567132.1:7518081-7563772 GCF_000260355.1 Condylura cristata | reverse complement strand
AACTCATGCGGAAGCGGCTTTAGCTTCTCAGTGCTGTGCTTTACCCCGCTGCGCCACCAGGGAGGGCCCTAATTCACAGCTATTTAGAAAAAGGAGCTGTTGGAATCCCTTAAATATATATTGTATATTTTGAATCTGGCTTTAAAAACCTGGTTACTATTTAAAACTACTGACTCAGGGTCGACTCAGGATCGACCCTGCGTGATATCCAGAATAAGTTTCTCCTCAGGCGTATACAAATATGTGTATACATACTCAGCAGATATAATGCCCAATACAATAATGTTGCCCTCAGACCCTTAATAGTTTCAGGCTTGCCCATTTCAGTTTGGTCAGAATATAAATTATACCATTATGACCTTAAAAATGGGTGACTAGGGGTGATATGATGGTTTGAGACTTAAGGGGACTGCACATAAGGGGGAAAATCTAATATTGCACAAAAATGAATAACAATGTAAGGAAATAAAAAAGTTTAATCAATTAAAAAATTATGTACTATTTTTTGTTTCAAATTATGTAGCTGCTGTAGTTAATAAAGTATAAATTCACTGGGAAAAAATGGGTGACTATAGTGAAATTTTAGTCAGTGTGACAAATACAGCTCTAAGAATATAAAGGAGTATAAAATAATTTGGATAAAGTGAGAGAGGCAGAAAGTGAAGAAAAGGTGGTAGGGTCCTTCCTTGTAATTGAAGAGTTTGACCATCATCAACAGTTCCTGGGGACTTTGGATATCTGCACAAAATTGGTGCAAAAACGCAGTCCTGGGCCTTACAGACTTGTTCTCCTCTCCTTCCTGGCCCAAGGCCTCTCCCACAACCATGATCCAATAGATCCTCAGTCCATCTAAGAAGCGTCCTACCTTGATCCCTTTTTTGTATTTGTTGGAGCCAGAGGTACAGGAGCAGTGCTGTATGTCTACATCTGGCTTTTTTCAATCCAGATGTCAGTTGGGACAGAAAGAATAACCCAGATCTCTGGAACAAAGTGGGTCACAATGAGCAACATAAGCTCTACTCAGTGAATGTAGATTATAGCAAACTAAAGAAAGAATTTCCAAATGTCAAAAGGAAATATTTCTCTATAAAACTGCCTAAAATACAGGTCTTCCAGAAGCTATCTGCAAAAGTTTCCACTTAACCAGGAAATATTTCTCCTTTAAATACATGAAATCATGTTGATGTATTGTGTTGGAGTTATAATAATTAATAAGTTTAAATCATGTTGAAGTGTTGTTTGGGGATTATAATAAGTATCTGAAACTTGGAAAAATAATTTCTGGGAAAGCTAGTCCCTCTGTTGTCCTTGGAAGGAACTCTAAGAACCTCTTTAATTTGTCCTCTTTTCTGAATTCAGAAAAATGAAACTGAGTCATTCAAAAGAGGTGACTAGATAAGTTGTCCTGTTTTTAAAGCTCTCCTGGGACTGAATCTTTAAATCTTCCTTCTTAAATTCCCCAGACTCCCTCCTCCCTCATAGTAAAACAGTTTTTCTTTCCTCCATTCAGCTAAGTTTGTCTTTCCTGTGTGCTTTTACATTTATCATTAACATTAAAAAGCTCTGTATACTAAATAGAGATAACTTGATATATTATAAGTGTTACCTACAGTATTAAACCTCATAATTATGACTTATTATTCTGTGATTTTTAGAGAGAGCTGCTGCATTTGCAGTGGAAGTAGAAGTTCTTGCCCTAGCCCTAGCTAGTGTTATTGTGTTTCAAATATCAGCTGAATCTTCTACCAGTGAAGAGTGAGATAGTCAAAAGGGGAACAGATACATCCCATGTACAAGAAGAGCTTGGCAAGTCATTTTGCATTTTTATTCATTCATTCAGCAAAAATCTTGAAAGAGCTACTACTGCTGGGCACCATGCCAGATGCTGAGGATGTGGTGATGAGTACATTAGACAGAGTTCTTGGGGGAGAGACAGACATTAATAATCATACAAATAATTAACTTACTACAGATTGTCTGAGAGCTGGGCAGAAGTATATGTTGTAGTGGGCAAGAATGACAGGAGAATCCAGTTGAGGCAGGGAATACAATGGCCAGGAGGGCTCTGAGGAAACAACTTCTCAACCAAAACTGAAGGACAAGCTGCAGTTAGCTAGAGGAAGTCTAAGGGGAGCAGCATTCTGAATGGTGGGAACAGTAAGTGCCAAAACCCTGAGACTGCAAAGGACTAGACATGGCCAAGGAATTATAATAGGCCCATATGTTGTGTAGTATGCAAAAGCAAGAGTGGTTTAGAATGAGATAGCTACTCAATTCTTATCTTTTTTTTTTACATTTATTTATTTATGCATACAAGAACTGGCCAGAGATGTGGGAGTGGGGAGGTGAGAGAGTTCACCAGAGACAGAGTGGGGAGCAGAACAGGCAGATCCACTAAAATACACCGCTAAGCAGAAAAGCTGGCAGACAGGAAAAGTCTGTTGTGCCATGTGGGTCACCTCCCTGGCCAGGGGTCAAAGCTAGCTGTGCTGCAGTAGCTGCTGATCGCTTTATAGTGCCAAGACTTAACCTTGTGCCACCAGGGAAGCCCTCCATTCTTACCTTTTTTTTTTTTTTTTTAAGATATATGTATTTATTCATACCAAACTAGTGTACAAGCCAGAGGTGAAGGAGTGGTGAGAGGATTCAGCAGAGACAGAATGGGGTGCAGAACAGGCAGATCAACGAATTACACTTCTAAGGGCAGCAGTGAGTGGGTCAGAAGAGGTCTGCCATAGCATAAGGGACACCTTCCTGGCCAGGAATCAAACTCGTGAAGTGGCTAGCTTCGTAGTGCTGTACTTTAACCTGTTGTGCCACCATGGAGGGCCCCCATCCTTATCTTTGATCTGAAAGTTTATTATAAGGAATCTAATCCCTGCAGCTTTCTTTTTATTTTAAGAGTTATTTATTTATGCATACAGAACTGAGAGTACAGGCCAGAGGGATGAGTGGTGAGAGAATTCACCAGAGACAGAGTGGGGAGCAGAATACACTGCTGAGAGGAGCAATGGGCAGGTCAGGAGAGGTCTGCTGCACCATGTGGGTCATCTCCCTGGCTGGGGATCAAACTCATGCTGCAGTGGCTACAGATAATGTGCTATACACATAAGTTACACACTGCAAGCTACATACTTTTTTTATATTGATTACATGTGAGTCAAACAAAACATCATTGCAATTAATTTCACTGGTTTCCTTTTAAATATGGCTACTAAAAAATTTGAAATTACATATATGACCTGTATTATATTTCTGTTGGACAATACTGCTCTTAAATTTTTACTAATATATGAAGGATAACTGCTTTACCATGGACATGGGGGAATTTTAGAAGGGAGATTTAAATATTTCAGTCCCAGGACAGCTTTAAAATCAGAACAAGTTATCCAGTCACCTATCTTGAGTGATTCAGTTTCATTTTTCTGAACTCAGAAAAGAGAACAATCTATAGAGGCTCTTAAGTTCCTTTCCAAGGACAATAGTATACACTTACTTTCAGGTGTTAGTAGGTGCACAGAATCTTTGAAAGGGCTGGAGGAGCAGGTTCTAGGTGGAGTTTCTAGGAACTTCACACTGCCAGGAAATCACACTGCTGCTTCTGTGTGAGCAAATGGTCATGCCACCACAGGAAGCTATTGTCCATCAAGCGTCTTGCTGTCTTTGCCATTTCTATGCCAGAAATATGGATAATTCTCTCTTGACTCAATTCTGAATTTCAAGTCTCATGCCAAAGCATCTGATTCTGATTATATTTTCAATATCTAGCTGCAAGAGACTCTGGAAAATGCAGTTTTTAGTGGTCTACCTTTTGTGATAAAGCAAAGAAACTAAAAACAATTTCCCTGAATATTGACAGAGTCAACCCATAAGCTCTAATATAGGGGCAGAAAGAATATTTTCAGTGACACCAAAGTGATAAAAGGAGCTTGGTACCTCCAACTGGGTTGGAGTACAACAATCTGGTGAGGTAAATAGAGGTATCGTGAATATGAAAATATTTTTCTGGGGGCCCTCCCTCGTGATGCAGTGGGTTAAAACACAGTACTGTGAAGCTATCCAAAGCCACTGCAGCACGAGTTCGATCCCCACCCAGAGATTTGACCCACATGGTGTGGCAGACCTTTCCTGACCTGCCCGCTGCTCCCCTCAGCAGTGTTTTTCAGTAGAACTGTCTGTTCTGCTCTCCGCGCAGTCTCTGGTGAATCCTCTCACTCTCCCACACCTGTGGCCTGTACCCCAGTTCTTTTATGCATAAATGCTCCCCTTAGCATTGTGTTTCAGTAAATCTGCCTGTTCTGCTCCCCATTTTATCTCTGGTCAATCCTCTTCTCCACCACCCCCCGCCCCGCACTCCTAACTTATACCCCAGTTCTTCTACACAAAAATAAAATTTTTTAAATAGAAAAAAAGGAAACATTATACTAAATGAAGATGTCCAGTCACAAAAGATCTCATAGTGTATAATCCTGTTTATATGAAATGTTGAGAGCAGCCCAAATCTATCAAAGCAAAAAGTAAATTAATCACCTTCAGTTTGAGGAAGTGATGGGTAAATTAGCAAGTGGTAGCTAATGGGTGCAGTTTTTCTGGGATAATGAAATGTTATAAAATAGGTGAACAACTCTGTGAATATACTGTAAGTCATTTAATTGTGTGCTTTAGTTGGATGAATTGCATATTTGCATTAAATGTTAACAAAGCCTTTTAAAAATGAAATTTCAGTTTTCTGAAATGAACAACCAAGTGGATTAATGTACAATTTATTGAGATCGAGGCTTCCTTTTCCAGTAACATAGCAGGCAGTGTATCCAGACTGACCCTCTTATTAAAAACAACCAAAATTATCGGCTTCTATATTACAATCACCTTCTTAAAAGTAACTTGCGGCCCTCGCTGGTGGCGCAGTGGGTTAAAGCACTGCATTAAGAAGCTTAAGCCACTTCCGCATGAGTTCGATACCCGCCTGCCCCGGAGGAGATCCACATGGCGTGGCAGACCTCTCCTGGCCCACCCGCTGCTCCCCTCAGCAGTGTACTTCGTCGATCTGCCTGTTCTGAACCCCAATCTGGCCCTGGTGAACCCTCTCACCCTCCGCATCTCTGGCCTGTACCCCAGTTCTGTATGAATAAATAAATAAATTTTTTTTAAAAAGTAACTTGCAATATAGCAAGGAAAATATCATGCTAAAATCTAAGTCAAGGTATGAACCAAAAGAGGTAAGCATTAAAAGAAGATGTTTTGGCATATAAAGGTTAGATTGTTGTGTACTTGAAGTAAATAATCATTACTACTGCTTTCTACCATGAAAAATAAAAAAATAAGATAAAGAAGAAAAAGGTAAGCTGACCTAAGACATGTGTCTTTGGGAAAACTGGAGATGTGGTTTGGACTTTTATATAACCCCTAAGTCAAGCAGAATTCATTCTCCTTTCCAGATTTTCCTCTTTATTGTACAGATAAACACAGAGCCCTGTTATCCTACCCAGGTTTGCTTTCCACTAGGCTTCTTTACAGAACAAGGCCCAACAGTGGCTCAGGTTGCTTTCACTCTACCCTGAACAATTATCAAGCAAACTCGTTCTCCACATTTCCCTGTCCTAGTCCTTTCTGAAGCCAGGGAACTGTTACAAATCCTGGGCTTGGGGCTGTTTCTAGCACACCTCCAGAAAAACCATCTGCCTGTTGGTGGTCCTTATTAAGTTTGATCATTGGAAAAGAAAAAGGAAAAACTTTCATGGTTTCTTTTGCCCCAAATATGATTCCCCTGTCTCCTAGGCCTTTCTTCTACAATAAGCATCAATTTCACTTACATCCTGCCATAGTTTACTCTATCCTATGTTAACTGTGTAGCTATGCATGAATTATAAATCAGAAAGCATTAGATACTTAGGTTACTTGCACAATGGTTTTTACTTTGGAATGTACTTAGAGTGAAAGACAAATGCCCGCTGACCCCAAGTTTATTTTTTCAGCTGGTGATTGAAGTTCTGGTCCAGTTATAATAGATGGGAATGCCAATGTCTTTGTGCATTTGCAGCTTTATTACAAATCTTGCATTGCATAGGAGTCATATTTCTACTCTCAGCATGTAAAATAAAAGTAATTTTCATGTCTGTGTTTCCAAAGTAAATATCAGTGTGTTTGTCTGCCTCCCCCGCCCCAACCCCTACCTCCATGACATAGAGCTTTTAAAAAGAAAAGACATGAATATGGAAAAAAAAGGTTTCCAAAGTTCTGGAGGCATATTATTATGAGGCTTTTTTAAATTGTAAATTATTTAAAGTCTATAATCTGCAACCACTCTTCTGTTTATAGTATCTTATACACACTAAACTGAGTAATAATACTCCTTTTTATGTATCATTTAATAAATATTGATTGAGCACCTACTGTGAGCCAGGTATTAGAGACTACAAAATCAAGATAGGCAAAATGAGGTTCTTGCCTTCATGTCACCTCCATGTGTTTGGATTCAGGAGATAAATGGAAAATAAGTCAATGAACAAAGTAATTTCACATTGAGAAAAATTAACAGAAGTAAGTAACTGCTAAGCAGGGTGGCCTTAGATAGAGTGGTGAGGGCAGGCCTCTCTCATCTAGAACTTACAAAGAAGGTAGCCATGCAAAAAACCTGAAGAGTTGCAGGTATAAGAAACAGTAAATGCAGAAGCCCAAGGACAAAAGGTTTTTAAAGAATCCAGAATGGAGCTGGTAATGTAGGAAAAGACCAGATCATGAAGGATCTATGAGATGATTTTTAGCAAGGGAATGGCATAAAATTTATATTTTCATTTGTATTTTTATTAAATTATCATAGCTCACTTTGACTAGTGTAGGGAATGGATGGGAGGGCTCTGAGGGCTAAGACAGGAATATGGTCTGAGTTTTGTTTTTTTTTATGAGTTTGGCGTTTTTGTGAGAATTATGTGAGATGTGTGTTAGCTTTAAAATATGTTTGCAAATTCTTCAACACACTTCCCTCCAAAATATGGAACTGAAATTATCTTTCTTTAATTATAGGTAGGTTTAGTGCTTAACATAGGATATGACAGGAGTGATACTGTCTTAATTAAAATTAGGACATAAAAGACATTCAGGACATTTTATCTGGGGAAATTCAGATGCCTTTTTGTAGGGACACTCAATCCTTCAATAAATAGATCCATGCAGTTAGGAAATGAGGCCAACAACTCAGTGAAGAAACCTTCTTGGAAGTGGATCCTTCCCCAGTCAAGCATTCAGATGACTGCAATCCCTGCCAATATCCTAATAGAAACTTTCCAAGAGACCCTGAACCAGACCAATCTGCTAACCTATTCCAGAATACCTTACCACAGAAGGAGAATGAAAGAAATACCTTGAGGTCTTTTTCTTGCCCTACAGTCTTTCACTTAGTATATTCTATTTGCCAAATCTTCTTGAAAGTTGGCTAGCAAAGGAGTCTTGGAAATGAATGTCATTTCCAATGAAACAGAACAGACCAGAAATGGGTGAGGACTGGATCTGACAAAGCAAAATTATATGTTCATAATTACATATTTATGTGCATGCATATGTATATTATATAAATACATAGGTATATAGACATAAAATGATAGAGCAAATGCTGAAATGACCAGACCAGCATACACCAAAAAAGAAAGGCTTTTTTTTTTTTTTAAGATTTATTTGTTTTATACATACAGAACTGGGATACAGGACAGAGGTGCAGGGACAGTGAGAGGATTCACCAGAGATAGAGTGGGGAGCAGAACAGGCAGATGTACACTGCTGAGGGATGCAGCGGGCAAGACAGGAGAGGTCTGCTGCACCTTGTAGGTCACCTCCCTGGCCGGGGATTGAACTCTTGTTGAAGTGAACTTTCATAGTGCTGTGCTTTAATCTGTTGTGTCACCAGGGAGAGCCCCCCAAAAGAAATATTTTAAAATTTTGTAAGTTTAAAATTGATAAGAACATTTGTTAATATATTGGTAGTCTGCAATATGTTAAAATTTAGTATGTGGCATAACTGAATGTGTATATAGTATTTTTTTTTAACTTTTACATAAACTTCTTCATTAGGGACTAATAATTGGATCATCAATCAAAATACTTACCCTGGCCTCACTGGTGGTACAGGGTTAAGTCTCAGTGCTATCAAGCTTGAGTTTGATCCCTGGCTAGGGAGCTGACCCACATGGCGCAGTAGACCTGTCCTGCTTGACCCTGTCCTCTCCTCAGGAGTATATTTCAGTGAATTGACTTGTTCTGCTCCCATTTTGTCTTTGGTGAATCCCAGTTCTTTTATGCTAAAGATACTCAAGAGTACACATACTCACTGACACAGAAATTGTACTTCTAAGCATTTATCATAGGAAAATAATCCTGGGTATCCCAAAAGATTTTACCACACACACATAAAAATTCTGAAGTGGGAAAATCAGCTAGTGAAGCCAAGGGATACCCATAACATGGGGTGCTAAGCAGCCATCAGAAATGACTTAAAGAAAGAATAATTGTAGGACAGGGGAAAATATTTAATTATATTAAAAAGGGAAATGTGTAGGTTATAAAACAGTAAATATCACAATTTTTAAAAGCTCACTAGTACATAGTTGCAAGACTGAAATGATTTACACAAGTGTTCATTCAGGTGGTAAGATTAAGGAGTGTTTTAATTTTTTTCCTCTTGTTTATTTGTGGGGATTGCTAAAGGACAGAGAAAATACCATTCATTTGCAGTCAGAACCACTCGTCTACCTGGGTCTCTGAGAAACCCTAACCCCTCAAGTTTTAGACCCTTTCAGAAGTCTTCCCTTCCCAGAGTTCATGGAAGTAAGGCTTGTTCTACATATTCTCAATCCTGTAGTTCCACCACCAACTACTACTCAGAAAGAAAACTTTGTACTCCAAGTTAGATAGAAAAATCTCTATTCATGCTGAACTGCCATCAGAAACCTGTCATAATAACATTGTTGAAGAAATATTCCAGATTTCCCAAATAAATGTTTGAAGGAATCAGTTCCTCAAAACTAAAGTTATTACCCTCAATCTAGGCAATTTAACTGCATTGCTTCCAAATAGATATTATGAGTTTTTGCTTTGCAGGGCACACAGCTCTAATTATATGGAAACAGTGCACCTAGGAGCTACATGGCAACCACCCTTCAATTGGAGAGTAATTGTTGTTTCCTTTCTGTTATTGAAACCATAGTCACACAATTAAATATTCATGGTGTAAATACTATAGTAACTAATCTGTTAAATCTCTGGGCAGTTTTTGTTAGGTATAGATGCCTGGGAAATGGAAATGTTTAATCATAAAAATTTTAAGCCACAATTTTCTCAAGCTAAAGGATTTCAAAACAAAAAGAAAAGTACTAAGACCTTACATAGCATCTAGCTAAAAAGCTGAACTGTCTGTTTTTTGCTTCAGGAAAGTATAAAGCATTAAATACTCAGCTTTGGAGTCATTGGAACCAGAATGTTAGTCAATACTGATAATTCTGCAAATTTGCTCAAAATAAAAGCTACCCCAACCTATGAAATAGGATCAATCAAAACTGATTTTACAATTGGGGTGATTACTACTTAAGCCTGCCACTGGAGCTTTCTCCCTAAACCATATTCAGAGAACTCCTAGATCTCTGGATATTTATTATTCAACCAATGTTAGTATTAATATCCTATTAAAGTGTCAGGTAAGGAGATTGCTATAGAATTTTCTTGATGCCTTCAATTGCCTTATACAGTGCTAAGCACAGAATTGAAGAGTCCCAAATTGAGAAATAATGCAAAATTCTAAGATCTCTGGCATAAGTTTCCTGCCAGTTGTCTCAGCCACTGATTATATTAAGAAGTTAATTTCTACTCTCTGGGTTTTTGGAGCTAGCAGAACTAGAATTTTTCTGTCAAATCCAGTCTCTGATTTTTATATCTCAGGCAGGCAGTGTAAATTTATAGGGAACTGAACTTTGCAGAAAAAATTGCACCGCACACTTCTGAGATAAGGGACTAGAAATCACTAATTCTGATACTTTCAGAGTTTACAATCAAGTTAAGGATTAAGAATTTGGTGGTGCTGGGCCCTTCCTGGTGGCGCAGCGGATTAAAGCACAGCACTGAGAAGCTAAAGCCACTTCCGCATGAGTTCAATTCCCGCTTTCCCCGGAGGTGACCACATGGCGTGGCAGACCTCTCCTGACCCGCCCGCTGCTCCCCTCAGCAGTGTGCTTCGTCGATCTGCCTGTTCTGCTCCTCACTCTGTCTCTGGTGAATCCTCTCACCCTCCACATCTCTGGCCTGTACCCCAGTTCTGTATGCACAAAAAAAAAAAAAAGTTATGACTACTAACTTGCACCTTAGTTCTTTAACTGAATGTGAAGATTATAATAACTTTGGAGATTCTGTATATAGTATATTAGGCCTTCCTTATTTTTTTTTAAAGATTTATTTATTTATTTATTTATGCATACAGAGGTGAGGTACAGGCCAGAGGTGCAGGGATGGTAAGAGAATTTAGTAGAGACAGAGAGAGGAACAGAACAGGCTGACTGATGAAGTACACTGTTAAGGGATGCAACGGGCGGGCCAGGGGAGGTCTGCCATACCATGTGGGTCACCTCCTGGGTTGGGGATGGAACTCGCACTGAGGAGGCTGCAGCTCACTTGCAGTGCTGCATTTTAACCCACTGTGCCACCAGGGAGGGCCGGCCTTCCTTATTTTTATAATATAATTTTCTAATAAGAACTTAGGGCCTCCGGGCCACCCTGGTGGCACAACGGGTTAAAGTGTAGCACTATGAAACTATCTGCAGCCCCTGCAGCACAAGTTTGATCCCCAGTGAGGGAAGTGACAGAAATGGCATGGCAGACCTGTCCTGATCTGCCCATTGCTCCTTTCAGCAGTGTACTTCTCAATCTGCCTGTTCTGCTCCCCTCTCTGTTTCTGGTGAATCCTCTCACTTCCCCTGGACCTCTGGCCTGTATCCCAGCTCTGTATGCATAAATAAATAAATCTTTAAAAATTAAAGAAAGAAATTAGGGCCTCCCTGATGGCCTGGGGTTTTAGTCTCAGCATCATCACCCTAAAGGCTCAACGTGATGGCCTGGGTCTGAGTTCCATACCGGGCCACAGACCTGACCCAAATGGTGTAGCAGACATTCCTGTTTTGCTGGCTGTTTCCTGTAGCATTGCGTTTCAGTACATCTGCCTGTCTGCTGCCTGTTCTATCTCTAGTGAATCCACTCAATGACCCCCCACACACACACACATGTCTGGCCTACACCCCAGTTCTATGCAAAAATAAACAAATAAAATCTTTAAAGAAAATTAGTCACATGGCTTAATTTTTTTTTAAAGATGTATTTATTTATACATACAGAACTGGTGTACAGGTCAGAGGTGGGTGATAGGATTAACCAGAGATAGAGTAGGGAGTAGGACAGGCAGATTGACTGAAATACACTGCTGAGAGGAGTAGCAGGCCGGTCAGGAGAGGTCTGCCATAACATGTGGCTCACCACCCCCTAGGTAGGGATGAAACTCATGCTGAAGTGGCTGTGATAGCTCCATAGTGCTGTGCTTTAACTTGCGCCACAAAGGAAGTCCCACATGGTTCAAAATTAATTGCAAATAATTTAAAAGTTTCTATATTACCCTTATCACTAATTCCTAACCTATCCCAGGTAGGTCCCACATGGCTCAAAATTAATTACAAATAATTTAAAAGTTTCTATATTACCCTTACCACCAATTCCTAGCCTATCCCCAAGAACTAACTTTACTATTTCATCTTAAATGGCTTTTCAGAATCTCTGCTATTAATGCTTATAACCCAATGCATCTTCTTTTATTTCCCGTATTTTCATACAAAAGGCAAAGTACTACATGTAGTCTATACATCTTCATTTTTTCAGTTAGTATTTTACCTTTGCAGAATTTTAAAATTCCAAGTTGTAGGCAACTCTTTTACTTGTAATAGTTTAATGGCATTCTGTTGCACACTATACAATTTGCATGCTCTTACAATGCCATAGTAAGTTAACTTGTACTTGTCTAATTTCCACATATGCAAGTATTCGTAGGATAAATTCCCTTATGAGAAGTATGGATCAACAGATATCTGTGTTTGTAATTTTGATTGATATTCTCAAATTACCCTCTATATGGAATCTTAAAAGTTGTCATCACACACACACGGAATAATAACTGTTTATGGTAATGGATGCTAACTGGACTTGCTGTGATCATTTCACAAAATATACATTGAGTCATTATGTTGTAAACTGAAATGAATAAAACATTGCATGTCAACTGTATGTAGATGTTTTAATAAGTGAATCTCTGAGAGAGACAGTAGAAGGTCTTGAACCAGACCTCTAGTACAGCATCATTTCCATCATGTTTTAATATTTGGAATTCAGGGGAAAGGGACATAATCTTATCTCTTGATGAGATAATTATTAAAGAATCTAGTACATGTTTTAAAAGCATGACATCCTTCTAGATAAAGTAAGTTCACTCTTCACCTCCTGCAGCCAACCTGCCCAAAAGAATCATCTTTACCTTCTGTCTCTCCCTGGAGGAAACCTATATTGCACAGCAGACCTCTCCTGTCTAACATGTTGCTCCCCCTCAGCAGTGTATCTCAGTAGATCTGCCTGTTCTGCTCCTCACTTTGTCTCTGGTGAATCATCTCACTCCCCACACCTCTGGCCTACCCCCAGTTTTATATGCATAAATAAATAAAATAAATCTTTAAAAACATATGTTTATTATGTAATTTAGTTGATAGTTCTTTGTTATAGTGGCTTGAACTGATTAAACAGATATTAAGTATCCAGCCCAGAATTACCCAAGTAACAAATTGTACCCAGTAGTAAAACCAGGAATCAACCCAGGCAATCTGGCTTTAGCATCTAAATGTTTAACTACCCTATGACTAAGTGAGTTACTTTCTGACAGTTATAATATTCAGGGTTACTGTGAAGTTTAGGTAAAACCTGCCAAAGAAGAAATGGAAGTAAGTGGAATCCTCTACAAATCTTCAAGGAGATTTTTCTGGTTGGGGAATTGCTCTTTGCTAATGATTTACCACAGAAATGTCTGTGTTCTGAACTATTCTTGACAAAAACAAAAACCATACAGCTTATGTAAACTAAGATGTTAGTCTATATTTCAGAGTTGATGATTTTTTTTTAATATCAAAAAGCTATCTGCAGATGATACCCACCCATGGCAGGGAGAGTGCTGCCAGGATACCTTCCTTTAACAGAAGCCAAAGTGAAGAGGTAAAAGACCTCGTAGCCCAAGGTCCTTTGGGGAATGACATAGACTGATTTAGTTGATTCAGTAGAACATCAAGTCAATGTATAAATCTGATGAGAGCTGAACACCTTCTCTGCAGCCGGAATTTCCAAACCATAGTAAAGCCCAACTAAAATGGATTTTCCTGTGCTAATCTTTCTATTTATTTATCGAAAGTTCGAGAGTTTAGTTCAAGAAAAGGTCTAGAGGTTTCCTAACCCTTCAGCAACCAGTTACAAGGCATTTATCTGAGAACAAAATTGAGGTGCCTGTCCTCAGGTCCACTTTCTAGAGACAACAACTGCTTCTCCCATCAGCCCATGCATTCTGGTCTGTATAAGCACCCTTGCTGTTCTAGCAACAGATAGAAACCTAGGTGAATTGAATATATTTTGCTCTATCAATCCATCAATCTCAGGCCTGTTAAATATTAATGCCTTCGACAAAGATGACCTTAGGTTCTTCGAGAGGTATCCAGGTAACAGAGTTAAACTACATCGGCAACTAAAACTAATCTAAACTCTTAACTCTTTCTCTCATTCTCTCTCTCACACACACATACACACGCACACGCACACATGGATTCTTTGTCTTTTCTCTGATATCAGAGAAAAGGAAAAGCCCTTCAACTTCTGTATCCTTCCCTAACTAACTCACACACACATACAGAGAGAGAGTGAGAGAGAGGGAAAACTATATTGACAGAGGATAAACTAAAATCGGTTATGTTAAGGCAGTAAGAGAAAATATTCTATTTTTAAAAATATATTTATTTATGAATGAACAACCATATACCAGAGACATTTTGTGGGGGTGGAGTGGGGAATGGGATCAAAAACAGGGGGGGGGAGGGAGGGAAATGCACGGGACTATGGTGGTGGCACACGGGTGATTTGGTGATGGGAAACCCGCGGGGACTACAATCGAAATGGAAAAAAAGAAATGTGCAAAATGATGTAAAAATAAACTTTTGTAATAATTTAAAAAAAATGTATTTTTTTATGTACACAACAACTGAGGTGTAGGCCAAAGGTGTGGGGATGAGCAGATTCATGAAAGACAGAGTGGGGAGAAGAACAGCCAGATCTATTGACATACACTACCGAGGGGAGCAATGGGTGAGATAAGAGAGATCTGCTGGGCCTGCCATGTGGGTCAGCTTCCTGGCTGGGCATTGAACTCATGTCATAGTGGCTGGGCTATAGCTTGATGTGCTGAGAGTTTAACCCTTGTGCCACCAGGGAGGCCCTATCCTATTTGTTAAATTAGTGTTTTAGAAATTTTTTTGAAAGCATGGGCTTTTAATAAATGTGGACTACTAATAGGTATTCTGTGATTAATTTGTTTTAAAATTCCAACAGCACGTTCTATAAAAAGTTGATTTATTTTTAAATTCATTATAACATAAAATGTAACCAACCATTAAGATATGTTATAGAAGAACAGTTAATGACCCAGGATATGTTCAGGATATAATATCAAGTGAAAACAATAAGTATCATACAATACCACTGAATAATTTTTTTTTATGTAGGACAGCATATATATGAAGGACTAACATATTAAGAGTATTTATACCCTTAGATGATGAAATTTAAAGGTGATGTTAATATTTTTAGTGCTAACTTATATTTTCAAAGTTCTACAATGAACATGTATTAGTTTTGTAATAAAATTTTAATTTTTGTTAGTTTAAAATTCAGTTTAATATTTCTAAAAATCAAACTAATTTTCTAAATAGAAACACAAAATAATTTACTTTCTTTTGGAAAACAGCTTGAAAAAACATAAAGACATGAAAATTTGTGTCACTGTGATTTAATGATGGCAAACACTGTTCTAGGTACTGTTATCAGTGCTTTGCCTGGATCATCTCGCTTCACCTACAGAGCATCCCCATGATAAAGGGTTCATTGAGGAGCTCATTTTAGAGATGAGAATGATAATCAGAGAGGACAAGTAAACTGCCCAACACCTCAAAGTTAGGAAAAGGCACAGATCCAGACAGTGTGGTTTCAAAGCCTGAGTACTCACCATGGTTGAATGTCCCCTACCACTCTCCACATCTAAGCAGCTCTGGTCACATCCTCATCTCTCACCTTCAATAGCTGTGGCAAGTTCTGAATCTCTCCTCAAACCCCTGCTTCTCTTCTTCCTTCTCACTGTAAGTAGCTGACTGGATAGCAAAGAAAAGGGAAAGCCTTCAGTTTGTTGTATCCTTTCCTAACTTGTCTATTCTCTCTCAAAAGGAGCAACCCTACATAATTGCAATGTTTGAAATATACATTAAAAAATGTATTATTAATTTGAGCCTCAAATTACCTGAGTGGCCTGTGTTATGGTCAATCCTACCATAAGTTATAGTCAATCCTACCAAGTCCTACCAAGATCCCCAGCTACCTCTCACCTCAAGAAAACACACCAAAACAAAATTTCTCATCCACCTCCAACAACCAATCATGGAACCAGGAGATACCCATATGCCTATCAAACCCACACCTACTCCCAAGGAAAACTGTGTGACAACAAAACCACATTTCCCTTTGCCCTTCACTGCCCTATTTGAAATTGACAGGACCTAGCTTTCACAGCTGGCCTGGAAGATTACTGTAACCCTCATCTCTAAGCTTAGAAGCTATCCATTATTCTTGTCAAATTCCAGCTGCTCTGCAATTGTCTCACTACACAAGGAGACCCCTAATATCTATCATCGTGGGTTACCCTCAGGGATTGTCAAATGCAACCTCTGCCTGACTCGCACCTCTCCCTCAAAACTGATGGTTTATAGCCCAAGGAAAAAGGAATCTTGTCTTGCTGCTTTTGTCAGGGAGGTAGGGAATGTTTAACCTCTCAGAAAAGGATGGGACATGGTAAATACTCTGGGAAAAATAGGGTTCAACTTGCACTAGGGGAAACAGTACCATACTTGTTTTCCACATCTGTTTCTCCTATACTACACATTCTTTGAGAGCAGGAGCTATAACTTATGTGCATATGCTGAGAACAAGCACAAGGCCTGAACAGTTTTACCATGAATGAATAAATGAGCCAACAAATGAAACCATCTACAACAAGAAATAACTAAGCAAACTCTGACACTTCAGCTGCATCAGATAATATATGTTTCTTACAATGAGAAGTTTACATATTGAGTCATACATAGAAATGTGTAGTGAAACCAATTAAGTTCAGAAGATAGAACATTAAATCATTTGTATTCCAATTATAACTATACTAAAATCTATGGACAGACCAAAGTCAAAGCTGGCAAAAAAAATATGGCATCATAAATAGTTTAGAACCTACTATTCAATAAGGGGTTTTTCTATGAATTTACTCAATTTCAAAAGAAATATTTTCTTACAGCTGAGAACCCAGAGGGAACTCAGCCTCTGGAAGAGTGGAATAAATAAATCTGCAGGTCTCAGAATATGAGCTCCTATTAAAATTGGCCTAAGCTAAAAAATTTTCCTTTTAGAGGGTACACTTTTCTATCATGCTACCCATACTCCAATGTAACAGAAACAGTATCTGTTCAATACAAGTTGAAGAAAACCTCTAACCATGTCCTAGCTGTTTTGATCAGAAATGACCAAAAACATGTATTCTCATTCCATCACTCAGTCCTTGTTATTTGCATTTTATATTTGAAATCAGACTTTTTCAAATGTAAGTCTAATTCAAGAACTATAACTTAAAGACCATGTGAATCTCCTGCAAAACTGTTTCCATCACGTTCCTTCCTTAAAGCTCTTGGTGACTCCTGGTTGCCCAATCCAAATACCTCCGTCGAGATGACTCCTGTAGCAGCTGATTGCAATCTGTCCTTCCAGTCTTATCTTTCATTAATCTCTTCTGCTGTAACTGAATTTATCTTTGGTATTTTGGTCATATAAGTGACTGAAGCCTAACTTTCTTTGTAAGC
The DNA here is from genome assembly GCF_000260355.1 of Condylura cristata. Lineage (NCBI taxonomy): Eukaryota > Metazoa > Chordata > Mammalia > Eulipotyphla > Talpidae > Condylura > Condylura cristata. The sequence goes on along the minus strand of NW_004567132.1, from coordinate 7,546,556 downwards.
TCCTTAAGGTTTCCCCAGCTAATGAGTTTTAAATTTCTCCTCTGAATTTCTCTGAATATTTACTTTTTGTAACTTTCTCTGACACGTCATTTTTCTGGCTTGTTTTATTAATATCTTTTAGGTGTGTTCAGTGGTTTTCTAACTAGAGCAATGTTACTACTAAAAATTGAACAAACCAGGAATCTGAGCCTCACCAGATAGGTCAATGGAGCACCAGGTAGATCCAGAAATTCAATTATGTATGCTCCTACTACCCAAGTGGTAGCTTACAATTTCCTTAAATAATGCCATACTCAGTTCCTAGGGCACTGAATCATTCTAACTAGAAGCTCCCAGGGATAATTTATAAGCCAGAATATAATGTTTTATTTTGCAGTGGGAATGGCCATCTGTGTAGACTACTTTCCTTCTAATGAAATTACAGATGAATAACTTCTTAGTAAGAAGAGACAAGGGGGTAGTGGGTGGTTTTTTTATTGCTTCTACTACAAATTACCACAAACAGTGGTTAGCAACAACACAGATTTACTATTTTATAGTTCAGTGGATTAGAAGACTACACCATCTCACTGAACTAAAATCAAGATACTGGCAATGCTATATTCCTTTTGGATACTGTAGGGAAGAACCCGCTTCTTTGCTTTTTCCAGTTTCTAGAGACACCCACATTCCTTTGCTTATGGCCCTCTCTCTATCCCCCAAACCAGCAGTGTTAAATTGCTGATCTCTTCTGTTTGTCTTTCCCACTTTTAAAAACCTTTGTGATTACAGTGAACTCTACTGAATAATCCAAGATAATCCCCCAGTCTCACTGCCTTTATCCCATCTGCAGTCTACTGGCCTGTAATCTGCATATTCTGGTAATTAAAACATTGGCATCTTTAGGAGCTGTTATTCTGCTTGTCAAAAGCAAGTTTTCAGAAAGGTAATTCATATAAAACTAATATAATAGAGGTGAATTTTAACAAGTAAATAATGAAATATTACTTAGTCTTCCATGAGACTAAGGTGATGGGAAATTAATTAACAATTATTGTTAAAGGCATTTATGAGGAGCTTGTAATGTCACAAAGATCTTGGTCTCAGGTTATGTGGTACCTTAATATACACTGGAAGTTAATTTATGGGTTTTTTTTTTTTAAAGATTTATTTATTTACAGAACTGGGGTACAGGCCAGAAATGCGGAGGGTGAGAGGATTCACCAGGGACAGAGCGGGGAGCAGAACAGGCAGATCGATGAAGTACACTGCTGAGGGGAGCAGCGGGCGGGTCAGGAGAGGTCTATCTAGCCATGTGGATCTCCTCCGGAGCAGGGAGCAGGCGGGGATCGAACTCATGCGGAAGTGGCTCAAGCTTCTTTGTGCTGTGCTCTAACCTGCTGCACCACCAGGGAGGGCCAACTTATGGGTATTTTTTAAAAGATTTATTTATTTATGCACTCAAGAGCTGGGGTGTAGGCCAGAGGTGCAGGAGTTGGAAGTGAGACACCGGAGAGGGAGTGAAAATATTCACCAGACACAGAGGGAGGAGCTACTGAAATACACTGCTGAGGGGAGCAGTGGTTGAAATGGGAGAGATCTGCTGTGCCATGTAGGTGAGTCACCTCCCTGGCTAGGGATCAAACTCATTTTGCTGAGGATAGCTTCATAGTGTTGAGGCTTAATCCCTTGAACCACCAAAAAGGCCCCCTTATAGGTAGTTTTAAGAGCTCCTTGAAGTCCTGCCATATTAGATAACCCAGTCCACTCTGAGGTCTTAATCCCTGAACCCCAAAATAGAAATGAAGTTCCTGATACTCCAGGACCCTTCTCTGTTTATGAAAAGCTCTCTTTTCCCCCCACCTCCACTCCATTAATCTTCTAGGCAAGGCTTCTCTCTTTCTTCCCACCTATTCACTGGCTACATATGTATAAAAGACCTGAAGAGCATTAAAATTTAAGCCTCCTTTCATTTTTCTTCTTGTGAAAATTCCCAAGAATGGAATTCTGAAAGACTTAGCCAAAAAAGATCTGTGTGGAGTGGTGTGGGGTGGGGTACTGTAGAAGCTGGAAGTTAGGTTTATATTTGTCATTTACCTGTGAATATTTCTAAAAATGTGTTTTATCTTATATTAGCTAGTTTAAATTCACTGCTTCTTTAAAAATTTGGAGGCATCTAGGTATCTACCCAAAAGATACAAAAACACTAATTCAAAAAAGATACCTGTACCCCATGTTTATTGCTGCTTTATTTTACAATTGGAAAACATGGGAACAACTCAAATGCCCAAAAGTAGATGACTGGATTAAAAAGATGTGGCACATATACACAATGGAATATTACTCAGCAACCAAAAAAAAATAAACACATGCCTTTTGCAGCAACATGGATGGAGCTGGAAATGATCATGTGATCATGCTTAGTGAAATAAGACAGAAAAGGAAAAATACTGTATGGTTTCACTCATAGCAGGAGTATAAAGGACAGGTGAGAAAATAATAATGAACAACTATAGGCCAGAGGCATTTTATGGGGGTGGCATGGGGAGTGGAATCAAAAACAGTGGGGGAAGGGAAGTGCACTGGACTATGGTGATGGCACACGGGTGATTTGGTAATGGGACACCCACGGGGATTACAACTGAGATGGAAAAAGGCACAAAGTGATGTAAAAATAAACTATATTATTTTTTAAAAATTTGGAGACATACCATAGTCTATTAGTATGTATTTTTAAAACAAAGTTAAAATTGAGTATTATGTCTGAAGATACCAACCACTACTTTTGTGCACATGTTTGTATATTGTGCATTTATTTTATCTAAAGTTTTTTATTGTGGAAAAAATATATATATGCAGCACAAAGTTTACTCTTTGGGGGAGGAAGGGATGAATAGGAAGATCACAGAAGATTTTTTAGTACCGAAACTATTGCATATTGTACTGTAATTATGGACACTTACTATACATTTGTCAAAACTACAGAATGTCTGACGTTGAGTGAACTTTAAATTATGAACTTCATATGATAATAAGGTGTTAATATAAGCATTTTATAACACATGACCCACTGTTGGGTGGCCAGTTGATAGTGGAGGAGGCTGTGTATGTATGGGAGGGGGGCAGGCAATACATGAAAACTTGTTTTTTCCTACCCAATTTTGCTGTGAGCCCTGTGAGCCAAAGGTGCTCTTTGAAATGAAGTTAAGGGTCCTCTCTGGTGGTGCAGCAAGTTAAAGTGCAGCACTATGAAGCAGTTCACAGCCACTGCAGCACAAGTTCAATCCCTGTTCAGGGAGGTGAGCCACAGGGAGTGGCAGACCTCTCCTGACCTGCCCATTGCTCCCCTCAGCTGTGTATTTCAGTAGATCTGCCTGTTCTGTCTCTGGTAAATCCTCTCATCCCCCAACCCCCAGACCTCTGACCTATACTCCAGTTCTTGTATAAATAAATAAATCTTTTTTAAAAGGTCACATCAAAAGAAATAATAATAAAATAAAATAAAGTTAATTAATTAAAAAAATTGAGTGTGGCATACCACTAAGGGCATTCTACTCAATACTATATATCAGTATAGTATTTGATAAATCAAAAAATTTCAGGACTGTGCTTTATGATCCTATTTTGTGGAGGCGGGGAGAAGGGGAGGAGGTAGGGAAAGGAAGGGAGAGAGAAGAGAGAGAGAGATAAGCAACTATTACAGGGCAACCAATATGAAATGGGTTGCCTGACTTTGGGTCCTCATCTGTGTGCTTAAAAGTGACTTATAATGAGACTCTCAGCTGCAGGCACACACAAAAGTTAATAAAGGGTTTATTTACAAAAAGGGGAAATGAAGAAAAGAATAACTCAGGGAAAAAGAGAGAGAAAGACCTTGGTGAATGTGTCCTACAATTTCTGCCTAGCTGGGACCCCAATAGCATGCGGAAAGCTGGGGAGAAAGGCCCCCCCCACCCCACATGTCTGGTATATACCAAGCCTGGTTGTTTGACTCCCCCTGTTACAGAGCAGGGAGGCACACCCTCAGGGAGACAAACCCTCCATTACAAGCAGTCCTCCCTTGGGTGGTGGTGACTTTATGGGATTTGTAGTCCTTGGCGTCTTACATCTCTCTGGTCTAGGATGGGGGTGGAGTCCATAAACGTTTGTTTATGGAGTTCCTTCAGGACATCCTTTCACCCCCAGCATAACCAGGATTTTCTTCCAGGGAATGAGTTGGAGAATCAAGAGTGGTGAATATATTTCTTTCTGCATACAGACTAAAATTGTGATATAGGCATATATCTTCTATTTTTTCTCCATGATTATTTAATTATTTAAATGACAAAGGGACTTTTTTTTCTTTGCAAAATATTCTAGCAATTCAGATACATGAAACGTGCTCTGATGTCCCTCCACCCAATCCTACCTTCCTCAGGAGATAAACTCTGATGGTGGTTTATTTGTTTCCTTCTTTTATTATTTTTAGAAATTTATGTAAATCCCTTTAAGCTGCTTGATCTCTGTGTTTATTATTAGTTGTAAAAGTCCCCAGTGGCCACAGAAATACTCTTTATGGGGAAAGGGAAGTTTTAAAACAGGGGAACAACATTATTTGCTATAAACTAGCACAACAACAGGGAAAAACCCCAGACCTTTTTTAGGTCTTGGAGAGCTGGAAAGAGATGTCTTAAGGTGACTGGTCAGTGGCTGGGAGTAGACAAAGAAAGGAAACCCAAAACAATGGGTCACCCCACCCCTGCCCTTCTGGAGGTAGGGCCACTGCAGTCAGTGTGGATTTGGCCTAATCAAAGTAATTTAAGGATCAGAAAGTTGCCAGAGTTAAAATTTTAAGTCATTACTTAGAATTCTAAGGATATGGTTAGAAAAATCAAAAAGTCAATGTCAGATGCTTCCTTGGAACCAAACACAGCATTGAAGTGGAAAGGGGCACTGAAAACCAAAGCCACTTAAATTACTTTGTGGTTTCACAATTATTTGCTATAGGGATTAAAAATAGGCCTATGTTAGAGAATCATTTCATTAAGAAATTTGCTTTCTGTGGCATTATTTGATTATCAGGCTATTCTCCCAAAATATTAATTTATTTCCCTGAGTACTGAAAAAAAAAAAAAAGCTGAATTTTATCCCATTAGGTCAGAGGATATATCTTGAGAGCAGAGAAATTCTCAGTCTGATTTGATGGGAAAAGCTGGAGACTAGGACTCTCATCCTGAACTAACCACCGCGTGATTTCTCACTTAATTGTTCCATGCTTCATTTGTCTTATCTGTAAAATGAGACTGTTGGTGCAAATGATTTCTATCACCCTATGGCTAGAAAATCTATTAGATGAGCACATCAAGTTAATGTAAGACTGTCAAGCTGAATCATACACTCAAAATGAAGTGGAGAGTTGGATCAATTGCATGGATCATTCTGGGGGAAAAAAAATAAATTGAACCTCAATTAGATATATTTCAGGCCAAACTGTTCATTCTGTTTTATTTTTCTGGGGCTGTGAGACCACAATCCTACCTGATGGATCAATGCAACTAACTTGTTTTCACCTATATTTCATGGGCTCCTCAGAGATATAACCACTTACACCTAAAAATACCAAGCATAGTTTTGCTCTATTTGTATTGGGAAAAAAAAAAAAAAGATGTTTTTTCAATCTCAGTGCTGATTAGATCCCACACATAGTGTTTACCACCATTTAGCTACCTAGTGCTTCTCAAACATTAAAGTGCCCATGAGACGGTCACCTGGGGAACTTTAAAAATGCAGATTCTGATTCAGCAGGTCAGGGTGAAGATCATGAGTCTGCATTTCTAACAAGCTCCTAGGTAATGCTGGTGCTACAGTCTGAATCTACATTTGAAGCAGCAAGGGGATAAACCAGTAGCCCTTCACTGTCTTTGATAATCCACTTTTTAAAATGCCTGCTATATTTGATTTAAAAAAAAAAAAAAAACTCCAACAAAACTAATGCTGTTTTCAGATAGTATTTGTGAAATGGAACCAGAATTAAGGTCGTTCCTAAAAGAAATGTGTTGGTTCTAGATGCATGACACTTCAGGTTAGGAAACTTAAAAATGGGATTCATTTTCCTTAACTCTGTAGATAGATTTCTTACACAATAGCACTAAGTATAGATCCTTATTCCAAAAAAGGATACAAGGTAGTTGATTGTGAGGATTATGACATAAGCTATGTGAAAATTCTCAGTCTCTTGCATAGTACTTACAAAATACCTAGACAAAATACTTAAATAAGGCAAATTATATGAAGAGGCACTTTATGGAAGAAAAATCTTGAGCAGTCAATAATATGGAAAGATGCACAATCTCATCAGTAATCAGAGACTTGAGCGTTCAAACAACAAGACACTATTTTAAATTCTCACGATGGCCAAAAAAAAAGTTGTAAAAGATGATATAAAAGCACATTGGTGAAGATATGCTATATATTGCTTGTTGAAGTTAAGTTGGTGTAATTCAGAAAACAATTAGGCATTACTTGAGAAAGTTGTGAATATCCAACGATCTAGTGCTTCCAGATATAGCTGCAAATCCTAGAGAAAGCTTTGCATTGTTTACCAGTTGGCATCAACAGGGAAGCTCAAGGTGTCATTGCTCCTAAGATTAAAAATTGGAAATAAACCCAATGCTCATTCATAGTAGAATAGATAAGTAGTTTCATATTTGTGTGATGAATAATATAACAATAAAAAATGAAGGTATCTTAGTTACATACATCATCATAGATAAGCCTCACAAACAATGTTGAGGAAAAGGGAAGGTAGAAAAGAATGGATGCAATATGAAAAATATATAGTGAAAACATGAGTCATTTAAGAAATCAAATTTTGTCATAAAAGTTAAGGACAAGAGAATATTAAGTACAAAAATCAGGGTAATGATTATACTGGGCTAAAGAAAGGGACATAATTGAAAATTTCAAATATATATATGTTTTGTCATTTAAATATTTTATTTCAAAATACACACCTAATGATCAAAATATATGTTTATATTTTTCAAATTTAAAGTTACATCTCATTAAAACAATAGCAAAATCCTTTTGTGCTTTATATTTATTATTTTGCCTTTATTTTGAGACTGTATTATGCAAACAGTTTTTACATACTGCATTTGATTCTTTGGCACAACTCCTATTGAGTTCCCTGTACTGATGAGCTAGGAGTTGCTTGCTTGTGTCAAAAATTCAGAGTATGCAGTGTGGAGTCCACATTAGAGATGAGAGGGTGGAGTAATTTTGCTCTGAATTGATGGGGTCATTTCCTTGGCAACTGAAAAATAGCTCAATATCAATCTATAAGCATGTTAACTTGTTCAAATTTTGAAATACGAACACAATGTTAATGAGTGTCTATACATACATACATATATATATATATATATGTTTATTTTTACATCATTTTGTGGATTTCTCCACCTCATTTGCAACCCCCTTGGGTTTCCCATCACCAAATCATCCTTTTGCCATCACCATAGTCCACTGCATTTCCCTTCCCCACTGTTTTTGATCCCATTCCCCACTCCACCCCCATAAAATGTCTCTGGTATATAGCTGTCCATTATTATTATTTTCCTGCCTGTCCATTATACTCCTGCAATGAGTAAAACCATCCATTATTTTTCCTTTTCTTTCTGACTTATTTCACTAAGCATGATCTTTTCCAGCTCCATCCATGTTGCTGCAAAAGACATTCTTGGTTGCTGAGTAATATTCCATTGTGTATATGTACCACATCTTTTTAATCCAGTCATCCATTTTTGGGCACTTGGGCTGTTCCCATGTCTTTCCAATTGTGAATAAAGCAGCAATAAACATGGGGGTGCAGGTCTCTTTTTGAATCAGTGTTTTTGTGTCTTTTGGGTAGATCCCTAGGAGTGGGATTGCTGGGTTGTAGGCAAGCTCCATGTTTAGCAGTTTGAGAAAATTCCAAACAGTTTTCCATAGTGGTTGTACTAATTTGCATTCCTACCAGCAGTGCAGGAGAGTTCCTTTTTCATCACATCCTTGCCAACATTTATTGTTGCTAGTTATTTGAAGATGTGCCATTCTCACTGGGGTGAGGTGGTATCTCATTGTGGTTTTAATTTGCATCTCCCTTATTACAAGTGATGTTGAACATTTTTTCATATGTTTGTTGGCCATCTGCATTTCCTCTTTGGAGAAGTGTCTTTTTAGTTCTGCCGATTTTTTGATGGGGTTACTTACTTTATTTTTGTTGAGTTTTATCAGTTCTCTGTATATTTTTGTGATCAATCCTTTACTGCTAGTTTTGTGTGAGAAAATTTTTTTCCCAATCAGTGGGATGTCTGTTTTTTGTAATTTCTCTTTTGCTGTACAGAAGCTCTTTAACTTGATGTAGTCTCATCTATTTACCCTTGCCTTCAAGGTAAATATATCAGGAAACGACTGTCATCTATGAAAACGTATACCAGAGAAAATACATACACAGTAGGAGACAGAAGCTGTACAGAAGCTCTTTAACTTGATGTAGTCCCATCTATTTACCCTTGCCCATCTTTGCTTCCAGGTATTTTATGGTTTCCGTTCTTATGTCTAGGTCTTTAATCCACTTTGAATTGATTTTTGTGTATGGTGAGAGGTAGTGATCTAGTTTCATTTTTTTGCATGTAGCTTCCCAGTTTTCCCAGCACCATTTGCTGAACAAACTTTCTTTGTTCCATTGTAATTTCTTTGCTCCTTTGTCAAAGATTAGTTGTCCATAAACCTATGGTTTTATATCTGGGTTTTATATCCAAATCCACTGGTCTGTATGTCTGTTCTTGTTCCAGTACCATGAAGTTTTGATTATTATGGCGTTGTAATAGAGCTTGAAGTTTAGGATTGTAATGCCTCCATTCTCTTTCTTTCTAGTCATGAGAGTTTTGGCTATTCGAGGTTTTTTGTTGTTCCATAGGAATTTCATCAATATTTTTTCTATTTCTTTGAAGAATGTCATTGAGACTTCTATTGGGATGGCATTAAATCTGTATATCGCTTTTGGTAGGATGGCCATTTTGATGATGTTAATTATCCTGAACCATGAGCAGGGGATGTCTTTCCATTTCATGGTGTCTTCTTGAATTTCTTATAACAGTGTTTTGTAATTTTCTTTGTATAGGTCTTTTACCCCTTTTGTTAGGTTGATTCCCAGGTATGTGATTCTAATTGAAAAGGGGATTTTTTTTTCTGTTTTGTCTGAGTAGTTGTTTGTGTATAGGAAGGCCTCTGATTTTTGTGTATTGATTTTATATCCTGCTACCTTGCTAAACTGTTTGATGATCTTGATTAGTTTCTCTGTGGAATTTTTAGGGTTTTCCAGGTATATTAACGTATCATCTGCAAATAAGGACAGTTTTACTTATTCTTTCCCTATTTGGATTCCTTATATATATTTTTCCTGTCTTATTGCTCTGGCTAGAACTTCCAGTGTTATGTTGAAGAGCTGTGGCGATAGTGGACACCCTTGTCTTTTTCCTGATCTCAAAGGAAAGGCTTTCAGCTTTTCTCTGTTGAGGATAATATTGGCTGTGGGTTTGTCATATATTGCTTTTATCATGTTGAGGTATGTTCCTTCTATTCCAAGGATTTCAAGGACCTTAAACATAAATAGGTGTTGAACTTTGTCGAATGCCTTCTCCCCATCTATTGATATGATTATGTGGTTTTTAATTCTCTGTTGGTTGATGTGATGAATTACATTCATTGATTTTCAGATGTTGAACCATCTTTGTGCTCCTGGGATAAAGCCCACTTGGTCATGGTGTATTATTATTTTAATGCATTATTGGATTCTGTTGGCTAAGATTTTGGTGAAGATTTTTGCATCAGTGTTCATTAGAGAGATTGGTCTGAAGTTTCTTTTTTTGTGTTTTCTTTGTTAGGTATTGGTATTAGTGTGATGTTGGCTTCATAGAAAGTATGTGGTAGTTTTCCTTCTTTTTTGATTTTTTGGATGAGTCTGTGTAGAATAGGCACTAGTTCGGTAAAATTCATTTGTAAATCCATCTGGTCCTGAGCTTTTATTTTTGGGGAGGGTTTTGATTACTTCTTCAATTTCCTTGCTTGTAATTGGCCTGTTTTGTTGTTGTATTTCTTCTTTATCTAGCTTTGGGTGGTTGTAGAGTTGTAGGAACTTCTCCATTTCTGCTAAATTGTCCAACTTGTTTGCATATAGTTGCTCATAGTATTCTCTGATTATTCTTTTGATTTCTGCTGGGTCTGTTGTGATTTCTCCTCTTTCATTTATGATTCTCTTTATTTGTGCTTTCTCTTTTTTTCTTTGTGAGCCTGGCTAGTGGCCTTTCTATCTTGTTTATTTTTTTTTGAAGAACCAACATTTGGTTTCATTGATTTTTTTGGATGGTTTTTCTAACATCCATTTCATTTATTTCTGATTTGACTTTCATTATTTCCTGTCTTCTACTGGCTTTTGGGTTATTTTGTTGTTCTTTTTCCAGTTCTTTAAGGTGGGACATTAGGTTGTTTCTTTGAGTTATTTCTTGTTTCTTTATGTGAGCCTATACGTAATGCTATATATTTTTCTCTTATAACTGCTTTTAATGTGTCCCATAAATTTTGGAGATTTGTGTCGTCATTGTCATTCTTCTCCAGGCATTTTTTTATTTCTTCTTTGATCTCCTCATTGATCCAATGGTCCGCCAGTAGTGTGGGTTTCAGTCTCCACATGGTAGGTGGGTTTCTTGTCTTCCTCATATGGTTTATTTCTAGTTTGATAATAGTTGGTATGATTTAGATCTTAGTGTATCTATTGATATTTATCTTGTGACCTAGTATGTGGTCAGTCCTAGAGAATGATTCATGTGGGTTTGAGAAAAATGTATACTCAGATTTTGGGGGGTGCAGTATTCTATAGATGTCTGTTAGACCATGTTGTCCAGGTCCTTGTTCAGAGCTTTAGTACCTTTGCTTATTTTTTGTCTTGTTGATCTGTCCATTGTTGAGAGTGGCGTGTTGAAGTCTCCTACTCTGTATGTATTTTCTCTGATATACGTTTTCATAGATGACAGTCGTTTCCTGATATATTTTGGTGCTCCTTCACTTGATGCATATATGTTGATGATTGTTATGTCTTCTTGTTGTATTGTCCCCTTAATCATAATGTAGTGGCCTTCTGTGACTCTTCTAACCTTTTTTAGTTTGAAGTCTATTTGATCTGATAAAAGTATAGCTATTCCTGCCTTCTTTTTTGGTCCATGTGCTTGTAGAACTGTTTGCCATCCTTTTATTTTCAATCTGTTTTTATCTTTTGCAGTTAGATGTGTTTCCTGCAGACAGAAGAATACTTGGTTCTGTTTTTTAATCCATCTTGCAACTCTGTGTCTTTTTTTTTTTTTTTAAAAGATTTATTTATTTATTTTTGCATACAGAACCGGGGTACAGGCCAGAGGCTCAGGGGCAGTGAGAGGCTTCACCAGGGACAGAGTGGGGAACAGAACAGGCAGGTCGATGAAGTACACTGCTGAGGGGAGCAGCGGGTGGGTCAGGAGAGGTCTGCCACACCATGTGGTCACCTCCGGGGTAGGCGGGAATCAAACTCATGCTCAGTGCTGTGCTTTAACCCGCTGTGCCACCAGGGAGGGCCTCTGTGTCTTTTTATTGATGAGTTTAAGCCATTTGCATTTAGAGATAATATTGATAACTGGCACCTACATTTGCCATTTGATCCTTTTGTATTTTTATTCCTTGTTTTGAACTGTTCTTGTTCATTCTTCTGTTGGATTTGGTTTAAGGGCTTCTTCTATTTTTTGAAGTGGGGGTTTAGTCATGACAAAATTGCAGAGTTTCTGTTTGTCTGAGAATGTCCTTATTCTTTCATCATAGAGGAAGGAGAGCTTCACAGGAGAGTATTCTTGGTTGGCATTTAAGGCTTTGGAGTTTGTTGACTATGTCCCTCCACTCTCTTCTTGCCCGTAGTGTTTCTTCAGAGAAAATGATGTCAGCTGATCAGTTTCCCTTTATAGATTATTTGTTTCTTCCCTTTTGTCATTCTCATTATCTTTTCCTTGCCTTGTATTCTTGGTAGTTTTACTATGATGTATCTTGTTGTATTTCTCCTATCATCATGGTAGTTTGGTGTTCTTCTTGCTTCTTGGATATCTACTTTCATCTCCTTCTTCATATTAGGGAAGTTCTCTTCTATTATGTCTGTGAATATTTTCCCTATTCCTTGGCCTTTCTCTTCGCCTTCTGGGATACCTATAACTCATATTTCCTTTCCTCATGGTATCAGATAGCTCTTTAAGTGTTTCTTCATTCCTTTTCCTTTTTATTTCTTTCTTTTTCTGTATTAATTCTCTTTATTTCTGCATCTTCGAGGGAGCTGATTCGTTCTTCCATTTCATCTATTCTGTTTTCATTACTTTTCCCAGCAATTCTTTATCTCCTCTAATGGCCTTTTCATCTCCTGCATTTCTTCTATTTCTTTTTTTAATGTCTCATTTTCTTTCTCCAGTTTGTTGATTGCTTGTCTCATATTGTTATTTTCTTTTTCATTTCTTCCATTCATTTCCTTGTTTGCATTCTTCAACTCCTTGATGGCTTGCCTCATTTCATTTTTTCCCTTCTCATCTTCTTTTTGTTTGTTTATCATGATGATTCTGAATTCTCTATCTGGCAGGCTAAGCAGTTCTTCTATTTCTTTGGTGGTTTCTGCTGACTGATCTTTTTGTGGTGAATTTCCCCTTGTGGACTTGCTTGAATATTTGTTTGTCTTCTTTTCCCTGTAGTGTATTTTCTAATACTTTCTATTCATTGAGACACGATAATGCTATTATTGACCGGCATTCCTCCTGGCTGTTCTTTCTGGGATGGCAGAGGGACTTCCAGACACTTCAGTTGTGGAGGGTATTCTGAGCCTTGTTTTGTATCAATATCTCCTATTTTTCCAGCCCCTAGTGTGTGGAATTATGTCTGTCATCTCTGCCAGTGATGCTCACGGGTCTCTTATGGTGTTCAGCTTCTTCTGGTAACTCATTGAGTCCTTGTCTCTGGAAGGTGCCTGTTGATCTTTGTAGCCTTCTGATGTCCCAGGTTCCCTCCATGCTTGGATGCAGCTGTGGGGGGTAGGGTGCATTAGAAGTATTGCAGCTGGGCCTGTGGTTGAGCCAGTCACTTTTTTGTTTATGTTCTGAGCACTGTGAGCCTTGCAGGGTGATTCCTTACTGGTTCACATGTCTTCCAGCCACTGCTGTTCAGTAATAGCTTGAGTCCTAATTCTGCATGCCCCCCAGTTGTGCAGGCTGTCAGTCCTCCCTCAAGGCCTCCAGAGCTCTTTGTGCCTCCTCAGAGCCATCTCTCCCAGAGCAGTCTTTCCCTACCACTTGGGGGGAGTGTTAATGTGCCTGTTTTTCATTCAGTCTAACCATTGTTCCCTCCCCCTTTTATCTCAGGGGTTTTGTGAACTTGCTGGTCCCGCCTTAATGACTAATGCTGGGAACAAGCCTCCAGGCTTATGCTGTGGGGGTGGGTGAAAGGGTTGCAGGCCTTGCAGCTGCCCCAGTCACCAGATCACCAGATTTTCCTCCCCACCTCCCAGGCTCTATGTACCCACTTGCGCAATATTTTCCCACAGCTTGGGTTCCACTCACTGAGCCGAATGAGCAGGAAGCCTCCATCTGTGGCACTAGAGCCTGGACACTCCCCCAATCGGAGTTGCAGGGTTCCACTTATCCTGTCTGTGATATTTCTGGATAGGAGTTCCCTTATCAGAACTCCATAATCGCTGATTCTCCCTCAGTTATCTTCCTTCTAGTGAGTCCAGGGTGTTCTCATTTGGGTTGAAACTCGTAGCATTTAAATCTATAGTCCGCTTTTATATATTCCCATGTGAGATTGTATGTAGTCATCTTGGCGTCTTTACTCTGCCGCCATCTTACCCGTTTCCCAGCTGGTCCTTCAATGGCTTTGCCTATCACCCAGGTGCTCTGGATCAGATCTGCAGTCTTTCCTCAGGCTGGGCTCCACTCACCGAGCTGAGCCATTCCCCTTCATCTCCAGATATTTAGCAAGGGGCAAAGCGGCTTCTGCAGCCCGCCAAACTTCCTGGTGCCTGAGCACTCCCAGGAGGGAGTCTTCCTATTGAAACTCCCCAATTGCCAGTTCACCCTCAGTTATCTTCCTTCTAGTGAGTTCAGGGTGTTCTCATTTGAGTTGAAACTTGTAGTGTGTAAGTCTGTATTCCGTTTTCAGGCCTAAATTCCTGTGCGAACCTGGACGCAGTGATCTTGATGTCTTTACTCTGCCGCCATCTTGCCGTCTCCCCCCCAGTGTCTATACTTATTAAAATGATTTTCCATATCCAAATGTTGTTTCCATATTCTGTCTCAGAGGCTCAAAATCCTTCTTCATAGGCCTGGCAGCATTCTGAGATTTCACTCAAGTTGTGGTTTAGTAGCATCAAGGGGTGATTGTGATGGATCTTGGCAAGGACAGCATCCTCTTTCAAGATATCTGCTACTTCATATCTGGTCCTTTCCTCTGTCAAGATTCAGTATTGCCTCTGTACTCATCACTTTTTTTTTTGTATTGGGAGATAAGTGATCTCTAAAGTTCTTCCATAAGCTCCAGGAACTCCTGCTGTGGGAAAGTTGCTATGTTGCCAGCAGGGCAAGAGAGAATATCACCCTGAGATACAGCAGTCATGAGCAGAGCTCAACACCATGATATCTGTCCCATATCTGTTTCATCCAGTCCAGGACCAAGAAGCGAGCACAGTTTCTTCACATGTCTCCCTGCTCCATGTGCCTCTCCCAGGTCTCCTTCTCCGAATGTATATATTTTTAAGATTTATTATTTATACATACAAGACTTGGGGTACAGGCCACAGGTGCAGAGGGAGAGAGGATTCACCAGAGACAGAGTGGGGAGCAGAACAGGCAGATCTACCGAAATACAGTGCTGAGGGGAGCACTGGGTAGGAGTGGTCTGCCTCACCATGTGGGTCATCCCCTTGGCTGGGGTTTATGTTCCTGCTACAGTGGCTGCAAATAGCTTCACAATGTTCTGCTTTACCCCCTTGTGCCACCAGAGGGGAATTTGAAATGTGTTTACAATGACCTATTTTTTTATATTGAATGCTGGGTACCCCTTTTTTTTTCTTCATAATTCTTCTTTAGGCTGCACTTATATATATTTTTTAAAGATTTATTTATTTATGCATACAGAACTGGGGTACAGGCTAGAGGTGCAGGGGTGTGAGAGGCTTCACCCAAGACACAGTGGGGAGCAGAACAGGCAGATCAATGAAGTACACTGCTGATGGGAGCAGCAGGTGGGTCAGGAGAGGTCTGCAGCACCATGTGGTCACCTCCAGGGCAGGTTCTGACCGAACTCATGCGGAAGTGGCTTTAGCTTCTCAGTGCAGTGCTTTAACCCGCTGCACCACCAGGGAGGGCCAAGCTGTACTTATATTTTATACACATATAATTTACCAGAAAACTTTTTTTTTTTTAAAGATTTATTTATTTATGCATACAGAACTGGGGTACAGGCTAGAGGTGCAGGGGTGTGAGAGGCTTCACCCAAGACACAGTGGGGAGCAGAACAGGCAGATCAATGAAGTACACTGCTGAGGGGAGCAGCGGGCGGGTCAGGAGAGGTCTGCCACGCCATGTGGTCTCCTCCGGGGCAGGCTGCAGGCGGGAATCGAACTCATGCGGAAGTGGCTTCAGATTCTCAGTACTGTGCTTTAACCCGCTGCGCCACCAGGGAGGGCCTACCAGAAAACTTTTAAGAAATACTTTTATAGCTGTATTATAAAGAATGTTAGAAAGAATGAAAGAAAAAGAAAGAAAACTCGGGGCTCCTTAGTGGTGCAAAGGGTTAAGTCTTTGCACTGTTAAGCTATCTGCAACTCAAGTTCTATCCCCAGCCAGAGAACTGACCCACCCCACATGGCGCAGTAGACCTCTCCTGTCTCGCCCTCTGCTCCCCCCAACAGTGTATTTGAGTAGATCCTCCTGTTCTGCTTCCCACTCTGTCTCTGATGATTCCTTTCACCTGTCCACACCTCTGGCCTGCACCCCAGCTCTTTTGTGCATAAATAAGTAAGTCTTTTAAAAAGAAAAAGAAAGAAAAGAAAAGCTTAGACTGCTGCGC
Source organism: Condylura cristata (assembly GCF_000260355.1). Classification (NCBI taxonomy): domain Eukaryota; kingdom Metazoa; phylum Chordata; class Mammalia; order Eulipotyphla; family Talpidae; genus Condylura; species Condylura cristata. The sequence continues at coordinate 7,530,437 of NW_004567132.1, read as the reverse complement.
CCGCACGGCAGGGATACGAGTCTGCGCGGGGGACGTCGAGGTTGAAGAGTCAGCACACATAGATGGTTGCAGCAAAACGTTCTCTCTCCCCTCTTCTCCTTTCCAGCCTCCCTTTTATACCCTTAGTCCCTGGATGTTGGCCTGGGGGCAGGAGGAAATCTCCTTCACATGTGCCACTGCCGATCAGGGTGAATATTAATCAGTTGCCCAAAAGTTAAGCCACTCACACAGGTGGCAAGATGTCTTCTTCCTATTATGATCTTGTGCTTAAGCTCCGGGGGTGGTTGGGAAGGCTCATCCCGGCTGGGACCCAACATTAGACCACTATAAACTTTGATATTTTGCAATATTTTCATGCATTCTTTTTTCAACTTCATGTTAAGGTTTTTCCCATCACTTTCTCATTACATGTATTTTTAAAAAGTAGTTATAACAATGGTCTGTGCATACTTTAGTATCCTGATGTTTCCCAAAGTACTATCCATGCTACTATGGTCTTTATTTTAATAGTCAGAGTAGTCTATATGTCACACATCATGTAGTTAATTTATTTAGTTGTTTCATATTTTTGGAGAATTGATTTGCTTCCTTTTTATTTTTCTAGTCTCCAGTTTCCTCCTTTTTTGTGCAGTTTCCATAAGATAAATTTCTAACAGAAGAGTTACAAGATCAAGAAACTTGAGCATTTGTATGATTCTTTAGACATCTGTGTAGTATAATTTCTGCAGCTAAAAGATAGAGGTCAATTCAGATACATTCCTCTCACTTCAAATTCAGACTTTTCTGAAATAGAATTTACTGTCACCATCTCTAAACCATGGCCATTCTCCTACCTCCTGTACTAGGTAACAGAAATGTTAGTAATCCAGGCTGGCCAAACCCCTACTCCTAATTTCTGGAAAAAGCGCCCAGAAGAGAGACAGACTCTTCCTGAAGGGCCTAGGTGTTCTGTAAAAGGGAACATCCTTCTTCAGAGAAGAAACTATTTTAACAATGTAGTAATCAATATTAGTAACCAACATTTAGGGCTTCCCTGGTGGCACTGGACTTAAAGTCTGAGCAGTATCAAGCTATGGCCAGCCACTATGACATGAGTTCAATCCCTAGCCAGGGAGTTGATCCATATTGCACATCTGACTTCTCCTTTCACACCCCACTGCTCCCCTCAGCAGTGTGTTTTGGTAGATCTGCCTGTTCTGCCTCCTACTTTGTCTCTGGTGAGTCCTCCATGCCCCTCACCTCCTCACCCCCCATCTCTGGTCTATACCCCATTTCTTGTATACATAAATAAATAAAAATAAATAAATCTTAAAAAACATTTAGTCAACATGTACTGTGGATCTGGCACCATTCAAATGCTCTGCATTTATTAATTGTGAATTACTTTTAGAAGCTCCACTGCTTTTTTTTTTTTTTTAAAGATTTATTTGTGCATACAAGAATTGGGATCAGAGGTGTGGGGAGTGAGAGGATTCATAAACAAGTCCTTCCAAGAAAACAAATTCTGTGAACTTAAAAAAGGTACAAGTCTGATGAAAAAAATGCACAAAATGATGTACAAATAAACTATTACATATTAAAAAATAAAAATAAAGTAAGGTAAAGTAAAAAAAGGTACAATTCTGTGCTGCAAATCAATCACTGTGAATAGCTTAGAATAGCTGAACTCTCAGCTGTGGATACATATGCACTCACCATTTTTCTTCTATTTTATTAAAATGAGGTCTTATCATAGAGGTCTTATTTTTTTTAATTTTTAAAATTTTTTCATAGAAGAACTGGGGTGTGAGCTAGAGATGTGGGAGGGATGGGGTAAAAGGATTCACCAAAGACCAAATAGAGAGCAGAACAGATGGATCTACTGAAATGCACTGCTAAGGGGAGCAGCAGGTGAGACAGAAGAGTCTGCTGCACCTTATATGGGTCAGCTCCTAGGCCCAAGATGGAATTCAGGCTGCAGTGGTGACAGCACTAAGACCTAACCCCTATGCTACCAGGGAGGACCGTGTAGAGTAACTATTTTCTTACTTGAAAATGTTCCACATCAGTTAATATTGACTAATGCTTAATGACCTACCTTTTACATGCCAGTCCCTACTCTAAGATGATGTATATCAACTCATATACATACTCTGTATGTTGGTTATATTTTATCATTTTCATAATGCTGTGCTTTAACCTGTTGCGACACCAAGGAGGGCCCTGCTTTGCATTTTTTAACTTGTCCTCAGTCCATAGTAGGTGTTCAATGAATTCTTTGAATACATGCACTTCTCTTGAACAGTGGGGAAATGATGCTTAGGAATTTAAGTTACCCCAGATTTTATATTTAGTAAATAATACACAGAAGAGACCCACTCCAGATCATATAAGTATTATCTATTAAACTTCAAAGCTCTTTAAATGTGGACCCTCACCTAGTTTTCTGCCTGTCTCATACTTTCTGTGTCCTTTTTATATTCCAATGACTGTAAGTAAGAGGCTGGCTCATTCTTACTTATATTTACTGAGGCTATATTGAGGCTCTTAGCCTAGAATCCCTTCTTTTCTTCTTTGTTGGTAGGGAGTTCCTCTCAGTCTTCAATATCCAACTTTCTTAGGACCTTTTCTGGGAAGCTCTTCCCCACCCTTAGGCTGAATTATTCATCCTTCTCCTTTTGCTTCCATAACACTTTACTCATGACTCTAATTACAGACCCTCTAACACTATATTACTATATTATAATTTATTTATGTGTCTGCATCTCACCAGGCTGTGGGCTCCTTCAGGGCAGGGACTCGATTTCATTCATGTTCATATACCCAGCCTAGCATGTAATCAAGATTCAATAAATATTTGTTAAATGATGAATAAATGTGTGTCTTTGATTTGACTTTGCAAAAGATACAGGAAATATTTCTTTGAAAAGACAATTCTTATAATCACCTTTCTATAGAAGCAGAGGGTGTAAGAATAAATCTTAATTTAACAAAAACCTTTGGCAGGAAACTATTTCAATCTCAACAAGGTATCTTGCTTTCTGACATTACGAAGACAGATCATAAGTGTACTTAAATGATGGAAACTGAACAAATAAATGTGAGTGGTTTGCTGATATTTGTAATCTATTGAATAAAAGCTAGAGAATTTATCCATCAAAAAAAGCCTAGAATAGGGGCCTTCCTGGTGGTGCAATGGGTTAGAGTATAGCACTGGGAAGCTCTCTGCTACCACTGCAGCACAAGTTCAATCTCTGGCAAGAGAGACCTCTCCTGTCTCACCCACTGCTCCCCTCAGCAGTGTAGTTCAGTTGATCTGCCTGTTCTGTTCCCCACTTTGTCTCTGATGAATCCTCTTACCCCCACACCTCTGGCCTGTACCCCAGTTCTTGAATGCTAAATAAATAACCTTTTCTTAAAAAAAAAAAAAAAAGCCTGGAATATTTTCATTCATGTCTTAGGGTTTTTTTTTTAAGATTTGTTTTTATATATTTATGCATGCAAGAACTGCAGTATAGGCCAGAGGTTGGGAGTATGTGAGAGGATTCACCGGAGACAGAGTGGGGAACAGAAAAGGTGGATCTATGGAAATATGTGGTGGAGAGGAACATCAGCGTGGAGAGGCAGGAAAGGTTTGCTTGCATGTGGGTTAGCTCCCTGGCTGGGTATTGAACTTGTGACACAGTGGCTGACAATAACTTGACAGCATTAAGACTTTAACCTCTGTGCCACCAGGGAGGCCCTCATCTCTTACATGATTTTTTAAACATTTATTTTATTTATTTATGCATACAAGATCTGGGGAATAGGACAGAAGTAAGAGGATTCACCAGAGACAGAGTAGGGAGCAGAACAGGCAGGTTGACTTAAATATGCTGGTAAGGGGAGCAGTGGGTGAAACAGGAGAGGTCTGCTGCACCATGGTCACCTCTCTTGCCAGAGATTGAACTAGTGCTGCAGTGGTGGCAGAGAGCATTCTAGTGCTGAGACTTAACCCCTTATGCCATCAGGGAGCCCCTCATCTCTTAAATTTTAGACAAAGAAATTGGGAATAAAGGAGAGAAGTTATGGATTACCTTGTGTTCTATTTTTATGGTCTGAATGCTATGGTCTCAAGATCATTAAGGATGTTATGCTCTTTATTGTGGATTATGTGCCATCTCTTTGTCAGTGAAGTGTAAATAATGGCAAATTCAGTTTCTGAGACGAGTCATTTGGTAGATTATTTGGATCCTTGGGTCTCTGAAAATTGTTAATTCCTTCTAACCGGTCTTACTAACTATTAGCTTCAAGAGAAAGGCATCTGACTCATCGACAGTTCCGGAAGGTGGACCATCCTCTTCATTGTTATCCTGGTGTAACAGTTGACAATTATTCTAATATTATTTTCAGTAACTTGGTTAAGTCTTTCTACCTTTTCCCTCCCTACCTTTTTCTGTGTAACCAAAAACATCAGTTGAAAAACTCTAAAATGAATTTCTCTTAATTCCATTCCACAAATGTGATCCAAAACATCAGCTCCATGATGATAAAAAAGCTCAAAAAGAGCTATATGCCTAGAGATTTGTTGTAGTTATTGTCACTGCTTCTTTGGTAAGCTTTATCTGCTTGCCAGAGGGAGTCGGGACAAGAAAGAACATTTGTGTCACAAAGAAGCATCACAGTAGCACCTACAGAATAGACTGACTTGATGGAACTGTTATGTTATAACTTGACAGTGTTAAAGACTAGTGAGCCAGAGAGAGTCAAGATTCAGGAAGAGGGGATGATTAATAGTGCAAACCCCAAGAGAACAGGGGTGGGGTGCATTAGCCACAGCATAGGTGGAAAAAATAGCCTTAATAGGTGGAAAGGAGGGGTTTTATTTGGGAGGCAGGAAATTGGGGGAGTTCCTTTTCAAGCCTCTGTTTTCACTAACGTAGGAAGTGAGGTCATTCTTGGAGGGAGAGTGGAAGGGTAATAAGTTTTTGGAGGCTAGAAAAGGCTGTATAGATAATGGGAACCACTGCTTCTCCAGGCAGCCCCGAGAGTCCCTTTGCAGGAGGTACCACAGGAAGGCAGGGTCAAATAAGGGTCAAAATAAAGGACTAAGAACTACTGATCGATGGAGGGAGAAATGAAGGCAGAGAGAACTCAGTTCAATGGGAGAGAAAGAAGAGAAAGATCCAGGTCTGAGTAGAAATTGTGGAAAAGGCAGGGTAAGAAAAATTTTGGGTGTCCAAATTGCCACTCTTGTTTTAAATGTAAAGTTTCAAGAAATAGTATCAACTTGAAACTAAATGAAATATACTGCAATTTTATAATCCTGCATTTATAGATTGTCTTATTTGTAGAGTGTGTTTTTCATACTTATTTTCTTTTTATTTATTTATTTATGCATACAAGAAATAGGGTACAGGTGAGGGGTGTGGGCAGTGAGAGGATTCACCAGAGACAGAGTGGGGAACTGAAAAGGCTTATGTACTGAAACACTGCTGAGGGGAGCAGCGGGGCGAGACTGGAGAGGTCTGCTGCACCATGTGGGTCAGCTACTTTTCTGATGATCAAACTCATGCTGCAGTGGCTATCAACAGCTGGACAATGCTGTCTTTAAACCCTGAGCCACCAGGAAGGACCCTCAAACTTATTTTCAGTGAAATTTATGCACACCTACTGTTGGGAGTGACCAAAGATCTACTGACAAGGACTGAATTAGGGCGGTAAAGAATTGAGCCTTGCATCCAAGCTTGATAAAGTGGTAATAAACTGACCTTGAGATCCTGGATGGGACTAGCTGAAGGTGATAACGAACTGGGCCTCACATCAAGGACACACCGATGAGTCACCCCTTTGGAATCTGAGTTTAGAATCTATATAAGAGACTGTTCCCCCTTATTGAGTCGGCAGTAGCTGCGGACCCCACCCTAGGGGCTCTCAGCTGCTGTCCGGGAGCAATAAAGTCTGCTTGCTCAGCCTTTCTGCCTCCCGCCTTCCTTTCTTGCGGCCATCACAGAAGTTGAAACAAAACACCTACCTGATTGGATCCAGAGTGGGTGAGGTAGAACCCCATCAATCCTCTGCCAGCTTGACCCATCCCCAAGTACCCATATCCCTTTATTATATACCATTGGAACCCTTCCCACTTTGTCCCCTCCCTCTCTTCCTTTCTTCTGGCCTCAAATCTGCAGTCATTTCTAGATTTTGTTTTGATTTCTTTCTGTTATTTCTTTTGTTTTGTTCCTCTGTAATCCATATATAAGTGAAATTGCCCTGTATTTGCCTTACTCCCTCTGGTTTACTTCATTTACTATAATCCCTTCCAATTCTATCCATGATGTCACAAGTGCCAGGAGTTGATCTTTTTAATTTTTATTTTAAAGATTTATTATAAAAGTTTTGTAATTTTAGTATCTTTTTTAAACTGAGATAGTGTTGTTTTACAGTTTTGTGTGTATTTTGGTAGTATAAGACTGACCTCTCCCCCCCCCCCCCCATTCATCCTTTTTTTTTTTTTTTTAAGATTTATTTATTTATTCATACAGAACTGGGGTACAGGCCAGAGATGCGGAGGGTGAGAGGATTCACCAGAGACAGAGCCGGGAGCAGAACAGGAAGATCAGGGAAGTACGCTGCTGAGGGGAGCAGCAGGCGGGTCAGGAGAGGTTTGCCACACCAGATGGATCTCCCCCTGGGGCAGGTGGGAATCGAACTCATGCGGAAGTGGCTTAAGCTTCTTAGTGCTGTGCTTTAACCCGCTGCGCCACCAGGGAGGAGCCCCATTCATCCTTTTAATTGCCTAATAGTATTCTTTTCATTCAGTGAATGAACTAAATGACCAAATGTGAAGTTATATGCATCCTTGCATTAAGCCTCTATTTTCCTTTCACGTGAAATCTAACAGGTATCTTAACTCAATAAAATTCTATTTGGAAAAATATTCTGAAGTAAAATTATGAATTTCTACATGCCAACTGGTGCTTATAAGAAGCAATACTTAAAATTCTAAATTTGTTTGTTCCCCTGCTTCCTTATTATTTTAGGAGTTTACAGGTGGGTGGTGATGGAAGATTTATGGGGCTTACACCTGAGGGGAGGAATCAAATATTTTACAAAAATGAACACAAATATAAGAAAATAAAAAAATAAATAATTAAATGAAGAAAAAATGCTAATCATTTATTTAGTCATCATTCCCCAACCACGGTGACTAAATAAATGGTTCCCAGCATTGTATTTTTTATGCCCCTGAATTAGAACAACAAAAGACACCACAGTGAGGCCAGGAAACAAACAAGAAGACTAACAACTAAGATACTCTGAGAGATTTAACATAACTATAGGGTATTAAGAACACACAGAAGTGGAAAATCTATCAGCTAGGTCAGTCAGGAAAGGTTACTCAAGGGAAGTAAAATATAAGTTTCTTTAAAAAAATTTTTTTATTTATTTATTTTTACATTGAAGAACTGGCGTGTAGGCCATGTAGGCCAGAGGTGCTGGGGGTGAGAGGATTTACCAGCAACAGAGAGGGCAGCAGCACAGGCAGACTGACTGAAATACACTGCTGAGAGAAACTGGGGGAGAGAAGGGAGAGGTCTGCTGAGACTTAACCCTTTGGCCACAAGGGAAGCCCTAACTAAATTGCTTTTTAAACATGCCAGTCAGAGGAAGTACCGTTCATTCATTGTAACAATTAGAATATTTTTTGTATGCCAGTCAATGGTCTAGGTTCTGGGGGATATAGGAGTATTGGGGAGGGAGCCATATGGAGATAATAAATAAGGAAAAAAATAAATGTTTAAACAAGAGGAATTAAAGTATGAGATGTTATAGGGCAGCAAATCTGTTAGAGGACAGGGCGGAGAGGGACACCCCTGAAGCCCCAAAACCTGCCTGCTCTAAGTGGGTTCTGCTATCTGCCGCAACAAGACAAACCATATAAAGCTGTAATGAAAAGTGACTTTGATACAGTGAATATACAATACGGAACACAAAGAATATAACTTCTAAATCAAACACCTGAAGTTACCCATCCCCTCGTGGGCAAAAGTCAACCCAAAAGGGATTGGCCTAAAGCAAGGCCTGAAAGCCTGCCACAAGACTAAACACCTTCTGGCCGGGACCCATGGAAAAGGGTCAGAAATGGCCAGACAAATCTGGGAGGAAAAGAGCAAAATCAAAATCAATATAAACACTGCTGTAGTCACCTCCCTACAGGTCTCTCACCCACATCTGCCTTAACCAGTCCAGGGTCAGTAAACAAGCCCGGTTTCTTCATCACATGTTTGCTGCTCCATGTGGCTTCCTTAGGTCTCCTCCTTCTCCATCTGGCCTCCTCTCTTCTCTCTCCTTTTTCTCTGCTCAGTTCCACCCTCCTTCTGGGTGGGGCAGGGAACCTGGAACTTCCCTTCTCCTAGGGACCACCCAGTTACAGAGAGAGGATCTGGGTTGGTATGTGCCATTTTAGATAAAATGGTCAAGGAAAGGACTTTCTAAGGAGGTGACTTTTGAGCAGAGTCTTGAGTGAAGTCTTCAAGAAAGAGATTCTCCCTAACTCAAAGTTAGGGAGAACAGACTACTACCTAATGTGAATGGGAGAGCAATATATTGTAAGAGACTAAATCAGGAGGAGGAATCATGTAGAAGAGCATAGCATTCACCAGCATGGGACTTTAATGAACTCACCAAGAAAATGAATAAAAGTCAGAAGAGAAATCTTAAAAGGGAACTGGGAAATAACAATATTTAGAGATCTGGGAAAAAGAAAGATAGAGAAAAGCAAACTGAATAGTAGGAAAATCAAGCACACATGATGTTCTAAAAGTCTAGTAAGGTCAGTGTTATTGTAACAGGATGGTCCCTACTGGGTGGGGCAGGGGGCCTGGAACTTCCCCTTTTCCTAGGGACCACCCTGTTACAATATGTAGAAATTATTTACTGTAACAAAATGTAAGGAGTAAGAAACCTAGACTTTTCTAGAGCAGTGAGACATCAGAGTAGGAGTAGAGAATCTAGATAGGAAAAATGAAGTGTAACAGGGTGGTCCCAGGAAAAGGGGAAGTTCCAGGTTCCCTGTACCACCCAGAAGGAGGGTGGAGCTGAGCAGAGAAAAAGAGAGGAGAAGGAATCTGAGGAGAAAAGAAGGAAGCAGGATGGAGAGTCAGAAGTAGATCTGAGGAGCATATGGAGCCGCATGGAGCAGCAAGCATGTGATGGAGAAACTGTGCTTGTTTCCTGGCCCTGGACTGGCTAAGGCAGATGTGGATGACATACCTGTAGGGAGGTGACTATGGCAATTAATTTTGATTTTGCTCTTTTCCTCCCAGATTTGTCTGGCCATTTCTGACCCTTTTCCATGGGTCCTGGCCAGAAGGTGTTTAGTCTTGTGGCGGGCTTTCAGGCCTTGCTTTGGGCCAACCCCTTTTGGGTTGACTTTTGCCCCCAAGGGGATGGGTAACTTCAGGTGTTTGATTTAGAAGTAATATTCTTTGTCTTCTGTGTTGTATACTCACTGTATTAAAATCCCTTTTAATCAAAGTTTTCTATGTTTTGTCTTGATGCGGCGGATGGCAGAACCTATTTGGATCAGGCAGGTTTGGGGGATTCATTGGTGCCCCTCTCCCTGTCCTGTACAAAGGGAGCAGATAGATGGTCACAAAGCAACTCTTTCAGTCACCTTCCTTGAAAATGTTAACAAAGCCTATGCAGAGCACTTAAAAAAAATTACTTTCACATACACCAAGTTGTCCCTCTTAGTGATCCTCTGTATGACAACCCTAATTTATAGATGAGGAGTCTCGAGCTGAAAGAGGAAGATGTGGTCATTTAAAAGATACACACTGGGCCCCTCCCTGGTGGTTCAAGGGTTTAAGACACAGCATTATGAAGCTGGCCTGGGCCAGGGAGGTGACCCACGTGGCAGCAGACCTCTCCTGCCTCGCTGACAACTCCCCTCAGCAGTGTACTTTGTCCATCTGCCTGTTCTGCTCTCCACTCTGTCTCTGGTGAATCCTCTCATTGCCCCAGCAGCTCTGGCCTGTACCCCAGTTCTGTATGTATTAAAAAAAAATCTTGGCCCTCCCTGGTGGCGCAGCGGGTTAAAGCACTGCACTGAGAAGCTAAAGCCACTTCCGCATGAGTTCGATTCCCCGCCTGCCGCGGAGGAGACCACACGGCGTGGCAGACCTCTCCTGACCCGCTCGCTGCTCCCCTCACAGTGTACTTCGTCCATCTGCCTGTTCTGCTCCCCACTCTGTCTCTGGTGAGGCCTCTCACCGCCCCTGAGCCTCTGGCCTGTACCCCAGTTCTGTATGTACAAATAAATAAATCTTTAAAAAAAAAATCTTAATGAATGAATGATTAAATAATACATATTCACCAATGACAAAGCAAGGCCACCCTTGCTTCAATTTCATCCCATGTTCCTTCAGCTTTCTCAACTTACATCTGCTTAATGCAGAGCAATCATAGTAGGCAAAAACCTGATGAATTTATTGTTCTGGTCTTTATTTTCCTTACAAAAGTTACTGCTTTCAAAAACTCCATAGGTAAGAAATCAAGAGTGAAATCAACCCATATACTTTCTAATATTGGTAAAAATGAAAGGTACATCTATCATCATGAGGCTCTATTCATTCATAAGGACTAACTGGGATCAGAACCTAACAGAATTCAGCTGCCAGATTTTTCGGTCTATTTGATATGATAGAGGTTAAAATATTTATCTTTTTCTTATTAATTTATTCATGTGTACAAGAGATAGAGTGCGGGTCAGAGATTGCAGGGGTTGGGAAGCAGTAAGAGGATCAACCAGAGACAGAGTAGAGAACAGAACAGGTAGATCTACTGAAACACTGCTGAGGGGAGCAGCAGGTGAGACAGGAGAGGTTGTCTGTGCCATGTCAGCTCCCTGAAGGGGAATGGAACTGGTGCTACAGTAGCTGTAGATAGATAGCTTCATCGTGCTGCATCTTAACCATTTGCACCACCAGGGAAGCCCCAAAACATTTATCTTTTTCATGTGCTTGAGTTGTTGAATGTTTTAGCAGTCGGGTACTGTTTTTAAAGACTTCAAAAAAGCATGAAAATTGATTTTCCTAAATATTTCCTCATTTATTGAAAATTTTACCCTAGGGCCCTCCCAGGACACACAATGGGTTAAAGCACAGCAATAGAAGCTATTGGCAGCCACTTCAGCAGAAGTTCAGTCCCTAGCCTGGGAGCTGACCCACATGGCAGCAGACCTCTCCTGACCTGCCCACTGTTCCCTCAGCAGTGTATTTCAGTCCATCTGCCTGTTCTGCTCCCTACTCTTTCTCTGGTGAATCCTCTCTCTCTCTCACTCCAATACCTCTGGCCTGTATTCCAATTCTTGTATGCATAAAGAAATAATATTTTTTATTTACTTATTTATACATACAGAACTGGGGTACAGGCCAGAGGTACAGAGGTAGTGAGAGGATTCACCAGAGACAGAGTGGGAACAGAAAAGGCAGATTAACTGAAATACACTGCTGAGGGGAGTGGCTGGTGGGACAGGTCTGCCGCCCATTTGGATCATCTCCGGGGCTGGGGATGTAACTCGCTACCCAAGTGACTTCAGCTAGCTTGCAATGCTGTGCCCTAAACTGCTGCATCACTAGGGAGGGCCCAGAAAAAAAATTTTTTTTTTAAAAAAAGGAAAGAAAATTTTACCCTAAGTTGAAAGAAAGTGTACTAAGTACCTGTTTCATTTCAGATTTTAACTAACATTCAAACCCACATCTGAGGTACTTAATAGAACCCTGGGTATAATAGTGGTGGGTTAGATTTATTATTTCAGTTTGCATAATTTTTGTGGGAAAAGAGGGGTGGCAGGAGTATATAGGAACATATATAGCCATTTACAGTAAATGAAAGTTGTTGATAGGCTTCCCTGGTGGCTCAGAGGTTATGTCTCAGCACTATGAAGCAATCCCCAACCACAGCAGCACCAGTTTGAGATGACCCATGTGTCACAGCAGACCTCTTCTGTCTTTTAATCCCTCAGCAGTGTATTTCAGTCAACCTGCCTGTACTGTTCCCCACTCTGTCACTGGTGAAGATCCTCTTACAACCCTGCACCTCCTGCCCACAGCTCTTGTATGCATGAATAAATAAATCTAAAAAAAAAAAAAGAAGTTGTTGATAGATACAAAGTTTACTAGAATAGCTTATATGTATAGTTTACATAATAGTTTGTTTACTAGCTCATTCCATTTTTCCTTTCTTCATAAGCTTTATTAATTTCTATGGGCTGAACAGCTTTCTGTTCTTTTTTTTAAAGAAGAGGACGTCATACGTGATGTCGAGCAGTGAGTGGAGTTCAGACGTGTGCTCTTCTGATCTGTATACTGGTTTTTTGCTTTTTGGTTTTTTTT
>NW_004567132.1:7509807-7517981 GCF_000260355.1 Condylura cristata | reverse complement strand
CCACGCCATGTGGTCACCTCCGGGGCAGGCAGGACTCGAACTCATGCAGAAGTGGCTTTTTAGCTTCTCAGTGCAGTGCTTTAACCCGCTGCGCCACCAGGGAGGGCCAGCTTTCTGTTCTTAATAGCTTTCATATGGCTAGCGATCTACATGCACAGTCCCCAAATTACCCTAATTTATAATATTTGTCCATTTCCACTCAGGGTGAACAATAGGAGATTAATAAATGCATATTTAAGGAAGATAAGTCATCAGTGTCTGAAACAGGAATGAGAAGATAAAGCAAATAATATATTATTTCAACTAGACAAGGTGAGAAATAATTTATGTGTAACCATAAAATTTTTAAAATTCAGAAATTCCATTTGTTTTTTAAATCAAGAGGATTTATAATTATGAAAGATTCATAACAGTACCAAATGTAGGAAAAAAAGATTTGTGTGTCTTCCTGTTTACAATTGGGTATATTTCCAGGTTACTGATCTGTTTAATCTTGCACTTAAGCACAACCTTTCAAGTACTATTGCTCTATAATATATATATGTTACCATCTTTTAGAGTGAAATTCATCCTCAAACTCTCCTTTTTAGAATTAAAGCAATTATATATATTTGGGTGTCCATAAATTTTATACCTGAACTTATTACTTTATCAAATTAAAAATTATATAGTTCATTAATCACTTTAAGCCTATAATTTGATAAGAGATCTCTATTTTTTTAGAGATTTATTTTATGTATTTATGCATATAAGAACTGGAGTGTAGGTGGTCTAGGTTCTGGTTGGTGAGAAGATTCACCCTGTTCTGCCTCCCAGAACTAAATTACACTGCTGAAGGGAGACAGGTGAGGTCTGCTGTGCCATGTGAGTCCGCTCCCTGGTGGGGATGGAACTCAAGATACTGTGGCTAGCAATAGCTTCAAAGTGCTAAGACTTTGGAGGCCCCTAATAAGTGATCTCTTTAAAATATTCGATTTTCTCATTCAGTAACTTGATCTGTGTTTCCTCTTTTGAAGATTTGAAAATTGGGGCAGAGGGATTACATTTTTTTTTAAAGTCTTGTATTTTTCTTCTTATAGTTCATACTCTTTCCTTGCTAAAATTACTTTTAGGTACTTTATATTTTTGGTAATTATTGCATCATAGTTTTTTTTTTATCATCATAGTTTTTAATTCCTATTATATAGAAAGGAAAGTAATGTGTGTATATTCTATTATATCTTTTTGTTGTACCCAGCACTATTTTCCATTTCCTTTAGCCAGAGATATTCAATTGATTTTTATTAATTTGAATCAATTTTTAGCTATCTAATCATTTCAAATGATAGTATATTGAGTATTTTTGTTACATCTATCATATTTTTGTTGCATTGCTCAGAACTTCTAAAACAATATTATGAAAAATTGATTGAAGCTTAAATCACAGGCAAAAGTTCACCTCCTTCATATAGAAAAACTCCAACACAACTCAGAGAAAAAGACCAATAGAGAAGAATCCACAAAGGAAACGGATAGTCCAGAGAGAAGAAAATACAAACTCTTAAACATTAAAAGAGAGAGAGAAATGCAATGGTGCCATTTTTCACCCCTTAGATTAACAAATAACTAGGAATTTGTTACCACTATGTATTGAGCTACTGTGGGAAAATATGTGCTCTTTCACTCACCGTGGGCTGGACTATAAATTGATTTAATCCCTATAGAAGGGAATTTGGCAGTATCAATCAAAATTACAAGTGTATTTACCTTTGATCCATCAGTACCACTTCTAGGAATTTGTCCTGTGGATATACTTGCACATATGGTAATTGACCTACATACAAATTTATTCATCACAGTATTGTTTGAAATGAGAGGGGGAAAAAATCCAATTATCTATCAATGTGGAGCTGGTTAAATAAACTTAATATATCTATGAGTGGAATACTATGCTGTCAAGAAAGGATGATATGCTGTGATAGGGAAGTATCTTCAAGGTATATACCATTAATTAAAAAAAAACCCAAGATATACAACACTTTGTATGGTATGCTGCAGTTTATTGGGACAAAAAGGAGAGGAATGAAATATAGATACTTTTTATATATTCATAAAGACATTCTGGAATAATACATAATGCACTTAAGGATTATTTTGAGTAGTATGGGCTGAGTCAATGGGAAACAGAAGTGGATCACTTTAACTGAAACTACTTATTTTTAATGTTTTTCGCCTCAAATTTTATTACTCTGTGAATCATTTATACAATTATATACTTTTGCGAGTACATCTTCGTACCTCCATATGTGGGTATGTGCCACTCAACCTGCAACAAAACTCTAGTGCCAGTGTCCCATTCCCTTTCTCTCCTATCATTTTTACATTTCCTAACCCCTCTAGTAACCAATATCTTTTTCACATAATTATTTTTCTAAGAATTATTTTGTTATGATTTGACAGTTTTTTTGTTGTTACTATTTATATTCCACAAATGAGTGAAGCTACCTGGTAACTACGCTTCGTTTCTGATTTATTTCACTTCCCACAATTATATTTTGTTCAAAGGATACTGCTTCATCATTTTAATTTTTATATTTAGAATATTTTAGAAATATTTTAAAATATTTCATATTTTAATATAGCTAAGTAATTTTTCATTGCATATGTATATACTGTAATTTCTCTTTTCTTTAAATAGTTATTTATGCATGCAAGAGGTGGTAGATCAGAGGCACAGGGAAGGGGATGAGAGGATTCACCAGAGACAGAATGGGGAGCAGACCAGAAAGGTTTATTGAAGTACTCGCTGAGGGAGCAGATGGCAAGACAGGAGAGGTCTGCTATGCCTTCTACGTCCCGTGACTGGGGATTGAATTTATGCTACAGTGGCTGCTGATAGCTTCAAGTGCTAAGACTTAATCCCCTATGTCACCAAGGAGGTCCTATACCATAGTTTCTTTATCTAGTCATCTGTTGATGGGCATTATAGATTGATTTCATGACTTGGTTGTTGTGAATTATGCTGCTATGAGCACAGGAGTGCATAAATCTTTTCATAGTAAATATTTTTATTATTTCATATTTTTTAGGTAAATTCCTAACAATGGTATTGTTCAATCAAATGGTACTTCCTTTCTTTTGGGGGGGCCACCATACTATTTTCCATAGAGATTACACCAAATTGCATTTTCACCAATAGTGGATGAACTGAATCTACTTATTATTCACATTTGGTACATGTTTATTGAGCCTTTTTAGTTTACAATATTAAGAGGAAAATAACTTCTTAGCCAATGCACAGTGGTAGCAAAACATTTTAGGCTTAAGGGAATACAATACTTAAAATTTGGTGATCAAGTTCTAATTTAACTTCTTGAATATTCTAGGTGATTATTTTCTTAAAATAGTAATCAATTCTAATTAGTTACCTGACTTTCTTCAAACCATGTTTATTATTGCTTATGTCTTTAGATCTGAGCATTGCTATTTCAGTCAACTTTTACTAATTCCACTTCAAAAGTGAGTTTTCCACAGGGATTACAACCAAGATAGAAAAAGGCACAAAATGAAGAATGATTTAAATAGAAGAAGACAGAAAATGTATAATATAAAGATAATAGGAAATACAAAATGGAAAAAAGAGCTTTGCATTCTGTGGAATTTGGATATTGGTTTGTCCTTTTCACCCATCAGCTTTTCTCCTTTACTTATAGTCAAGAATGCTTCATTCCATTCTTTGATAACTTTTCATATTACAACCTTGAAACTTAAAGGCTTAGCATTTTTCTTCTTCTGTGAATGGGTTTGAATATTAGTATCAAAACAGTACCATCCTGTAGAGTTCTTGTATACTGGAAATGAACACCTCCCTGTTAGGGAAAGGTGGTTTTATTCTTTTTTAAGAACAAATGTTATAAATTTTGGTGGGCCCTCCTCCAGAGTCTCTTTATACTTTGTTTCTTTGGGTTTATCTTCTTTAATTTTCACATTTTTCACCTGCTTGATCACTTATACTTTCAGTACCCTTGAAACACTGTTAAAAAGATAGTTATAAGCTGTATCCAAATGGCCCTTGTTAGCTGTCTTGAACACATTTTTAATGTTTCCTAGTAACTTAAGATTCTGCAAAAGACAAAGCTGGGATGGAATCCTGTTGAAACTTGGTAATGACTTTGTTAGGTCGCTGCTAGCTCTGCAGCTATCTACAAGTCCAGCTCCCTTGTGGAATGGCCACTATTATTTCCCTTCCTGCCTTTGCTTTATCAAGCCAGCCTGCCCCAGTTCAGCCATTTTTCTCTTGTTTATCTTTTTTTAATGTTATTTATTTGTTTGTTTAAAGTGTTTAAATCATGGGAATACACTGACTATTCAAAAATAGGGGAAATGTGTCAGTACACTACATATTTGACATTTTTGGATTTTTAATCAATTTTTAAAAAAGATTTATTTATTTATTCATACAGAACTGGGGTACAGGCCAGAGATGCGGAGGGTGAGAAGATTCACCAGGGACAGAGTGGGGAGCAGAACAGGCAGATCGACGAAGTACACTGCTGAGGGGAGCAGCGGGCGGGCCAGGAGAGGTCTGCCACGCCATGTGGTCACCTCCGGGGCAGGCGGGGATCGAACTCATGCGGAAGTGGCTTTAGCTTGTTAGTGCAATGCTTTAACCCGCTGCATCACCTGGGAGGGCCTTTTTAATCAATTTTTAAATTGACTATTATGGGTACTTTTAAGTTGTTAGCAGGCTATGGTGAAGTGGCTGGACATTTCCACAGGAACTGTTGTGTCAGCTATTGCATATATATGTGTAGTTCTGTGCTCGGAAGTCAGAAGACCAGGGTACATTGGATTCAAATACTGACTATGGCCTTGGGTAAGTTCCTTAACTACCACATGGGGTTATCAGGATTAATGAGATAGTATTGTAGAGCTTTTAGTTCAGAGCCTGGTATGTGTTAAGTGGAAACGCTTGCATTTATGTTATCTAAGAGTGTGCTTTTTCCTCCCTCTTCCCAAGGCACCTGTCTGTTATCTGCTTCCCTTCAAAGCACTTGTCTGACTCTATGGTAGTAGTTTATTTGGAAGCCTGATCCCTGTGAAGGCAGACACCCTATCTTACTCAGTTCTGTCCCTCCATTACCCTAGCACATTGCCCAAACTGTAGCAAACTGTTGTAGATGCATAATGTCTTCTTTTATTCAGCAAATATCTACTGTGTACTATTTGGCCAGATACCCTACTTTCTAGCTTTTCTCCTGGGTCTGTTGAAGAGGCATGTAGTCCTATTGAAGGTCTAGCCGAGGAGATAGACATTAAGCTGTTACTTGATTGCAGTGGGAAGAATGAGAAGGAATACTATCTAAAGTATAGTTAGACATTGCAGGGAGAAGCTAGTCTTCCAAAGCCTCACTTAGGAACAAACTTTTTTTTTTTTTTAAAGATTTATTTATTCATGCACGCAGAACTGGGGTACAGGCCAGAGATGTGGAGGGTGAGAGGATTCTGGGGAGCAGAACAGGCAGATCGACGAAGTACACTGCTGAGGGAAGCAGCGGGTGGGTCAGGAGAGGTATACCACACCATGTGGTCACCTCTGGGGCAGGCGGGAATCGAACTCATGTGGAAGCGGCTTTAGATTCTCAGTGCTGTGCTTTAACCCGCTGCGCCACCAGGGAGGGCCCAGGAACAAACTTTTAAGGTGAGAATTAGAGATAAATAGAGTTACTTTACTCAAGCTTATGAAGAAAGTGTTAGCAGGCAGAAGGAGTTTCCTCCCCAAAGGGAATGATTTAATGCCTTCAGGGATCCAAAAAGCCAGCTGACCTTTAAGGAGTGGGGAGGCGAGAAATGCCTGCAGTGATCTTGGAGGTGAGCTTAATAAAACTGTAATCGTTATCAGTTATAGACTGGAAACAATGATGTTATTGCTCTGAAGAACAATGGGTTTCCATTGAAGGATTTTTGGCAGGAGAATTTATTAGATTTGCATTTCTTAAAACTTTGTGGCTTCTCTAGAAAGGTTAGGAGTTTTTTATAACTGTTGAGAAGAATGATAATGTCTTTGTTCACTGAATGAAAAGATGAACCCCCGAAACAATTCATCAATTATATTCATAAGCTATGATACAAATTTACTTGATTTATCAATCATTTTATATTTCACTAAGATACAGTCTCTTCACTTTCTTTTTTTTTTAAAGATTTATTTACATATGCCTACAGAACTGGAGTAGAGGCCAGAGGTGCAGGGACAGTGAGAGGATTTACCAGAGACAGAGTGGGAAGCAGAACAGGCCGACTGACAAAACACTGCTGAGGGGTGCAGAGGGCAGGTCAGAAGAGGTCTGCTTCTTCTGATGTCGGTCACATCTGGGGCTGGGGATCGAACTCAAGCTGAAGTGGCTTTAGCTTCTTAGTGCTATGCTTTAACCTGCTGCCACCTGGGAGGGCCCTCACTTTCTTTTTTTTTAAAGATTTATTTAGTTATGTATACAATAGGTGGTGTCTAGGTCAGAAGTGCTAGGGTGAGAGGATTCACCAGAGACAGAGTAGGAAGTGGAATAAGTGGACCTACTGAAACACATTGCTGAGGGAAGCAGCAGGTCAGACATATGAGGTCTGTTGGGTCGTGTGGTTTAGCTCCCTAGGGATCCAACTTAAACTCCTGCTGCAGATAGCTTCATAGTGCTGACACTTAACCTCTTGTGTCAACAGGGAGACCCTGGCTTTTCACGTTAGTTCTAGAAACCCACAGATCTCTTTAAGATTCATTATTAATCAGATAGGACCTACAGATAGGTCCTATTATCTATTGAAATCATTTTAACTATTGGGACCTCCCTGGTGACCTAAGGGTCAGGTCCCAGTACTATCACATCCACAGCCTGAGTTTTATCCCCAGCACCCACATGATGCAGCAGACCTGTCTAGCCCGCTGCTCCCCTCAGGAGTATATTTTAGTAAATCTGCATGTTCTGCTCCCCACTCTGTCTCTGGTGAATCCTCTCACCTCCACACTTTTGGCCTATACCCCAGTTCTTCTACAAAATAAGTAATTTTTTAAAAATTTAGGGAGAAAATATTTTTTTCTTCCTGTGGCATCCTGGAAAAATGTAAGAGGCAATTGTTTTATTAAATAATTAATGGGTCCTTCAAGCTATGTAAATCTGAGTAAAAATTCTAAACACAATCACCAAGATTTTAATATCTTATTAAAACACATTTCTTTAACAGAGGGAGACAGTGTGAGCAACATCTGAAAATGAATCTTAAGCACAGGAACCTCCTTTCAGGGTGATTTGATTATTCTTGGAGTGGTAACTATTCATTTGGTACAGAGAAGTTGAATTATTTTGTTTTTAAACCAAGATAAACTGCATTTTGATGAAGGGACAAATGTAATCACTAATATCTAAGCCAATTTATCATGGTTACAATGTGTCCAATAAAAGATGAGTCACAGAGGAGTGTGCCTTTGGAAGGCCTGGGAATGCCTGGTCCCAAGGATCTGATACAGATCTTCAGAAAATATCCAGAAATGAAGGTGGAGATGGATGAGGAGGAGAAATAAAAAGAAGTATTAAGCACTTTCTAAGTGGTAGAAATTAGATAGAAAACTTACAATTATTATATGTGTTAACTATCAATTCTCATCACCATCTTCTGAAGTAGGTTCTGTTGTTACTGAACTTTACAGATAAGATAAATCACAAAGAAGATGTAGAACTAACACACAAAATGCTGAAGCTAAGAGGCAACAGAGCAGGGTTCATAATTACATTCTCCTTTAAAGTCTTTTTTTTTTAAGATTGATCTTATTTATTTATGCATACAAGAACTGGGGTGTAGGCAGAGAGAGGTGCAGACAGGATTCACCAGAGACAGAGTAGGGAGCAGAACAGGTGGATCTTTTGAAATACACTGCTGAGGGGAGCAGTGGATGAGACAGAAACAGACTCTCACTGAAGTGGCCTCAGCTTGGCTTAGCTTTGCAGTGCAATGCTCCCACCCACTGAGCCACCAGGGAGGACCCCAAATTTTTTAATTTTTGAAAGCAAACCATTGAATTCTCAGATCTCTCAAATTCTCTTTAATAAATAATCAAATTGCAAAAAACTTTAAAAAGACCATTAAAAATTTATTTATTGCTTAAAATATTGTCCAATTAGGGCCCTCCCTGGTGGCGCAGCGGG
>NW_004567132.1:7471132-7509707 GCF_000260355.1 Condylura cristata | reverse complement strand
CCTGGAGGAGATCCACATGGCGTGGCAGACCTCTCCTGACCCTCCCACTGCTCCCCTCAGGAGTGTACTTCGTCCATCTGCCTGTTCTGCTCCCAGTTCTGTCTCTGGTGAATCCTCTCACCCTCTGCATCTCTGGCCTGTACCCCAATTCTGTATAAATAAATAAATCTTTTTTTAAAAAATTGTCCAATTATAAGCTTTTTATGCCCTAAACTTAGACAAAAATTAGGACAAAAGTTAACAATTTGAGAACTCATATGATAAAGCATTTATCTTTCAATTAAAATAAAAAATTGGACATCATAGTACAAACTACCCCCATCATTAGTTATGTTTGTGCACTTCCGTATTTTCAAACAAATATTGTTGGACTAGTGTATTTTACTTTTAATTTACAGATAAAATAAGAAAGCTATGATAGGGCCCTCCCTAGTAGTCTATCTGGTTAAGGCACAGCATTGTGAAGCTCTCTGCAGCCAATGCAGCACGAGTTCAATCCTCAGCCAAGGAGTTGACCCACATGGCATGGCAGACCTCTCCTGTCCCACCCAGTGATCCCTTCAGCAGTGTAGTTCAGTAAAATATGCCTGCCCTGCTCCCCACTCTTGTCTCTGGTGAATGCTCTCACTACCCCTGCATCTTTGGCCTATACCCCAGTTCTGTCTGCATAAATAAGTAAATCTTTAAAAAAGAAAAAGAAAGCTATTATTTTTCATGCTTTTTAGAAAACTGATTCTGTCAGATTCATATCTGTGGCAACCAGGTTTTATAATACTCTTTTTCTGTTGATACTGTGTGGGAAATTGTTTTCCTGTAATAATTTATGCCATTTTTCCAGTTTATCATCAGGAGTTATACAAATGGAAAAAACGAGTTAGCCTTCATGATTTGCGTTTTATTTGTGTATATAGTTAATTATGACCTTGTTGAAGATGCTTGAGAGGATATTGAACTTTGAAATTTAAACTTTTGTTATCACCTATTTAATTATGGAAGTTAGTAAAAGCTGAAAAATAGAGCATTCCTTATGTAGACTTAATGTATTTAATATTTTAGCTATTTAAGATTATCACTGTTTTTCAATGATGGGTGACTGGTTAACAATAATCTCACACATCTCAGACATACCTATTTGTGGGTTGGTTTGCCATGTAGCTTCAGAAAAAATAATTCAGTATTTCGTGACTTGCAAGATTTCCAGAGGGAATCTGAACATATAGAGAGGATTTTCCTATATGGAAAGCACCGAAAATTGCTTCTGGCATTTCTGACATCTAAGTGACAAGATTTTTTCAAACAGAGGTAGCTTATAATAGCATGTGATATACTTTTACATTGCTTTGGACAGGAATTCTATTTAATATGATCCTAAGAAGTTATTCGCACAGATTTTTGTCTTTATAAAAATTTTGTAAAATTAGGTCATTGAAGCATAAATTTAGAGTAATCATCAAAAGAGTAATAGGGAATTTTATAAATTGATTATATTTATTTTTTTAAAAGATTTATATAATAATGAATATAAGAGTGGGGATGTAGACCAGAGGTGCAGAGGGTGAGAAGATTCACCAGAGACAGAGAGAGGAGCAGAACATGTGATCTACTGACAAACAAGGAGAGCAGCAAGCTATGCAGGAGAGGTCTGCTGGGCCATATTGGTCAGCCTCTAGTCTGGGAATGAATTCATGCTGTAGTGGCTATGGATAACTTGATAGTACTGAGGCTTTAACCCGTGCACCACAAGGGAGGCCCTCTATTCACCTTTTTTGACAAAAACACCCCACCTAACCAGATGACTATCTTCATAAGCACTGCTTTAAATCTTATGTAAATCTAAATTGTGTGAGATTTGTTTGTTTTGTTTTGCTTTAGAAAGTAAGGATTTTTCAGCTTTACACTGCTTATAGTTTTAAAGTATTATTATTAGTTCATTTATTAATTCAACAACTATATCTTGAACACTAATCTAGTCTATAGGTAGAAACCATAGGCAATATGATAAAATACAAAGATATATGCTGGAGAGTTCCTGTCCTTCAGAAGTTTATCCTTATTTGTGAGGGAAGATGTGTAGCTAATGTACTATGAGTTCTGGCAATTCTATCTCCTTAACATTTCTTGAATCTTCCCACTTCCTGCTGTCATCAAAGTTGCTTCATTGGTTCTGGCCATCAACAGTTCTTCCTTGGTTTTCTCTAATAGTCACTCTAATATACCTCCTTGTCTACTGGCTCCAAATAATATATACCTCCAAATAATAATATATCTCCATACTGCTGGCTCCAAACTTATTCTGCACAATTTTCTAAAGTGCTAACTTAATTACTCCCTTTCTTAAGACCCATAATGACTTATTAGTGTTAAACTGGCTAACTGACTTATTAGTGTTAAACTGGCTAACTGACTTATTAGTGTTAAACTTCTCTAACCTCTCCAGCAAGTCTTCTGTCCTGTTATTCTCCCTGCTTGTGATGTCATCTATAAATGTGTACACAGTTTATTCACCCAAAATGTCTGACTGCATGTCCATCCTTTGCACCACCTTGGAATTTCTTATTGCACTCAGGAGATGGACGTGTAAGTGGCCCATTATTCTGCAGTAGGCAAGTCCCAGAATGGAAGTAGCACAGAAGCTGTTTGGGGTCACTGATGAACCCAAACCCAAGAAGTCAGTAAATGCTCTGAGGGAGGAAGGGGTGAAGAGCAGTCTAGCTTGAAAGGGCAGCATTCTCCATCAGTCTAGATATCAGCAATCAGTGTGGCATGATGGAAAATGTACACCCCTCAGAACACAAGCAGGTGGGGAGGCAGGGTCTGGGCACACCTGGCCATGCCTGATATGCTAGGGAGATGGGGTTCCCCTGTTGTGAGGTAGTAGGTTGCTATTGGGGGAGTTTCTTTCTTTCTTTTTTTTTTTTTTTAAGAGTAAGGGAAGTAGGGCCCTACCTGGTGGTGCAGGGGGTTAAGCACAGCATTAAGAAGCTAAAGACACTTCAGCATGAGTTCGATTCCTGCTCCGGAGGTGACCCACATGGCGTGGCAGACCTCACCTGACCCGCCCCCTCAAGCAGTGTACTTCCATGATCTGCCAGTTCTGCTCCCCACTTTGTCTCAGGTGAAGCCTCTCAGCATCCCCGCATTTCTGGCCTGTACCCCAGTTCGTATGCATAAATAAATAAATCTTTAAAAAAAAAAAGTAAGGGTGGGGAATGGGATCAAAAATGGGGGGGTGGGGAGGGAAGTGCACGGGATTATGGTGATGGCACACGGGTGACTTGGTGATGGGAAACCCGCGGGGATTACAATTGAGATGGAAAAAAAAATGTACAAAATGATGTAAAAATAAACTGTTATAAAATAAAAAAAAAGTAAGGGAAGTATTGATAGTTAGATAGGAAAAGGCAGAATGGTATAATCCTATTTGTTTTGTTTTTTTTTAAGTCAACATTCTAGTAATATTGCTAGAAAAATGGTAATTTGCCACAAATTCTTTAAATAAGCAGTCTTGAATTTAAAAACTATCATCTGAATTTAAAAAAAACATCAGCTGAAGACTTAGAAAGCTGAGACAATTGACAAGCATGCTAAAAATGTTTAAATTGCATAAATGTATACTAGATTTAAGTTCTTTTATTTTAATAGAGCCACAGGTATGAGTCTCTGCAGGAAGACCTCTAACTGACCTACTTCCTGCTATCTCCTCACCACTTACAATAGAATCCAGTACAGAGTAGATTATCAATAAATATTTTTAACCAAGTGGCTCTGAAATATTTTGAAAGCTTCTTCCAAGTCTGGTCGATGAAAGTACCTCACAGGAATAAAGAAGAAAGTCAACAAAGCAACTAAGTTAGCCGCCACTTGTCAAGGAAAACACATTCAGATGTATGAAAGTATCTGTGATTACATAAAAAATATGATACAGGGCCCTCCCTGGTGGTGCAAGGTATTAAAGCGCAGCACTGCCAAGCTAGCCAAAGTCACTTTAGCACCAGTTTGATCCCCACAAGGGAGGTAAACCATATGGTGCAGCAGACCTGACCCGCAGGCTGCTCTCCTCAGCAGTATAATTCGTTGATCTGCCTGTTCTGCTCCTCACTCTGTCTCTGGTGAATTCTCTCACCACCCCTGTAACTCTGGCCTATACCCCAGTTTTTTATGCATAAATAAATCTTTAAAAATATATATGATACATCCAATTAAACAAAAGATTATACCTGAAGAGAACATTCGCATCATTTGGCCTTCTAAGGTTTTTCTTATTATTGTATACCCGATTCCAACACGGTATATATCACCTGGGGGGGGACTCAAAATATTAGTTAAATGGACGAATGGTTAAATAAATATGGAGACTGCTTCTTAAAACACACACATACACAAAATTCCTGTGGAAAGAAAATTCTGCACGTCTCTTTATTTGTTATAATCTCCAAGAAGAAAAGAACACACAGAAGTTAAGGATTGCCATTGAACCTGAAAGGACTTTAGGATTAGCAGTTTGATCATTTTATGGATGGTGAGGAGATCTGCAGTCTATTAAGTGAGGAACTGGCAGACAAATTCAGATGTCCTGATTCCAGACATTTCTCACTGTCTCATTTTGCAGTTCTATTTTTTTAACTGTGGCAACATTAATACAAATATTCTTTGATCCTGCGAAATTCACTTGTTTATACAGCTCAGACCTATGGCTTGCCACTTCAGCCTTCTTGTAGAGCCATGCATCTCCTATAGCAGCAGAATTTGGGATATAGATGTGGAATTCATAAATGAAGGTGCTTTTGTCCCTCAAGTAAGCCTTGTGTGCCTTTCTGCATGCCAGTTTTTTTCACAGTATAAGTTATTTCACTGCAGTGTTAAAGAACCAATGAAGTTTATGTTGTACACAGGACCTTGGGGATTTCATGTTTGGTGGAGCCAATAAAAGCAAATTCTCTCATGCCCTCCTACCAAGAACCTCATTCTGACATTCTGCCAGTTGCCTTCTCAGATCTGCATGTGATTCTACTTCCCTCTCGACATTCCAGGACTGGCAGCGTTTGTCATTGAAACCCCCTTTATGCTTTCTATCCAGTCAGTGACTCTCTTTCCTTTCTTTGGCCACCTTTTCTTAACCTTCACCCTAACCTTAACCTTAACCCTAAGAAATATGCCTGCAGATTTCTGACTTCTAGTAATATCTGAAACCATTCTCCCCACCTACCACCACTCATTTGTGAGAAAAACTAGAAGGGAGAAATAAAACTTAGTCCAGACCCCAGTTTTGCTCCTCTCAAAGCAAAAACACAACACAATTCTAAGAACTGCCCCTCAGGCCTTTAAGGCTTCCTACAGTTCTTTGGGTTCTCTCTGAAGGCCACTGTTCTTTTTAGTCCCAGTGTGTGCAAGGGCATTCACATGTCCTGGGAGTTCAGCCAGAGGACCCAGGTGGCCCTGGTGAGATTCTTAACATAGACAATAGAGGCTGGGAGTCCAAACAGGCTGCAATCTTCATTTTCAGTTAGTTGCTGGGGAGAGATGAACTCCTGAGGGGAAGATAACCAGAGATGTGTGAACTCCCAACTGCCCCTTGCTGATCTTAGACTTACTTCCAGGTCTAGGTTTTGTGTTTTTGTATCTTTCTCTAGCCTCAGAGCTGACTCCACTGTCAGATAGGGATAGACAAGTTCTCCTGAAAAACTGAACGACAGACTTGCCTCCAATTCCATTGAAATTCCTCCAGTCTTTTCTAGCTATAACAATGGAAGCATGAACTCCTCAGAATACTAGAATAAGTGCAGGGTCTTGGGATCCCTGAATAAGGGTCCTAATCTGCTTAGCAAAGATTTTTCAGTCCATGGTCCACTTTCTTTCCAATAAAAAAACTGAAACAGGGCCCTCCCTTGTGGCACAATGGGTTGGGACACAACACTGCAAGCTAGCAGCAGCCGCTTTGGTGCGAGTTTTGATCCCCGGCCCCAGAGGTGACCCACATGGTGTGGCAGACCTCTCCTGTCTTGTCCGCTGCTCCCCCCAGCAGTGTACTTCATCCATCTGCCTGTTCTGCTCCCCGCCGCTCTGTCTCTGATGAATCCTCTCACCACACCTGCACTTCTGGCTTGTACCTCAGTTCTGTACACATAAAAAAAAAAAAAAACTGAAACGTTGATATGAAATAGATCTTTACCCTGGTGTAGTTACAAAGAAGCTGAAACTGTTTACACTCATGCCATTCATAAGGCACCCTTCCGCACCCAACCCATCTTGGGTTGAGCTTATTGGTCTGTTATAATAGTGCTTCCATGTGGAAAAGTACAAATTGCCACCTGGTTAATTAAGTCTGATCTTCACTGTCTCCCACCTCATTGCCTCTGAAGGCCACCCCAGCATTTTTCTGTTTCTCAGTCTGGCAAATCTGTGGGCTCATTTTGATTTAGTCTCCTATATAAATATATGGTTCCTGCTAAGCCTGTGCCTCCCAGCCATTGATTGTACCCCACTAACATTCTACCAGCCTCTGCACTGGTCTAGTTTTCCAAATATTGCCATATTGCTTCTACCTCCCCTTCATGCACCCTTGCCTACTTTGTATGCCCAATGCTCTCCTGAAATTGACTGCAAAACACTTGTTGGGGAATTCTATTGTTACACAGCAGAGAAAGAAGTGTTGCATGTCATGGTGTAAAGACAATCTGGAAAGAAAAGTCTGTAGTGCATTAATGATGAGCACATATAAGTTGTTTTAGGTTCTACACAAAGCCTACATTTGGGTTATCAGGAAATTACTTCAATATGTCTTTGGATTAATTTCACTTATAGAGAAAAAATAGATACTTTCAAATACTTCAGCTTTAGTGGATCTCAAAATATGTTTTAAAAATTGTAAAGATTAAGATGCATTTATACAGTATGTTCAGTAAAGTGAATCTCTGTGTTTAAAAAGTATCCATAAAATAGCTAACTGGATAAATCCAGAAAAAGTATGTTAATTAGGATATCTACTGTCATACATTTCCTGTGTTGATGGTGTTTTGGCACAACCAAAATCCCATTGTATATAAGATTTTTTTAAGTTTTTTTTTTTTTTACTTTATTAAACATTATTGCTATTTACTCTATTCAAACATTTAGGAATTTGAATTTACTTTGTCCCTAATGCTAACTTATTTCTGACCTCTCAGGTGTAATCCCCATAAAATTCCCACCAACAAGTCACCCATGAACTGTTATCATAGTCTCTTGTGCTTTCCCCTCCTACTCAAGGATTTTCAAAATTATCACAAATTATAGAATATTTCCTTACAATCAGTTTACATAACTTGTCAGTACAACTTTTTAATCATAATGTAACTAGAACTTTAAAATATTTAAAATATATTTAAACCATTTTCACATGAAAAAAGAATTTAAAAACCATACAGGGGCCTCTCTGGTGGTGCAAAATGTTAAGTGTTAGTATTATGAAGCTATTGGCAGCCACTGCTGCACCAGTTTGATCCCCAGCCAGGGAGATGACTCACATGTTGTGGCAGACCTCTCCTGTCTCTCCTTCTGCTTCCCTCAGCAGTGTATTTCCATCAATCTGCCTGTTCTTTTTCCCACTCAGTCTCCCTCTGGAGAATACTCTCACACACCCACCCCAACATACCTCTGGCCTGTACCCCAGTTCTTGTATACAAAATGAGTAAATCCTAAAATAAATTAATAAAGGGGCTGTCCCTGGTGGCACACTGGGTTAAAGCACAGCACAATGAAGCTATCCGAAGCCACTGCAGCACCAGTTTGATTCCCAGCCAGGGAGGTGACCCATATGGTGTGACAGCCCTCTCCTGACCCACCCGTTGCTCCCCTCAGCAGTGTATTTCATTCAATCTGCCTGTTCTGCTCCTCTGTCTCTGGTGACTCCTCTCATCCACCCTGCACCTCTGTACCCAAGTTCCTGTATGCATAAATAAATAAATCTTTAAAAATAAATAAATAAAAAAGAAGTGCATCTTCTTTAAAAAAATAAATTAATAAATAAAAATTATACAAACACACAGGCCGTTATAGTCTTAATTTCAGTAATTCTAATGCCCTGTAAGTGAAGCTATTTGCCATTTTTCTTAAAACTGTGGAAAACATAACTACATGTGTAGGCGCAATATCATAATATCTTCCTTTGCAAGTTCCTGTTAAAATAATTATCCAGGGCCTTCCCTGGTGGCGCAGCGGGTTAAAGCACTGCACTAAGAAGCTTAAGCCACTTCCCATGAGTTCGATTCCGTCTGCCCAGAGGAGATCCACATGGCAAGGCAGACCTCTCCTGACCTGCCCGCTGCTCCCCTCAGCAGTGTACTTCCTCGATCTGCCTGTTCTGCTCCCCACTCTGTCCCTGGTGAATCCTCTGACCCACCGCATCTCTGGCCTGTACCCCAGTTCTGTATGAATAAATAAATCTTTTTTTAAAAAAAAATTATCCAGAGGCTTCCCTCATTGTGCAGGGATTAAAGTCTCAGTGCTATTAAGCTATTGCTATCCACTGCTTAAGACTTCAGTCCCCTGGTAAGAGTTTCATCCCCTGGTGAGGGAGCTGACCCACACGATGCAGCAGACCTCTCCTGCCTCACTGGCTGTTCCCCCAGCAGTGTATTTTGGTAGATCCACCTGTTCTGCTCCCCACACTGTCTCTGGTGAATACTCTCAGCACCTCCTCCCCATACCTCTAGACTGCACCCCAGTTCTTAGATGCATAAATAAATAAAAATAAATCTTTATAAATTTGTTTAAATGAACAATGATATAAAAATATATATATTTAAATAAAATATTTAATTTTAAAAAATCCCTGAGCAAATATTCTTGTTATTGAAATTAAGCTTTTGTTTTTGTCACATTTTTCAGGATAAAGACAATAGAATGGTTAAATAAGTAATTAAGTAATTTTTAGGACTTATAGAAATTTTTGTGTTGGGGGATTTTGACTGCAGTTCTGAAATATACATTTTTTCTAATTAATATAATCTGAAATATACATTTTAAGAAACCTTGAAATTTTCTAATTTAGTCAAAGGAGAAAAAAGAATTCTTTTTTTTCCCCTTAAGATTTATTTATTTATGCATACAGAGCTAGGGTACAAGCCAGAGGTGCAGAGGCTGGTGGGAGGACTCACCAGATACAGAGTGGGGAGCAGAACAGGCAGACTGACTAAGTACACTGCTGAGGGATGCAGCAGGCAGTCAGGAGAGGTCTGTCACGCCATGTGGATCACCTCTGGGGCGGGGGATCAAACTGGCACTGAGGTAGCTGTGGCCAGCTTGCAGTGCTGCATCCTAATCCTTTGCACCTCCAGGGAGGGTCCAAAAATGTTTTGTTTTTTGTTTGGTTGTTGTTCTTGTTTTAAAAAGAGACCCTATTACATCTACAAGTTCCAGTTCTCCAAGGAGATATTAGTCTCTTTCTTTTCTTTCTCCTAGTGTTTTGGAATTTATATTCAAAACAAAAGGAGTAAGAATTGAAGCATCTATTCTTTCTGGGGATCTTCATCATTCATTAATTTACTTTCATCAACATATTCTTATATACTTTTTGTTTGTCTTGTAAGTATCTAAGTATTTAAGTGTCCGTTTCTCCCATCTTAAAATGTCAGTAGTAATTGTTCTTACCTCACTGTATTATTGTGAAAATCAAGTAAATATCGTAGGTGTTTTAAAAAGTATCTGACATATACTAAATGTCCCTAAATGTTAGTCATTATCATATTTGCTATTTTTATTATTACCTTTACCTTCTGGTCTAGCTGCTGTTTGATTCTAACAGTCTCGATATGTAGAAATCAACTTGAACTGTGTTAAATGTAGGACTACCTGAAGGCAGGGTGAGCCAGTGAACTTTTTCTACTTTTCTATTTTTCTTCTTTTCCATTTATGATTCTAATTTGGTCTCTTCAGAGAGGAATTTCTTCTGCTCCAGAAATACATTTTAAAACTTCTCCCAGGAGGAACGAATTGCAAAATACAGAGTACCCAAAAATAAGATATTTTTATGAGCTCAGTACAACTTGCACATACCATGTCCCCAAAATTATTTTTTGGGTTTTCAAGTACAAATTATTAAGGAAACCCCATCCACCCCAATAGACAGCAGTATAATCTAGTGCCTTGTTACTCAAAGTTTGGCTCATGGACTAGTTAGAAATTCAAAATTTCATGCCCTGCTCCAGACCTATTGAATCAAAATCTGTGTCTCAATAAGATCCCCACGTAATTCATATATATAATAAAGTCTGAAAAACACTGATCCAGTTGAAGTTCAGTTTATTTCCCTTTCTGGTGGGATAGGATAACTTTAAATATTTTATAAATATAACAGGGTTCTTCAACCTTAGCACTAAGGACATTTGGGACAGAATATTCTTTGTTGTGGGACTGTGTATTGCAGGATGTGTAGTAGGACCTTGGCCGCTACCTACTAGATGCCAGCAGCACTCCCCTGTGCTCCCTTACACATATACCAGTTGTGACAACCAAGGGTTCCTCATTTTAACCATTATTATACTTATTTTTCTTATTATCTTCCTCTTATGATCTACCTGGGCCTATAAAATGCTGTTTAATTATTTTATTCTTATGTTATGAGATTATGTTTGATTGCTAAATGTTTCCTGGGAGGCAAAATTGCCCCTTGTTGAGATCTAAAATAAACCCATTAACTTTGCTAGGCTTTTTGGTCTTCTAAATCAGAATATGTGATACCTCATTTTTTAACTTCCATTGTGAGAATATTTTATTATATGAGTTTGTGAGAATATTTTATTATATGAGAAAAAAAACCCATGAAAACAAAATTTTGATGAAAGTTTCTTAAAACCTAATATTATTGTTATTCTTGTCTGTTTGTGGCTTTGTTTGTTTTTTTGTTTTTGTTTTTGTTTTTTAAGTTTTCTTCTCATGGTGATAATGAATCTCTTCTTGTGACCAGACAACCAGAGCACCAGGCAGGCAGTACCAAATAAGACAAAGCATCTGAGAGACTTACTAAGAGGTGATAAATAAAGGATAGAAAGTGAAGCTCCTTTGGAATGACATCTAGTAGTTTTCCTCCTTGGGTCAGAGTCACAGAATTTCATATCTAGTAGCATCTTCTCATCAACATTAATAGGACTTCATTTGATTATAAAAGCCAAAAAATATTAATTTATGAATTCTACAAAAATTTATTTACAACTAAGAATTTGGCACACAGGCCCTGTCCTTAAGGCAATTATGGGTGACTGGATATTGAGATCTTAATTCTGCCCTACTCCCCTTAACCCCAACCTGTTCCCTGCATCTTAGGAAATGGTAAATCCAACTTTCTAGTCTCTGAGATTGAAATCCATGGAATCATCCTTGAATCCTCTTTTTCTTACACATCCCAATCTAATCCTACAGGAAGTCCATTTGACTCAACTTTCATAGTAGTCTCAGAATCTGAACACTTCCTTGACTTCTACTCTGGTTCAAGCCACAGTCAATCCCTAAATTAATGCAGTATCCCCTGATAGGTCTCTCTAGTGCTACCCTTACTTCCCAGGCAATTCTCAACACAGCATCTAGACCGATACTGATACACTTGAAGTAGAGAAAGCCATCATGTCTTTTCAAAACTTCGATGGTTCTCTACTGAGAAAACAAGCTGAAGCAGTGGCCTTCAGTAAGCCCTTGCTTGCATCAACTGCCTCCCTATCCTGCCCATTCATTTCTATGACCTTGTCTCTCTCTTACTCATTTGTCTCCTGCAGCAATTCTGGTCTTCTTGATGGTCCTGAGCAGAAAGTGGCATAGGGTTTGCAGTAGGCTTTTAAGAGGCAAGAAAAGTCCAACTAGCGTCCATGGACTCCTACCCTGATTTCAACAGGATGTCACAACTCATGTAGTTGTGAAGAGATTGCATTGCAGCATATCATTAGTTTTTCCATCATGCAAAAGCCATTGCTATAAATAACCCCAAAAGTATACTGCAATAACATAATTAAGAATTGATTAGTTTTAAGTATTGATTTTTAATACCATTTATTTAATGATTTATATAATTTATTTTTTTATGATGGCTGTTTTTGGCAACAGTTTGCAAACTTAAGGAACATTTAACAATTGGTTGTGAAGAATCAGAAGAATTGGCTCTAGCTTTTATAAATAATACATAAAATAACAACTTTTATAAATATCTCATCAAACATGCTCCTGCTTCAGAAAAGCTTATGGAAAGCTCTTCTTTCAAATACTTGCAAGGACTTTTTCCTTCATCTCCTCCAGGTTTTTACCTGGATGTAAACTTCTAGGTGACTCTATTTCTAGTCAAAGAGAATATTAAAATGCAGATTGTTCATTTGACTCTGATGTGATCTTAACGGCAAATATTTATGACTTTGATGGGTGAATAAACAAGTACTATTCCTATGGGGTACAGGACAAACTCAAGGGGCAAGGGGAATGAGCGAGTTTGTGAGTCCTCACGAGCAAATGCTTGTTTAAGAATACAAGACAATACTCAAAAGCAGATATGTGGAAACAAGAGGGGAAAGAAAGGACTTAAGAGGATTTATTTATAAATGGATTAAGGAAAGGAGGTGCAAAGAGAAAGGAGGAGAAGAAAAAGTATTATCTGGCACGTGGCTGGAGGACATCTCTCCTCCCCATAGGTAGCTTCAGCCAAGCAGTGACCAGGTTATAATGGGAAGATGGCCAAAAAAGAGACCTGCCCTACCCTTGTTCAGTCATGTGGGAGCTGGGTTCTTCCTACTAGTTCCCAGCAGCAACCGCTTTCAGGAAGTCAAAGGGTGGAGTTCAAAAAGCTCCACCTTTCAGCAGCAAGTTGGCTATGAATCATCTACTAACTTGGAGATTGTTCTTTACTGTTCCTCTTATATTATATTGGATATGTAAATTGATAGAATCTTTTTTAGGAGGCATATAGCAAAATAACAAATAGACATGGCCTTTGAGAGAGGATTCTGCTTTTAGAATTGAAGAGATATATTCATGCCCAAGGTAAAATATACAGGGTTGCAGTGTTACTTAAAAGAATTAAAACTGGAAATAGCCTAATTGTTCTCAGTTAGGAAATGGTTAAATTACTTATGGTACTGAGAAGAGAGGGAAGTCTATGGGGATGTTAACAAGATGAGGTGGATTACTGAATATGTATAGTTTAATGTTATATATGTTGGAACAAAACACAAAGCAAATTTATTTGCAAATACATAGAAAACACTTAAAAGCATACAAACCATACCCTTAATGAGGATTATGTCTGGGCAGGAAGAATTAGGAGTGACATCTGAAGAGTACCTTTTTTTGTTATAGATATTTCTTTCTCTATTGTTTGAATTGTTAACAATGATAATGTATTACTGTTAATTAAAAATAATTCTCAAGTGGAATTATATGACAAATGATAAATTGAATTTTAATTTCACTTCTCTTTGATGAATGTTATTATTTTGTAGGCAATGAAAACTAGTACAAGAAAACGAAGATTCTCATTTTAATTCAATTACTGTGAGGTGGTGTATGCTTGAGTATGTATGTGTGATGGAGAAGGGAGAACAAGTGAGAGATCTGCAAAATGAAAATTATTTTATGGTGTTGTTGTGAGAAATCAGTGAAATATTGTCCAAAAAGTTCTCTAATAGCCTATTGGACATCAGGCAGTCATTCTATATCATTTGGATTTCCTTATCCATATACCATTCCAAGGTTGAAATCTGATTACAAGTGAAGGTAATAAAGGATTAACTACCTACCAGACCAGTGTTCTGAATTTGATTCTGAAAATACAGTGATTAAACATAATTAGCTGCCCCATCAATTTTTTTTTTTGGACCTGTTAATAACTTGTTTATACTGGTTACTTCATTTCAGATAACTAGAGGCAAAAACTATAGCTAAATATTTACAACTGACTCACTGCAGTCAGACATATGACTTTCTAGGGCTATACTTTAAAGATTAAATGAAAAGAACCAAAGGAGGGGACAGCAAATAGACCATTCAAGCTTTACAGCTCAATAAGGGCTGCATGTGTTACACTGCTTCTTCACACCCGTTTGGGCCTAACAAGGAAATTAAGGCCAAAAGAGGTCTTGACCAACATAAAATTCTGAACAGTCAGGTCTACTCCTGGTCTTTCCCCTTATGCTAAATAAAATCTGGTCCAAGAGGGGTAAACGGGTGGGATGGGGAGTACCTTTTTAAAACACAGCCCCAGTTTTTCTGGTAATACAATGTACCTATTCCAAACAGTCTATATCATATTACATACAGCGATTTGATTTTATTCAGTTAGTTCTGAATGAAAAAAAAATTAAAATCCTAGTTCTGAATAAAAATCCTAGTTCTGAATGTCATCCAGTATCATTTTGGTAAATCTGGGTGTTAACTGGGTTTTTATAATCAGAGGTTAAGAAGCTGTTACAGGGCAGTGAGAAGGGTACCCCCCAAGCCCCAAACCTACCCACTCTAAATAGGTTCTGCCACCTGCCACATAAAGACAAAACATATAAGACATTTAATGGAAAGGAAGTTTAATGCAATTGGTGTGCAATACAGAGAAGACAAAGAATATAATTTCTAAATCAAACACCCAAAGTTACCCATCCACGCGTGGCTAAAAGTCCACCCAAAAGGGATTGGCCCAAAGCAAGGCTGAAAGCCCGCCACAAGTCTAGAGCACCTTCTGGAAGGGACCCATAGAAAAGGGTCAGAAATAGCCAGACAAGTCTGGGAGGAAAAGAGCAAAATCAAAATCAAGATAAACACTGTCACATAGGTCTCTTACCCACATCTGTTTCAGCCAGTCCAGGATCAAGAAACAAGACAAAGTTTCTTCACATGTCTCTCTGCTC
The DNA here is from genome assembly GCF_000260355.1 of Condylura cristata. Classification (NCBI taxonomy): domain Eukaryota; kingdom Metazoa; phylum Chordata; class Mammalia; order Eulipotyphla; family Talpidae; genus Condylura; species Condylura cristata. The sequence goes on along the minus strand of NW_004567132.1, from coordinate 7,494,858 downwards.
TGTGTTCCTCCCTCAGGTCACCTTCTGGCTCTTCATCCTCCCTTCCTTCTTCAGTGTCCTCTTCAGCTTCTCCTCCCTGCTCAGCTCTACCCTCTTTTAGGTAGGGTAGGGAACCTGGAACCACCCTTTTACAGAGCTATTTTTATTATTTTTTTAAAGACTTATTTATGTCTACAAGAACTGGGGTAAAGGCCAGAGGTGCAGGGGACTTACCAGAGACAAAATGGGGAGCAGAACAGGCAGATCCACTGAAATACACTGCTGAGGGGAGCAGCCTTAGTAACAGGAGAGGTCTGCTGTGCCCTGTGGGTCACCTCCCTAGCCAGGGATCAAATTTGGGCTGCAGCGGCTGAGGATAGCTTCATAGTGCTGCGCTTTAACTCTTTGTACCACCAGGGAGGGCCCTTAAGGAGCTATTTTTAAATAGTGATCTGGCATTATCACCTTGAGGACTGAGGATTTACTAAAGAAAATATATTGATTTAATAAACCATTTATCAGACTCTTGATGGCATTATAGGCCTACTAAATTTTGGTAGTGTGGCTTGATGATTCCTAAGAACAATCGGTAAAGCTGAGTTGGAGGGTATTTGGGGACAAATCGACGACAAAATGTGAAAGGCCATGTGCATGACTTTCATAGAAAATACTATGTGGTGAAGTATGTGAAGGACAGCTATGCTGAAAAGGGAAAGCGAGGGCAGGGGCAGATCAAGGGCACCAGGTGAGAGGCAGTTGGTCATGCAAGCTTAACCGGCAAAAATACACGATGTTAAACTAATTACAAGAGTCTGCGTTTTAGTTTGACGGAGGGTTGGCTGTTGAAGCAGCCAAATTCAATCCGAAGAATCACGGAATAAAAATTTTTAGGAGCCTTGCCTAGAACGATGTAGGTATCTTTTCCAGGAGTTTTTCTCAAAGAACCTAGAGTGCACACCCGCGTCTCTCCCGGCTATTCTCATCCTCAATTTCCCCGCCAGCCACAAACCCAGGTCTTTAAATAGTTCCGAGAGGTGCGGGGCCTAGAACTGAATTCGATGTGTTCTTTACGTTCTTTTTTCCACCTTTCACCGATTAAAAACCAAATCTGACTATGTCCTCCCTCGTGGTGGAGAGCCCCCAAGAGTGAGGGCGGGTCCAGATGCCGGCGGGCTCCTGACCCGCAGGTTGGCGGGACCCGGAGGGGGCGGGCCTGCGCGGGGTTGGGGAAACCTAGCGAACACTGCCGCGCAGCGCGCTCAAACTCGCGCCGCCAGCAGCTCCGCGCTGGGCCCCACCCTCCTCGTCACCAAAGGCGCCCAGCCAATGAACGGGCCGGAAAGGTAGGGCCTCGGGCTAAGCACTGGGAGGAGACTTCGAGAGGGAGACGGGAAGTGGAGGGCGGACTGCGCTGATTGACAGCTCTCTCGAACCAATCCTCCGCGCGGCTTCTCTTCGCTCTCTTCTCTGCTACGCTCTGCTCTTGGTCCCACCTCCTCCTCCTCCACCCAGCTCCTCACTTCTGTCGACCCGCCCCACATCCCCTCCCCCACTCTGCGGGCAAATCGCTGCTGGAAAGAGGCGGGGGCCGAAGCGGCGGGCTCGTGTGGATCCTTGAGGTGGGATTGACGGGCGCCTTGGCCAATAATAGGTAGGTCGATGGCGCGGCTGTGCCTGGAGCCGACCAATGGGCTAGCGGGCTGGGGGCGGAGGCCCAGGTTCCAAACGCTCCGCGGCGCCATGGGCTGAAAACTCAACCGAGATGGAATCTCCCAGTCTGAACCGGTTTCAACCGGTTCCGAGTTTGAGGCACTAGGAGGAGGGGGAGAAGCGGCTGCAGCGGCCGCGGCAGGAGCAGCGGGAGCTACAGCATCAGCAAGAGCAACAGTAGCTACAGCCCCGGCGGCGGTGCTTGTTCCAGTCTTTGCTGCTGCAGTCCGTGCAACCACCCAGAGGGGGAGGGGGGAACCACCAGTCGCTGAGGAGCAGGAGAAAGGGGGAAAGTTTAGGCGAGCCTGGGTGGGGGGGGCCCAGCGCCGGAGCCGCGTGAGAGGGAGCCGTATTTTGGTAGGGGGGAGTCGGACTGCAACTGGCAGCAGAGCATCCCCCGGCCGTGTGGACTCTGCACCCCCTACTCCTGCCGCTCCTGCTGCCGCCTGTGGCTGGAGGGTCCCACTGGGGCTGAATCTTTGGGACTTGACCCCGTTCCCCTCCCCCTTCCCTCACTCCCCAGCCGGGCGGGAGCATTTATTCCACAGATTTATTTCCCTTCTTTTTTGGGGGGGCGGGTGGGTGTGTGTGTGGGGGGAGGTGGCCCTGAAATAGTAAATATTGTTGAGTTTTTTTTTTTTTGCCCTTACCCTCTCCGTTTTTTTAATTTCCTTTTTGAAGGTGGGAAAACTGTGAAACCCACCTTGATTTCCTCCCCTCTCCCCCTCCCCACCTTCCCTCGCCCTAACCCCCCGACAAGGAAAGAAGAAGCTGTTGGTTCAATCTCTGGGTAAGTCTTCAGTGTCTTCTGGGCCGAGGGTCGGGCGGCGGCGCGGCCGGGCGGGAGGAGGCCGGCGTGGGGCGCGGCGGCGACCGCGGGAGGCGAGCCCGGGAGGCGGCGGCGGGCCCACAGCGGAGCTTGCGATTGAATGGAGCCGCTTCTGCCGCTGGGGGATGGAGGCGGGGAGGCGGCCGCGGGAGGGGAGCGCTTGCTGGGTCATTCGCGTGTGCGGGTGGCCGTGGGGCTGAGCGAGAAGCGAGATAGTGAAATGGGGCCCCGCGCGGGGGTGGAAGGGCTTCCCCAGCCCAAGGGGCTGGAGAGAAGTTGGGGCGATTTCGGGAACATCTCTGTAAATTATTAGGAGTGGAAGTTTCCAGAAATATTTAGTGCAGCAGCATTGAAACGTCCGCTTGCATCACGTGGCCCCTCGGTGGAGAGCTTGGGATCGGGGGAGGGAGGGGCTGCCGAGTCTCTGCTCCTTCTGTAAGGAAACTCAGAAATCTTTGTGGCTTTCTGCAGGGCAAGATTAAAAGTAGAGGAGGTTAGTTGGTTTTTCAGGGGGTTCCGTGTTGGAGTTTGTGTGGTGGGGACGGGGGCTTCTGGAGTGGAAGTGAACGAATCGTTTGCTGCTGGCCTTATACCCTGGGTGATGCCCTGATTCTCCTGGATTCCGATATTTGAGTTTGGGTTGGGTGGGAGGAAGTGGTCGAGTAGAGGAAACACCGAAGATTGGCCCGGCCCGGACCTCCCTTGATCACGCAGAGGCCATGCTGCATAGAGAATGGGGCGGTGAACTTCAGGCGCCGGGTCTAAAAGCCTCCTCCGAGTCTGGGCGGGGTGAGTGCATGCTCCAGTGTGCTATAGTTAGAAGCGCTGCACCCGGCCGGGCGGGGAGCTAGGGAGGCGGGCCTTCGTGAGGTGTGTTTCTACTGAATGAAGCAGGCAGTTGCCCACACACCTAAGTATAGCAGTCTCCTTGTAGCGACTTGTTTTTTGACCTGCTTGTAGTTATCATTAAGAAACGGTTATGATTTTCTGGGTTTGGGGTAGGAGCTGGCAGTGTGTGGCCGCCTGCCTCTGTTTGAAGTGGCAGTGAAGGTATTTTGGTAGTCACTTGTAGAGTCGCCGCATAGCTCGATAATCCCTTGTATTATCGCTATCTAGTGAGTGGATTTTAAGATTGAGCGTCCCAAACAGAAAAGGGACTTGTGTTTTCATTCTCCCGCAATGGTGTTTGCTCTCCGCCTGATGGTGTGTTTTAAGCTTGTGTAGTGGAAAGAACGTTTTTTGGAAAGGGTTTGATTTGAGGGACTAAAAGTGCTTGGCATTGACCAGAAAGCCGCCATTTCTGTATGTACGGTTCGCGAATAGGTAGGTCATTTCGAAGATAGCCGCTGATTCTAAGGATGGCAAACTGCTGTATTTAAATGCTTCTGTTCTAAGATTATTCGTGTGAAGTTAGCGCGAAGAGCTCTATGAAAAATGCTCATGAAAGTAAACGTTTTTAGTCATTTTGCTAAGTTCGTTCTTTCTTGGCTTGGCTATTATTATGTTCAGTAGGACTAAATCTTTTCATTTTAACCAGAAAAAGCCCTAAAGCTTTTGATGTGTGCACGTTAGTGCTTTGTCGACCTTGTTTTGCTGTCCTGATTTTTACAAGTATATCGATAAGTTTTGTTGTGTGTATTATGCATGTATGAAAAACACGCTTACTGTTATAAAAGTTTGAAATCTCATTAGTTTTTGTTTTCAATGATAAACTAGAAGATTTAAAGAAAACTCTTGAACTGGAAATTTCTCAATTTACATTATATCCAACTTGACTCAACTATTTTGTTGTGACTGACATCATTAAATCATACATTTACATTAAAATTGCTGCCATTAAGAACATTTTTAAACCAGTCTATTAAAAATTGCTTCATATAGTGCAATAAATGATCCCTTTTTCCTATCGAGGTAATGTGTCCCAAGGAAAAGTGAGGAAACTAGTCACCCATTTCTTGATCCTGAAAAGTCTCTTAAGAAGTGAAGAGGTGGGCATGGCCATCTGACCTTGTGAGGTCTTAAAACTGGAAACTAGGAGTTCTTTATGCTGGACTTTTCAGGGTGTCTTGAGTCTTCTGAATTGTGTGCAAATTTGTGAGGTTTTAATTTGGGAAAGAGCTATCATGTTCCTCCACTGTAAGGCATCTTGGTTAAGGAGTACTGATTTAACTAATCAGACTTGAGTGTCACTGGCTTAAAGGAAAAGGAAAGATTTTTACAATGCTGGACAACAAAGCTGTGGGTGCCTGCCAGTCTCTTGGTGTAGAATCCTTCTACAGGGTAGCACTGCATAGGAACCAGTAGGCTTTAACCCGAATATTAGTTCAGGTTAAACTCTTTTAACCTGTAAAATAGTTCATTTTTCTGTTACGGGACTTGTTTTATTTGGTAAATAGTTGGCAAACTTTATATATTGCCAATGAATACCTGAAACGTTAAAAAAAATTTGTTTGACTTATTGCCTTAGAGTTTTTCCCCCTAGATTGTACTTTTAAGGAGTTTTTATACTTTTAATCCCTAAATTCATTGAGGGTTGAAAGAAACAAATAATAGATGATTTGAGTATAGAACTTAGGTTCTTTAGAAGGGTTCAGGAAAAGGGTGCCAAGATTTTGTTAGAGTTATGGTTCCTACTCATTGCTAGTGTATAATGGGAACAGTTGGATACCTTATTTGACACTATTCTCCCTTTTCAGCATATCTTTAAAATTAAGACTAAATGAGGGAAGTGAACTTTTACTGAAGACTGCTTAGGAAGGAAAGACAAATTCACTTGAACTTACATCTATACTTAAAATTTTGAGATCAAGACTTTGAACCGTGTCAATTTATAGGGCCATAAATTCTAAGTAAGTTTCGTTTTAAGAACAGGTTAGGGTAACTATATAAATGTTAGTAGACTTCTCGGGGAAGGGAACATCAGAAAAGATGACTGGACCATACATAATGCAGTTACAGGGTTAGGTAAGTAACTAGCTTTTGTTATTTGTACTATCTCAGTTATTTGGGTCTTTCAAGTACTTAAGATAGTTATAAGAGTGTGGTTGAATTAAAGTGATTTGAGTAGAAAGTTTTTGACTGATGCTATCAGAACTTCATAGGCTCCTTAAATTTTTTTTCTTTATTTGCAGTAATCTATGCCAGCAATTATGACAATGTTAGCAGACCATGCAGCGCGTCAGCTGCTTGATTTCAGCCAAAAACTGGATATCAACCTTTTAGACAATGTGGTGAATTGCTTATACCATGGAGAAGGAGCCCAGGTAAAGTAGCTGATAAAAGCTTGGTATTATTGCAATGTCACAAAGTTAAATTGTCATCTTCTTAAAAGATACTACCTAGTTTGTGTTAAATTGGAATTGTGTTATTTTAATAAGTGGTCTGGAGACAAAAGTCACATATTTTATGGGATGCTTTGGGATACTATACTTGTTATGGCCTTCCGATTTTAGGAAATCTTTACCCCCTTTAATAAAAGAATTTGCCCAAATGTATTTATATTTTGTAGATATTAAATGCTTTATGTACATATATGTGTTTAATATATTTACAGTTAAATACAACTCCACTTTTGAAACATTTAAATAAATTAGACAGAAACTTGTTTTTAAAATCCAACCGCATTGAGCATCTTTTACACCATTTGGATTTTAGTTCTTGTAAAAGTGATTCTGTAATGTAGGGAATTGATTTACACTTCTATCTTGACTTATTAAAGATGTTGAGTTGATTGTAGTTTTTGACATCCCAATGAAAGGTAGATAAGATAGGAGTGTTTGTAAATTTTTTCTTTTAACTATTTATTTATTTATGCATATAGCACTGGGGTATAGGCCAGAGGTTCAGGGGCAGTGAGAGGATTCACCAGAGACAGTGGGGAGCAGAACAGGCAAGTCACTGAAGCACACTGCTGAGGGGAGCAGTGGGTGGGCCAGGAGAGGTCTGCGGTGCCATGTGGTCACCTCCATAGCGGGCAGGTGGATGGGGATCGAACTCATGCTGAAGTGGCTTTGGCTTCTTAGTGTTGTGCTTTTAACCCGCTGGGCCACCAGAGAGGGCCGTATTTGTAAATTTTAAATTGGATGTTACAAAAAATTGGGCAGTCCTGTATCTACCCTGTGCAACTTTATTTTTCAAAGAATGTTTAATGAGGTTAAGGGGAGTGGCACATATCTATTAGTATAATCTTGCTGCCAAATGTTAGGTTCCTGATAGATAATGTTGTTATTACATATGAAGCTATATGTCTTTGAGACCTTTTTTTTTTTTTTTTTAATGTTTGTTTATTTTGTAGAAGAACCAGGTGGGCTGTGTGTGTGAGAGGGGACTCACCAGAGACAAAGTAGGGAACAGAAAAGGCAGATCTTACTGAAATACACTGCTAAATGGAGCAGCAGGAGAGACAGGAGAGGTCTGCTGTGCCATATGTAGGTTAGCACCCTGGCTGGTGATTGAATTAAGGCCACAGAGGTGATAGTGCTGAGACTTAACCCAGGGCCACCAGGAAAGCTGAGATAATACTTTTTATTTACACAGTTAAATCCTGAATGCTGTCCTATTTTTTTTAGATACCTGAAAAGTAGATAGTGGTATCTTTTATAGATAGTCCAAGAGGCAATGGTATAAGACTATTAACACCTCCAAAAGATATTTCTTTCTGAACTTGAACATTATTAAGTTATTGCTAAGAAAGAATTTAAAAGGGAAAGTCACCATGGAAGTTGTATACATGGGAAAAAATTACTATGCAGTGATTTCTGTATGTTTGTTCCATTTAGACTTTTGGGGGCTTTTGATCATTGTTACTGTCTCTCAAAACAGTCCTCAAAAAGTTATTTCATCCACATTTGTTATATATACATTGTGGTTGTCCAATAATGGTTTATATTCGTTGTGAAACTTTTTAAGCTTCAGCTTCATTCTAACGTGGATATGTGGAAAGCAGCTGCTTTTGAAAGAAAATGTGAAAATGGTTGGTTAAAACTCATGTAGTGAAGTTGGATTAGATTTTTGACTATTAAAAGTATAGGTCTGTAGTTATTAGAAGATGGGTGTTTTAAGTTTTTCACCTCATTCAGCTACTACCATTGTTTAACCAACTTTATAACATTTTAAGGGTAAATGAATTTAAAAAGTGTTGCAGACTTATTACTGAAATGGCTATAATTTTTTATAGTGCAGTATATGTTGTGACCCTGCTTTTTTTTTTTTTTTTTTTTTTTTAAGTTTTTTTTATCCATATAGAATGTGGTGTACAGGCCAGAGCTGAAGGGGCGGTGAGAGAATTTGCTAAAGGCAGAGTGTTAGGGGCAGAACAGGCAGATTGCCTAAGTACACTGCTGAGGAGACCAGCGGGTGGATCTACGGTGCCGTGTAGGTCTCGTGGCTGGGATTGAACTTATGCTGAAGTGGCTATGGCTGGCTTTATAGTGCTGTGCTTTAACACCAGGGAAGGGCCATGTTGTAACCCTACTTCTAATAATGTTTCACAATATGGAAGTTTAATAATTTGTTTTAAATTTGGCTTCGTAAATTTACTTTGTACATAAGAAGTAAGTTAGGAAAATGTTTATAAATGTTTTCAATGTATACAGGAAAAATTTTCTAAAAGAACTTAGTGTATGTTTCATGTGACAATTCAGTTGGATAATGATAATCCATAAATTGTTTACTTAGTTAAAGATGAGCAAAGTGGCCCTCCCTGGTGGTGCAGCTGGTTAAAGCACAGCACTGAGAATCTAAAGCCGCTTCTGCATGAGTTCGATTCCCGCCTGCCTGGGAGTTGACCACATGGCGTGGCAGACCTCTCCTGGCCCGCCCGCTGCTCCCCTCAGCAGTGTACTTTGTCGATCTGCCTTTTCTGTTCCCCACTCTGTCTCTGGTGAAGCCTTTCACTCACTGCCCCTGAGCCTCTGGCCTGTACCCCAATTCTTTATGCACAAATAAATCTTTAAAAAAAAAAATGAGCAAAGTGGTCCCTCCCTAGTGGTGCAAGGGGCTAAAAGCACAGCACTATGAAGCTACTGGCAGCCACTACAGCGTAAGTTCCATCCCCAGCAAGGGTGGTGACCTACATGGCCTGGCAGACCTCGCCTGTTCCGCCCACTGTTCGCCCTCAGCAGTTTTAGTCAATGTGCCTGTTCTGCTCCCATTTTCTCTCTGATGAATCCTCTCACCTCCCACACCTCTGGCCTGTACCCCAGTTCTTGCATCCATAAATAAATAAAAAAATTTTTTAAGATAAGTAAACAGGTTTAGAAATTAGAGTCCTATCTCTAAAAGTTGGGTAGCTTTTAACCTAAAGGTGGAATTTTGCATCTGGATAGTTAATAGGATATTTAGCACTGTGACATTAGGGACTACTGTAATAGTTATAGAAGAGTTATAGAAGAGTTTGAAGTTTTCTTCAGTATTGTTTTTTTTTTTTTTTTTTTAAGATTTATTTACTTATGCATACAAGTACTGTTGTGCAGGCCAGAGGTATGTGAGAGGATTCACCAGAGACAGAAAGGGGAGCTAAACAGGCAGATGGAACGAAACACATTGCTGGAGTAGTGGGTGGGTCGGGAGAATTCCACAGTGTAACACCTTGGGCCACCAGGGAGAGCCCCCAGTATTGGTTTCTAAGTGTCTTCAACTTTTAATGCTTAGCAGCTAAAATATTTCCATTATCTAATTAGTAACAGGGAGGTGTCAGATTTTTCTTAATTTTTTTCTATCTGTAAATTCTAGATTTTTTTAAGTTAAAGGAACTTTAGGTGGGGATAGTGGGATTATGGCAAAATAAGACATTAGGATGCAAAAGGTAGAAATAACTTAGGAGTAAAATTGATTAAAAGAAAAACACGGTTTGTGCACAGATTGAACTGAATGATGGGAAGAATTACACATAGATAGAAAGCTGATCCTGTATAAGACCTGACAAACCTCTGATAGTATCTTGAGGAAATAACTTACTAGGCATGGTTCTTGCTATCCTATAACCTTATTGTTTACTGTTTTATATGTAAGTCTATAGTTAGGTTTTTGTTCTAGTTAGATATCAGTATTTAAGAATTTATAATCTAACACCAGACCCTCACTGTGGAATCACAAGTTTGCTGGTGGTTCATTATAATGGTGTTATCAGAGTACAGAACCATTACCTAACTTAGTGACTATATATTTTAAATGGTACATATTGTTTTTGAGTGATTAATGGGGAAGTCATGAATGTGATGTATCTGCTTCTTGAGAAAGAATTTTTTAACATTATGGCCAAAATAGAAAGGTGCTTTATTTTGCAAGTTAGAATGAAAACAAATAAGGTTGTTAGGTACCTGTATCAGAGATGAGTGAAATAAGAATGCATCTCTCCCCTTACTTTTTTGATCCATTCTAGCTTATTAAGGCCTGATCAAATAAATAAGCCTCAGAGAAGGATGAGACTAAAACAGTGGAGCTTTATTTTTTGCTATAATGTAAGATACAGAAATAGACTAAAAGAAAAATCAAGTTGAGCTATGTACGGTTAAAAAAGCTAAGTTGTTGCTTTTGGGGGGGTGAGCAATAAAATTCAAAGCTTTTGATAATATGTGGCATTTCAGTCATAAGTAAAACTTTAATGGTTTATATGAAACTAGATACATAGTGTCAACATGGGTAGATCTTTAAAACTCACTTGTGTCAGTCATGCCTCCCTAAAGCTTTTAGTGGGGGGATAGCTATATAACAGGTGAAAAAGAGAAATTGCAAAAGACTGCAGTTTGTATTCCATAACATACTCTTCAAATAAAATTTAATCACTTCACAGTTGTATATGAAGCTTATACACATTCTGCAGAAATATGAACCAAAAAAGACACAAGTCATGAAGATGATTATCACTAGATAAAGGAAATGACTGACACTGGAGAATAGGTATAAAACATGACTTGTGTAAGTTTTAGATCTTTTAGGTTTAAAAGAAAAATACAAGAATAATAAAAATGTTAGCATTTGTTAAATATAGGTGATGACTACATAGTACTTTCTTGGTTTGCATCTTTTAAATATGAAAACAAAAAGGGGAGAGTTTCAAAATTAGATTTAAATAGGAAGTTAGATTTTTCAGAGGATAGGTGAAAAGGTATGTTAACAGTAAATTTAAAGGCCATTTTTTCAAGTCAGAGACTTGAGGTTTTATATTTAGCTGTAGGATTTTGAGATACATGTTCTTGCTTTGACCTAGTTTTTCCTTTGTCTTCTCATGAAGTGAGCTTTTCAAGTTTGTTAGGGATATTTTGGTGACTCTTGTAAAGCAGAGTAATATATATATATATATAAGTGAATGAGAATTTTTGTTTGCTCCTTTGGATTAATTGTAAAATTTGAGAACACATTTACATCAGTATATTTTCTTTAACATTTGTTGAATTTAAGTTCTGTTTTAAGATCATGTAAGGCAGATTGCAGGAGAAAAATCTGGTTTATGGAATAAAAATCCCCATATTTAATTGAAGCTTGATAATTTGAGCAGTGACAACACATTTTTAATGATTTTAATGATTCAAAATAACAAGTGATCTTAAAATTCTTTTTGTATATTATTTTAGCAAAGAATGGCTCAAGAAGTGTTGACACACTTAAAGGAGCACCCTGATGCGTGGACAAGAGTTGACACAATTTTGGAATTTTCACAGAATATGAACACGAAAGTAAGCAAGTGGTGGTTTTAAAATCCATTATTTCTTCTTTTCTTCCAGTCATAAACTTTGAGGAAGGTATCTCATTTTTAATATTAGCATTTGTTTATCTCAAATCCTTTAATACTGTTAACTAATTTCAAAATTTAGTCTTAAACATAGAATTCTTGCAAATAGTCCTGAGAATTATGAATGAAGTTTTGTAATTGGGACTAGTATGCAAGGTGGCTCTTTTTGTTGTTTGTTATTTTTTTTCTCTCTCTTTCTAGAATGTGTATAGATTTAAGTAGAATAAATTCTCAATGTTATTCAGAGACGAAACAACATTAGAGGAATTATTTTGGGCAAGTAATCAATATAATACAGGCTAGGCACCTCCAGCACCAAGTTGTATGGGCAGCGTAAAACCCTACTCCATGGTACCAATGCATTTAATGGGACAGCACTCCGTTTTTATTTGCAATTGAAAATGTTATAATTCAGGTCCTTTTTTCTTAAGTTTGAACAGAAGGGTTGATCAAAAATGTGTTTTGACTGTTTTAGACTTGATGATTCACACTTTTCTTTAAACTGCCTTAAAGTAATAAATACCATGCATGGCATTCTGTTTAATACACACAAGGTTTCCACTTGTTATACATTGTGTTAAAACAGAAAATAGCCATGTTCACATCTGTTTCTGAAATCAGACTGTATTAATTAACAGTTTTAAAATATTAATTAGTTTTGACATCTTGTAAATTTTAGGGCAAAAATACGGTCCAGAACTTCCTCAAAGTGCTAACCTTAAGTAACTTAACAGTGTTTGCCTGTTTGCTTGCCTGGTAAATTTTGCTTTTTATACTGACAGACATTACTAATGTTTAAGTTGATTTATCAACAGTATTTTTAAAAACTCAATTTTGTCTTGTGAAAAATGAGATGATTAGAGGAACAGAAAGAAAGCAACAGGTAAAGAATTCTTCCATTTACATAAATTACAAATGATTTGGTGCTAAATTTATGCACTATGACATTTGGCTTTGATGCAATCATTTTTTTTTCTTTAAAGATGTTAACACTACCTGATATTAATCATAATGTTCCATTATGTTGATTGCTTGTAATAGGAAGAAAAGGGGTGTCTTCCTGTGCAACTGACACAGCTAGGCTTTGACGGCAGGCCTCCACAAGGTCTACCCTTTTGATTCCCTTTAACTGAATTCTGTTCATCAATTGTTTTTGTTTCATGGGTGGTGGGAGGGGAAAGGGGGAATTCAATGCATAAAATAAGTATTTCTAAGGGCTCAGTAGAAATTTCTACCATAGGGATCATTTCATGCATTTATTTTTTCATTTAGTCTTTGCTGTTATCTGTCCCTCATCTTCATAACTCAGCAGTGGATTTCTCAAGTCCTGAAATGTAATCTTTACAATGTGTTTGGATTACTTCTCAGTATTTCCAAACTAGATATTTGCCTTCAGATTTTGGACCAAAGTATTCTTATTCAAAGAAATGTGAATTCTCTCATGTAGATCCTTAAAATCTAAGAAGTTGAGTTTTAGGATATTATAGCGATAATATATACCTTATAAAAAGCATTTATTGGGCTTCCTATTACAACCCTATTGACAATAAGATGAAAATATGGATTGTATTTAGGCTACCTTTTTACATTTGGAGAAAGAACTACTGGGAGTTAATAATTAGGTAACAAAGTATCAGATATGAAGTAAATAAGGAATGTAACATTAAAGAAAGGGGAAGTATTCAGTTAAAAGGTGTAAAATTGAAAATAATAAAATAATGAACGGTAAAGTCATTAAGGTTGTTAGTGGTATATTTTTGATGGATTTTCTTTCTTAGGCTTTTTTTTTCCCTTGATGATCTTTTAATAGGTTGAACATTTTCAAGATGATGTATATTCCCTGTAGTAAAAACATTGTCTTAATAAAATTTTGATAATCTGATTTTATGTCTATATAATTATAAAAGGTTTTTAGAGAAATGTGGGGGGTTTTTTTGTTAATTTGAAATTCTAGCTAATCATAAATGTATCCTTTTTTCTCTCATATTTTTCTGAGACCTAGACCATAAAAAGGTATAAATAGGGGATAGAAAGCCTCACTATTTACTGCTGGTTATGAAACCTTTTAATGGCATCAAATTTTAGAATTTTGCTTTGACTTAGTTTTCATTTTGAAACTCTCTTAAGGATTATTTTGCAATTGTAGGGTTTGAGTTGAAATTATGAAATTTTCCTGAAGTATGAAATGTTAAAATGAAAGAAAACAGCAAAAACATTTACTGTTTGAGCACAATGTAGTTTGGGACAGTCTATATTGTGCTTTGGATAAAATGAGCATTCACATGATCCCTTTGGTTGAAATACTAATAATGCTCCTATTTTATTGTGTGATGACTAACCATTTTAAAGATGAACTCTTATTCTCAGCCAAAACTTGCAATCTGAGGTTATATGACTATGTATGAATGAGTTTACCTTTCAGGTATTGTAGCTGATTGTTCCCTAATTCATCCAGTGAAAATAATGCCACAACAATTTTGTCCTTTTCTTCCTCTTGTCTATCCACACTAATTGGTCATGGTAATTATTTTGGGTAGTAACTCCTGGAGCATTGTAAATTCTTATAAATGTTGTTGACTATTTAGAGTGAGTAATCAACAGGAGGGATAAAATGACTTGAAAGTGGTGTCTGTGTTTATTAATTTTCATAGGAAGGAATACCTGAAAGGTAGATACAGATTGCAACATGCATTTGTGTATTATTTTGACTGTGCACAAAAGTTTATCTTTAAATTAGTAGAAATAGCAACTTTAAGGGTGGGATTAAAATTTAAAATACACCCGTGGGCTGTCTTGCTGCTCCTTAAGTAACACACCAGTGATGTTTGTAAACGCTTTATTTGGAAAGTATCTGTGACAATACTTTAATACTTGGCCAAAAGCTTACAACTCCTAGAGGATGGTAGGAAGCTTGAGAGCATCCAAGCTGCTAAATTCTTAGGAGCCTGGTCGTGTTAAAGTACGTGAGCCTATAAGCAGTCATTTATGCTGTGAATTCATACCTGGCTGCTATTTTTTCTTCTACAGATAAGCCCATTTGGCTGCTAAAGGGCTTTTTATTTGTTTTTTCCTACTGGTGTGAGCATGTATAAACAGCAGGACATTAAATAGAGTAGTAAACAAAGTAAGGAAAATGCATGAAAACTCAGTATATGGGTGAATAGATCCTTGTTTAATATTTGTAATTAAACTTGGTAGCATAATGTTTTTGAAACTTTAGATGTAAATGTGTGAATGTCTGTCCATTTGTGAATCCTGAAAGTTGCCAGTCTTGTAACAATATACTCATATGCTTCTATTCTCCAATTTTTCAGTATTATGGACTACAAATTTTGGAAAATGTGATAAAAACAAGGTGGAAGATTCTTCCGAGGAACCAATGTGAAGGTAGGAAAGTATTTTAAAGAATTGTAAAATTAAATTTTATTTTTCCTGGCAGTTTCAGTTGAGTATGGATGGGGGAGAGGTGAATTCTGAATAGTTTCTTAAGCTACAGTGGAGATTACTGCTTTTATCATGTGGTACAGATTTTACAGAGGGTGAAGGTTATCTGTGGGTGAAGATAGCTGTTTAAATGCTTTGCCATAAATGTTGTGGTGGAAAATGTGTATCAACTAATAGTTATTCTTAGACCATGTCTGAAATGAGTGAAATTTGGATATGTATTCTTAATACTTGTCTACCATTAAATGACTAATATCAGTATTGTAATGCAGTAATATGTAAATTTAACAGCAAAGGAAATACCAACTTTGGAAACTAAGGAGGATTTAACCTTTTGGAAATCTGCTGTATCTTAGGATAGATGACATTTTTAAATATGAGGGCATAGCAGAAAGTGAAGATGTGATGCTGTAACAGTTTGAGGAATGTGGGGTGAAGTTAACACTTAGGAGGGCTAATGCAGTTATATGTAGTATTATTCATATGTGTTACCTGACTTACATCATTTGTTTATCACTGAGAAGTCTGGATTTTATAAAGGTTATACTATTTCTGATGGCTTCTTATATTAAAGTGTGTCCCCTTTCTTTGACTATTGAGTTTTAAGGTATTATCTTTTTTTTAACTTGCTTATCTCTTTGTTAGTAATTTAACTTGGCTTGTCTGACTTATAAAATTTTGAGATCTAGGTAGCGCACTAGAAGTGAATGAGACCTTTATTTATTTATTTATTTTAAAGATTTATTTATTTATGCATACAGAACTGGGGTACAGGCCAGAGGAGATGGTAAGAGGATTCACCAGAGACACAGTGGAGAGCAGTGTAGGCAGATCAACAAAGTACACTGCTGAAGAGAGCAGTGGGCAAGACAGGAGAAGTCTGCCACACCGTGTGGGTCACTTCCAGGGCTGGGGACCGAACTCACCCTGAGGCTGCTGTGGCTAGCTTGCAGTGCTGTGTCCTAATACCATTGCGCCACCAGGGAGGAGCCCCCTTTTTTTATTTTTGAGATAACATTGGTTTACAGTGAATAAGACTTTTTAATGGCTGTATCCTTATATCATAAAATACAGATTATGAATGATAATGCAGATAGCTGCCATATCTGTAGGTTTCATGGTATTACTGTAAGTTTTTACTTTGACATTTCAGATTGCTGAACCTGTTATTTCAGAAGTCCTCCCACCCAAAGGTCTATTAAAGAAAAAATAACTACATAAACCTTCCTCTCTAAATAAGTTGATACATTTTATTTTCTTAGCTTATCAGTGAAATTGTGCATAAATGTTCAGACACTGTTTGTTGTACTCTTGTTGGTTTATCCATAATTTACACCCTTGCCAGTTTTTAGTTGATATTTATGATGAATTTTACATCTCATCTTGGAGAGACTTTGTCACAAATATGTTGATGATCTTGACATTTTTTCCTCAGAAGGTAAAAAGATTTGCCTAATAATCAGGTGGTCATAATTTCCAGCACTTTTAAAAAATAATTTATTTACTGTTGCATAGCAGAACTGGGGTTGTAGGCCAGAGATATAGGGAATGAGAGGATTTGACAGAGACAGAATAGGGAGCAAAACAAGCAGATTTACTAAAAGATGGCTAAGGGGAACATCTGGTGAGAGAAGGAGACCTTTGAGAGAAGGAGAGGCCTGTTGTGCCATATGTGGGTTAGCTCTGTGGCTGGGGATCAGGTCATAGATGTGATATTGCTGAGACTTAACTCCTAGGACACTAGGGAAGCCCCAATTTCTAAACATTTTTTATTTATATGTCTGACTTTGCTAAAATCTCTCCTTTGAAAAGGTGACATAGTTGCCCTTTTAAAGAAAAAAAAAATTAAATGATAGGGAAGAAGTAGTACCTCCCCAGTAAGTCCTTTTATTTCTTATCACATAGGATTATACTAGAGAATCCTCAAGATCTTGTGCATCATTAAAATTATTTTACCAGGCTTAGAATGAAAAATTAGAAGTTAATGGGCTTACCTGATGATTTGGTATTTTGTGCTTTCCATGAGTGGGAGTGATGTTTTTATTCTATACCAAAGTTGCAGTTAAAAGTTGCCATTAGCTCTCATATATTTATATATAAGTAGCAAATACACACATTTCAGGGGCCACACAGACTACATAAAAACCTATATTGTTTGAAAAAATTGGAGGGGGAAGAGTTGGTGATTATTTTGACTGACTTATGAGGATTTTTTTTGTAATTCAATGTGTACCTATTCTATATGACCAAGATAACTTCATTTCTCAGCAAACATATTTTCAAAATATCAACATTACCTTTTCCCTTGCATCTCTCTCTCTGGCTACTCACCCCATCCCCAGTACTAATGATATGTTTAAATGGGCTGTTAACTTTGTAAAAGTACTTAGAGGTCCTTCCCTGGTGGAATTTTTTTTAAAAAGTACTTAGAGATGTCACACACTCAAGGTTGTCATTGTTAGTTACCTTACATGTTGATAAAAGTATGCTATAACTTTACAGTCTTTTATAGACTTAAGTTTTTTTTAATAAAAATTTGTTTACGTATACAAGAACTGGGATGTAAGCCAGAGCTGTGGCATAGGCTTTTTTGAGAATTCACCAGAGAGATTGGGGAGCAGAACAGACAGATGTACTGAAATTCACTGCTGAGAGGAGCAGTGGATAAGATAGGTGAGAGGTCTACTATGCCTTTTAGGTTGCCTCCCTGGCCTGCAGGAAATCAAACTCCGTGCTGCAGTGGCTGGCTATCTTGATAGGACTGTCTTTGAATCTCTTCTTTACCTGGGAAGTCCCATAGACTCTCACTATTAAAAAGTGCATGTAAAATACCCACCCCAGAGTTTGTTAGTAAACTCTAGATTCAGGCATGCAATAACAATTTTTATGTTTTTAATGGTATTTCTCTTGGACAAAAAAGTCAGTACTTTATCAATTTTACTACCTTAAATATAGTTGTACTCGAAAACCTTTTAAATCTTACGATGCAT
Organism: Condylura cristata; assembly: GCF_000260355.1. Taxonomy (NCBI): domain Eukaryota; kingdom Metazoa; phylum Chordata; class Mammalia; order Eulipotyphla; family Talpidae; genus Condylura; species Condylura cristata. Next base: position 7,477,175 of record NW_004567132.1, on the reverse strand, counting down.
CTCTCAAAGCATTCTAATATTCCTGAAGGTTTATTTTCCTTCATGCATAAGTAACTTTGGTTTATGCTTGACTTGGAGAAATTGAGGGTTTAGCTCTCGACTACTGCAATAAAATGAGTCATACAAATATTTTGTTTTCTTGGTGCATATAAAAGTTATACACTATACTGTAGTCTTTTAAATAGTGCCGTAGCATTCATTATGTCTTAAAAATTAAAGTACATAATTTTAATAAAAAGTAAAATGAGAAAATTAATGTCTTGCTATTAAAACTTCAGATAAAAAATACACTTATCTGCAAAACAAATGGATTATAGATTATCTCTTGCTGTATGTTCCCTTAGTATATCCTATACCAGAAGATCACAGATTAATAGAATTTCAGTGAGCAGAAGACATGCAGATGATAATTAGAAAAGTAAGGAAAATTTTTAAGACATTGTGTAGAAGGTTGGTTTTTTTCCTTTGCAGTAAGGAAGCTATAACCATTATATTTTAATTAATTTACTTGTACTTAAATGTACACTTACATATAACTGTAATGTAAGGTTTTACTACATTGTTCTGGTTTTTGTTTTTGAGACAGAAAAATGTTACAATTTGGTTTGTGTGGTAGAGGAGAGGGTTAGCAAGTGCTCTCCCCAACATAACATTTTTTGTCCTTAGCTATCCTTGTTCTTTCTCTCAATCTTCCCTATTCCCCAAAATATAAGCTTCATGATGGCAGCATTCTTACTGTTTGCATAGGTGTTCAGTATATAATTCAGTTAATGAATGGCTTATCACTCATTTAATATTATCCCACTTCATTACTGTTAAGGGTCTAATGACTATGCCAGTACTTTTTGTTTTATGTATTTGTAAGTGGGAAATACCATTTCCAAGTAGGGAGTGGTAACTATTCACTGAAGTCCTGTTTAAGATTTTCAGTGTTGTTGAATTCTCTTATCTTGGCTGCTTATCAACTTTAATTATCCGGGTAAACCCTACATAAAGTGGAGGATTGTTTTCATTTGTTAAGGCATCTTACAGATCATTTCATTTTATTTAACTTGATCATATTGATTAGGGGAGTGATGAAACTTAAAATTGATAGTCACGATTGGACATTTTAGAAACTGGGAAGCCAAGAAATCTTTGGGCAGGTTTTTGAGTTGTGTGATTATATGTCTTGATTTTTAGAAAGTTGACAAGCCACTGTTAACTACCTGAAAGGTTTTACTTAGTTTAGTGGTTCCTTTGAAATGAGGTACATGATTGCATCTACTAACGTTATGATCTTTTATAAATTAATTATTTTACCTTTTGGTGGAATCTTAAAACATTGAAATATGATAAAAGCAATAATGGGTAGGAAGCTCTTTGTGCCTCCCATGTGAAGTCTGAGTAACCAGTATGTGTATTTCTAGCCTTTTTTCATTAATTAATTGTCTCCATTTTACCAAATTAGCATAGCTTACTCTCAAGTTATCTTGGAAGTTGTGGTGTGACTTCCTGTTTGAAACTCATATAAACTTTTGTGTGTTTGTGTGTCCCTTATGGTAGGTAATGTAGTATTTCTTGAGCATAGAATTAATGTCACTGCCATGCTTCAGATCTCCCATTTATATACATGAAGAACATGTTTGATATATTTTCTATAGATAATACTGACTTGTAAAAGCTATTTGAATTCCCCCCCTTTTTTTTTAGCTTTTATTAAGGTTTATTTAACATACACATTAAACTACTGTATATATGTACAACTTCACTTTACCCTCCTATTCCCACCTCTCTTTATTTGATTATTTGAATCATGTACTGAATGTATGTTTAATTGCTCTACTGTTTTCCTAAAATGATTGTATCATTTTTATATTTGAACTCTGACCGTATATAAATATGCTTCACCTTCTCACCAAAGTTTGGTATCTCCAGTGTTTTCAGTTTAGTCATTTATGTTTGCATATATAATGGCTTCTATAATGCATTGTGGTTTTAATTTACATTTCCAAATGACTAATGCTGTTGAGCATTTTTCACATAATATGTATTTGTTAAGTATTTGTATTGTAAGGTAATGCTGTTAATTGCCATTGAACTTCAGATGGTTGTTATAACCAATCTCAGACTTGACAGGCACGCTCATCTTACGTATTTTTGTGTTTCAAACCACTATGGGATGATAGAAGATAACTGATACTGAATCAAAATATTTTCATAATTTAAAAATAAGGCAGTTATTTCAAGGTGTGTTACATTTTAGCATCATACATAATTGACAGGAACTATTTTCTGTCTGTTTGATTAAGGTAACAATTTAGACCCGCCAAAATTTTAGATTATGTGAAACTTACCTAACAGGCCCTTTACTCAAGACCTAATAATATTTACTCCTTTATTTATATCCACATAGCAATAAAAGTCAGAAACTAACTTTAGAAAGACTTCTTTTTTAAGGTCAGTAGATTTTGTAAGATGGTACAGAATTGACCTAATGTTTAATTCATGTGAATGGGTTTGCCCGCTTTGCATCTCAGAGGTTTCTAGAAAAAAATATTTAAAGTCAGGCTGACTAGGCTCTTTAATTCTTGCATAACAGTTGAGAATGGATTGATCTCAATTTTACTGGTTTGTAGTTTTACATTGTAGTAGTATGTTAAAGTTTTCCATTTTTCTGTGGTATATAGTAACTGAAGGAGAAAAGATACTAACGAATGTACATCTTTATGATTTAAATGTTGACAGTACTGTTTTTGCTTCTATGGAAATATGGCACCATCAGTATTTTGTCAGTATTAAATTCCCTAATACTAATTAAAGGCTTTTAGTGACTCCTATGAAACTCACTTCAGTGATAACATTTCTTTTGCCTTGTTTTTTGAGTATCCAATATTTGTATTCCTGGGGTAAGAGACTATTAACATTGGTGTGTAAATGACTTGCAAGATGTTGTGTGACTTTTAAGTTAAGATGGAATTTATGTACACTTTTCATCTAGGTAGATAACTGTTCAACTGAAAGATTATGTTTCTATATGACATTGCTGTTTTTATTTCAAATTGACTGTCAGGCATTTTTCTTAACATTGAGGGAAAAAATGTTGGATTATAAAATACATAAACCTATAATTCTTGGGTTTAGAAATCTTTTTTTTTTTTTTAAGATTTTTATTTATTTGTGTATATAGAACTGGGGTACAGGCCAGAGGTCAGGGGCGGCGAGAGCTTCACCAGAGACAGAGTGGGGAGCAGAACAGGCAGATCGACAAAGTACACTGCTGAGGGGAGCAGCGGGCGGGTCAGGAGAGGTCTGCCACGCCATGTGGTCACCTCCGGGGCAGGCGGGAATCGAACTCATGCGGAAGTGGCTTTAGCTTCTCAATGCTGTGCTTTAACCCGCTGCGCCACCAGGGAGGGCCCGGGTTAGAAATCTTAATGTCACAAGTTATCTTCCAGTAACTATTTGGTTCTTTTTTATTTATTTATTTATTTTTAAGATTGATTTAATTATGTATACATGGACTGGGGTACAGGCCAGAGGCATGGGGGGGAGGTGAGAGGATTCACTAGAGATAGAATGGGGAGCAGAAAGAATAGGCAGATTGACTGAAATACACTGATGAAAGGAGCAGCAGGCGAGACAGGAGAGGATTGCTGCACCAGGTGGGTCACTTCCCTGGCTGGGGATGGAATTTTGTGCTGCAGTGGCTGCTGATAGCTTCATAGTGCTGCGTTTATAATTAATCTTTTCTACCAGGGAGGCCCCTAGTTTGGCATTTTCTACTAGTTTGTTTTTGTGTGTGTCAATGGCTGTTCTTTTTAAAAAGTAACAGTTCAGAGCCCTCCCTGGTGGCACAGTGGGTTAAAGCGCAGCACTAAGAAGCTAAAGCCACTTCCACATGAGTTCGATTCCTGCCTGCCCCAGAGGTGATCCACAAGGTGCCTGCTGCTCCCCTCAGCTGTGTACTTCAACGATCTTCCTGGTCTGCTCCCTGCTCTGTCTCTGGTGAAGCCTCTCACCACTCCTGCACCTCAGGTCTGTACCCCAGTTCTATATGCACAAATAAATAAATCATTTTAAAAAATAAATCATTAAAAAAAAAAGTAACAGTTCAGGGCCCTCCTTGGTAGTGCAAAGGCTTAAAGAATAACACTGAACCTGGGCCCTGGGGGTGACCCACAAGGCACCACAGACCTCTCCTGTCTCTCTTGCCCCTGCTTCAACCCTCAGCAGTGTACTTTGTTGATCTGCCTGTTCTGCTCCCCAACTCTGTCTCTGGTGAATCCTCTCACCACCCTCTGTCTCTGGCCTGTACCCCAGTTCCTTATGCATTAATAAATATTGTTTTAAAAAGAAACAGTTGAGCAAATTACTTAAAGGTTTAGTTTGAAAACTTCTGAAGTGACTGTCTTTATACTGAGAAGAATGGGATTTGGGAGTCCTTTGGGTATTATAAATGCACTAAATCATGGTGGGAAGCCTTTGAAACACTTTTGATGACAGACTAGCCACACGATATAGCTGGACTTGATTAGCAAGGACAGAGACTAGGAGAACTGTAGTGAAATGTTCTTGTTTGGAGATTGTTTTCACATATTTGTATATGTGTATATATGTGCACACAGGCATATAAAAACTTTTTCCTGATTCCCAAGGAAAAGCTGGTAGAAGAAATATCCTAGCGTCTTTATGTATACACTTTGTTAATATTGGAAGATTATAATTTCAGCTTAATATGCTGTGTACTGAATGTGGAATTGCTGAGGACAGTACTTTGTTCTAAGAAATTTGGGTCTCTTTTGCAACTTAAACTTTCATTTAGCACAGAAAAAAATACCCTTTTCTGTCAAGTCTCAGATAATTTTTTGTTAAATCTCAGAAGCCAGTTCTTTACAGCTATTTTGTAAAAATTTGCTTTTTCTACCATAATTTGTGTGACACCACCACTGTTATGCTTTGTTTTTGTTTTTTAATCTGTCAAGCTATTCTTAAGATGATTTTATTTACTTTTGGCTAAACTATAGTTTGGAAAAGATTTGGAGAAGTTTATGGTTTGATCAAATAAGCTTTGTATACCTGGCAGTAGAAGGTTTTATGTATGGTAGTACTTGATAAGAAGGGTTGTTAAATTGGGATTTATAGTGTTGTAGGGATGAAGGGTACTGAACATTGTAAAGAGATTTTTACTGTAGACTACGTCTCTGTGGGAACCATCCAGTTATTTGAATACTGTTTCCCCTTTGCTCCATCTATAGTGAATTTCAGAAGACTGAAAAGAGCTGAAAATAATTAATGATTTAATTGGTAACAGGAACATTGAAGGAGCAGTGGATCCTGTTTTGTTACTACCTGGTACTAAGAAAGGCTTCCAGGTCTTATTGTAACTATATAGAGGCAGCAGTGGAAACTTATTAGATATTCTCTTGGTACTTATGACAGATATAGAGGAATGGTACTGAGTCCTTTTTGTCTGTGGTATTGTCATGCATTTTAATCTTAAAGTAGTCTAATTTTAAGCTGTATTGTTGGTATAAAGATTTAAGATGATGGCTACTTTTTTCAGTTAATTGTCTTGGGAGGGAGCTTTAATAACAGTAATATGTGTACAGGAAATTGGGTCAGTAATATCAAAATTGTTTTTTGATGAATGATATTAACACAGAAAAGTATAATTTAATGAAGTATTAATGCAAGGATGAATTACCCTGAGTAATTGGTATAATTTAACCAATTTAACTAACACATGTTTCCTCTGTGGAGATCTCCAAACAGCTTTTGGTGTGTGAGTGTGTTAAGATCTGTTCATTTATGCATACAGAACTGGGGGATAGGCCAGAGGTGCAGGGGCGGTAATAGGATTCACAAGAGACCGTGGGAGCAAAACAGGCAGGTCTACAGATATACACTCCTGAGGGGAGCAGTGGGTGTGGTCAGGAGAGGTCTGCCCTGCAGTGTGGGTCACCTCCAGGGCAGGGATTGAACTCATGTGGAAGTGGCTTTAGCTTCTTAGTGCTGTGCCACCAGGGAGTGCCCAAACAGCTTTTTTGTTTTTTTTTTTTTT
>NW_004567132.1:7431122-7470952 GCF_000260355.1 Condylura cristata | reverse complement strand
TGAAGTACACTGCTGAGAGGAGCAGCGGGTGGGTCAGGAGAGGTCCGCCACGCCATGTAGTCACCTCCTGGGCAGGCGGGGATCGAACTTATGCTGTAGTAGCTGTAGTCTCTTAGTGCTGTGCTTTACCCGCTGCACCACCAGGGAGGGCCTTCCCTCCCCTTTTTTTAATCTTACCAGATCAGGCCTGATTTTTGTGGTTATGTTTACAGAGCCACTTAGTATTTTGAGATCATTTCTACAGAAATGTACAGAATACACTTACGCCTTCTAGTTTGTCATTTCAGAACTTGCATAACCATAATAAAACTTTTGTTTTATATCTTTGCAAAACTCTTTATTTTTATAATTGTGTACTGCATCTTTTAAATCCAATAGTCTACATTTGGGCATTTCAGTTGATTCCAGTCTTCCTATTGTCAATAAAGCAGCAATAAACAAGGGGGTGTCTTTTAATCAGTGTTTTTGTGTCTTTTGGGTAGATAGCTAGGAGTGGGATTGCCGGGTCATATGGATGCTCCATTTTTAGCAGTTAAAGAAACCTTCAAACAGCTTTCCACAGTGGTTGTACTAGTTTGCATTCCCACCAGCAGTGCAGGAGAGTTCCTTTTTCTCCACATCCTTGCCAACATTTGTTGTTGCTAGATGTTTGAAGATGTGCCATTCTCACTGATGTGAGGTGTTATCTATTGTGGCTTTAATTTGCATCTCTCTCATTACAAGTGTTGACCATTTTTTCATATGCCTGTAGGCCTTACCCTTTTTGTCTTTAGACAAGTGTCTTTTTAGCTCTTCTGCCCATTTCCTGATGGAGTTGTTTATTTTTGTTTGAGGTTCATCAGTTCTTTGTATATCTTTGTGATCAATCCTTTATTACTAGTACTGCATGGCAAAGTTTTTTTCCCCATCAGTGAGATGTCTGTTTTTTGTAATGTCTTTTTCGCTGTAAAGAAGCTCTTTAACTTGACCATAGTATAACTTTTTTATTACTAAATAATATACTGTAGTACAACTTTTTTTTTTTAAGGTTTATTTATTAATTCATACATATCTGGGGTATAGGCCAGAGGTGCAGGGGCAGTGAGGGGATTCACCAGAGACAGCGTGGGGAGCAGCAGAACAGGCCGACTGAGGAAGTACACTGCTGAGGGGAGCAGCGGGAGGGTCAGGAGAGGTCTGCCATGCCATGTGGATCACCTCTGGGGTGGGGATCAAACTCATGCTGAATTGGCTTTAAGTTTCTTAGTGCTGTGCTTTAACCTGCTGCGCTACAAGGGAGGGCCCCCACAGTACGACTTTTAATACCAAAAAAATTGCATTGGTTCAGTATTAACTGTAATGTTGGCTATAAATCAGATTTCACTAATTTCCTCTCTAATATTCTTAATTATATTTTATGACAGGCCTATTTAAGGACTTGATACTTTCCATAAGTTCTGATCTTTTTTTTTTTTTTTGAAGATTTATTTATTTGTGCATACAGAACTGGGATGCAGGCCAGAGGCTCAGGGGCGGTGAGAGGCTTCACCAGAGACAGAGTGGGGAACAGAATAGGCAGATGGACGAAGTACACTGCTGAGGGAGCAGCGGGGGGGTCAGGAGAGGTCTGCCATGCCATGTGGTCACCTCCGGAGCAGGCGGGAATTGAACTCATGAGGAAGCGGCTTTAGATTCTCAGTGCTGTGCTTTAACCCGCTGCGCCACCAGGGAGGGCCATTCGGTCATTTTTATGTGTTGTTACATTTGTTTTCTCATGGTTTAACTGAGGTTTCAAATTTTGGCAAGAATACCATACAAGTGTTGTGTGCCTCTCACATGAAACCTGGGGATCGATGGTGCTAATATGTTTATTACCTTTTTATTTGTTTATAATGCCTACTGGTTTTGTGATTTCAAAATTATTGTTTTTCACTTTTAAATACATGAATAATCTTAGAGACGATTTGAGACTACAGATAGTACATTTTTCCTGAAAGGTTTGCTCTCACGTGTTTTAGCTATCATTAGTGAATTTCATTGTAAAAGACTGGTTTTGCCTCATATAGAACAACTGAGTTTTTTCTTATGTATCTTAGTTAAGTAGTTGTGAACCTTTATTAATGTTTCACCATTTAATATGTTGTTTGTAACAACCAGTGAAGAAATGTAGCCAGAAAGAAAAAGCAAAATACCAGATGGCTTTACCCATGGGGGTATAAGGGATTGGGGGAGAGGGGGTGGGCAGGGAAGCAATTGTAATAAAATAAAAATGAAAATCAACACACAGCTATAAACTGGAGACACTCTACAGGCTGGAGAGGGAAATAGGATCAAAACTGGGGTGGGAAGAGACTACAATGATGGCACATGGGTGAATTGGTGATGGGAAGTCCCACAGGGACTACAACCAAGATGAAAAAATGTACAAAATGATGAAGCATGATATAAAATACATTAAGTTAAAAAAAATTTTGGTGTTGGCAGGTAGTTTCTTAAACTTTGAAAAATGCCATTAATAACCCAGGTTACGTGCCATTATTGTACTAATAGTTCTTTCATGATCAAAAAGTTATTACTATTTCATTAGAGATTGTTTTGTTTTTACTTCAGACATTAGGGAAATTGGCTTATTTTATAATAATTAACAAATTTTTTTTAAACCTGTGAAGATAGTAATCCTACAAAGGAAAAGTGAGTTTACTACTTTTTACCTTGTGAGATAGGTATATTAAAGTATCTTTACAACAAAAACCATTTTGTTTTCAAGTTGGTTGTATATACAGGTAGTTCTTAATGGTGAGTTTTTTGTTTTGTTTTGTTTTGTTTTAAGATTTATGCATACAAGAACTGGGATACAGGCCATAGATTTGTGGGGGTGAGAGGATTCACAGAGTGTGGGGAGTAGAACAGAGATACTGACTGAAATACACTGCTGAGGGGAGCAGCAGGTGGGTTAGGAGAGGCATGCGCTTCCGTGTGGGTCACTTCTCTGGCCAGGGATGGAAATCATGTGTTGCAGTGGTTTTAGGTTGTTTCATAGTGCTGCATCAGGGAGGGCCTAATGGGTAAACATCTTAGCAGATCCTTTCTCAACAAAAAATTGAAAGGATAACGCCTGACCTTTAAAAATTTTACATAAGCTTTTTATTTATGATGCTTAACTAGTTACATTTTCTGGTGTTTTTGTAGTTTTAATCTGGAAAAGTTAAGGTATATGTTTATTTAAATGAACATGTTGGGTTGTTTTAATTTTTAAATTGAAGGAAGTTAACCAAAAAAAATTAAAAACTTAGTGAACAGTGTGACAAAAATTAATGCATTTTTTTAGACCTGTGAACATTGCAATCTATTCTGTTTTACCCTCTGCAGTCTTTTTGTTTCTGAAGATTTATTATTAACATGTCATAAAAGTGTTAATTTTTTTAATAGGGATTAAAAAATACGTTGTTGGCCTCATCATCAAGACGTCATCTGACCCAACATGTGTAGAGGTAAGGACTTGGGAAGATTATTTTGGCTGTAAAGTTGTTTAAATACTGAAACTGCAGCTTATATTTTTATCACAATGTACACACACATATCTGCCATCATTTTTCTTGGTGGAAGAGCTATATTTTTTGTTTGTATTAGTGCACATTTATAAAAATTACTTATTGATGCATAGAGCTGGGGTATAAGTCAGAGTTGTGTGGCTAAGAGGATTCACCAGAGGCAGAATGAGCAACAAAAACAGTGGGTTGACTGAAATTCACTGTTAAGGAAGGGGGATGGTGGGCAAGATGGGAGAGGTGTCCAGTTCCATATGTGGGGAAACTATTTGGCTATGGATCAAATGCTGGCCATATTGGTGACAGCGTGACACTTCACCTGGGAGGCCGTATGTATACCCATTATAAAAGCTCTTTGTTTAATCTAAACTTTTTTCTTTCCTTAGAAGGAAAAGGTGTATATCGGAAAGTTAAATATGATTCTTGTTCAGGTAAGCCATTACTTTATTACCTGTTTTTCTCCCCAGAATTTAAATGCTACAGTTAGAAGACTTTGTACCCATCATCTCTATGGCTACAGTAAATTGGATGTTAAACATTTTTTCTTTAGTCTGATATTTTGCTGTCTAATATTTTCCTTTTCATGATTATTGTAGTCTTAATTCACAAGTCATTGCCTTTCAATTTACATTGTCTTTGAATTTATCTTCTTGATACAGCTATACTGTATCTCCTCAAACTTTCTGTAGGCTGGCATTAGAAATGTCATAGTCATCTAGTTTTTATGTAGGAAGATCTTTCTTACAGCTATTGGTGTGCAAGAAAATGATTGTTAAAAAATTTTTATTTAAGATTCATGTATTCATTCATACAAGAACTGGGGTGTAAGCCAGAGGTGCAGGGGAGGAGAGGATTCACCAGAGTCAGTGTGGGGAACAGAACAGGCAGTTGTACTTAAATTCATAGTGCTTTGCTTTTAACCTTTTGTACCATCAGGGAGGGTTTGGATTTTTCTTTTAATTGATGGGTTTTGAAAACATTTGTATATTCTGTAGACAATAATGTACTTCCTGTCTTAATGAAGTAGAAAATTAAAACTGTGCTTATTTTGTGCTGCTTTTAGCATTATCCATTTTCTTTGAAGTTTAACAAATGAAATGAAAATGATGTTTTATATTTAATTTTAGATACTGAAACAAGAATGGCCTAAACACTGGCCAACATTTATTAGTGACATTGTTGGAGCAAGTAGAACCAGTGAAAGTCTCTGTCAGAATAATATGGTGATTCTCAAACTCTTGAGTGAAGAAGTATTTGATTTCTCTAGTGGACAGATAACTCAAGTTAAAGCTAAGCATTTAAAAGACAGGTAAGTAATTATTTTAGAAGTATTTCTTCAAATTTTATGAAGAGATTTGAAGTAGCTTGTAAATGTTTTAAGGTACTGCAGGTTTTGATACATAAAATTATTTCTAGTTTTTAAGTGGAGGTTTAAATTTTAAAGTGGACTTGATATTCTAACTCCGGAGGCTTGAAAGTACTTATTGTATTAAAGATGAGATGTCATACTTGTGTTACAAGAAAATAATGTCATACAGCATATGTAGGAGGAATATGTGTTGAGAGTCCATCGAAACCTTTTAGGGATCAGTCTTATATGGAGACTAGTTAGTTTGCAGGAAGTAACTTCTGTCCAACATAACTGCAATTTTTTTTTTTTTTTTTGGATTTTCAAATTATTATTTAATAATACAACAGTTTATTTTTTTACATCATTTTGTACTTTTTTTTTTTTTATCTCAGTTGTAATCCCTATGGGTTTCCCATCACCGAGTCACCCGTGTGCCATCACCATAGTCCCGTGCACTCCCCCCTCACCCCCGTTTTTGATCCCATTCCCCACTCCACCCCCACAAAATGTTTCTGGTATATGATTGTTCATTATTATTCTCTCGCCTGGTCCATTATACTCCTGCTATGAGTGAAACCATCCGGTATTTTTCTTTCTCTTTCTGGCTTATCTCACTTAAGCATGATCTTTTCCAGCTCCATCTAAGTTGCTGCAAAAGACATGTGTTTCTCTTTTTTGGTTGCTGAGTAATATCCCATTGTGTATACGTACCACATATTTTTAATCCAGTCATCTACTTTTGGGCATTTGGGCTGCTTCCATGTTTTTCCAATTGTAAATAAAGCAGCAATAAACATGGGGGTGCAGGTATCTTTTTCAATCAGTGTTTTTGTGTCTTTTGGGTAGATACCTAGGAGTGGGATTGCTGGGTCATGGGGAAGCTCCATGTTAAGCAGTTTGAGGAACCTCCAAGCAATTTTCCATAATGGTTGTACTAGTTTGCATTCCCACCAACAGTGCAGGAGAGTTCCTTTTTCTCCACATCCTCACCAACATTTGTTGTTGCTAGTTGTTTGAAGATGTGCCATTCTCACTGGGGTGAGGTGGTATCTCATTGTGGTTTTAATTTGCATCGATCCTTACTACAAGTGATGTTGAACATTTTTTCATATGCTTGTTGGCCATCTGCATTTCCTCTTTGGAGAAGTGTCTTTTTAGCTCTTCTGCCCATTTTTTGATGGGGTTGTTTATTTTTGTTGAATTTCATCAGTTCTCCGTATATTTTTGTGATCGGTCCTTTATCACTACTTTTGTGTGAGAAAATGTTTTCCCAATTAGTGGACTGTCTGTTTGCTTTTTGTAATGTCTCTTTTGCTGTACAGAAGCTCTTTAACTTGTAGTCCCATCTATTTATCTTTGCCTTCACTATTGTGGCATTGGGTGCTCTATCTTTAAAGATGTCGCTGAAACGTATGTTGTGTATGTAGTGTTTGGCCCATCTTTGCTTCTAGGTATTTTATGGTTTCCGTTTTTATGTCTGGGTCTTTAATCCACTTCGAGTTGATTTTTGTGAATGGAGTGAGGCAGTAATCTAGTTTTTTTTTTTGCATGCAGCTTCCCAGTTTTCCCAGCACCATTTGCTGAACAAACTTTCTTTGTTCCATTGTATCTTCTTTGCTCCTTTGTCAAAAATGAGCTGTCCATAAATTTGTGGGTTTATATCTGGGTTTTCTATTCAAATCCACTGGTCTGTATGTCTATTCTTATTCCAGTACCATGCAGTTTTGATTATTATGGCTTTGTACTATAGCTTGAAGTTTGGGATTGTAATGCCTGCATTTGTTTTTTCTTAGACATGAGGGTTTTGGCTATTTGAGGTCTTTTCATAATTGCAATTCTTAACTAGTACTGCTTATTACCATATCTCTTATTGAAGACAGTAGGAACATACCACACTAATATTTCTTATCCTTAGTAATTAAAATTTGTTTAATTTATTATATTATTATATATTTTGCCTTCATTTATTTCAAGTTAGCTTCAGAATTTACTGTTTTACTCCCATTGGTTTGATGTATAAGTACATTCTAGCATTTGTAAAATATGTACATATTTATATCACTTTATGTAGAGAGTCTTAAATATCTTAAAACTGATACTAAAATTCAGTTTGAGTAAGGATGCCAAAAATACCAAACCTTCAAGAATCAAAATTATGTACTCTTAAAGCAGTATTTATAGTTGACTTTTAACAGTGGTGATACCACTGTTTATTTTTAATAACTTTGTTGCTGTTCATGATATTAGGATTATTTGTGTTTACACTACACTGGAGTTGGGGTTTTTTGTTGTTGTTTGTTAAGATTTATTTATTTATGCATACAGAACTGGGGTACAGGCCAGAATCTCAAGGTCGGCGAGAGGCTTCACCAGAGACAGAGTGGGGAGCAGAACAGGCAGATTGACAAAGTACACTGCTGAGGGGAGCAGCGGGCTGGTCAGGAGAGGTCTGCCACGCTATGTGGTCACCTCTGGGGCAGGCGGGAATCGAACTCATGCAGAAACGGCTTTAGCGTCTTAGTGCTGTGCTTTAACCCGCTGTACCATCAGGGAGGGCCTACACTGGAGTATTTAATGAAGTTTTCATTAGTGTGTATTATGGTATCATGTGTCTTCTAAATTGGTGGCTTTTTGTTTTGTTTTTTTTTTTAGCATGTGCAATGAGTTCTCACAGATTTTTCAGCTGTGTCAGTTTGTAATGGTAAGACCCTTTAATATCTTTTTAAAACAATAATTTATTATAGGAAAATTACTTATAAGGTGTTTTTGTTACAGGAAAATTCCCAAAATGCTCCACTTGTACATGCAACTTTGGAAACATTGCTCAGATTTCTAAACTGGATTCCACTGGGCTATATTTTTGAGACCAAGTTAATCAGTACATTAATTTATAAGGTATGGTGAATACATATCAGATCTATAAAAATGTAAAGATCGTATGCTTGTTTAACTTGTATTGTATAATCTCACTAACTCCACATGAACAACTATAACATTTGAGACACAATGAACTAACTGAAAAAGATGTTCTTGTATGGTGGAAAATCTGTTATTCCAGGTAATTTTAAAGCATTATCTCATATATATATGTGTGTATATCTTTTTAAGAGTTATTTTTATTTATTTAGGCCTATGAGAACTAGGCTGGAAGGGGAAGGGGAAGAGGATTCACCAAAGACAGAGTAAGGGGCAGAACAGGTGGATCCACCTGAGGGGAGCAGCGCACAAGATGGGAGAAGTCTTGCTGCGCCATGTAGGTCAGTTTGCTTGCCACTTAAGTGGCTGTGGATAGCTTCATAGTGCTGTGCTTTAACCTGTTGCACCATCAGGAAGGGCCCTCTGTTTGTATACATTCTAAACAATAGCATATGGCAGTCTATTTTCCCACATCTCCATTAATCTCAATGGATTGCCCATACTAAAATCTGGATTGCCCATACTAAAATCCTAAGTATTATCTGAGACTATGAAATGTGGTATGCTTAAAAGTCATGTAGTCCTGAAAAAGTTTTCAAAACAACTTTGTTTTTCAGATATCTGAAAGTTTTATCAAGAGAAAGCGTAATTTGCTTTTTAAAGCATTTACTACCTGTCAGTAGATAATAGAATTTTTTTATAATTACATAGGCAGGATAAAACGTATTGATCCTATAGCTCTTTTTCTATGTTTCTGATAAGTAGATCCTTTTTAAAAATAATTTTAAATGACATTCTTCGAGCCATTTATTTTTATGCTTCCCTTTTTATTTTTTTTTTAATAGTTCCTAAATGTTCCCATGTTTCGAAATGTCTCTCTGAAGTGCCTCACTGAGATTGCTGGTGTGAGTGTAAGCCAATATGAGGAACAATTTGTGACACTATTTACACTGACAATGATGCAGTTAAAACAGGTAACTGTTTTAACAATACTCTTGGAAACTGAACAGTATTAATACCTAAAAAAAAAATTGTATTGGAGTTAAACCATTTCATCAGGTCATAGTAAGTTGACTGTAATGTGATTGTTTACTTGCTTCATTAAGCTTTTAAGGAAAATTTCAAGGAAAATTCCTTGAAATAAAAGTTTGGGGTGTACCATGCTAACTTAATTTTACAAAATTTAGAACTTGGAAACCCAAGACTGTTTTGCTTCAGACCTTACGTATTTACGGAAGGGATTACCCAGTTCTAGTTCAGTTAGGTATGTATTTTATTTCAGAGAGTAATTACTACATGCTTGTCAACTGAATACCTTGGATGTTTTTACAACACTGAGGAGGGGAACATTTTTTAAAAGCAATCAAATCTAGAACTCAAATACATAAAAACAGAAATAGCCCACTATTTACAGAAGAATAATGATCATTAGGATGAAATGTATCTTATCTTGGTTTAAAAATGCAGGCTAATAATTGTCCATTTTTAATTTGCAGATGCTTCCTTTAAATACTAATATTCGACTTGCATACTCAAATGGAAAAGATGATGAACAAAACTTCATTCAAAATCTCAGTTTGTTTCTCTGCACCTTTCTTAAGGAACATGGTCAACTTATAGAAAAAAGATTAAATCTCAGGGAGACACTCATGGAGGTAGGCTTTTTGAAGCCTTTCCCTTGAAATTCTTGTACATAATAAAAACTTAAAACTGTACCTTTGTTGTAAAATGTAAATCTTGAAATATCTTTTTACCTATTACTTATGTTCCTTATACATTTCTTATTAGTACTAAATTATAGTTAGAAGCCAAATTTCCTGATTGTTCATTATTGCAGGCCTTAAATTTTTTTTTTTTTTTTAAGATTTATTTATGCATACAAGAACTGGAATGTAGGCAAGAAGTGCAGTGGGTGAGAGTATTCACCAAAGACAGTGGGGAACAGAACAGACAGGTTTGCTGAAATAACACTGCTGAGGGGAGCAGTGAGCAAGACAGGAGAGGTCTACTTCACCATGTGAGTTAGCTCCCTGCCTGACAATTGAATTCATGTGTATTTCAGTGGCTGGTGATAGCTAGATAGTGCTGAGACTTTATAGGCCATAATTTGCAATCAAATCCTAAAGGATATCAACACATCATTTCTAGTAGGAATATTCCCAAAACATTTTCCAAAGTGTAATTTCAGTGACATTTGGTTAATTCTGTGTTGTCAAACACTCTATTCCAAAATACTATCATTAGCCTCAGAGGAATCTCTTCCCTTCCCCCCCCCCCCAAAAAAAATTCTTTGATTTCTACCCTCTTCCTCCCAGCCATGAATTGTCTATGGGTTAGCCTGTTTTGGTACCTTTCCTGTATATCATCTTTTTACTAGCTTCTTTCTGTTACTTAAAGATTTATTTATTTATTTATGTTTACAGAGCTGAGGTACAGGCCACAGGTGCAGGGGCGGGGAGAGGCTTCGTTAGAGACTGTGTGGGGAGCAGAACAGGCAGATTGGCGACCTACATGCTGAGGGGAACGGTGGGTGGGGGAGAGGTCTGCCACACTATGTGGCTCACCTCCAAGGCCAGGGATCAAACCAGCACTAAAGTGGCTGCAGCTAGCTTCACAAGCTGCTTTTTAACCCGTCTGCCATCAGGAAGGGCCTAGGTTCTAGCTTCTTTACCTAAGCATGTCTTCCACCTATATTATAACATCTGCTTGTACTCTGTATTATAGGACAACTTTGTATGTATACACAGTCCTTGATTTCCAAAGGGTTGGGGGTTGGAAGGGAGTTTGGAAATGGACTTGTTATTTTGCTAGTGTTATAAGATGGTATAGCTTACTACATACCTATGATATATATAGGACCAGCGTTGTAGATGTGTTCCAACAGTGAGCAGAATGATATGTGGTACATGATACTTATCAGCTGATGGTCATTTAAATTTCCACCTGTTTTTTGTTACTGAATTCAAGTGCTATTTAAGGTCCTTAATCTGTTTTTATTTATTTTATTTATTTAAAGATATATGTTACTTATTTATGCATACAAGAACTTGGCTACAGGCCAGAGGTGGAGGTGTGGTGAGAGAATTCACCAGTCACTGTTGAGCAGAATAGCCAGATTGACCGAAATACATGGCAGAGGGGAGCAATGGTTGAGATACATTTCTACCCCACCATATGGGTCACCTCCCTGGCAGGACAAAGATATATTGACTAGCTGCTATGCAAATGTTTATTAAAATGTTCTAGGACATGTCAAAAGAAACCTTGATTTGCTTTTAGAGAATTTTTAAGTTATTTGAAAGTGTGCTGGAACCTCATAGTTGCACAGTTTTTTAATTCCTACTAATGTTAACAAATAGACATTGGAGGCTGATTAATAATGCCTTTGGGTTATATTAATTGTATTGGTGGTCTGTGTAGGCACTTCATTATATGTTGTTGGTGTCAGAAGTGGAGGAAACTGAAATCTTTAAGATTTGTCTTGAGTACTGGAATCATTTGGCAGCTGAACTCTATAGAGAAAGCCCATTCTCTACATCTGCTTCTCCATTGCTCTCTGGAAGTCAGCATTTTGATGTTCCTCCTAGGAGACAGCTGTATTTGCCTGTGCTATCCAAGGTAATGATAAAGTGGGTGGTTAAGTGTTCTTCAAGTTGCTTAATGTGATTTTTGAGAACCAAACACAAATACTATTTTTATATTCTGTTTAATCTACTCAAATAAATAAGAACACCCAAAAAAAAGAGGATTTGACAGTTTCCCCACATGTGTTAAAAACTAAAACATAAGGGTATTGATTTAAAGAGCTATTGTTTACAAAGGTATAGTCCTTGTAACAAGAATCACTTGTGAGAGTCTTAAAAATAACAACTGAAGTCAGCCACCAACTACTAACTCATAGTCTAGGAATGAGACAGGTAGCTTAACTGATGGTTTTGGTTTTGTTTGTTTTCATCTTTTTAGAGGGCATGAAAAACCATTGGTACAAGGTCAACATTTTTAATGTTCATTCTTTCATATCTTTGTCAGGATAATGTATGGTATGTTGGCATTACATACATATCTCTTTCAGGAAATACTTATGCATACAAGAGTTGGGGTATAGGCCAGAGGTACCAGGGGTGTGAGAGGATTCACCAGAGACAGAGTGGTTAGTAGAATAGGCATATTGACTGAAATACACTGCTGAGAGGAAAAACAGGTAAGACAGGAGAGGTCTGCTGTACCATGTGGTTATTAATTATCTCCTTAGCCAGGGAGAACTTGTGCTGTAGTAGCTGGTAGATAGCTTGATCATGCTAATCCTTTTTGTACCACCAGGGAGACCCTACATACATACAATATATTAAGTATCTTTATAATTTTTGATATGACTGATTTAAAAAATCTAACCTATTTTTTTTGATTGGTTTATTGTTGAATAGGTTCGTTTATTGATGGTTAGTCGTATGGCTAAACCGGAGGAAGTATTGGTGGTTGAAAATGATCAGGGAGAAGTTGTAAGGGAATTCATGAAGGATACTGATTCCATAAATTTATATAAGAATATGAGAGAAACATTAGGTAAGTTAATGAATATGCTGGTTTATTATTTGCCTTTGTAATTCTATTCTGAGGTGGGGATAATTTTAGGAAATTTAAATACACTTAGTCTCTGAATTTTAGTAAGAACTATATTTTTATTAACGTGGTTGAGTCTTGTGTTTCAAACACCTGGAACTTTCTCTCCCTTTGTAGTTTATCTTACTCACCTGGATTATGTAGATACAGAAAGAATAATGACTGAGAAGCTTCACAATCAAGTGAATGGTACTGAGTGGTCTTGGAAAAATTTGAATACATTGTGTTGGGCAATCGGCTCCATTAGTGGAGCAATGCATGAAGAGGATGAAAAACGATTTCTTGTTACTGTTATAAAGGTACACAAGTGATAATGTATGTTCTAAGTCCATTATATATGTTTTATAATTATAAATGACTATAAAATATATTGTATTTTATAGGATCTGTTAGGATTATGTGAACAGAAAAGAGGCAAAGATAATAAAGCCATTATTGCATCAAATATCATGTATATAGTAGGTCAATATCCAAGATTTTTAAGAGCCCATTGGAAATTTTTGAAGACTGTAGTTAACAAGCTTTTTGAATTCATGCATGGTAAGTCTTCTTTTTTTATGTTTTATTTTGTGAAACAAATAGAAAATTTTTCTTGAAAAATTTTTTTGTTTTAATTTGTTAGAGACCCATGATGGTGTCCAGGACATGGCATGTGATACTTTCATTAAAATAGCTCAAAAATGCCGCAGGCATTTCGTTCAAGTTCAGGTTGGAGAAGTAATGCCGTTTATTGATGAAATTTTAAACAACATTAATACTATAATTTGTGATCTTCAACCTCAGCAGGTATGTAAAGCACTAAACATTATTCATAGGAAGTAGCTGTTATTTTAATGAGAGTTATTAATAGGAGTGGAGAGTGCCTTTAGTTGTCTTTAGTTACAGGTTTCCAAAGGTAGAAATCTAACCAGAAGTTTGTTCTACTGCTTTAATAATGCCAGTTTTAATATATGTATTATTTGTGTATTGTTTTCATTGTTGTATATAAAAGCAAAATCTACCTTTTAAATATACAGGTTCATACGTTTTATGAAGCTGTGGGCTACATGATTGGTGCACAAACCGACCAGACAGTACAAGAACATTTGATAGAAAAATATATGCTACTCCCTAATCAAGTTTGGGATAGCATAATCCAACAAGCAACGAAAGTAAGTTACATTAATTTTTCTTAAATTAGTATTAAATTAGTATTTCAGAATATAGTGTTACCTACAAAAGTAGTAAATAAAGTAACTTTGATTTGAATATGATCCATAATTGCTTTTATGTGTGCTTTTAAAAATTGTAATTTTTTTTTTCTTTTTATGGAAAATTGGAGATATTTTACTCCATTCTTAGTTGTGGTTAGGTTGTGTAGATCTTCATGGGTTTTTACCATTTCATATTAAAGTGTAATAGTGTTGGAGTAAGGAAGATAGTGATTTTTTAAGTAATATTTAGTAATGATAATTCTGTTAAAGACAAATGGAATTTTTTTTCCTTCACAGAATGTGGATATACTTAAAGATCCCGAAACAGTCAAGCAGCTTGGTAGCATATTAAAAACAAATGTGAGGGCCTGCAAAGCTGTTGGACACCCCTTTGTAATTCAGCTTGGAAGAATTTATTTAGATATGCTTAATGTGTACAAGTGCCTCAGTGAAAATATTTCTGCAGCTATCCAAGCTAATGGTGAGTTGGAGTACTTACAGAATGATATGTTCCTCACTGTTAAAAATTCAGATTTTCTCTACAAAATCATATTACCTGGGCCCTACCTGGTGGCGCAGTGGGTTAAAGCATAGCTTTAACAGCATGAGCTTGATCCCCAGTCAGGGAGTTCTGTATGCTTAAATAAATCTTTTTAAAAAAAAATTTAAATTACCCTTCCCATATTCCAGAAAAACCTTAATTTTTGTGACTAGTTACAGCCTATAGTAATAGGCTGAAAGTGTTTTTGGAATAAATTCAGTGTTTACTTGTGTGTATGATTTTCAGTAGTAAATAAGAATTAGTGGTATCTGAAGCACATACTGTCGATTATCAGTGTAGATTTTCAGTTATCAAGTTGTATCCCACTTAATTTTTTTTTTTATAGGTGAGATGGTTACAAAACAACCACTGATTAGAAGTATGAGAACAGTTAAAAGGGAAACTTTAAAATTAATATCTGGTTGGGTTAGCCGGTCCAATGATCCACAGATGGTAAGTTAGAGATACTGAACTATTTTGTTTTCTCCAGTTGATGCTACTTTCTGTTTGTACATTTTTATATATCAAATCATTT
This sequence comes from Condylura cristata, assembly GCF_000260355.1. Classification (NCBI taxonomy): domain Eukaryota; kingdom Metazoa; phylum Chordata; class Mammalia; order Eulipotyphla; family Talpidae; genus Condylura; species Condylura cristata. The sequence continues at coordinate 7,456,269 of NW_004567132.1, read as the reverse complement.
CCAGAAATGGTTTCTGGAAACTAATCCATATCTTCATAAGCCTTAGCCTAGAAAATAAGATTTTTTTGTATCATATCATTCTCTTGAGACTAGAAACATAACAAAATATTATGCTTTGGTATTTTTACTTGATAAGGAAATAAATTTTAGTAAATTTGCTCATAAGACTGTTGTGGAATTCTCACATATTAAAAGGTTGTGAGTACATGTTTTAAGAGATCAGAATTATGCCTAAACTTTAGCTGAATAAGAAAAAATTTGTAACTTTACAAGTTGGGTAAATTTCAGGCATATAAGCCATAATGAAGAACGTATATTTTTATTTTACAATTGAGATAATTGAGTTTGGAGCAGTGATTCCTGGTGTTTCAAAAGCACAAAATCAGTATGTAGAGAAAGGGGTATTTCAGTTAGTGTTAAGAAAAGAAATGAAAACTGATTTTTATTTTTGAAAGAGACCAAAGTATGTGTAGTTTCAAAATTTTGTAGTTAGTTAAAGTAATCAAATCTTATAAGATTATACTGAATAGTAGGGTTGATATTGCTAACATTAGAAATCTTTAGTCAGAGGAAATATGGGTTGTACTTATTGTACAAGTCTTTTTTTTTTTTTAATTCCTTTATTGAAAGATTTTATTTCTTTATTTTAGAAGAACTGAAGGGTAGGTATGGGTTCATGTAAGGGTTCACCAGAATCAGAGTGGGTAGCAGAATAGGCAAATGTACTGAAATACACTGTTACGGGGAGCAGTGGGCAAGACAGTAGATGTCTGTACCATATATGGATCAGCTTCCTGGCCAGTGATTGAACGTAGGCCACCAGGGAGACCCTATTATTGCACATGGTCTTAATAGAAAATCTATTGAGAGCATAGAAGTTACATCTGTTGGGACCTCCCAAGTGGTGTTAGGGGTTAAAGTGCAGCACTATGAAGTTATCCCCATCTACTGCAGCAGGAGTTTGATCCTGAGCTAGGGAGGTGACCCACATGCCATAGCAGACCTCTCCTGTCTCACCCACTGCTCCCCTCAGCAGTGTAGATCTGCCTATTCTGCTCCTCACTCTTTCTGTGACGAATTCTTCACCCACACCTCTGGCCTATACTGTAGTACTTGTATGCATAAATAAATTAAAAATAAATTTTCTTTTAAAATATGAGTGTCTTGAATTAAGGAAATAGAATCAAGGTTAGCAGGAGTTTTTTCCTTTTAGATTTACTCCCTTTATAGACAGTATCCCTGGGATTCTTTTCCTGCCATCATAACTTAGAGACAATCACTTAATTCTAGACTAGTTTTCTTCTGGTGATCGTTAGATTTGCCTATACTGTGTTTATATCTCTATTATTATTATTTTGTTTTTGTTTTTTACAAAGTACTAATTAAAACACAGGATTTGCCATTTTCAACTGGTGATCAACCTAAGTTTTATAGACAGCAATGGCTTGGCTATTTAAAAGTTAGCAAGTGCCTAGATTAAAACTTTAAAGTGTTTTTTTAACAGGTAGCTGAAAATTTTGTTCCTCCTCTGTTGGATGCAGTTCTCATTGATTATCAGAGAAATGTCCCAGCTGCTAGAGAACCAGAAGTGCTTAGTACTATGGCTATTATTGTCAACAAGTTAGGAGGACACATAACAGCTGAAATACCTCAGATATTTGATGCTGTTTTTGAGTGCACGTTGAATATGATCAATAAGGTATGTGATTTACATTTCACTTATACTATAGAAAGTTGACTTAGAGTGTTATAAGAATAACTTAACTGTTTGTGAAGTTATACCTTTGTAGTTATTTTAAGCCCTGAGGTAAATTATTTGTTCCTCTAAGTTAGAGAAATACCATGTTTTTAATTTACTACTACAAAAAATTTCTTACCAGGGACAAGTGAATTTTTAGGAATTAGTTTTCTTATTTGGTTTAACTAAAAGGAAAGGTCTGTATTTTTAAGTTACAAAAAGCCCACAGTATATCTGTATAAGAAATTGATATATTAATCAAAAAGAACATAAGGAAGCATAAAATTTACCTAGCGTCTAACATCCTCATCTGTATTGGTGGTCAAAATCAACAAAATAAAGTGTTATTAGACTCAGAATTACTAGAAAATTATGTGAGGTTTTAGTGGTTAGTGGTGATATTTTTCTCCCCTCCATTTTAATAATTGTCTAGTCATGATAGTTAAGGTCTTATGTGAGATGTGAATTTTATTTTTTAACCACTTAGGAGGCGCCATGTATCTTATGTTTTCATTTAAAGCATAAAACTATTTGTTTTCACTTTATTTTTAGGACTTTGAAGAATATCCAGAACACAGAACGAACTTTTTCTTGCTGCTTCAGGCTGTCAATTCTCATTGTTTCCCAGCATTTCTGGCTATTCCACCTGCACAGTTTAAACTTGTCTTGGATTCCATTATTTGGGCTTTCAAACATACTATGAGGAACGTTGCAGACACAGGTAAGACACAGATAATTACGTCGTTTTATTCATTATGCCTATCAATCCAAACAGTACAGTTACAGGTACACATGCAGTGGTAGATAGGTGTAGATACTACTTCGTTTGTCAGAGTTTTGTTTGAGTACACCAATTGCATATATAGGTCTCAGAAGTTCCAAAAATTGTTTTAATCATCTTTTCCAGAGTGAATCCATAGGGCAAGATTGAGTTATGGGGAGATGGGTATAGAATTCAAGGTAGGAGAGAGCATTGCTTCTCAGTGTCTAGTAAGGTTTTTCACTAGTATCTTCAGCAGTGTTTTCATTTGCTCAGATTATTGTTCCTCTGTAGCTCTGGAAGATCTTAGTCTATAAGTATCTCCATTACTGATTCAAGATAATTTAGTCAAATTTTTAGTGCTTTAGCCAAAAAGTAAGACTTAATCAAAATAGTTGGAATAGCTGAAACACTATCATGAATGAAACCACTCTAAAAATTTATGTATCCTATTTATTTTAGGCTTACAGATACTTTTTACACTCTTACAAAATGTTGCACAAGAAGAAGCTGCCGCTCAGAGTTTTTATCAGACTTACTTTTGTGATATTCTTCAACATATCTTTTCTGTTGTGACGGACACCTCACATACTGCTGGTAAGAGTGAAAGCTGTAAAAATGTTAAACATTCCTGTTGTTTTTATTATATCTTAGAGTTAATAATTTTCTTCTTTTCAACAGGTTTAACAATGCATGCATCAATACTTGCATATATGTTTAATTTGGTTGAAGAAGGAAAAATAAGTACACCACTAAATCCTGGAAATCCAGTTAACAACCAAATGTTTATTCAGGAATATGTGGCTAATCTCCTTAAGTCTGCATTCCCTCATCTACAAGAGTAAATATACCTTTTACATGTTAAAATATATATATTTTTTTTTTTTTTTTTTCAGTTTAAAAAAATGATTATTTTATTGTGTTTTGATTGCAGTGCTCAAGTAAAACTCTTTGTGACAGGACTTTTCAGCTTAAATCAGGATATTCCTGCTTTTAAGGAACATCTTAGGGATTTTCTAGTACAAATAAAGGTATGTGTTACAGTTACAGGAATATTGAGAGTAAAGATTATTTCATTATTGCGTTAATGGAATTATACCAGTTTATTTGTAATGTAAGAAATGGATTTTTAGTATTACTTAGATTAGGACTGATTACATAATGTGACAAGCTTTAAGTCAATTCTAGGAAGAGAATAGATTTGGAAATATTTCTTAAATTGTTACCTTTTTTTTTTTAAGATTTATTTATTTATTCATACAGAACTGGGGTACAGGCCAGAGATGCAGAGGGTGAGAGGATTCACCAGAGACAGAGTGGGGCGCAGAACAGGCGAATGATCAAAGTACACTGCTGAGGGGAGCAATGGGCCTGCTGTGCCCATGTGGGTCACCTCCCTGGTTGGGGAATGAACTCATGCTGCAGTGGCTCCACAGTGGTGCACAACCCTTGCACCAATGTAGTGATGAGATCCTTTCCTTAAGGTAAGGTGTGTCATCTTTGAAAGTTGAAATTTATTATTTTGACATTCAATTACTTGTTTTAATAGGAGTTTGCAGGTGAAGATACATCTGATCTGTTTTTGGAAGAAAGAGAAACAGCCCTTCGACAGGCTCAGGAAGAGAAACACAAACTTCAGATGTCTGTTCCTGGCATCCTTAATCCACATGAAATTCCAGAAGAAATGTGTGATTAAAATAAGAAGTCATGATGGGTTTTTTTTGTTGGGTTTTTTTTTTTTTTTTCCTCCCCCCTTCCTCCTCTGCAACTCTTGTTAGCAGAAGAAAACTGCATCTGGATATTTGTCGACCAAAATGATGCCAATTTGTAAATTAAAATGTCACCTAGTGGCCCTTTTTCTTAAGTGTTTTTTGTATAAGAAATTTTCTGTGAAATATCCTTCCATTGTTTAAGCTTTTGTTTTGGTCATCTTTATTTAGTTTGCATGAAGTTAAAAATTAAGGCATTTTTACAAATTTTACTTCATGCCCATTTTGTGGCTGGGATGGGGGAGGAGGCAAATCCAATTTGAACATATACTTGTAAATTCTAATGCAAAATTATACAATTTTTCCTGTAAACAATACCAATTTTTAATTAGGGGACATTTTCTTTCTAGCCTGTATTTCAGTCTAGAAGAAAAGATAATGAGTAAAACAAATTGCGTTGTTTAAAGGATTATAGTGCTGCATTGTCTGAAGTTAGCACCTCTTGGACTGAATTATTTGTCTAGACAACATGTATTACAAGTCTGTATGGCAAGTTTGCAGCAAGATCATGTGCATATCATCCCATTGTAAAGCGACTTCAAAAAATATGGGAACACAGTTAGTTATTTTTACACAGTTCTTTTTGTTTTTGTGTGTGTGTGCTGTCGCTTGTCGACAACAGCTTTTTGTTTTCCTCAATGAGGAGTGTTGCTCATTTGTGAGCTTTCATTAACTCAAAGTGAAATGGTTAAAAATATTTATCCTGTTAGAATAGCCTGCATCTTTTTAACAACTCATTAAAAAACAAAACAAAACTCTGGCTTTTGAGATGACTTATACTAATTTACATTGTTTACCAAGCTGTAGTGCTTTAAGAACACTACTTAAAAAGCAAAATAAACTTGGTTTACATTAATTTCCCTTCATTGGCTCAAAATCATTCCGGTATTAATGAAAGTGGGTATTTGTGTTTAAATACTAGATAATATTTTAAAACGAAGTTTGATAGTGTTGACTTACTATTTCTAAGGTGTTTGGGAATAAAGGCAACAATTGTAAAATACACAGCCTCCTGAAATAAAGTCTGTTCACAAGGAACAGGCCCCTCTTATTGATGGTGTGGCTAATAGTACTTTTATTTTGGGTTTGAAGAGCATCTCTTCCTAAGTGTTAAGTGTAACAGATAAAAGATCAGCCAGGTAAAAGTAGACAGCACAGATATTCTTGATGAAAAGTATTTTTATATAAGTTGTCTTTAATTAAACCCTTTAGGAATGGTAGGAGAAAGGGGAAATGAGTTAGAAGTTCTATGAAACATAGAAAGATATAAAGCAAGGGAAACCAGCTTGATTTTTTTGAGAATTAGCTTTATATATACCAAGATTTAAGACTAAGCATTTGAAGTGCCTCAGGATTGTAGAAAATTAGCAATTCTGTACATTTGCTTATGCTACCAACTTTATTGGTCTTTGGGCAAAACTGCCATAATTTAGATTGTATTTGTGTTAAAGTAATGTCTGCAACAGTAAATAATAAATATTTTAATGTATTCAAGGAGGAAAACTGAGAAACTAAAACTTTTGACCTTGTTAAAACCTTTTCATCTAGGTTTATTCCTGGTGTTTCCCTAGAAATATGTTCTAATGTATATTCTTGTATCAGCCCATGAATTTAAGTCTACATTACTCAATCTGTAGCAATAAGATTCATATTTTTAATTTATGATGTCACTATTTCCATCAGTGGTCATTTGTAATTTTCTTTTCCTCTTACAGCCCCATTGCCCAACACTTGGACTTGTGATGTGTTTCTGGATGTTGCAAGAAACTGGCTTGAGAATTAGAAATGATAGTCAACTTAGAGTCAGCCATTGCCAAAAGCAAATTTATACCTTTAAACTTAAGAGTAATTATGCTGTAGATAAAAGGTAGCATTTCTATGAAGTTTAAAAATACATAATTTTACTCAAGTAAAACCATGAGATAAAACCAGAAATGGGAGGTTTAAATATTTAAGGTAGACTGCATCAGAGTTATATACTATTTCATATTTTCAGTCCCTTGCTTTAACAATGTTCTGTTGGGAGTATTAGTGAAGATTTTACTAAAACTAGAGAAAATAGTGATACAAATTAAATCTTAGTCATTCCTTACTTAATTGGAAGTTAATCATGTTTGAAGAGCCTGAAGATATTTGACAGCAAAGCACTTCAAATGTTAATATGTCAAGAATTGTAAGGAGAACTGGAATTCTTCTAGTAAATCTGAAACTAGTAGTTGTAGAATCTTGGGCAAACCATTTGATTTAAAGAGTGGAACACAAAGCTAACCCCCATCATGGTTAGTATTTAAATAACATTTGCCACATTACCTCACAACATACTTCACCAATTCTAGGGTATGGTTGGTTGTGGTTTGTTTTTTTTTCCCCCAATTTTAGCCTCTTTGAAATTGGAGTACATATCGAAGTTCTGGTGACCAGGTAAACCTTGATGTCTTAGCTAAACGTGTGAACTCAACCGTAGCTATTCGTGTGCTTGGGTTAAGTTGCTAGTTAAAAGGCATTAAAAGATCCTCATCAGAATACTGAATGTGCAAAAATTCATGGAGACCGGATGTAAACTTGCCAAGGGAATACTCGTATGTGTGCTGTTCCATATTTTTATTCAGAATGGTAACCAAGTTCTCTGGGGGTTAAGCAATGGGTGCTTCCATAAACTGCAAAACCATGCCTTCTATATGCCAAACTTGCTAGTTGTGAACAGATAAATGAAATTTTAAAAAGTTGCTGTAACAAGTTCATGCATTTTGCAAGACTACGTAATGAGTTGTTTTTTTTTTTCTTTCATTTTTAGCAGTACATAATGGTAAATCTTGGCAGTGAATCTTAGTTTCGAAATACAGCAGCAAGTCAAGGGTGAGTTTAGTCTGCACAGGCTATCAGGCACTTCATAGTTTAATGACAAAGTGGGGAAAGGCATACATGAGAATATGGAGAGGAAGTAATTGGTCTCCTGTCATATGTGTTCAGTTTTTCACTAAAATAAGTAATTCTGTTAGCATAAAGGCTCTAAGATGCTTGTAGAAAATACTTGTGATTCTTAAGTTGATTGAAATTGATTTGATGCTCATGAGGAAAGTTATGTAAGATTATATCACTATAAATATTACTAGTAATATACTATTGTAAAGTTTTTCTTAAAATCCAGAATTAACAGAATTTGTACTTTGAATCATGCATTTTGGGTAAATGTAGAAAAGTAGCAATTTCATGCCTAGTCCATATTTTTAGGTTCCTTCAATCATTACCTAACATTGTCATTCACAGCATGATTTTCCAAGTGGAAATTCAACTTAGAGTAATATTTTCTACATTTGTAGTCCTTGAGTTTTTAATGATCATTTTTTAATTAAAAATGTATCTTATTTTTCAGATGTGCTTTTTAAAAGTGTCATTTTTCACGTTTGTTTAATCATAGTAAACTGTCATTCATATAGAATAGTCAAGAAAAATACTACCCCTGACCTTCCCTGTTGATAGGTAAGTTTGACTTCAGAGCCCACTTAGAAATTCTATGAAATAGAATGAAAATTCTATGTAATTTTCACTGGGACTAGGGAATAAAACCATTAGTAACTTGTAAAGGGGTGATATAAAAAGAACTCATTTATAAATAAACATTTGAGGGTTGGTTTTTTGGTTTGGTTCTGGAGTTTTTAATTTGGCTACACAAAACCAAAATATTCTAATAGTGATGGTCTCGTGTGGGCTTAAGTGACCTTGAATTAACCAACAGACTGACACTGCTTCATAAAATTACTAGTGTTTTGTCAAATTAGAAAAAGAATTTATCCTCAGCACCCATATTATATGGCTGCAGGAATTTTAACTACAGTATCTGTATTATAGACCAGAGAAGACAAATTCCACCTTAAAGGACAGTCCAGAATACTCAGTACCTTCTTAGGGCACCCAACAAGAGAAGCAGAAAAACATTGGATACATTGCTGCTCTGGATGAAGTTTAAATTGTTAGCATTACAGGGGATGGGGAGTGAATTGAAACTCCCATTATAAATCACAAGTTCAACAAAAATTAAGCAATGAAAAGACAACTGGTAAACCATGCAGAAGCTGAAACAAACTCCCCTAGGTATTCAGGTACTCAAATCACAATGCCCCTGTGATAGTGACAACTACCATTGACAGTTGTAAGGGGAAAGGGAATACCAGACAAAATTTACTGCTGTATTGTGTCAATTTTCAAGACAAGAACTGAAACTAGTATCAAGCAGAGAACTAAAGGTTGAAAGGGAGTAAGTTGGGAATGTTTATGTGAAAAAGTCTTGGGGATCAAGATAGTACCACTGCTCACAGCTCTTAGGACTCATTGTAAATTGACATTTTCCTTCCTAAATTTGTTAACTATAAAACAGCCTTTGCTGACCTGAAATATTTGCTTTACCTTGAAAAATCTTGTTCTCACCCTGAGTATTTCTTTGGAACCTACTGTAAGTCCACATGCACTTAACTCCTTTTAGCCTACTAGAGTGAGACCAGAGTTGAGTCCAGTAGGACATGAGATCCAGCCTGAAATCTAAACTTCAGGCCTCCCACACTTGATCTCTAAGACAAAATTTCTGCTTACTGTATTGCAGCTGGTACATGAGTGAGCTTACAAGAGGCTGTAATATTAAAAGAAGAGACCATGTAATGTTGAGCCATACATAGCTACACAAAAAAGTCATTCTGATAGATTTTAGTAACTGGATTGCTCTACCCCAGGATACTCCTGAATTGATCAGTAGTACTTGTTCATTGTGGTCCTGTGCAGTAAATTGCCTTTTCCATAAATTCTGTACATCACAGAGCCTTAGTTTTAGTTGATCAGTTACTATTTGTGCTGCAGTAGGCTTCCTACTGCTTTGTCTCAAGCTAAAAGTTAATGTTTCCTTACAGTGAGGGTAAAGAAAATAAGGCTGTCTTAGAATACACCACAGGGCCATTAGTTTTTTATAAATATTTCTTTATGTATACAAGACTAGGGGTACAAGCCAGAAGGTATAGGGTGAGAGGATTTACCAGACAGGAGAACAAGCTGCTGAGAGGAGCAGCAGGTGGATCAGGAGAGGTCTGCTGTGCTGTGTCTGTCAGCCCTTGCCCCTACGCCCAAGCTGGTGGTCTGACTCATGCTGCAGGGCTGTAGAGAGATTCATAGTGCTGGGTTTTAATCCCCCCTGTGCCACCAAGGGGAGCCCAGGACACATTTCTAATGTAGAAATGTAAGCTCTAACCACAAAGTTTATATTAATGTAATACAACTTGTTTAAAGTTATCATACATATCTGGAAATTACGTTTATAAATTCTAGCAGTTAATACCTACATTGGAAATTAACTCATCTGTTTGTTGCTGCTTCATTGGAACAATTACAAAGTTTACATTAAAAGAGCTTCCCAAATTTCTCTGAATTGAGTAACAAAATAAATTGATGGTTAATTTCCTGGATTCAAGAAAATCCTTAACAGTTACTGAATATTATGAAGTTTCATACATAGACTTTGGATTGATTTATGCATAAAGAACTGAAATAGAGACCAAAGGTGCAGGGACAGTGAGGATTCACCAGAGACAGTGGCAGGGGTTGGGAGTGGTGTACGTGCAGAACAGGCAGACCAACTGAAATACGCTGCTGAGGAGAGCAGCAGGTGAGACAGGAGAGGTCTGCCATGCCATGTGGGTCACCTCCCCTGCCACGGATCAAACTTGTACAGAAGCAGTTTTTTGCTTACCTAGAGAGCTTAGATTCATAGACTTAAATCTGAACTTGCTTTAAGTTTCTTAGGGTACCTTTGCAAAATAAATTTGTAGATGTGCCTGGATTGTCAGTCATGTATCAAGGTGACTAGTTTCTGAATATCCTTGGCATTTGAAGATAACTTAAAATCTTGAAAAGCATATACCCAAGCACAGCTTATTCCAAGTTTAGTACTATGAAATAGTTTTTTTTAATTAATTTTTTAGTGCATACAAGAGCTGGGGTACAGGCCACAGGTGCAAAATCATAGAATATAGTGGAAGGGTAGATTCCTCTCTACTTAAGTTCCTCAACCATATTTCTTGGAGATAACCAATGTTGCAATTCGTAAATCCTACCTACTGTATATTTTGTTTGCATGTTCCTGCGAATATGTAGGTTCTCTTTTAATTTGACAAAATAGAGGTATATAGCACAAACTGTTTAACAAATTATTTTTTTATTTATGCATACAGGAGGGGTACAGGCCAGAGGTGCAGGGGCTGTGAGAGAATTCAGCAGAGTGGGGAGCAGAACAGGCAGATCAATGAAGTACATTGCTGAGGAGAGTAGTGGGCAGGTCAGGTGAGGTCTCTCGCCATGTGGGTCACCTTTGGTGCAGGGCATCAAACTTGCACTGAAGTTGCCGTGGCCAGCTTCTCAATGCTGTGCTCCAATCCACTGTGTCACCAGGGAGTGTCCTCTCAACACTCCTAAGAAGTTGTATTCTCAAACTTACATAACTTTGCCAATTTAATAGTTGAAAAGTAGTTTCTAAATATAGTTTTTCAGGAAGGATAAAGTTGAGAATATTTGCAAAATATTCAAAAACTATACAGTCACATCATTATGTTTAGTTTTCTATAAAAATTCTATCTCACTAGTATTTTTTAGTATGTGTGCTGCCAAGTCAAGCACTCACAAAAAATACTTTTACTGAGTTTTTGGTCTTTCGGGATTTTTATTTATTCAGCTCTTGTATGTCATGGGTGCAGGGCGGGTGAGGGGATTCATGAGAGACAGTGGGGAACTGAGTAGGCAGACTGAGTGAAATACACTGTTGAGGGGAGCAGCGGGTGAGACAGAAGTCTGTGCCATGTGGGTCAGCCTCCTGGCCACAGGGATTGAACTCATGCTTCAGTGTCTGGTGATAGCTTGATAGTGCTGAGACTTAACCCCTGCTGGAGGACTAAGAAACAATACTAGTGATGAACTATACTCTGAACTTGGAATCCTGTTAAAAATATTGATAAGAGCAACCATAATGCCATTCAGTATTGTGGGAATTTCAGTAATTATAATTCCAGAATTATTTGAACACGGTATATGAGTCACTTAATATAGTTTGCAGAACTTTGGTACAAATGGTAGTTAAACATACTATTAAAGTTTGAAAGAACTACCTACCTATCCCATCTAGATGGTGACTGGGTTCTGTGATAGCTCATGTTTTTTAAAAATTGCAATGATCAATGGGGGAAAAAAAAGTTTAATTAAAAGAACATCATAAAAAGAATCACATACCTGGTAATAAACCTAGCAAAGATGGTAAAAGACCTATACAAAGAAAACTACAAAACACTGTTAAAAGAAATACAAGACACCAGAAAATGGAAAGACATCCCCTGCTCATGGATTGGGAGAATTAATAGCATCAAAATGGCCATCCTACCAAAAGCGATATACATATTTAATGCTATCCCAATAAACATCTCAATGACATTCTTCAAAGAAATATAAAAAATGTTGATGAGGTTCTTATAGAACTACATAAGACCTCAAATAGCCACAACTCATGACTTAAAAAAAAAAAAACGAATGGAGGCATCACAATCCCAAAATTAAAGCTACACTACAAAGCCCTATTAATCAAAACTGCATGGTACTGAAACAAGAACAGACACACAGATCAGTGATTTTGAATAGAAAATCCAGATATAAATCCACAGGTTTATGGGCAGCTATTCTTTGACAAAGGAGCAAAGAATATATGATGGAACAAAGTTTGTTCAACAAACAGTGCTGGGGAAACTGGGAAGCTACATGCAAAAAAATGAAACTAGATCACTACCTCGCACCATGCACAAAAACCAACTCGAAGTGGATGAAAGACCTAGACATAAGAGTGGAAACCATAAAATACCAGGAAGCAAAGATGGGGAAAACACTACACGACATATACCCCAGTAACATCTTTAAGGAGACAGATAGGACTACATCAAGTTAAAGAGCTTCTGTACAGCAAGAGACATTACAAAAAACAGACATCCCACTGACTGGGAAAAAATTTTCTCACATAATACTAACGATAAAGGATTGATCACAAAGACATACAAAGAACTGATGAAATTCAACAAAATAAACACCCCATCAGAAAATGGGCAGAAGAGCTAAAAAGGCTTCTCCAAATACGCAATGCAGAAAGCCTGCAGATGTGTGAAAAAATGTTCAATATAACTTGTAATAAGGGAGATGCAAATTTAAACCACAATGAGATGCCACCTCACACCAGTGAGAATGGCACATCTTCAAACAACTAGCAATAACAAATGTTGGCAAGGATGTGGAGTAAAAGGAACTTTCCTGCACTGTTGATGGGAATACAAACTAGTACAAACACTAAGTATCTACCCAAAAGACACAAAAACACTGACTGAAAAAGACTACTGCACCCCCATGTTTATTGCTGCTTTACCGACAATAGGAAAGACATGGAATCGACCAAAATGCCCAAAAGTAGATAACTGGATTAAAAAGATGTACATATACACAATGGAATATTACTCAGCGATCAAAAAAGATAAATGCATGCCTTTTGCAGCAACATGGGTGGAGCTGGAAAAGATCATGCTTAGTGAAATAAGCCAGAAAGAAAAAGAAAGATATCAGGTGGTTTCACTCATAGGAGCATAAAGGACCAGGGGGAAAGAAAATAATAACTATATACCAGAGACATTTTATGGGGGTGGAATGGGGAATGGGATCAAAAATGGGGGGGGGGAAGGTAGTGCACTGGACTATGGTGATGGCACATGGGTGATTTGGTGATGGGAAGCCCACGGGGATTATAACTGACATGGAAAAAGGCACAAAATTATATAAAAATATATTTTAAGTATTTTTAAAATTTAGGGAAATATGAAGCAGGAAAAAACACATACTACTCAACAATTATAAAAAGGAAAAAACTACATGCAATGAAATACAAAAATACTATGTAGTTGAAAGAAGTTAGACTTACAGGAGTATATATGTACAGTTGCATTTATAAATTTATAAGTAAAACATAATAGAAAGTGATTACATAAATATACAACTTTCAAAACTCATCAAAAGGTATACCTAATAATTGCATTATACTATACATTAATTATACCTTAATTTAAAAGTATAATAAAATTATAAAACACAGCTTGTTTTGTGCAAACAATCTACATTTACAATAAACTTTGGCAATGGCTACATTAGTGCACGGTTTCTCCATGTGATGACAAATCTTGGAGAGGACAGATAAAGAGGTTGATAAAGTGATTAGGGAAGAATATATTGGTGATATAAGTTATTAGGAGTTTGTACAAATGACAACTAAGTGAAGACACTGTTGAGACTCTCTTGTACAAACTTGTTTTTTGCCTTTTCTTTGTAACTTCTCTATAACAGGTTCCCCCTACAGGGGCCCTACAGGGTTAAGTGTCAGCACTTGAAGCTACCTGCAGCACAATTTTGATCCCCAGTCAGGGAGCTAACACACATGGTGCAGCAGACCTCTCCTGTCTCACCTGCTGCTCCCCTTTGCACTGTATTTCAGTAGATTTGCCTCTACTGTTCTGCTAACCACTGTATCTCTGGTAAATCCTCTCATTACTCCTCACCTCTGGCCTACACCTCAGCTCTTGAATGTATAAATTTAAAAAATGTCCTGCACCCACCCCCACTTCCTGGTTGTAGAACCTGTTGAAGCACAGCACTATGAAAGGTTCTGTGGCCCTGCAGCTCAAGTTCAATTCCCAGCCAGCTGGGGAGGTGACCCACATGGTGGGGCAGAAATCTGGCCCGCCCACTGCTCCCCTCAGCAGTGTATTTCAGTAAATCTGTCTTTTCTGCTCCCCATTCTGTTGCTGATGAATCCTCTCTTCCAGGTCCTAACTACTAATTTTTGTTGCCCTTCAATCCATAGAATATTATAATCTGTCCAGATTTAGAAGTCAGTAAGTTGAAAGTATTGAAGATTCATTGTATTTTTCATTTTGCTTTACTAATCAAACAAATGATCAAAACACTTCAATGATCATATAATTTCCTGGGCAATTTGATATTTCTCTTAGAATTGAATATTTCATTTTATTGGGGGTTAGACTATAATTTTTTAATTGGAAAATTACAACTTGGAATGTATTTGAGGCAAATTTTGCCATAAGCAGGTATTTGTAACAGGCTAAAATGAAGTTTGTTTATTTTTTAAAGATTTATTTCTTTATGCATACAAAACTGGAGTACAGGCCAGAGGTGCGGGGTTAGGGGGTGAATGAAATCATCAGAGACAGAGTGGGGAACAAAATAGGCAGATTGAAATACACTGCTGAGGGGAGCAGCAGCAGTTGAGATATATTTAACACATGTGTATCTTCTAATTAGACTAGTAGCTACCATTCTTTAAGCACTTAAGTATGCTAGTTATGCAGTATTTACATGTATTACCATACTTCTCAACACTTCTAAGAGGTAGAACCTAGTTTAATTCCCATTTTAAAAATAAGGAATCTGACACAAATAACTTGTTTCAGGCTTCAAGTATTATCTCTCTGAAGTTACTGCCAGCCTCTGCAGCATGAGTTCCATCCCCAGCTAGGGAAATGACCAACATGGTGCAGCAGACCTCTCCTGTCTCCCCTCTGCAGTGTGTTTTAGTGGATCTGCCCATTACTCTTATGTTCCCAGCTCTCTCTGGTGAATTCTCTCACCGGCCCCCCCATACCTCTGGCTTACACCCCAATTCTTGTATGCATACATAAAGCTTTTAAAAAATAGCTATAACATTACTTGTAACATATTTCCAGAATGTTAAATATTTAGCAACATCTTTTATTATAACTTTAGTTAACCTGCTTAACCATATTTTTTTTATTTTTTATTTTGCATAGAAGAGTTGGAATATAGACCCAAATTACAGTGGGTAAGATGAGTCACCAGAGACAGTGGAGAGCAGAACAAGCAGATTTTACTGAACCATGTGTGGGTCAGCTCAAATTCAGACAGTTAACTTGTTGTTACAGCGCTGTGACTTAATCCCTAGATACTAGGCAGGCCCTGTTTAAGAATACTTGAAGTAATAATATGAATGGTAGACTCAGGCTTAAAAGTATCTTGTGAGATAGAATGAATACAATGAAATTAAACAAAAATTCAATTTTACCTACCATTACGTCTAAAAAACCAATATATAATTTAAAAAGTACTATAGAGCAACAAGAAGGCAGCACAGTAAAGATGTGGTCTTGCCTCTTAGGTAAATTGCAACAGAACAAAGCTAGTAAATTCTGAAGGTAAAACAAGATTATAGTGAGCAATGGGAGCAGCATACAGAGGAGTGCTCCCAGCCTGGCTGCCAGCTGCCAACCAAGGGGGCCCAGTTGCCAACTGCAAGCTAGGGTAGCCAAATGGCAGCCACAGGAGCTGGATGCCAGCCATGGGAGCCAACAGCAGAGCTTGGCCCCCAGTGGTTGTGCAGCAAGCCAGAGGGGCACAGGTCTGAGTGACATTCCTATAGACAGCGATGTGATTGATTATCTTTTGACAGCAAAGACAAATACAAGACTTCATCAGATAGGACGGTCAAGAGTGGATGATTTGCAGATGAGGTAGACATTCTGAGTTATATAAACACTTTCCAAATAATATGGATAGCTGTAAGGGCATCAATTTCTAGATCTTCACCTTCCATTTTCATTATTAAAGACAATGCTCCAATGTGAAAAATCCTAGGAGTTGGTGGGGAACACCAACTCTTCTCCCAAGCCCTCAAAGGTTGCCTATATTTGTGTCAACAAGTACATGGTGAAAAATTGTAGCAAAGATAGCTTTTACATCCAATTGCCCCCTTACATTTCACCCACATCAGTGATACATTGTCCTATGATGCAGCTGACCCCAGGGTATAGCGGCCAGGTTCCACATTTGCCAAGCCATCATATCTATCCACACTAAGCTGTAGATCAAGAAGCATGTAGCTGAGGTATTACACAGGTCAAAGTTCAAGTTCCATGGCTGCCAGAAAATTTGTATCTTCAAGGATTAAGACTTTACCAAGTTTAACGAGGATGAATTTGAAGACATGGTGGTTGTGGGATAAAATACATCCACAATCATAGCTCCACTCTTCCCTCCCCCAAATGGCAGGCCCTACACCTGTCCTGAACCATGCTGAAATAAAACCCAGTTACAGAACATTAAAAAAAAAAAAAAAGCCTCCCTCCTGCCCAAAATATATTATTTTACAAAGATTTATTTATGCATACAAGAGCTGGGTTATAGGCCATTGTTGTGGGGGGTGAGAGGATGCACCAGAGACAGACTGGGGAGCAGAACAGGCAGAATGACTGAACTGAGTGAAATACACTGCTGAGGGGAGCAGTGGACAAGACAGGAGAAGTCTGCTGTGCCATTTGGGTCAGCTCTTTGGCTAGGGATCCAACTGCTGTTAAGTTCATAATGCTGTGCTTTAACCTGTCACACCACCAGGGAGGGCCGCCCCATCCCAAATTTAAGGTAAGCAAATTTTCTTCATCTATTATTTCTGTAATGAGCCATTGACTGGAAGGAAAGCACATATGAGTAGCAGAAGCTATTATGCTGATAATCTGATTCTTTTAAATTTTTAGAAGATTATCAAATAAAATCAAGGCAAAACATTTCACAGAATTTCCTTTATGTAAAGTATACACAAATCAATAGTTATACCTTATTTGTCAAATCAGAACATATTCAAATTATAGCCAATTTTCATCCTATTTCATGCTTCATTAACAAAAATAAAATTATATAAGCTAGATCAGTTAGATTTTTAAAATTTTTGTTTCATTAAATATATAGGGACACTCCCTGGTGGCACAGCGGGTTAAAGCACAGCACTGAGAATCTGAAGCCACTTCCGCATGAGTTCAATTCCCGCCTGCCCCGGAGGAGACCACATGGCGAGCCAGACCTCTCCTGACCCGCCCGCTGCTTCCCTCAGCAGTGTACTTCGTTGATCTGCCTGTTCTGCTCCCCACTCTGTCTCTGGTGAAGCCTCTCACCGCCCCTGAGCCTCTGGCCTGTACCCCAGTTCTGTATGAATAAATAAATAAATCTTTTAAAAAATATATATAGGGACAGCTTATCATGAACTCTGACAAAGTTGATGCATTTATTTTTGCTTTTAAAATATATCCTTAATAGCTCCCAGTTCATTATTAGAATTTTATATAAACATATATATTTACTTAACATATGCCATATCATTTTATGTATATTTTAAGTTCCTCTGGTTTTATATATTTTAAAGATTTATTTATGCATACAAGAACTGGGGTACAAGCCAGAGGTATGGGGAATGAGAGGATTCACCAGAAACAGAATGGGGTAAAGAACAGGTGGATTGACTGAAATACTCTATTGAGGGGAACAACGGGAGAGGCAGGAGAGGTCTAATGCACCATGTGGGTCACCTCCCTGGCAGGGGAGTTGCTTTAGTGGTTGTGAATAGCTTCATAGTGCTGCACCACCAGGGAGGCCTCTAGGTTTCTCTAATTTTAAAAACCTCATGCAATTAATTGAGCCCATGTGAATAATCTAAGAGTCTCCCCATCTCAAGGTCCTCATCTGCAAACTCTCTTTTGCTATATAAAGTATTGTTAAGGGCAGGAGAAGGGCACCCTTGGACCACCAAACCTGTCAGTTCTAAATAGGTTCTGCAATCCGCTCCATCAATACAAAACATTTAAGACCTTCCTTTAATGGAAAGGAACTTTAATACAATTGGTGTGCAATACAGAAAAGACAGACAATATAGTTTCTAAATCAAACACCCAGTTACCCATCCCCTCAGGGGTAAAAGTCTACCCAAAAGGGATTGGCCCACAGCAAGGCCTGAAAGCCCACCACAAGTCTAGAGCACCTTCTGTCCGGGACCCATAGAAAAGGGTCAGAAATGGCCAGACAATTCTGGGAGCAAAAGAGCAAAGTCAAAATGAAGATAAATGTTGCCATAGTCAACCTCCGCATGGGTCTCTCATCCACATCTGCTTTAACCAGTCCAGGACCAAGAAACAAGCCAAAAGTTTCTTCACTTGTCTCTCTGCTCCATGTGCCTCCCTCAGGTCTCCTCCTGGCTCTCCATTTTGCTTCCTTTCTTTTCAGTCTCCTTTCCAGATTCTTCTTTTCACTCCTCAGCTCCAACCTACTTTAGGTGGGACAAGAAACCTGGAACTTTCCCTTGTCCTGGGGGCCACCCTGTTAAATTATCACTTCAGTGTCAGAGGTCAGACTTAAAATGCTAGTTCTTTTATTTATGCCTAAGCATTGCTTACTTTGCTGCCTATAATCACTCCCTCTAGCATTACTTAAAAGACTTGAGAGATTCTAAGATTCACAGCTTCTTTGTTTCTTGGTTAGAATGCTTTTAGGGCTTTTTAAAAAATTTTTTTTTTATGCCTACAGAACTGGGGTACAGACCAGACGTGCAGGGGCAGTGAGAGGATTCACCAAAGACAGAGTGGGGAGCAGAACAGGCAGATCAACAAAAGGGAAGCTAAGGGGAGAACAAGCAGGCCAGGATGTCTGCTGCCATGTGAGTCAACTCTGGGGCCAGGGATAGAGCCTGCACTGTAGCACCTGCCTCTAGCTTGCAGTGCTGTGCTTTAACCCACTGTGCCACCAGGGAGGCACCACTTTTAGGCTTTTTATAGTGGCTCATAAAATTTCATAGTGGGGTTAAATTGTAGTTATACTCAGGAGTTAAAGGCTTGATGATGAATTCTTTATTGGAAGTCTTCTCCCCATTTCCTTTTTCTATTCTCCACTATCCTATCAGTGTTTCTTGGCATAAAAGGACAATAAGCTATCTCCAGTTGTGTCCTAATCTTAGGGACACAATCAAGACACCCAATCTTTCTTCCTGTATTTAAACGTTTGTGCTGCTGTAAAGTTGGTATCTTGCAAAGTTGGTGCTATAGTGGCTATCTTACCACATGAAGATGATAAGATAAGCCAGTATGTGGAGAGTGGAATGAAAAGAAACAAAAAACTGGGTCCACATTTGTGAGCCATTGTTCCAGCTCTTAGCTGTCTACTGCCTGTTATTAGAAAGTCTCTTAGTTATTTGCAATTGAATTCTTTTATTTGCAGTCTGTGGTATCCCTAATTTTTTTAAAAGATTTATTTGTGCATACAGAATTGGGGTACAGGCTAGAGGTGTAGGGGCGGTGAGAGAATTCACCAGAGACAGAGTGGGGAGCAGAACAGGCAGACTGTGGAAGTACACTTCTGAGGAGAGCAGTGGGTGGGTCAGGAGAGGTCTGCCACGCCATGTGGATCACCTCTGGGGGAGGCAGGGATAGAACTCATGCGGCAGTGGCTTTAGCTTCTTAAGGTGCTGTGCTTTAACCCGCTGCGCCACCGGGGAGGGCAGGTATCCCTAATTTCTAATAAATAGAATTATTGCCTACATATACATACAATATGCGCTATGAAGGAAATAGAGTACTGTGATAGGATTTTAGGAGAGGGGAGTTATCTTTTAAGATGATGTTCAAGTTGCAACTTGAAAGAGGTTAGTCATTTTACAATTAAAAAACATGTCGAAAGAAGAAACAACATTCATCTAGATTCATGGCAGGAAATTTTTTGTTAGACCAGTGTTTGAAATGTAACAAGAGTGAAGCTGGAGAGTGGTTGGGGAAAGCCAAAGTGAGCAAAGTGCAACAAGAAATACAGGGGATTTTTTAAAAAAAAGTTTTATTTATGCATACAGAACTGGGGTACAGACCAGAGGTGCAGGGGTGGTGAGAGGATTCACTAGAGAGAGAGGGTGGGGAGCAGAACAGGCTGAATGACAAGTACACTGCTGAGGGGAGCAGCAGACGGATCAGAGGTCTGCTGTGCCATGTGGGTCAATTCCGGGGTAGGCGGGGATTGAACTCACGCTGAAGTGGCTTTAGTTTCTTAGTGCTGTGCTTTAACAGGATACGCCACCAGGGAGGGCCCCTACAGGTAACTTAAAAAAACAACAACAAAACTTCAGAGGATTCACAATGGCAGATTGACTGAAATACACTGCTAAGGGGAGCAGTGGGCGAGACAGGTCTGCTGTATCATTTATCATTTATGTGGGTTAGCTTCCTGGCCTGGGATTGAACTCAGGCAGTTATGGTGACAGCACTAAGACTCAACCTGTAGGCCCTCAGGGAGGCCTAGAAGCCAAGTTTTAATACTAAACCCTAAAGGAAAAATTGCTATATTTGAAAATTCAATTAATAGCAATAATGCTATCAATAGCATTGGTTTAGTGAGAATGTTAGGACAAATAATTTTTATGATGGTGTTAATTTTTCAAAATATTTATATGGGGATTGGCCTTCATACTAATACCCAGAAATACACTATAAACTTGAGAATCATAAACAATATTGTGTGATTTTACTAAAAGCATAATTTTACCACTAGAGGGTGACATGTATACAGAATATAGAAAACAGCAATCCTTACCAAACTCTAGCTATTGAAGGGATTACTGATTAATTTGAAAATCCAGATTTATAAGAATGTTGGGGACATTTTATTTCATTATTTTAGAATGTATACCTTTTTACATTAAAAGGTTCCAGTTAGTACATATATTGTGCAGAGTGAAGAGTAGAGTTAGGAGCAGGCAACCTTGCTTCTATTGGCTTCTATGCTTTGTTAACCAGCAGATGAACTAAATAAAGGGCTAGTAAACTCCAGCCCAGGGGTCAAATCTGACTAGTTATGTTTTTGTATGGCTTGTGAACCTCATGAATGGTTTTTACATTTTATTATTTTTTAAAAGACTTATTTATTTAACTGAGGTTCAGGGGCAGTGAGAGGATTCACCAGAGACAAGAGTGGGGAGCAGAACAGGCAGATTGACAAAGTATACCACTGAGAGCAGCAGGTGGGTCAGGAAAGGTTTGCTGTGCCATATGTGTCACTTCTGGAGCTGGGGATCCAAGTGGCACTGAAAGGGCTGTGGCTGGCTTACAGTGCTGCATTTTAACCTTTGTGCCACCAGAGGGGCTGGTTTTTACACTTTAAATGGTCTAACAAAAACTGAAAAATAGTATTTTGTGATGTATCAAAATTGAAAAAAATTTTTTAAAGATGTATTTGTCTTATGTGTGCAGAACTGGCATACAGGTCAGAGGTATAGGAGTGATGAGAGGACTCACCAGAGACAGAGTGGGGAGCAGAACAGGCCGACTGATGAAGTACACTGCTGAGGGGAAAAGTGGGTGGGTCAGCAGCGGTCTGCTGCACTATGTGGCTCACCTTTGCAGCTGGAATCGAGTTCATGCTGCAGGATTTAGATTCTTAGTGCTGTGGTTTAACTGGCGGTGCCACCAGGGAGGGTCCCAAATAGAAACTTTATGCCATAAATTACATACATTGTTCCTGGCTGTTTCTGTGCTAAGTCAGGTGGTTGTGGAA
This sequence comes from Condylura cristata, assembly GCF_000260355.1. Classification (NCBI taxonomy): domain Eukaryota; kingdom Metazoa; phylum Chordata; class Mammalia; order Eulipotyphla; family Talpidae; genus Condylura; species Condylura cristata. Next base: position 7,434,566 of record NW_004567132.1, on the reverse strand, counting down.
GTTTACTAACTGCATATTTGTCAATCTTTTCTTTAATCCAAACACTCATGTTTCACAGTTCAGAACAAGGTCTTGCTGACTTCCCTGTAACTCAACCTACAGAAATATTTTTTTTCCCTCACACAAAAGTTTCTATTAATCCTCTTGTGAAAATCCTGCAGTCCTCACTGATGGTTACAGATCTTTATTCCATTTGCCAGCACAAACATTGGTCTTTGTAGTCTCTGACTTTTTAAATTATGCTCTTATATTCCTTTCACTGCTTTCTTGAAGTCTCTTTCTTCTCATACGGATCATGTCTTGCAAGTCAATTTTTGTTTTTGCAATCGAACGAATTGTAAACCATGCCAAAGTCAGCTTACTTACCACTATCAAAATGGGCACTGAATCCAAATACAAAGTCAATATCCAGAGTCGTGTCTGTCTATTTTAGCTAGTTTTCCCTGAATTTTTGTCTTATGTACTATTGCCTTCCCAGGGTGAAGGATGTTGATGACCATCTGTTTCTGCTAAAGCAGTCTGTTGGTCATGAACAACCTGATATGGGTAGTGTCCTTCATGATGGCAGTGGATCTTCAGAAAGAATAAAAAAATTCTGGGCTATCCCTGGTGGCACAACGGGTTAAAGCACAGGAATATGAATCTATTGCAACCACTGCAGCAAGTTTGATTCCTAGTCAGGGGGTGATCACATGGCACAGCAGACCTTTTCTGACCTGCCCACTGTTCCCCTCAGTAGTATATTTCAGTCAGTCTGCCTGTTCTGCTCCCCACTGTCTCTGGTGAGTCCTCTCAACCCCCTGCACCTCTGGCCTATACCCTATTTCTGTATGCATTAAAAAAAAAAAAAAAAAACAGAGGTTGATCATCCGGAATACAATGAGTAACAATTTGAACTCTCAGCTGATTGGCCAAAAATCATGCATTTGATATTTCACTAAAGCAATGGAAGCTACTTTTCTCATAGGTTCTTTAAAACCAATGTCCTTCTAGGATTTTGTTTTATTTTATCCTCAAAGTATTTTATACTGTGTTATTTCACATATATATATTTTAGTAAGTCAGGATTTTTTAAAAAAAGTTTTATTTATTTATGCATACAGAACTGGGGTACAAGCAAGAGCTGCAGGGGCAGTGAGAGGATTCACCAGCGTGGGGCACAGATCAGGCAGATCTACTAAGTACACTGCTGAGGAGAGCAACCTGTAAGTCAGGAGGGGTCTGTCACACCATGTGGATCAACTCTGGGGTGGGGACCAAACTAGCACTGAAGCGGTTGCTGCTGGCTTGTGGTGCTGAGTCCTAACCTGGTTCTGTCACCAGGGAGGGCCTCACATATTTTTTTTAAGGGTGTGGGGGGGAAACACTAGGAAAGAAGATGCTAAAAAATATTTAAAGTCAGTGTGTTTTCAACACATACTAGTATTGTATTCCACATTGGTAGTAGTTGTCCTCATTTTCAAGAACCATTGAATTCTCACTGTTCTTCAAAGCATAGTTGACAGATTTACAATTATCAAAAGAACATCCTATTAGGGGTGTGTTTGGCTACAAATAATGGAAATCTACTTAATAGGTTTAAGGTAAAAAGGGTTTATTTTTCTCACATAAGCAGTTGAGGAGAGAGGTTTGACAGCTGCTTAAGGATCTACAGGGACTCAATGCCCTATTATTCAGTATTATTTAAGGTCAGTTCTTGTCGTGCTTGCGGCTTAATTGTTTAAAAAAAATCGCAAAAATGGACGCAGTGTTACTTGGTTATATGCATGTTTCAGGTGGAAAGAAAGAGTTAAGGAGCTTGTCGAATTGATCCCTTTTTAGGAACAAGCAATTTATTCCAAAAGACCCAGTTTACAGATTTCTGCTTACAAGAACTCAAATTTATGGGCAACTCTTGACACAACACTGGTTTTAAACAAATTACAATTATTCTTTGAGGCCTTCCTTCCTGAGACCAACGACTCACTTCCCACCTGAAAACAAAAACAAGTATTTGGGTCTGCAAGTTTCTCTGTAGGGAAGAGGGCACGGATGTTATATCGACTGTGTGCTATACGACTTAAAAACCAATCTGTCGAAACTCAAGGTTTTAGTAGATATGGGAAGAAGGGAAGATGACGGCAGAAAAGCCGTTCCTAAGGGTCACGTATTCATATAGAGCTACTTAAAAGAGGTTGGGTGGAAGCTTTATGACATGTGCTTTCAAACAGCAGAAAGGCAAGCAGGGAGAAGATGGTCCAGCAGGGCGAGGTGGTGTGACATAACCCCGACGCATTGTACAAGAGAGTTACTACGGGTCTTGATAGCTGCTCTGGTTACAGCTCAAAAGAATATTATGTATATCCCCATTCGGACTTTTCAGCCATATCTTTGTATAAACATAACGGATACAGTAACCGGAGGGAGGCATTAAGGGCACAGGTCTGAGGGAAATTTGCCCGGCGCTAACGAGGTAACGCCGGTCAGCTGCGGCGACCCTTTCTTTCACCTGTTCTTCATTCTCAGCTTTCCAGCCCACCTCCTCATTATTTGCTTTGCGCTGACAAGCACAACGCACTCCTTCAGGCGAAGACTGCACACGGGCCGTTCCTGAGCAGCCTTCTTGCGTCCAAGGAGATGCCTGGAGAACTCTTCATTCTGCCATTTCTAGTCCCATCCAGGTGTGTAACTGCTCCAGGATGGGCCGTCCCACACAACTGAGGGTAAAGCCGAACGCGACGCCGGGGAAGCGGCTCCCGGGCTGTTCCATTCTTACAAAGCCCCGAGGGGAGAGGAACGTGAGTCCAACCTGGGCTTGGGCGTCGCCGCGGCCCGGCGCCCCTGCTTAGCCTCCAGCCTCCCGCACCCCAAAAGCCCGAATAGGGGAGGGGGCGTGAGGGCATCAGCACTCCTACCGCGCGGGCCCGGGTTAAAAATGGCGAAGGACAGGGGTGGGGAACAGCGTGGCGCGAGTAACCCGGAGCTCGCAGGGCCTCAGAGCCCGTGAAGGGAGTTGCGGTGGGCGACACCGCGCAACAGTGCCCCGCTCAGTGCCTCCGCCATCTTCTTCTACTCACCCGGACTCCCCCCGCGGCCGCGTTGGCTTTGCGTTTCCCTTCCGGCCGCTGACAGAGATCCGGGCTGGGCGGGGTGGGCGAGCGCGCGGAGGGGGTGGACCGAGGGCGGGGAGGCCGGACGGAAGAGGAAAGGGAGGGCGGCGAGCCAGCCGTGGCGGGGTGTGGAGCGTGCGGCGTGTGTGCGGAGGGAGTGGTGGGAGGGCGGGCGGCGAAGAGAGGGCGGGAGGCGGAGGAATGAGAGCGCGAGGCGCTGCTCCTCGGCGCCTTCGCCCAGGCGGAAAGAGCCGAGTGCAGCCCGAACGCTCTATTAAAATGGCGGCGGCGTCGGCGGTGGCCGCGGCGTCTGGTCGGTGAAGTGACTCTGCTGCTTCTCTCCCCGCCCGCCCCC
>NW_004567132.1:7384926-7430915 GCF_000260355.1 Condylura cristata | reverse complement strand
CCCCCTCCTCCGCCTCTCTCCCCTCCCCCTCGCCGGTCGGGATCAGTCAGTGCGATCCGAAGCGGGGGAGGGGGGGGGCGGCGGCCGAACGATGTGCGAGAACTGCGCAGACCTGGTGGAGGTGTTAAATGAAAGTAAGTAGACGCGGTGGCGGCCTGTTGGGGTGCACGGTTTGGGGGCCCTGCGCCACTCCCCGGCCTTCCTGGTCTGCCGCGGCCTGCGGGCGGCGACGACCGAGCCCGGCGGCGTGCGGGCCTAGCGCCCCGGGAAGGTGCGTGGTGGTGGCGCGGCCGCCGCGGCGCCTCGGGCCCAGCTCGGCCGGATTACCTGGGTGCCCGAGCGGGGCTGCGGCTGAGCTTCGGCTAGGCCGGGCCTAAGCGGTCTCGGCTCTTGGAAAGTTTCCTCATTACAGGTGTCAATTAACGAAGGCACTAATGAACCTTCGCCTCGTTTGCCCTGCCTGGAAGGTGACGGAGGTGGGTTCCGCGGAGCGGGCTTGCCTCCGCACTCCCGACCCTCCGACCCTTCAGCCGCCCTCTTTGATTTCAGCGTGCTGCCCAGGCCTCTTACCTGCTCATTTTCTTTAAACTCCCTGGGAGGAGGTTGGTGGTTTTCTCCTCCCTTGGGGGGTGTGTGGGTGTATGAAAACCTTCTGCTGGCCCTTAAATAGCTGAAAATGAACTGTGCTAGTGAGGATGGGAATCTTCATACCTATTTAAAAAAATCAGGTGATGATGTTTCTTCTTCGTGTGCTATTTGCCATTTTAGTGGTAAATCCTCATATCAAGAAGAGCACTGTACTATATAAGCTATCCTAGGATAGTTTATGGCCTATTTTCTTGGAACGAAAAGCGTTATTATTCCTTATAATTTTGATGATTAAAAAGCTTCTGTTGCTCTTTTCTAGCAAAATTTCTTTATGTATGGCCCTCGTAAGACAGTTTTTTTTTTTTTTTTTTTTTTTGCTTAAAAACACAAACACAAGATACATTGAAAGTTAAATACTTATGGGCCCAAAGGCCTAGTTGGTCGTGGTGAATCAAGATCAAAGACGAATGTACAAAAAATTGCTGAGAAAATGCTTACTTGCCAACAGCTTGTGTGGGTTTTGGATTTATGTTGCTTGTGATATTTCGAAAGACTACCAAACTACCTGTTTTCTAATTCGTGTATAATGTACCGTGTTCTGTTTGAATTTTACATTTGTTTTCGTATTTTACTGTAATGGGTAAAGGGACTAAAAAAGTTTAAGTTCTATAGAATAGTTTGCTTTGAGCTGCATATTTGCTTCCTGACAGGTGGAAACAGGCTTTAGAACATATTCAAACTATACTTTCCAATATTTGTGTCATTCTAAAATTTCCAAGAAAACAGATTATTTGTAATGATTTTGAGATTTTTATTTCTGGTGCAGGCAGTTCATATTATGGCAGTACATAATCAATTCTTAGACTTGTTTGAGTAAACTTGTATTACATATAAATTGTAGGATTATGGCTTTGCTCAAGATTGGAAAATTAGTAGCTTTGCTATGTAATACATAGTAAGAAAAACGAATTAATAATTGCTAATTTTAAAATTAGTTTAAACGTGGAAAATATTAAATATATCTAAAGAAACTCAGTTTTGTTAATGTTACCTTTTGAAAAGAGACAAAATGAAAGATCTATTGAAGATTATTTGCAAACCCCCAGGGACCTTGTTCAGAAACAACTCAAAGGTGTAATGGATTTTTGAAAGCTTAGAAATGAGAATTGAAACAGAATTTAGCTTTTATTTTGTTATGTAAATATAACAAAATTGGCCATACAGACCCCCTGTTTTAATGAGCAAATGAGGATTTTCTATAAAAATATTACAGAATTACTTACCATTTCCTTCAAGACTTAGTTTAAAAATTTGTCTCCTACCCTTAAACACTAATTTCACAATGACAGCTTCCTTTTTCAAAAAGTTTCTTCAGCAGCATTTAGGTTATACCAGCCTATATTAGAAGTTGCTTCCCCCCATAGTTGTTTTAAAGCTGTTACCAATACAGTTCCTGTATTCCATACTTAAAAGACACTTTAGTTTCTTGAGTACAGAGGGTATTGTTATATCTCATGAGAATAACTTATTTCTGATTGGGTAGGTGCATAATGGTTGGAGCTTGATAAAACTTGTTGAATTGAAACAGGTTATAGTTTTTGCAATCTTATTGTCTGCCCTCTTATAGATTGTTCAGAGATCAACATCAACTCAACCTTGATTAAAAATCCAGAGTTGATGTCTCCCAATAATGTATTCAGAATTCATTTCTCCACATATTTCCCATAGTGATCTAATCAAGAAGAGAAATTTTTTGGGGGATGGTGTTATAGTTGATGCTGAAAAGAATTATGGGAAAAAATTTTAAAACCCATGTTGTCAAAATTACAACACTTAAAATTTAAGAAGGTTGCCTGCACAAACCAGTGCATGTATAATCTAATGCGGATAGTATAACTTTATATTTATAAGCAGTTTTTGATAAGGTTAATAATTGCATATGGAATGTTCATTATAAGAGCTGGCAGAGTCTGTAAGTAAAATAAAAACTTGCTAATAAGAGGTTGAAAAGAACTTACTGTCATCCATTTTTGATGAGACTATTCACATTGCCAGTTAAACCTCTCTAGTCCTGCTGAGAATCTGAAGCTGTAAACTCTCACCATGGAACCATAAATAGGTATTGAGTTTTGCCAGCAGGTTACAGGCCCATTGAACCGGGCCAAGGATCCCATAGGACCCTGTGTCCCTGCTCTTTTTTTTTTTTTTCCCCCTTTATATTGAGGTAACATTGTTTACAACTTTGTGTTTTGGAAGTAGATGATATCCCCCTAAGACCCCATTTTTTATGTTTTTAAAGATTTATTTATTTATGCACACAAGAGCTGGGCATAGGCCAGAAGTGGTAGGGGAGGTGAGAGGATTCACCAGAGACAAGAGTTGGGGAACAGAACAGGCTGATCAACTGAAATAACACTGCAGAGGGGAGCAGCCTGTGAGACAGGAGAGGTCTCTTATACCATGTGAATTAGCTCCCTGGCTGGCAATCTGAATTTGTGCTGCAGTAGCTGGTGATAACTTGATAGTGCTGAGATTTAACTACTTGCACCACCAGGGAGGCCCTTCAAACCCCTTTTAAATATGGTCTTGACATACACCTTAAAACTTGAAATTAGATTTCAAAATAACATCTGGCTTTAATATTAGAATAATGATTCTCACCAATACTAACATGTTAGTTTCTGTGTTCCTTTCAATGTTTTGTTGATAATAAGGAAGACATTTTAAAAGCTTGGCAGGGTATTGGCTGAATTTTGCTATTCTCAGTTTGTGGGGTTGCATTTAGTTTAGTAAATAAATGTAAATTTATATTTGTGCTCATTCTGTTGTATTGAATTAGCTGATTTTATATAGTTACATAGGTGAACCCATTTACACACTCTAGAGCATTTCTGAATATTGATGAGAAGTTGGGAGGCCTGAACTTAGGCTTTGGGTCATTGCCAGAACTAGCTCACTAGGTCATTATTTGCCTTGGTAAGGTAAATTTCTCTGAAAGCATGAAAGTTTGCTTTTAATCCATTTGTGCCTTGTGGATTTTATTCTATATGTTTAGTGAAATATAGTTCACTAAATGTTTAAAATGGACAAATCACTTCTCCCTCCTAATTACTTTGAGATAGACTGGAGCAAGTGTTGGTATCCGAATTTTAAAGGTGAAGAAATTGAATCTTAGAAAGGCTAAATGGTTTGCAAAATATCTCCTACTTTGTGGACAATTTATGCTAGAACTCAAGACACTCTGATGATAGTATTTGTAAAATAGTTCAGCTTGAATTTTTTATAAAGATTTTATTTATGCATACAAGAACAACTGGGGTACAGGCCCCAGGTACGGGGGTGGGAGGGTGAGAGGTGAGGATTCGCCAGAGACCAAGTGGGGAACAGAGCAGGCGGATTGACTGAAATACACTGCTGAGAGGACCAGTGGGCAAGACAGCAGAGGTCTGCTGTGCCATGTGGGTTGCTTCCTTGGCTGGCCAACAGGGAAGCTCCTGCAGTTTAATTTTTTTAAAGATTTATTTATGCATACAAGAACTGGGGTACAGGCCAGAAGTGCAGGAGGGGGGGTGAGAGGATTCATCAGAAACAGAAAACAGAGTGGGGAGCAGATTAGGCAGAAGTACTGAATTTACTGCTGAAGGGAGCAGTAGGAGAGATCTGCCATGCCATGTGGGTCACCCCTGTGCCCCCCAGGGAACCAACCCATGCTGCAGTGGCTACAGATAGCCTCATAACTGCTGTGCTTTAACTTGTTGTGCCACCAGGAAGGGCCCTGCATTTATTTATTTTATCTTTATTTTTAAAAAGATTTATTTATTCTTACAGAACTGGGTAAAGGTCAGAGGTGCAGGGGCGGTGAGAGACTTCACCAGAGACTGAGTGGGGAGCAGAACAGGCAGATGAAGTACACTGCTGAGTGGAGCAGCAGGGGAGGCAGGAGAGGTCTGCCATGTCATGTGGATCACCTCTGGGGCTGGGGATTCAACTCACACTGAAGTGGCTGCAGCCAGCATGCAGTGCTGCGTCCTAACCCTCAGGGCCACCAGGCAGGGCCAGGCAGGCCCTGCATTTTATATTTCAAAGCCCAGTCCTTTATTGAGCAGTTTGTGTTGGGTATTTAACACAAAGGTTTAAAGTTTCCATCACTTGCTTAGGATTACATGACTGTGTTTGATAGATCGAGGATTTGAACAAAATTTAATCTTTGGTCTGGCTGAAAGCCTACGTACTTTTTTTTTTTTTAACAGTATAATAGTTTATTTTTACATCATTTTGTGCCTTTTTCCATCTCAGTTGTAATCCCCATGGGCTTCCCATCACCAATTCACCCGTGTGCTATCACCGTAGTCCAGTACATTCCCCAGACCATTATTGATAACATTCCCCAATCCACCTGTGTGGGATTATATCCACCTGTGGGGAATATATGTGTGTGTATACACACATATATTTATTATTACTCCTTATTACTATTTTCTCGCCTGGTCCTTTATCCTCCTGCTATGAGTGAAACTATCTGGTATTTTTCCTTTTCTTTCTGGCTTATTTCACTAAGTATGATCCCTTCCAGCTCTATCCCTGTTGCTGCAAAAGGCATGTATTTATCTTTTTTGGTTGCTGAATAATATCCCAGCAATTGTGTATATATACCATATCTTTTTAATCCAGTCATCTACTTTTGGGCATTTGGGTTGATCCATGTCTTTCCTGTAGTCAATAAAGCAGCAATAAACATGGGGGTACAGGTGTTTTTTTGAATCAGTGTTTTTGTGTCTTTTGGGTAGATAACCTAGGAGTGGGATTGCTGGGTCATAGGGAAGCTCCATGTTTAGCAGTTTGAGGAACCTCCAAACAGTTTTCCATAGTGGTTGTACCAGTTTGCTTTCCCACCAGCAGTGCAGGAGAGTTCCTTTTTCTCCACATCCTCACCAACATTTGTTGTTGCTCGTTGTTTGAAGATGTGCCATTCTCACTGGGGTGAGGTGGTATCTCATTGTTGAAAGCCCATGAACTTTTAATAGTTACACGATGTTGTATAAACTTTACAATGCTCTGTTTGGATGGAAGACATTATGAGTATGCTGTTTGGCTAATATTTACTATAATTTCAGGTATATATTTTTAAGGTTTATTTATTTATGCATACAGAACTGGGGTAAAGGTCAGAAGTGTGGGAGCGGGGGGTTGGGTGAGAGGATTCACCAGAGACCAGACTGGGGGACAGAATAGGCAGATTGAGGAGGTACACTGCTGAGGGGAGCAGTGGGCAGTTCAGGAGAATTCTGCTATGCTGTGTGGGTCACCTTCCTGGCCTGGGATCAAACTTGTGCTGCAGTGGTTGCATAAACTCACAGTGCTGCGCTTTAACCTGTTGTGCTACCAGGGAGGGCCCTAATTTCAGATATTTTAAAAAATTCAGGTATAATTCCATTGGTGATTGTAGTGGGAATTTAAATGAGGTAGTAAATGAATGAAATACATGTAAATCTATTTTATATTGTTTGTCAATGGTCAGTTTTGTTATAAACCACACATTCCTAAGGTCCTTTAGATATTGTAAGAACATAAGCATTGAACAATTAAAATGTTACTGACATGACTTTTTTGCCAGGTACTTAATTCTAAAGTTGGAAATTTGACTTTGCTATAATATAAAACTCTAAATTTTATTTATTTTTTAAAGATCTGTTTATTCATACAGAACTGGGGTACAGGCCAGAGATGCCGGGGGTGAGAGGATTCACTAGGGACAGAGTGGGGAGCAGAACAGGCAGATCAATGAAGTACATTGCTGAGGGGAGCAGCGGGAGAAAAACAGGAGAGGTCTGCTGTGCCATATGGATCTCCTCCCTGGCAGGCGGGAATAGAACTCATGCGAACTCATGTGGAAGTGGCTTAGGCTTCTTAGTGCAGTGCTTTAACCTGCTGCACCACCAGGGAGGGCCTATAAAGTTCTAAATTACAGATTTTTATTTAGTAAATTAATCTTGCTAAGTGTGTATTTTATTTTTTTGTCTTTTTTACACATTTATTAGGTGTGTATTCTCTTAAACTAGTTAACTATTTAAAATAATGTGTTAGCACAGTACTGTTCACAATTTCAATTCAGTTATTTTTATAAATAACAAACAAAGCATTAGAAATTTTATTATTAATATTCAGATTGTCTCTGCATATTTCACTGTTACTGCATATTTCACTGTCAATGATGACAGCTGGTAGCTAACCACTTTTCATGAAATAGCTTAATGTTTCTTATGTTAGTTTAATAGTATCTGTGTTTGTATTTTTTTTAAGGTTTATTTATTTATGCATACAGAACTGGGGTATAGGCTAGAGGTGCAGGGGTGGTGAGAAGATTTCACCAGAGACAGTGGGGAGTAGAACAGGCAGGTCGACATAGTATACTACTGAAGGGAGCAGCAGGCAAGACAGGTCTGCTGCATTATGTGGATAATAACCGCTGGGAATCGAATTCACACGAAGTGGCTGTGGCTAGCTTGCAGTGCTGAGTCCTAACCCATTGCACCACCAGGGAGGGCCCCTGTATTTTTTTTTTTAAGATTAATTTATTTATGTATACAAGTACATACCAGAAGTGCAGAGGGGTGAGAGGATCACCAGAGATAGAGTACGGAACAGAATTACTCAAGTACACTGATGAGGGGAGCAGCAAGTGGGTCAGGAGAGGTCTGCTGTGGCATATGGGTCACCTGCTGGTGGGGATGTAACTCCTGCAGTGACTACAGATAGTGTTACACTTTAACATGTTGCACCACCGGGGGGACTCTGTTTTGTAAATATTTCTTAGGAATAAATTGTGTATTGATTAGAAATTTTCAGAAATTGAGAAACTTCACATTAATGACTTGGCTGAGGTAGGCTGGGCTATCTCTTTAATTTTTCTTTCTAATTATAAGGGTTGCATAGATCATTAATGAAAGTCTCATCTCTTCATTGAAAACTATTGTTACTCATTGTCTTATCTAGTGAACATTCCCTTTGATGTTTTAAAATATATTCCCTTTTTTTGCTACATATTTACATTAAAAAAATTGAGATGTGTGTGTGTGTGTGTATATATATATATATATAAATATATATATAAATTTTTTAAAGCATGTTTCACCTAACAATTTGGTTCCTTTTTTTCCTAATAGATTTATTTACTTATGCATACAAGAACTGGGGGTGTCAGCTAGACTAGGTGCAAGGGGATGGGCGCGATACATGTGTAACAGGATTCACTAGAGTGAGCCCACAGGGAGCATAATAGGCAGTTGTACTGCAGGGGGTGAGGCTGGAGAGATCTGCTGTGCCTTGAGGGTCAGCGGCTGTGGGGTGGGGTGGTGGTGATGGTGATGTATGTATGTATGTATGTGTGTGTGTGTGTGTGTGTGTGTGTGTGTGTGTGTGTGTGTGTGTGTAAGGGGAGTTGGGGGATGGTGTAAACTAGTGCTTGCAGTTGCTGGTAATAGCTTGAAGCAGTCTTTTTTAACTCAAGCACCACCAGGAGGCTCCAGTTTGGTCATTTCTTATTAATTTATTTGAAAACAACTTTGTGCAATAATCCCTTTTAAAAAAAAAAAATTCTGCATACAAGAACTGGGTTGTAGCCTAGAGGTGTATGAGTGAGAGGATTCACCAGAGACTGAGTGGGAAACAGTACAGGCAGGTCTGCTGAAATACACTGCTGAGGGCCGTGGGTGAGACAGGAGTGGTTTACTGCACCATGTAGGTAAACTTCTTGACTAGCTAGGAATGAGCTGGTGCGGCAGTGGCTAGTGATGACTTGATAGCCTGTGTCTTTTTTTTTTTTTTTTAAGATTTATTTATGCATACAGATCTGGGGTGCAGGCCAGAGGTGCAGGGGGGTGAGAGGATTCACCAGAGACAGAGTAGGGAGCAGCACAGGCAGATGTATTGTATACGCTGCTGAGGGGAGCAGAGGGTGAGCTAGGAGCGGTCTGCGGTGCCATGTGGGTCAGCTCTCTGGCTGGGAATGCAACTTGTGCTGAAGTGGCTTTAGTTTTATAGTACTGTACCTTAATCCATGGCACTACCAGGGAGGGCCCACCCCTTGTTTCTTTACCTCTGGGTCACCAGGGAGGTCCTTGTAATGATCTCTTTTCTATACAATTTAACACTTCTCTGTTTGTTTTCAGTTCTACCATATTGTAAATAATGCGAATAAGTATCCTTGTGGATTTTTTTTAAGATTTATGTATGCATACAAAACTGGGGTACAGGTCAGAGATGCAGAGGGTGAGAGGCTTAAGTAGAGACAGATTGGGGAGTAGGAAAGGCAGCTCAACAATGTACACTACTGAGGGGAGCAGCTGGCGAGACAGGAGAGGTCTGCCTTGCCTTGTGAGTCACCTTGGTTGGGAATTGAACTTATGCTACAGTGGCTACAGATAGCCTCATAGTGCTGCCCTTTAACCGGTTGCATCACCAGAAGGTCCCGTATTTGCTTTTCTTATTTACAGTATTAATCTATGTGTGTGTCACTGTCCTTCTCGCTCTCTCCCTCTTAAGGCTTTAATAATCTGTTATTAACATAGAAATTGTTCACTTGTTAAATGTATCAATCTTAGTCATATTTACCTCATATATTTTTTTTCCTGAATTGTTTGCTTTTTAATTTTGGTATTCTAATTAGAGGGTTTTTTAATAAAAACATTTACTTACACATATAAGAACTGTGGTGTAGGACAGAGGTGTGGTGGTGGTGGGTTGGTGAGAGGATTTACCAGACACAGTATGGAGATCAAAATAGGTGGATTCACTGACATGCACACTGCTAAGGGGAGCAGTAGGTGAGACAGGAGTGGTTGCTGTGCCTGTGTGGATTAGCTCCCTGGCTGAGGATTGAATTTAGGCCAAAGTGGTGAGAGCTCTGGTATTTAACCCATAGGTCACCAGGAGGCTTCCCCCCCACTTCAATGTAATTAACACATATCAATGTATTTTTTTTTCTTCTCAAATTCCATAGAAATTAAAAACAATCTTCAAATGTTGGTTATACAATTAATTGAGAATTGATGTAGTAAACCTGGCATCCTCTTGTGCTTTCTTTATTGTGGTAGAAGTCAGGTTTCCCCTCTCTCCAGTCATAACCTTTTTAGGGAACATACCTTGTTTACATCCCCTGGAAGACCTAATTTTTACTGATTGAGAGATAAACGCCTCACCTGATGGTTGCAGAGGTTGCTGTTGAACTGTCAGATTTTGCCTTTCAGAATGTTTGAACTAAAGACTTGGTAACTGTGAGCAACTGAACTACAATGAGTGGTTTGGCAAGGAGGGGAGCAAAACATTCAGCAAAGAGGCTATTTGCAGAAGATAATTGGGCAAATTTGTGGGAATAGTTGATTTGAGCTAATGCATAATGTAAAGAGTTTGATTCCAGGGCCCTCCCTGGTGGCGTAGCAGGTTAAAGCACAGCACTAAGAAGCTTAAGCCACTTCCACATGAGTTCGATTCCCACCTGCCCCTGAGGAGATCCACATGGCATTGCAGACATCTCCTGACCCGCCTGCTGCTCCCCTCAGCAGTGTGTTTCGTCGATCTGCCTGTTCTGCTCCCTGCTCTGTCTCTGGTGAATCCTCTCACCCTTGGCATCTCTGGCCTGTACCCCAGTTCTGTATGAATAAATAAATCTTTTTTAAAAAAAAATCAACCTTTAACAAAAAAAAGAGTTTGATTCCAGTATTGCTACTTGATTAACTCTCCTGTGTTCGAAATTGGATGTCATTTTTTAAATTTACTTTTTAAAGATTTGTTTATTTATGCATACAAGAGCAGGGTTGTGGGCCAGAGATGCAGGAGAGTGAGAGAATTCACCAGAGACAGAATGGGGAGCAGAACAGATTACCTGAAATACACTGCTGAGGGGAGCAGAGCAGCAGTCAAAATAGAAGAGGTCTGCTGTGCTATGTGGGTCAGCAACGTTGCCTTAGCAGCTGGTTGCCTTAGCAGCTGGGGATCGCTTCATAGTGCCGTGACTTAACCCCTTGCACCATCAAGGAGGCTTTGGATATCATTATTAGTTGTGAATGCTTCATTATAATCTGTTTTAAATCCCTGAAAGTGTGATATATGGTATTTGGTGGCAGGAGAAAACAACACTGTTATTATTTATCAGATATTTAGTCTTTTTCAGAAGGATGAAAGTAGTTCAGTAAAAGTTACTTTCATCCTTCTAAAAAAGACTAAACATAGCTGGTAGAAAGATAAAAGTCAGTGGTAGAGAAAATGAAGAATATTAAGAGGACCTGAAACTTAACTTTACCAGAGAAATTATTGTTTATATGTCATTCTTTTTATCTTAGATACATTACTTTTTGTAAATAAACTAATTACATGTTGCTCTATGGTTTTTATTAAGATGTAGGCACCTCATATATTGGTATGCACTTACTATACTTGTTAATGGCTCCAGGTAGGTACTATTCCAATATTTGGTCATAAATATTTTACCAGTTCTCCGGGTAGTTATCTGATTATCACCTTGGAAGTCAGATTGCTGAGTAGCTCATGTAATAGCATATCTGGAAGGAAATCTGGCAAAATGATACAACTTTAAAAATTGACCCTTTTAACATTTGAGCATCATTGTATAGACTTGAGAGTTTTTTAATTTGATTTGTAGGTGTGGGGGACTGTTTTAGTAATCTACAGATTCTAATCCACAAGACAAAATAGGAAAGTCCTCCTTACTCTAAATACTTTCGCTCCCACATGCAGGAACTAGCATTGTATTCTAATTACTGAGACTGGCTCTGTAACAAATGATAAATGTGAAAATACTAGCTCAGAATAAAGTGAAGCTTAAGAAAATGTTTAAGACAGTAGAGCTTTTGGAGTGTTCAGAGTGAGAAGACAGTGGATCAAATGCTTGATAGAGTGGTATCATAGAGTTGGTGGTCAGCAGAGTGCGGTTTTTCTCTAATAATACTTTGTTTCCACCCCCTCTCTCTCTTTTTAAAGATTTATTTGTGCATACAGAACTAGGGTACAGGCCAGAGGCTCAGGGGCAGTGAGAGGCTTCACCAGAGACAGAGTGGGGAACAGAATAGGCAGATCGACGAAGTACACTGCTGAGGGAAGCAGCGGGCGGGTCAGGAGAGGTCTGCCATGCCATGTGGTCACCTCCAGGGCAGGTGGGAATCGAACTCATGCGGAAGCCGCTTTAGATTCTCAGTGCTGTGCTTTAACCCGCTGCACCACCGGGGAGGGCCTCCACCCTCTCTCTTAAGGGGAATTACAGGACTGGGAGGAAAATCTTGTATTTAGTAGAAGAATCTAGTTTTAAGTTGGTGAGGAATAATGAAAGCTTTGTCAGTAGTTTTGGATTAAAATATCCAGATCTGGGCAGATTCCATTCTATTAAATAATGGCCTTGAAATGAATGAAAAGATGATAGAAATTGGCATGACATTAAATAACTTATGTTAAGCTAAGCTCACTTTTTTTTTAATTCAATCACTTTAATGATAAATATTTCCAAGCATCAACTGAATGTTTTCATTGTCCATTATTTTCCATATATATTTTTTAAATTTTGTAAGTTTATTTTTACATCGTTTTGTACATTTTTTTTCCATCTCAATTGTAATCCCCGCGGGTTTCCCATCACCATGTCACCCATGTGCCATCACCATAATCCTGTGCATTTCCCTCCCCACCCCCTTGTTTTTGATCCCATTCCCCACTCCACCCCCACAAAATGTCTCTGGTATATGGTTGTTCATTATTCTTGTTATTTTCTCGCCTGGTCCATTATACTCCTGCTATAGGTGAAGTCATCTGGTATTTTTCCTTTTCTTTCTGGCTTATCTCACTAAGCATGATCTTTTCCAGCTCCATCCAAATTGCTGCAAAAGACATGTGTTTCTCTTTTTTGGTTGCTGAGTAATATTCCATTGTGTATATGTACCACATCTTTTTTATCCAGTCATCTACTTTTGGGCATTTGGGCTGCTTCCATGTTTTCCCAATTGTAAATAAAGCAGCAATAAACATGGGGGTGCAGGTATCTTTTTCAATCAGTGTTTTTGTGTCTTCTGGGTAGATACCTAGGAGTGGGATTGCTGGGTCATAGGGAAGCTCCATGTTTAGCAGTTTGAGGAACCTCCAAACAGTTTTCCATAGTGGTTGTACTAGTTTGCATTCCCACCAGCAGTGCAGGAGAGTTCCTTTTTCTCCACATCCTCACCAACATTTGTTGTTGCTCGTTGTTTGAAGATGTGCCATTCTCACTGGGGTGAGGTGGTATTTCATTGTGGTTTTAATTTGCATCTCCCTTATTACGAGTGATGTTGAACATTTTTTCATATGCTTGTTGGCCATCTGCATTTCCTCTTTGGAGAAGTGTCTTTTTAGCTCTTCTGCCCATTTTTTGATGGGGTTGTTTACTTTATTTTTGTTGAGTTTCATCAGTTCTCCGTATATTTTTGTGATCAGTCCTTTATCACTATTTTTGTGTGAGAAAATGTTTTCCCAATTAGTGGGTTGTCTGTTTGCTTTTTGTAATGTCTCTTTTGCTGTGCAGAAGCTCTTTAACTTGATGTAGTCCCATCTATTTATCTTTGCCTTCACTATTGTGGCGTTGGGTGCTCTGTCTTTAAAGATGTCGCTGAAGTGTATGTCATGTAGTGTTTGATGCATCTTTGCTTCTAGGTATTTTATGGTTTCCGTTCTTATGTCTAGGTCTTTAATCCACTTCGAGTTGATTTTTGTGACTGGAGTGAGGCAGTGATCTAGTTTCATTTTTTTTGCATGTAGCTTCCCAGTTTTCCCAGCACCACTTGCTGAACAAATTTTCTTTGTTCCATTGTACCTTCTTTGCTCCTTTATCAAAAATTAGCTGTCCATAAACTTGTAGGTTCATATCTGGGTTTTCTATTTGAATCCACTGGTCTGTATTTCTGTTCTTATTCCAGTACCATGCAGTTTTGATTATTATTGCTTTGTAGTACAGCTTGAAGTTTGGGATTGTAATGCCTCCATTTTGATTTTTCTTAGACATGAGGGTTTTGGCTATTCGAGGCTTTTTGTTGTTCCATATGAATCTCATCAACATTTTTTCTATTTCTTTGAAGAATGTCATTGAGATTTTTATGGGGATGGCATTAAATCTGTCTATTGCTTTTGGCAGGATGTCCATTTTGATGTTAACTCTCCCGATCCATGAACAGGGATGTCTTTCCATTTCATGGTGTCTTCTTGTATTTCTTTTAACAGTGTTTTGTAATTTTCTTTGTAGAAGTCTTTTATCTCCTTTGTTAGGTTGACTCCCAGGTATTTGATTCTTTTTGTTTTAATTGAAAAGGGGATTTTTTTTTTTCTCTGCTTCTTCTGATTGGTTGTTTGTGTATAGGAAAGCCTCTGACTTTTGTGTGTTGATTGTATATCCTGCTACCTTGCTAAACTGGTGTATGGTTTTGATGAGTTCCTCTGTGGAGAAGCTAAGCTCACTTTTTCTGGAAATGATACAGACAGGACATTTTTATTATATCAAGGCAAATGACAATATGTGATACTGTCCTGCTGTCTTTGTGGAAAAGGTAGGTATGTTTTTTGTCAACTTTGAGGGATGAGACTGGTGGCAAACTACACGATCTGGTCCTTCTTTCTCCAGTGTTGCTAAATAGAATTTTTGGATTATAAACTGTTCTTAGAGTGGATTAATCTCAGATGAATGGAACTTTGGAATCTTTTCCCTTGTTTCAAAGTGAAAAGCCCATTTTGTTTTGTTCTGTAAGTTGGGGTTCTTTGTAAGATTTCTTTTGGGTAAGAAGAATATAACTGCTTTATAAATAAGCGTGAAAACCCTTAACATTACATGGGTACTCCAAACAGCAGTATTAACAGGAACAGTTGCCCTGAAAGGGGCAGGTATGCTGAGAGTCCTGCATGGTTGCAGGCACTCTCAGTGGAGGAGAGTGGCCTCCACTGAGGGAAGTCACTGAAGAGAAGTCCAGACAGGGTACAAGTCACCATCAGGCAAGAGGTTTCTGCCCTATGGAGGGAGAGAGTTGGTGGAAAGGAGCACTTGCCTAGGCACAGGTGGGCAGAAGGACTGCTGCCATCACTAAAACCTCCTCCCCTCCCAAAGATTGATTTTGGGTACAGGCCAGAGGGATAGGAGCAGTGAGAGAATTCACCAGAGAGGATTCTGGGAAGCAGAAGAAGTAGAAAGACTAATTGCACTGCTGAGGGGAGCAGTAGGAGAGAAAGGAGAGGTCTGCTGTGCCATATGGATCACATCTCTGGCAGGGAATGGAGCTCATGCTGCAGTGGCTGCAGGCAGCTTCATAGTGCTGTGCTTTAACCTGTTGTGCCACCAGGGAAGCTCTGAAGCATAAAAGGTTTTAATACTGATGAAGTTCAATTTGTTTATTACTTTTGGTGCCATATCTGAGAATCTGCCAAATCCAAAGGCATGAAGACTTATCCTGCATTTTCTTTTTTTTTTTTTTTAAATATTTATTTATTTATTTGTACAGAACTGGGGTACAGGCCAGAGATGTGGAGGGTGAGAGGATTCACCAGAGACAGAGTGGGGAGCAGAACAGGCAGATCGACGAAGCACACTGCTGAGGGGAGCAGCGGGTGGGTCAGGAGAGGTCTGCCACACCATGTGGTCACCTCCAGGGCAGGCGGGAATCGAACTCATGCGGAAGTGGCTTTAGCTTCTCAGTGCAGTGCTTTAACCCGCTGCGCCACCAGGGAGGGCCTATCCTGCATTTTCTTAAACAAGTTTTGTGTAGTTTGGGCTCTTACAATTTATTAGGTCTCTGATTCATTTTGAATGATTCTCTGTGCATGGTATGAGGTGAGGGTCCAACTATATTCTTTCACATGAAGCTATAAAGTTGTTCCAGCATCCTTTGTGGAAAAGACATACCTCACTGGGTGGTTTTGGCATCTTTGTTGAAAGCAGTTCACCATAGAAAACATGGATTTATCTCAGGACTCCCATGTTTATCCTTATGTCAACACTATGCTTTCTTGATTTTAGTAATCAAGCTTTTTAGTAAGATTGGAAATTGGAAAATGCCAGTCTTCTAACTTTCTTCTTTTTCAAAATCTCTTGACTCTTCTGGGTCACAAGAATTTTAGGATCTGCTCATCAGATATGAACTATGATGACTCTTGATCAAGTTGGGAGGTACCTTCTGATCATGAACAGGGATATCTTTTTATTTGTTTGATATTTTTTCAATAGTATCTTATAATTTTCACAGTGTAAATTTTGTACTTATTAAATGCCCAAAACAAATCCCAAGTTTTTTTTTATGCTGGTATAAATAGGGGATTGTTCACTAAAATTTACTTTTGATCATTACTAGTTATAGAAATACAAATGACTTTGTAGATTGATCTTACGACTTTGTTGTTTGTTAGTTCTAATTTTCTTTAGTGAATTCCTTCGTATTTTTTATATGCAAGATCTTGTTATTTGTGAATAGATATAATTTTACTTTTCTGTTGGGGTATCTTTTATTTTAGATAATCTTTATTATTAAATTTATATATTTGGTTCCATCATTGGTTCTCAAAGTATGGTCTATGTACTCCTGGAAATCTATCAGAGTTATAACAATATTTGCCTTCAGTTAACATTTTTATTGATAGTGCACAGACATAGTAGAGGAAGCTGCTGGACACAAAGCAGGATATAAGGCAGTGGTGTTAGTAGTTAATTTAATTTTCACTGCCAGGCATTTGCTCTATAGAAAAAATTGATTGCTTTGAAGAAACAATTACTATTTTATTAAATCTGAAATGAGAAGTAAATAAAAAACTTTTATCCTGCATATTGCGGTAAGATGATTTTCTTAAGAACATGTACTCATTTGATTGAATTGTGTACTGGAAGAACACAATTTGGAAGAATTTCTCAAAGTTTATTTTTTTTGGGTATTTGGTTGCCATTCTCTGGAATAATGAAGGACATCTTGTCATTTTAAACAACTAAAACTGATGGTGTTAGTTACCAGTGATAATGTTGAGCTTTCAAATAAAAATAACAAATTTTGGAAAACTTGTACCAGGCACTGTGAATCTGACAGCTGTTCAGTAATTAAAGAGATTTTTCTGATGAGGTTGCTGGGGAAAGTTGATGTCATTTTTTTGATATTGTGTAATGAAATGTCTTAGCATTTGAAAGATCTGCAACTTAATGCATAATTTAATAAACATTTTGGGGCTTACCAATGCATGATCTAGCAGTCAGTCATTTATGGGCAAAAGATCTATTTTAGAGAGCAAGATAGATGACTGTTAAATACTGATAGGATTTGAGATTTTACATTGTAATTTATCTTAAACAACATTCTGCCCTCCCTGGTGGTGTAACAGGTTAAAGTGCAGCACTGTGAAGCTATCCCCAGCTACTGCATCCTGAGTTCAGTCCCCAGCCAGGGAGGTGACTTGCATGGTGTAGCAGACCACTCCTGTCTTCCCCACAGTTCCCCTCAGAAGTGTACTTTAGAAGATATGCCTGTCCTGCTCCTCTGTCTCTGGTGAATTCTATCACTCCCTCAAGCTCTGGCCTGTACTACAGTTCTTGTATGCATAAATAATAAATAATTCTTTAAAAAAGTTAACATTTACTGAGTTTTGGTGTAATCCCAACTTACCTCACAAGTCTATTAAAATATTCCCATTTTTACATTCAGATCTTTGGTTTTTCTTCATATATTTTATATAAACCAAACATTGTGACAGCACAGAATACAGAATTAGTTAATGAGAATCCAACTGTATTCTGATTGAAAAATACTCAAGCTTCCCAGATTTAAATTATGGTCACTCAAGTTACTGATTTTTTTTTTTAAATGGAGAACATTAAGGTAATGTATTTGTTTATAAACTAATACACATTTTCCAAGCTTTAACCCCAAATATGGAAAGGAGCACTGAAAACAAGTTTGATAACTACTGTACTGTATAGTCTTAAAAATTTCCCTTTCATTACTCAGGATTTCATTACTCTAATCCTTTAGGGTTAGATATTTCTCAAGGTTTAGTCCTTTGCTGTGCATTTTTTTGAAGAAGTATTATAGAACTAAGGGCTCAATTTGTTCCCATGACTTCAACTTTCAGATGATTCTAGAATATATTTCTGATCTACACTTGTTTTCTGAGCTTAAGGGCCAATATCTTTAACTTAATGCTGGCCATATCTGTTTAAGTATTCTTTTTCCTCAAATTCAGGAGAAGTGAAACAGAATAATTTCTCTTGTGTTTGCTTATTTCATTACCTGAATCTTGCTTAGTTATGTGAATTTTTCCCATTGAAGTATATTTTGCTACTTTTCTCACCTTAAAATATTGCCTCTGGAAAGCAAAGATGGGTCAAAATACACTTCGGCGACATCTTTAAAGACAGAGCACCCAACGCCACAATAGTGAAGGCAAAGATAAATAGATGGGACTACATCAAGTTTCTGTACAGCAAGAGACATTACTAAAAACAAACAGACAGCCCACTAATTGGGAAAACATTTTCTCACGCTAAAGTAGTGATAAAGGACTAATCACAAAAATATCCGGAGAACTGATGAAACTCAACAAAAATAAAGTAAACAACCCCATCAAAAAATGGGCAGTAGAGCTAAAAAGACACTTCTCCAAAGAGGAAATGCAGATGGCCAACAGGCATATGAAAAAATGTTCAACATCACTCGTAATAAGGGAGATGCAAATTAAAACCACAATGAAATACCACCTCACCCCAGTGAGAATGGCACATCTTCAAACAACGAGCAACAACAAATGTTGGTGAGGATGTGGAGAAAAAGGAACTCTCCTGCACTGCTGGTGGGAATGCAAACTAGTACAACCACTATGGAAAACTGTTTGGAGGTTCCTCAAACTGCTAAACATGGAGCTTCCCTATGACCCAGCAATCCCACTCCTAGGTATCTACCCAGAAGACACAAAAACACTGATTGAAAAAGATACCTGCACCCCCATGTTTATTGCTGCTTTATTTACAATTGGAAAATCATGGAAGCAGCCCAAATGCCCAAAAGTAGATGACTGGATTAAAAAGATGTGGTACATATACACAATGGAATATTACTCAGCAACCAAAAAAGAGAAACACATGTCTTTTGCAGCAATTTGGATGGAGCTGGAAAAGATCATGCTTAGTGAGATAAGCCAGAAAGAAAAGGAAAAATACCAGATGACTTCACCTATAGCAGGAGTATAATGGACCAGGCGAGAAAATAACAAGAATAATGAACAACCATATACCAGAGACATTTTGTGGGGGTGGAGTGGGGAATGGGATCAAAAACAAGGGGGTGGGGAGGGAAATGCACAGGATTATGGTGATGGCAAACGGGTGACTTGGTGATGGGAAACCCGCGGGGATTACAATTGAGATGGAAAAAAAATGTACAAAATGATGTAAAAATAAACTTTTGTAAAATAATAAAAAAAATACTGCCTCTGGAACTTTAGTGTGCACTGGAATCACCTGGAGATTTTCTAAAAAAAGCAGATTTTTAAAAGTGGTATGTGTGTTTTATATGTATGTACATATATAACTCCACATATGTATGGAGTTTTTATATCATTTTGTACATTTTTCCATCTCAGTTGTAATCCCTGTGGGCTTCCCATCACCAAATCACCTGTGTGCTATCACCATAGTCCAGTGCATTTCCCTCCTCCTCACTGTTTTTGAACCCTTTCCCCACCTCACCCCCATAAAATGTCTCTGGTATATAACTTTATTATTATTTCTCGCCTGGTCTGTTATACTCCTGCTATGAGTGAAACCATCCAGTATTTTCCCTTTTCTTTCTGGCTTATTTCACTAAACATGATCTTTTCCAGCTGCATCCATGTTGCTGCAAGAGGCATGTGTTTATTTTTTTGGTTGCTGAGTAATATTCCATTGTGTATCTTTTTAATCCAGTCATCTACTTTTGGGCATTTGGGTTGTTTCCATGTCTTTCCAGTTGTAAATAAAGCAGCAATAAACATGGTGCAGGTATCTTAGAATCGGTGTTTTTGTATGTTTTGGGTAGATATCTAGGAATGGGATTGCTAGGTCATATGGAAGCTCCACTTTAGCAGTTTGAGGAACTCCCAAACAGAAAAAAAAAGAGTTTTACCTGAGAATCTTTACTCTTTTAGATGATTCTTTTGAATAGCAAGGTTTTAGAATGCTTTAATTCGCTTACCCTGTTTCTGTTCTGTGTTTTTTATTACTATTTTGTCCTTCTGCTCTTTTTTTTTTTTTTTTTAAGATTTACACTTATTTATGCATTTAGAACTCTGGGGTACAGGCTAGAGGTGCTTGGGCAGTGGGAGGATTCACTAGATACAAAGTGGGGAGCAGAACAGGCAGATCCACAAAGCTGAGGGAGCAGCGGGCAGGTCAGGAGAGGAGTGCCTCACCATGTAGACCACCTCCAGTCTGGGAATTGAACTCGCACTAGCAGCTGTGGCTAGCTTGCAGTGCTGCATACTAACCTTTTGCACTATAAGGAAGGGACCAGTTTTTGGTAAAGATATATTATTATTTATAGATAGAAGGCCTGGGGTGTAGGCCAGAGTTTTGCGGGGTGAGTGGATTCACCAGAGACAGAGTGGGGAGCAGAACAGTAGTGGATCTACTGAAATAAACTCTTGAGGGGAGTAGAGAGGTAAGGTAGGGAAGGTTTGCTGTGTCATGTGGGTTAGATCTTTGGTTGAACTTATCTTCAGTGACTGACAAAAGCTTGATAGTGCTGAGATTTTAACCTCTGTGCCACCAGGGAGGTCCTCTGCTTCTGTTTTTATATTAGAATATTATTATGTATTTTAAACTCTTAAGACATTTTTTTTTAAAAAGATTTATTTATTTGTACATACAGAACTGGGGTACAGGCCAGAGGCTCAGGGATGGTGAGAGGCTTCACCAGAGACAGAGTGGGGAGCAGAACAGGCAGGTAGATGAAGTACACTGCTGAGGGGAGCAGCGGGCGGGTCAGGAGAGGTCTGCCACGCCATGTGGTCTCCTCCGGGGCAGGCGGGATTCGAACTCATGCGGAAGTGGCTTTAGCTTCTCAGTGCAGTGCTTTAATCCGCTGCGCCACCAGGGAGGGCCAAAACTCTTAAGACATTTTATAAAGTTAATGTTCATTTAGGTTTACCCATATTCCCCCTTTTGGTTATGCTTCTCTCCTTTTTACCCTTCTGGAATTTTGCTTAGGATTGTTTTTCTTTTAAGATTTCCTGTAGTGTGGTTTTCCTGTTGATGATTTCCCCCAGTATTTACTTGTCCTTTACAGTATTTACTTGTCCTTTATTAAAAAAATTTTTTTAAGGTTTATTTATTTATGCATATAGAGCTGGAGGGGTACAGGCCAGAGGCGGTGAGAGGATTCACTGGAGACAGAGTGGGGAGCTCAAAAGGCAGATCTACTGAAATACACTGCTAAAGGTAGCAGTGGGCTGACAGGAGAGGTCTGCTGTGCCATGTGGGTCCCCAGCCCTGACACTGCTAAGGGAAGCAGTGGGCTGACAGGAGAGGTCTCCTGTGCCATGTGGGTCCCGGCCAGGGCTGGGGATCCAACTCTCACTGAAGGGCTGCAGCCCGTTTGCGTTGCTACATCATAACCAATTGCATTGCGCCACCCTGGAGGGCCCATGGGAGCGCCCATTGGAGGGCTGCAGCAGCCAGCTTGTGGTGCTGCCTCTTAACCCATTGCACCACCAGGGAGGACCCACTGAACACTTTGTACAGCAGTTGAACACTTTGTACAAACGTTGTATCCTGTATTTGCTGAAGTGCTATTATCCTCCCACTTTATTGAGATATAATTGATATATAACATTGGATAAATATAAAATGCACAGGGCAATGATTTGATAAACATATAATGCAAATCGATTATCACAATAAGATTAGTTAAAATATCAAAGTCATCACATAATAACTTGTGTGTGTGTTGAGAACATGTAAGACTTAATGTTAGCAACTTTGAATTGTATAATACAGTATTATTAACTATG
Source organism: Condylura cristata (assembly GCF_000260355.1). Classification (NCBI taxonomy): domain Eukaryota; kingdom Metazoa; phylum Chordata; class Mammalia; order Eulipotyphla; family Talpidae; genus Condylura; species Condylura cristata. The sequence goes on along the minus strand of NW_004567132.1, from coordinate 7,409,294 downwards.
GGCAACATGTTGTAACATATGCTGTACATTAGGTTCCAAAATCTGTTTTTCTGTGTTGATAATTATAAATAACGCCTCATTGAACATGGGTGCTGATACTTCCTTTGTTGGTGATTGTATTTTCTTTGGATTTATACAGTTGAGTTATGTAATGATGTTTAGGTCAACAATAGAATGCATATATTGTGGTGGTCCCATTGGGCTATATACCATGTAGCCCAGGTTTGTAGTAGGCTGTATCATCTAGGGTTGTTCAGTTATACTCTGGCATTGATAAAACAAAACCAAAATCAGTTATACTCTGGCATTGATAAAACAATACACTTGTCAGAAACTATCCCTCTTGTTAAGTAACACATGCCCAAACAGAAGTGGGATTGCTGATTTATAATAATTCTCCCTTTGCTATTTTTTAAAATGATTTTTTATTTATTTATGCACATAGAACTGGGGCCAGAGGTGCGGGTGCAGTGAGAGGATTCACCAGAGAAAAAGAAGGGAGTAGAACAGGCAGATTGATGAAGTACACTGCTGAGGGGAGCAGTGGGTGAGACAGGCAGTGGGTGAAACAGGAGAGGTCTGCTGCATCATGTGGGTCACCTCCCTGGCCAGGGATCGAAGTCATGCTGAAGCAGTTGCGACTAGCTTCACAGTGTTGTCCTATAACCCATTGCACTACCTGAAAGAGCCCCACCTTTGCTATATATATATTTTTTTGATTGTCACTGTTAATGACAAATAGTTCCATATCCATGATTCCTTCAATCAGAAGTACTTAGATGATGCTCTTTCTTGAGCAGTTGTAGACTATAATCACCTCACTTATCTTACAGTGACCCCACAGATAGCATGGACTTTTAAATGCCTGTTGATCAGCCTGTTACCTTGTCAACCTTGGCCATATACATTTGGATGGATATGTAGTCCTTTGCATGGATGCTGAAATTGCTGGCCACTTGCTGTTGTCTTTCTCAGTGGTGAGGGTGCATCTAACAGTTCCAAGAGTAATGTGAAACTTAAGAGAGCTATCTTTACTATATTTGAGGAACCTCTGTACTATTTCCATAGTGACTGCCAATTTATATTACTATTTTTTAAAAATTTATTTTTACATCATTTTGTGTATTTTTCCATCTCAGTTGTAATCCCTGTGGGTTTCCCATCACCAGATCACCCATGTGTCATTACCATAGTCCAGTGCATTTTCCTCACCCCACTGTTTTTAATCTCATTCCCCACCACCATAAAATTTTTCTGGTGTATAGCTGTTCATTACTATTGTTATTTTCTCACCTGGTCCATTATACTCGTGCTATAGGTGAAACCATCTGGTATTTTTCCTTTTCTTTCTGGCTTATTTCACTAAGCTCCATCCATGTTGCTGCAAAAGGCATGAGTTTATTTATTTATTTATTTTTTGGTTGCTGAGTAATATTCCATTGTGTATATAGGTACCACATCTTTTTAATCTAGTCATCTACTTTTGGGCATTTGGGCTGTTTCCATGTTTTTCCAATTGTAAATAAAGCAGCAATAAACATGGGGGTGCAGGTATCTTTTTCAGTCAGTGTTTTGTGCTTTTGGGTAGATACTTAGGAGTGGGATTGCTGGGTCGTAGGGAAGCTCCATGTTTAGCAGTTTGAGGAACCTCCAAACAGTTTTCCATAGTGGTTGTACTAGTTTGCATTCCCACCAGCAGTGCAGGAGAGTTCCTTTTTCTCCACATCCTCACCAACATTTGTTGTTGCTCGTTGTTTGAAGATGTGCCATTCTCACTGGGGTGAGGTGGTATCTCATTGTGGTTTTAATTTGCATCTCCCTTATTACGAGTGATGTTGAACATTTTTTCATATGCTTGTTGGCCATCTGCATTTCCTCTTTGGAGAAGTGTCTTTTTAGCTCTTCTGCCCATTTTTTGATGGGGTTGTTTATTTTTGTTGAGTTTCATCAGTTCTCTGGATATTTTTGTGATCAGTCCTTTATCACTACTTTCGCGTGAGAAAATGTTTTCCCAATTAGTGGGCTGGCTGTCTGCTTTTTGTAATGTCTCTTTTGCTGTACAGAAGCTCTTTAACTTAATGTAGTCCCATCTATTTATCTTTGCCTTCACTATTGTGGCGTTGGGTGCTCTGTCTTTAAAGATGTCGCTGAAGTGTATGTCGTGTAGTGTTTGACCCATCTTTGCTTCTAGGTATTTTATGGTTTCCATTCTTATGTCTAGGTCTTTAATCCACTTCGAGTTGATTTCTGTGTATGGTGTGAGGTAGTGATCTTGTTTCTTTTCTTTTTTTTTTTTTTTGCATGTAGCTTCCCAGTTTTCCCAGCACCATTTGCTGAACAAATTTTCTTTGTTCCATTGTATCTTCTTTGCTCCTTTGTCAAAGATTAGCTGCCCATAAACCTGAGAGTTTATATCTGGGTTTTCTGTTAGAATCCATTGGTCTGTATGTCTGTTCTTGTTCCAGTACCATGCAGTTTGATTATGATGGCTTTGTAGTATAGTTTAAAGTTTGGGATTGTAATGCCTCCATTCTTGTTCTTTTTAGTCATGAGAGTTTTGGCTATTTGAGATCTTTTGTGGTTTTGTCTGAATCTCATCATTGTTTTTTCAATTTCTTTGAAGAATGTCATTGAGACTTTTATTGGGATGGTGTTATAGCTGTCTATCACTTTGGTAGGATGGCCATTTTGATGATGTTAATTCTCCCAATCCATGAGCAGGGCATGCCTTTCCATTTCATGGTGTCTTCTTGAATTTCTTTTAACAGTGTTTTGTAATTTTCTTTGTAAAAGTCTTTACCTCTTTTGTTAGGTTGACTCCCAGGTATTTGATTCTTTTTGTTTTAATTGTAAAGGGGATTTTTCTTTTTAAATTTCTGGCTTCTGATTGTGTGTGTGTGTGTGTGTGTGTGTGTGTGTGTGTGTGTGTGTGTAGGAAGGCCTCTAATTTTTGTGTGTTGATTTTATATCCTGCTACCTTACTAAACTGGTTGATGGTTTTGATTAGTTTCTCTGTGGAGTTTTTCGGGTTTTTCATGTACAATTTACATTACTATTAACAGTGCACCAGGGTTTTGTTTTCTTTATATCTTTGCTAACACTTGTTAATTTGCCTTTTTTTGATAATAGCCATTCTAACAGTGACTCATTGTAGTTTTGATTTGTATCTCCCTGCCTACTAGTGACTTTGAGTTTTTTCTCAAACGGTTGGCTTTGGTATGTCTTTGGATACATGTCTACTTAACTTAAAAATGAGCACATTTTTGGGCCCTCCCTGTTGGTGCAAGGGATTAAAGAGCAGAACTGCAGCATGTATTCCATTCCTGGCCAGGGAAGTGACCCACATGGTGCAGCAGACTTCCCCTGTCTCACCCACTGCTCCCCCTCATCACTGTATTTCTTTTTATTAAAAAGATTTTGTTTATGCATACAAGAACTGGGATACAGGCCTCCGGGGTGAGGGATAAGAGGAATCACCAGAGACAGTTGGGAGCAGAATAGGCAGATGTACTGAAATACACCGATGAAGGGAGTAATTGGTGGGTCAGGAGAGGTGTGCTGCACCATGTGGGTTGCTTCCCTGGCTGGGACTAAACCTAAGCTGCAGTGACTGTGGATTGCTTCATATGATTGTGTTTCAACTTTTTGTGCACCAGGGAGGGCCCTATGTTGTATGTTAACCATTTATGAGATATATGATGTGCAACTATTTTCTCACATTCCACTGATTTTTAGAAGCTTGATGTATTTCTACTTGTTTATTTTTGCTCGTTACTTGTGCTGTTGTGTCCCATCCAAAAAGTTAACCAAGGCCACTGTCGAGACATTTTTCCTGTGTTTTGGTTTCAGGGCTTACATTCTGGTATTTTAATTGAGTTAATTTTTATTTATGGTCTTAAGATTAACAGTCCAGTCCCATACTTTTGTGTGCTGATAGCCAATTTTTCCATCACTTGTATTTAAGAATGCTTTGTGAGTGTTGTTAGCTACCTTGTTAAATAATAGTTGGTCATATATGCATTAGTTTTTTACTGCCTTTTCTGATACTGACTGGTATGTATTTTTTTATGTGGGTATTGTGCGGTTTTGATTATTATGGCTTTTTTTTTTTTTAAGATTTATTTATTCATACAGAACTGGGGTACAGACCAGAGATGTGGAGGGGATTCACCAGAGACAGAGCAGGGAGCAGAACAGGCAGATTGACGAAATACACTGCTGAGGGGAGCAGTGAGTGGGTCAGGAGGGGTCTCCCGTGCCATGTAGATATCCTCCGGGGCAGGCGGGGATCGAACTCATGCAGAAGTGGCTTAAGCTTCTTAGTACTTGGCTTTAACATGCTGTGCCACCAGGGAGGGCCCTATTACATCTTTTAAATAGTGTTGTACCTCTAGCATTGTTTGCTGTTGTGCTTGTTTTGACTTTGATGTCTGTGTTTTTATAGAAATTTTAGGATTGCTTTTATTTCCTTGAAAAATTGATAATTGGAATTTTTCCCCCAAAGATTTATTTATGCATACAAGAATTGGGATACAGGCTAGAGGCTGTGAGAGTATTCACCAGAGGCAGAGTGGGGAGCAGAACTGGCAGATTGACTGAAATACACTGCTGATGGGTACAGTGGGCAAGGCATAAGTGTTCTGCTGTACCATGTGGGTCACTTCCCTGGTGGGGGATTGAACTTGTGTTGCAGTGGCTGTGGATAGCTTCACAGTGTCTTAACCTCTTGCACCACCAGAGAGGCCCCGCAAACAGTTTTATTCCTTTTCTTTTTCTTTTAAAGATTTATTATTTGTGCATACAGAACTGGGGTACAGGCCAGAGGCTCAGGGGTGGTGAGAGGCTTCACCAGAGACAGTGGGGAGCAGAACAGGCAGATCGACAGCAGAACAGGCAGATCGACGAAGTTCACTGCTGGGGGAGCAGCGGGTGGGTCAGGAGAGTTCTGCCACACCATGTGGTCACCTCCGGGGCAGGCAGGAATCGAACTCATGCGGAAGGCGGAAGCCTCTTTAGATTCTCAGTGCTGTGCTTTAACCTGCTGCGCCACCAGGGAGGGCCTTATTCCTTTTCTTTGTGGTCTGGCTGACTGCTGTTTTTCTTGCCTGATTGCTCTATGACTTTGAACACAATATTGAAAAGACATAGTTAGACTAAACACTCTTGTCTTGTTTCTGATCATAAGGAAAGACTTTCAACCTTTGGAATATGATGTTAGCTATGGTCTTATCATCAATTGTCTTTATTATGTTGGTGTATTTCTTTCTATACCCACTTTACTTGGAGTTCCTTACCATGTCAATATGTATGTTCAATCACCCTTTTATCTCAGGGGTAAATCCTAATAAAAACTGATAATGGTGTATGCTTCTTTTGACCTTGCCTTTTAATTTGGTTTTCTGGTATTTTTTTTTTAAGATTTATTTTTATTTATGCATATAAGAACTGGGGTGGTGTCCAGAGGTACAGGGGGTTTGAGGATTCACCAGAGACTGAGCGGGGAGCAGAAAATGCGTATCTTCAAAACACACTGCTGGGGGAAGTAGCAGGAGATGTAGGAGAGGTCTGAGGTCTGCTGTGCCATATGTAGATTATCTCCTTAGTTGGGGATTGAGCTCATGCCACAATGGCTATTGGTAGCTTGACAATTCTGAGACTAAGGCTTGTGCCATCAGGGAGGCCCTTTCTTTGATGGTATTTGTTGTGACTTTTTTCATCTATATTCTTTAGGGAATCAAGCTGTTGATGTTCTCTGTTGTATTTTTATTTCTTTCATTGATCTCTTAAACTTCAGAGCAGCTCCTGTTTGGTTTCTTGTTTCTACCTCTGCTGAAAATTTTCTTATTGTGTATTTTTTCTGATTTTATTGAAATACCTGGGTTTTATTGTAGCTTGCTCTGCACCTTCAAAGCACTCTTGAATCTTTAATTGAACCAATTACAGATTTAAAAAAAAATAATGGTTTATTTTTACATCATTTTGTGCATTTTTCCATCTCAGTTGTACTCTCCGTTGGTTTCCCATCACCAAATCACCCTGTGCCATCACCATAGTCCAGTGCATTTTCCTCCCCCCACTGTTTTTGATCCCATTCCCCACTTCACCCCCATAAAATGTCTCTGTTCTATAGCTGTTCATTATTATTATTTTCTCCCCTGGTGCATTATACTTCTGCTATGAGTGAAACATCTGGTATTTTTCCTTTTCTTTCTGGCTTATTTCACTAAGCCTTATCTTCTCCAGCTCCATCCATGTTGCTGCAAAAGGCATATGTTTCCTTTTTTTGGTTGCTGAATACTCCATTGTGTATATGTACCACATCTTTTTAATCCAGTCATCTACTTTTGGGCATTTGTGTTGTTTCCATGTCTTCTCAATTGTAAATAAATCAGCAGTGACTATGGGGGTGCAGGTGTCTTTTTGAATCAGTGTTTTTTGTGTCTTTTGGGTAGATACGTAGGAGTAGGATTGCTGGGTCATATGGAAGCTCCATGTTTAGCAATTTGAGAAACCTCCAAACAGTTTTCCATAGTGGTTGTACTAGTTTGCATTCCCACCAGTAGTGCAGGAGAGTTCCTTTTTCTCCACATCCTCGCCAACATTTGTTGTTGTTCATTGTTTAAAGATGTGCCATTCTCACTGAGGTGAGGTCATATGTCATTGTGGTTTTAATTTGCATCTCCCTTATTACAGGTGATGTTGAACCAATTTTTCATATGCTTGTTGGCCATCTGCATTTCCTCTTTGTAGAAGTGCCTTTTTAACTCTTGTGCCCATTTTCTAATGGGGTTGTTTATTTTTGTTGAGTTTCACCAGTCAGGCATTCCACTCTTCTCCCATTCTAGGCTCTCCCTCTTTTAATCTTTTTTTTTTTTCTTTTATTGAAGTAAAATTGTTTTACAGCACATCTCCACTTCTTTGAGGTTGATTACTGGGAAATTGTGTTCCTTTAGTGGTAAGGTTCCTTGATTTTTTTCATGTTCAAGTTATTGTTTTTGTTGCCAGCCTTTGCTGACTGGTTTCCTGATGAAACAATTATAGAATATGAGACGTTCTCAAACCTTTCAATGTGCCTGTTCCATGTTTCTTGTTCCCTTTTGGGGGCTGTAATCTTAAAATGTAAACCTCTCAATTTTGCAAAGCTGGGTTGAGTGCTTACCACATCCTGTGAGCTTTCCTTAAGGTTGTACTGAATTCTTAATTATGTGCTTTCTTTGAGTTCTGCAGAGGATTGCTTTTTGTGTGAATTGTGTGCGAAGTCTTGCTCTCCCTACCCTTAATGAACTGCACTAAGTGACCTAAATATTGGGTGGGGTGGGTGTGTGGATGAGGTACATGGAATATGGGGGTGCTTGTTTGGCATTTGCGGGGCTCCTTGAGTGACCCTCATTTTATGAGGTATCTCATGAGTGGAGTATTTTTTGTTGTTAGTAGATCAGTGTCCCTTTGAAGTCTGTTGAGAGCCCTGCCATTACCTGTCATTTAGTTATTGCAGCATCCTCTAATATTCTGGTGGAGTGAGAACGAAGTGAGTTTCTTTGGCAGTATCCTGAAGAATATGCTTATCAGACCTTCTCAATTTCCTCCTACCAGAAACCAGAGGACAAAGTCTTAGTACTGTACTGTACCCTTTTTTGGGGGTGGGGAGAGGATTGGCTTTGCAGGTAAAATGATTTTGTTGTTGTTATTCCCAGTGGGGTGATGGGACATGTCTGCTGGACCCCCAGACTCCCACAAAGGCACTTTTTTCCCTGGGTGAATGTCACTGTTGTTTGGCAGGGTGCTGGTAGAAGACTTCTTACTTTGCTGTTTTAATGACATCACTGTCCGCTGATTTGCTTTATGACACCCAAACTTGGATTCATCTTTTGTGTGACTTTATTATAATGGAGATAAAGTATGTACTAGTTGTAGCTGACATTTTCTCTCCCACTTAGCTTATGGTTGTAAGTAATTCATGCTGCTTATCAGAGAGTGTGTTGCCTGTTGCTTTTTAAAAATTTATTTGAAATTCTAAAAAAATATTTTTTTTCTTAGAATGTTTGCTTTCTTTTCTCATGTGTAGTCTCCATAGAATTTCTACCACTAGTTCACCTGTGCACCATCACTATAGCCCTTTTGCTCTTCCTGCCCTCGTTTTTGATCCCTCCTCCCCCACCCTTGCCCCTGCAGGATGTCTCTTGTTTATAGTTGTCTGTTTTTGTTTTGTTTTGTTGTTGTTAGTAGTAGTAGTAGTATTTTTTCCTTGATCCCCTATATTCTTCCTATAAATAATACCATCCAGTATTTTTTTTTTTTGACTTACTTCACTGAGCATAATCCCTTTAAGTTTCAGCTGTGTTGCTACCAGTGGCATTAATACATCTTTGTTGATTGCTGAATAGTATTCCATTGTCTGTTGCTTTTTATTGCTGAGTAGAAATCCATGTTAGAGTGACTATATAATTTTTCTTAAAGATTTATTTATGTACTCATACAGAACTGGGGTACGGTACACAGAGGTGCAGGGGCAGTGAGAGGATTCACCAAAAACAGAGTGGGCAGCAAAACAGGCCGACTGGCGAAGCACACTGCTGAGGGGAGCAGCAGGTGGGTCAGGAGAGGTCTGCTTGTGCCATGTGGTTCACCTTCGGGGCTGGGGTTCAAGCTCATGCTGAAGTGGCTTTAGCTTCTCAGTGCTGTGCTTTAGCCCGTTGTGCCATCAGGGAGGGCTCATCTTCTTCCCTACTTTTTTCCCTTGCTATTTGTTGAAGAAACAAGCCGCTCATTTGATATGATTCCATGTCTCATTTGTCCCATAGAGGGTTTCCAGTCTTTTGCTTATTGTATCCTTGTAGAAATATGTAGCATTTTTCTCTTCTTTTTCTATAACTTCAATACTGATTTTAGAATTTTAATAAAAAATATATATTATAATTGGCTAACTGTTACAGGGTGTGCTGTATTCTTCCATGGGAGCACATAATATGTTACTGTTTTTATAATAAAGTTACTGTCAGTAACTGTTGGTTAGGTTAGGTCTTTTATTTAATATGCTGTTGTAAAATGGTGGTGCTTTAATCCTTTCATTTTCATTATTAGCTGAACTATCTGTATAAGGAGAAACTCTTTTGTACCTGCTTACTTATTTTGAATTATTGTTAAAGAAGGCAGGATATGTCATATTCTTCCCCCCCCACATTCCTCCTTTATTCATAAGCTTTTGAGCAGTGATCTAAAATTTTAACATTTGATGGGTGAGCAAGTAGTGTTTTTTAGTACCATAAATTCATGTAATTAAACTTTTTATATTCCTTCATTTATCGTAGGTTTTCATGCATGTTAATAAAGAGCTCCCCTCCCCTCCACTTAATTTTCCTGATGTATAGCTTTTCATTGTCAAGATGTATTTAACTTGTCTTTTGGTAGACATTGAAGATTTTTCTGTTACTCTTGTTACCTTTTCTGCATTCTATTACTCTGAACCTTGGTGTTGAATATCTGTGAATGTTATTTTGGATGAGGAAAAGTGCTGCAAAAAAGATGCTAAAGAGTAATCACTCAGTTTTATATTTGTAATTTTTTAAAAGATTTATTTGTGCATACAGAATTGGGGTACAGGCCAGAGGTGCAGGAGCTGTGAGAGGATTGACCAGAGACAGAGTGGGGAGCAGAACAGGCAGATCGTTGAAGTACACTACTGAGGGGAGTAGCAGGCGGGCCAGGAGAGGTTTGCCACGCCATGTGGGTCACCTCCGGGGCAGGCAGGAATCAAACTCATGCAGAAGTAGCTTTAGCTTCTTAGTGCTGTGCTTTAACACACTGCACCACCAGGGAAGGCCCCTATATTTGTAATTTTTATAACTATCATCAGATTATTTTCACTAATGTGAATGTGCCTGGTTTTGGTTGAATTTGCCAAATAGTAGGTGTTTTGGTATATTTGAATCACACATGTATCCTTTTTTTGGCTTGATTTCAAAAAACTATTTTTTTTTCCTGATCACTTTTAGCCCAGAGAGAGTACTTGTTACAAAGACTTTATTTATGCATCACAAGAATTGGGATGCAGGCCAGAAGTGCAGTGGGAGAGAAGAGAGTGGGGAGCTGAACAGGAAAATGTACTGAAATACACTGCTGAGGGGTGCAACAGGTAGGACAGGAGAGGTCTACTGGGCCATGTGTGTCAGCACCTCCCTGGTGGACACGAGATTGATTGAACTTGTGTTTCAGTGGCTGGAGATAGCATTTGATAGCACTGTCTTTAAATTCCTGAGCTACCAAGGAGGTCCCCCACTAGTGTGTTGCTTTTTGAGTTTGTTTTTTGCTATCAGTAATTGAGGTTTTCTTATATACGATCAGGTGAAACAGATCATATATATTTTTTGGGCCATTCTTGGGCCTCCCTATTGGTTTAAGGATTAAATCTCAGCACTATCACTGCAGTGACTCACACCAAAGACCTGAGGCCTAGCTAACCCACTTTTGGTGTTCTGCGTTTAGATTATTCTGCACATTCTCTTAAGTGCTCAAACTTCAACAACAGAAACCTGGAATAGAAATAAATGATAGTTCACTGCTTTCATTTCTTTTTAAATGCAGGACTCCAGTCAGTGGCCTTAGCCATAATAAAATATCCTATGCTAAAGAAAGCCTGGTTTAATAGATTTAAAAATCAAGCTTTAGTTTTTTTTGTTTAATATTTGTTTATGCATACAGTACTGGGGTACAGGCCAGAGGTGCAGGGGCGGTGAGAGGATTCACCAGAGGCAGAGCGGGAAGCAGACAAGGCAGATGAGAGAAGTACACTGATGAGGGGCACAGTGGGGAGAGACAGGAGAGGTCTGCAGTGCCATGTGGGTCAGCTCCAGGGTGGATAGTGAACCCATGGAAGCAGGAAGCAGCTGCAGCAAGCTTCACAGTGCTACACTTTAACCTGCTGAGCCCCCAGGGAGCGCCAGCTTTATTTAGTCTTTAAAAGGTTACTTTTTTTAACCTTTTATTTATTTATTTAGTTTAGTTTATTTTTACATCATTTTGTGCCCTTTTCCATCTCAGTTGTAATCCCCTTAGGCTTCCCACCAATTCATCGGTGTACCATCACCATAGTCCACTGTACTCCTCCCCCTTTCCCATTCCCTACTCCACCCTCTTAAAATGTCTCTAGTATATAGTTGTTCATTATTATTATTATTTTCTCGCCTGGTCCTTTATACTTCTGTTATGAGTGAAACCATCTGGTATTTTTTCTTTCTGGCTTATTATCACTAAGCATGATCCTTTCCAGCTCCATCCATGTTGCTGCAAAAGGCATGTATTTTTTTTTTGGCTGCTGAGTAATATTCCATTGTGTATATGTAGTACCACATTCTTTTTTTTTTTTTTTTTGTGAAGATTTATTTATTTGTACATACAGAACTGGGGTACAGGCCAGAGGTGCAGGGGCGGTGAGAAGATTCAGCAGAGACAGAGTGGGGAGCAGAACAGGCAGATCAACGAAGTACACTGCTGAGGGGAGCAGCGGGCAGGTCAGGAGAGGTCTGCCACGCCATGTGGTCACCTCAGGGGCAGGCGGGAATCGAACTCATGTGGAAGTGACTTTAGCTTCTCAGTGCCCTGCTTTAACCCGCTGCGCCACCAGGGAGGGCCCCCCCCCCACCGTTTTTGATCCCATTCTGCACTCCACCCTCATAAAATGTCTCTGGTATATGACATTTCATTATTATTATTTTCTCTTCTGGTCCGTTATACTCCTGCTATAAGTGAAGTCATCTGGTTATTTTTCCTTTTCTTTCTGGCTTATCTCACTAAGCATGATCATTTCCAGCTCCATCCAAGTTGCTGCAAAAGACATGTGGTTTTTGTTGTTGTTGTTGTTGCTGAGTAATATTCCATTTTGTAATGTACCACATCTTTTTAATCCAGTCATCTACTTTTGGGCATTTGGGCTGCTTGCATGTTTTTCCAGTTGTAAATAAAGCAGCAATAAACATGGGGGTGCAGGTATCTTTTTGAATCAGTGTTTTTGTATCTTTAAAAAAGGTTACTTTTAAAACTCTTGTTTTAAAACTAAAGAATTTTAAAAGAGTTCCTTGTATACTCTAGGAACTACTCAAGCCAGGGATAGTGTATAGTACTTGTCTCTGAAGGTTTTTGTACTTATTTGAGCCATTTCACTAACCTGAGTTGACTTCATTGACTAAATTTCCTACTGACCACGGTTCTCTGTAGGACCTATCTTGTTCCTGTTCTTTGGACACTGCTGAAATTTCAGGTTTTTTTTTGTTTTTGTTTTTTTAAACTGGCTTCTAATAGTTAAAGGCAAAGGCCAGGGATTCACTTGACTTTCCCTTTATATCTTTATATAAGATTGTTTTGGCACCTTTGACCTGAAGAATTTTTGCTTCTGATAAGTTGTTAGAGTATCTATGATAATGCTTATCGCTGTTCTTGGTGTAAAATTTACATCACAGCTATCAGTTAGACCCTTGGGTAATATATCCTGTCCATTTGTTTTCACCTGAGGATTGTGCTTGCTGTTACACCATCCACTTCTTTATTTCTTTGTTTTTTAATTTATTAATGCATACAGAACTAGGGTATAGGCCAGAGGTGCAGAGCTGGTGAGAGGATTCACCAGAGACAGAATGGGGAGCAGAACAGGTAGACTGACAAAAGTACACTGCTGAGGGGAGCATTGGGCGAGACATGCCATGTGGGTCACCTCCAGGGATTGCTCCAGTGCTGCACTTTAACCACTTGTGCTACCAGGGAGGGCCCTTCAAAAAAAAAAGCAAAAAAAAAAAAAATTTATTTATACATACTAGAGCTGGAGTACAGTCCTGAAGTGTGTGGGGGTGACAGTATCCATCAGAGCAGAACAGGGTGGAGGAACTGAAGTAATTGCTAAGGGCAGCACTGGGCAGGTCAGGAAAGGTGTGCCATGCCATGTAGGTCAGCTCCCTGGCTGGGATATTTAATTTGAGCAGTAGTGGCTGGCCATAGCTTGATAGTACAGAGACATTAACCCATATGCCATCATGAGGGCCATTTTGCTTTTCTGTTTTTTAAAAAAAAAGATTTAAGCATACAGAATTGGGGTACAGGCCAGAGGTGCAGGGGCTGGAGAGAAATCAGCACAAAAAGAGTAGGGAACAGAACAAGCAGATGACAAAATGTATTGAAGGGGAGAGCAGGCAGGTCACCTCCAGGGCGGGGGATTGAACTCACACTGAAGCAGCGTTGGCCAGCTTATCCAACCTCCTGTGCCTCTGGTGAGGGCCCTCCCTTTTGCTTTTTTTGGTGTGAAATTTTTACAGTTTTCTGTAGAGAAGTTAATGTCATCTGTGAACAGAAGTCATTATTTCCTTTCCAATTTCTCCTTCTCATCTAATTGCTATGGCTAGATCATCCAATATTACTTTAATCAGTGGATATATTTGTTGTCAGTTTGGAGAACTCTGGTTTGTTTGACCCTGATAAGATGTCTTTCTCTTATTTTTCTAATTATTGGTGGAAATAATGGAATCAGTTGGAAAATTTGTGTTGGTGAACATTTAGGTGGGCCTGTATTGGAGATGGATGTCTGACTACATTTGCTCCATGCCCCCCCCCCCCCCCCCAGAATGTATGCCATTTGTAGTTTGTTTTAGGGAAGGGATAGGGTTGCAGCCATTCTGTTGCCTCTTTTCATGCAGGGAAAGGAAAACCAGGATTGCATTGTATTCTCTTCTTGCTGAAATCATATAAACCAAGAGCTTGATTTTAGTGGTTGCCTTTTTAGCCCCCATTTATCTTAATCTGTCACGGTTGCTAGGTTTTGTTGTCATAATCTTTTCCCTGATGAGCAGTTGTGTCTTTGGTTTTCAGGGACTGAGGCGCTATTACCTTGTTACTCATTTGTTTGGTCTATAATTTTGTCTATGCCTTTTCTTTCTTTACCTAGCCAAGGTAATTTTTTTCTTTTTAACCCCTCTTATATCATTAGTACTTTAGAGAAGAATCTTCCAAACTGCTACTTGAGACTACTAGCCTTTCTGAAGGGGTAGTGTGCCAATAAGCCTCAATATTTATTATTTGTTAAATAAAACAAAAAACTCATTAATGTAATTACTAAATAGAATGTTAATATAATGGAACATCTTTATTGGTTCACATGAAATTTTGCATTAATGTTTTACAGTGATCCAGACAAGCTTTCTTGTGATTCCCACTATATGAAGAACAGTAGCTGACTATCCTCAGAAGTGCCTTTTTGTGTATCAATTTAATGCCTTCAAGGACAGCTACATTTTCTACTTTGTAAAGCTGTGTGAGAAGATGAAAACTCATTAAAATGGTGGACTAATGAGAATGGTTATATATCATATTTAATTTTGGGGAACTTATGTTTATTAGACTTTGAATACCCTTAGGCCTTCATGTCAAAAGAGGAAGAATGACCCTCATGGTTTAAAACCAGGAAAGGTTTTCATTGGCACTGGTTAGATGTAAATAGTAACACATATAGCTGTGTTAATATTTTTAATTTGAATCACAGTTGTTAATGATTTTGTTAATGTATTGGAGATAAAGTTTCATATGTTTTGAGTAGTTTGTTTCAGCCTTATTCTTCAGTGCAAGGTTCTGTACCACATTAAGTTTCTTAGGAATGCATATGTGACTTTATAGCATATACCTGTACAGAGCTTATTGCATGTTTTCAGTATAATGCTTTTACATGTTTTCAACATAATACACCTGACTTTGAGTTGCCTCATTTTCCAACAATCTCATCTTTCTGGTTTAAGATATTTAGGACTCTTTAAACTCTATGTAAATAAAGTGTAAATTACATGTTTCGTCTCCTCACCTTGGAATTATCTTACCTGAAAAAATTTATTCACCTTTTCCTATCTGAACTGGTATTCTTGGCTTGTAGTCACAGTAGATTATTTAAGGATCTCCCTTCACATTACCCTGATGATATTCTTTGAACATCAGGTTTTTTTTAAAAAGGTTTTTATTGATTTATGCATACAAATACTGGGGTATAGGCCAGAGGTGTGGAGGGGTGAGAGGATGCATCAGAGATGGTGTGGGGAGCAGATCAGGCAGATGTATGGAATACACTGCGAGTAGAGTAGCTGGTGGGCAAGACAGAAGAGGTCTGCTATGCCATGTGTTAGCATCAGAGATGGTGTGGGGCGCAGATCAGGCAGATGTATGAAATACACTGCGAGTAGAGTAGCTGGTGGGCAAGACAGAAGAGGTCTGCTATGCCATGTGTTAGCTCCCTGGCCTGGGATGGAACTGGTGCTGCAGTGGCTAGCGATAGCTTGATAGCACTGTCTTTAATCCTGCACCGCTGTGGGGGGGGGGGGGCCTCAAACATGAACTTCTTTACTTAGAATGCTTTAATCTTTCTCATTTTAATGTCTGAATTTTTAACATTCTAGTCTTATATCACCTCCTTAGAGGTGATCTTTCGGACTCCTGTTCTTAGGTGGGTTATGCAAATTATTTGCTGCCAATAATGTGCTTTTTTTCCTTGTTTGTGACAATGTGTACAGTACTTTTATTTACCGTTTTGATCTTTATTACTAGACTTGTTTTCTATGAGGTGGGGACCTTCTTTGTTCATTAAACATTATAGCTAGTATTTAACATATAGAGTGCTTAACAAGTAATAAATGAATGCTTCTAGACACAGTGAACATTTTAGTACTGTGAGTTACTTATTGGGTGTTACTTATCTAGCATGGAGTTGAACTAGACTCAGATAACTAGTCTGGACAGCTATTTTTGTAACATGCCATTTGTTTATATATTGTTTATGGATGCTTTTAAAATGCAGCACAGTTGCCTTGCTATATCAAGACAGTATGGACTGCAAAGCTTTAACATACTGACTTTCTGATCCTTTGTAGAAAAGTTCGCTGAATCTATCTTGTATAATCATTTTGCATTAGAAGACTAATTTGGACCATTAATCAAACTATTCACTTGCAGTTTTACTTAGGAGTAATTCTAGCTTCCTTTTATAGTATTACATATTGTTTGTGGTGCCAGTGAGTCAGTCATGGTCTTTAGGGAATTGAACAGAAGAAATTATGCAGCAGTGAAAGGTTTAAAGATCAAAAAGGAGGTGGCTCTGTCACCCAGTGACTGTTATATTGGACTTCTGAAGAAGCTAGGTGATGAGGGAATGGTAACTGCAGGATATACCCATTTTACCTTAAGATTCCATGGGGTACATGAAATGAGATTATCAAAATCTAGTAACCTAAAGGTGGGTCCTTTGAATCAGCAAAAAAGGGTGCTGCCTGGTATCTCTGGAAAAGGTACTGTGAGAATGGTTCTTGGAAGTTGGAGACTGGAATCAGAGTACTGCTCATAATACTGAATGATGGTTTCTTAAACAGCAAGCTAACAAATCACTAGCTTCTTGTCTTCTAATCTTGTAGTACCATGTAGGTAGTAGAGGAAGCTTAATAAGAAGCTCACTAGAAATAAAAATGTACTTCACAGGTTGCAGCATCATGAAGCATATGAGGGTAGATTCGGAATGTTGACAATACTAGAATAATTGGCAAATTGTTCTTTCAAAATTACATATATTAAAAATCTTCTCTAGGCCCTCCCTGGTGGCACAGCGGGTTAAAGCACAGCTCTAAGAAGCTAAAGCCACTTCAGCGTGAGTTCAATCCCCGCCCCAGAGGTGACCCACATGATGTGACAGATTTCTCCTGACCTGCCCGCTGTTCCCCTCAGCAGTGTACTTCATCAGCTGGCCTGTTCTGCTCCCCATTCTGAATCTGGTGAATCCTCTCACCGCGCCTGCACCTCTGGCCTGTATCCCAGTTCCGTATGCATAAATAAATCTTTTCAAAAACCTTATTTGAGGTAACATTGTTTATGTCATTGTATATGATCCATAGGAATCAGTTCACGGTCCCTCAGG
Source organism: Condylura cristata (assembly GCF_000260355.1). NCBI lineage: Eukaryota > Metazoa > Chordata > Mammalia > Eulipotyphla > Talpidae > Condylura > Condylura cristata. The sequence goes on along the minus strand of NW_004567132.1, from coordinate 7,392,373 downwards.
TGTGCAACACCATACCCCATTCACTCCAGAGCATCTGTATGCCTTTATTATTTTTATTGTTAAGATTTATTTATTCAGGGGAGCAGTGGGCAGGTTAGGAGATGTCTGGTGCGCCATGTAGATCACCTCTGGGGCAGGTGGGGATTGAACTCATTGAAGTGGCTTTAGCTTCCCAGTGCTGTGCATTAACCCGCTGTGCCACCAGGGAGGGCCTGTATGCCTTTTATTTATTCTTTTTAATATTTATTTATTTATTCATATAGAACTGGGGTACAGACCAGAGATGCGAAGGGTGAGACAGAGTACCTTTTCTCACAGTACCTTTTCCAGAGACAGAGCTGGGAGCAGAACAGGCATATCAACGAAGTACACTGCTGAGGAGAGCAGCGGGCGGGTCAGGAGAGGTCTGCCTTGCCATGTGGATCTCCTCCGGGGCAGGTGGGAATTGAACTCATGCAGAAGTGGCTTAAGCTTCTTAGTGCTGTGCTTTAACCTGCTGCGCCACAAGGGAGGGCCCCTGTAGGCCTTTTTTTAAAAAAGATTTTTTATGCATATTGAGGTAGAGCTAGAGGTGTGGGGGTGGAGGTTGAGAAGATTCACTGGGGACAGAGTGGGGAACAGGCATATCAACTGAAATATACTACTGAGGGAGCAGTGGGTGGGTCAGGAGAGGTCTGCTCATGTGGGTCACCTCCCTGGCCAAAGTTCAGCTCTGCTGCAGTGGCTGCAGATAGCTTCATGGTGCTGTGCTTTAACCCTTTGCCCCACCAGAGAGAGTCCCTTTATAGGCCTTAATTGTGTACTTTTGGGTGCCTCTGCAGTTAGTTTCTATCCCCATTCCAGTGGCCTCAAGTTTGGAGTCTAGACCTTGTTTTGGTTTAGGTATGTCAGTTCCTTTGTTTTGGTTTCTCTATACGAATGAAGTCATCCTACATTTGTCTTTCTCCTTCTGGTTCATTTCATGTAGTATAATCCCCTACAATTCCTACCATGTGGTTACAGATAGCAGGAATTCTTTTTTTTTTTTTTTTGATAGCTTAAAAGTATTCCACTGTACATATACCACATCATTTTTTTTTTTTAAAGACTTATTTTTTGTGTTTATTTTCAGCTGGAATGTAGGCCAGAGGTGCCAGGGATAAGAGGACTAACCAGAGACAAGAGTGGGGAGTATAACAAGTAGATTGACTGAAATATCTGCTGAGGTGTGCAACAGGGGAGACAGGAGAGGTCTTCTGCACCATGTGGGTCAGTTCCCTGGCTGGGGCTCCAGCTCATGCTATAGTGGATGCCTGTGGCTTCATAGTGCTGAGAATTAACCTCTTGCACCACCAGGAAGTCCCCATCTTCTTAATACAGTTGCCTGTCATTGGGAACTTAGGTTGTTTCCATAACTTGGCTATTGTCAATAGCAATGTAATGAACACGAAAGTATATATATCCCTTCAAATTAGTATTTTTGTGTTCTTTGAATAAATGCCAAGAAGGTAAGTTACTGGGTCATATTTTTAATAGTTTGAGAAATCTCCATACTGTTTTCCATAGAGTATGGTGTAACTTCTCAGAAACAGTGCTTGAATGTTCCTTTTTCTCCATATCTGTGCCAACATTTGTCCTTTACTTTGTTTTTTTTTTTATTTCATTGTGGTTTTGATTTTTATTTTCCTGATAAAGTGATATTGAACATCTTTCATGTGCCCTATAGACCATTTGTATGTCATCTTTGGAGAAATGTCTGTTTAGCTCTTCTGCCCATTTTTTCAGTTGGGTTCTTGATTGTCTTTTTATTGTATTTTATGAGTTCTTTGTAGGCCCCCTTGTCAGGTGCATGATGTGCAAATACATTCTCCCATTCAGTATTCATTTTTTTGTTGTTGTTCTACTTAAATTGTTTCTTTTGTTTTACAGAAACTTTTTAATTTTATATAGTCCTATTTTTTTCCCCTTGCTATTGGAATCAAATCCTCAAAGACATCAATGTAAAGCCAGTGTTGGAGAGTGTTTTGCCTATGCCAGAATTTAGTTAATTCTGGTCTTATATGTAAGTCTTATACCCATTTTGAGTTGAATTTTGAGTATGGTTTGAGACAGTTGTTTTATTTTTCTGCATTTGGTCATTCAGTTTTCCCAGTATGGTTTGTTGACGAGACTTTTCCTTTCTAATGTGTATATGTTTGGTTTGTTTGTTATAGATAAACTTTCCATGTAAGTGTGAATTTATTTCTGGCTCTAAATCCTGTTTTATTAGCCATTGTTTGTGTCCCATTATCATACACCATTGATTACTGTGGCCTTGATTTGCTTTGATTATTTGGAACTATATAAACTCCAGTAATGTTTGCTCTATTTCTTTGAAGATGTCCTTTGGAATCTTGATAGGGATTGCATTGAATCTGCAAAATTGCTTTAAATAAGAAAAACATTTTTATGTTAATGCTTCCAGTCCATGAGCATAGAATATCTTTCTATTTCCATGTGTTCTATATCTTTTAGCATTAGTCTTTGTTTTGAATAGGTCTTCACCTTCTTTAAGTTTCTCCTTAGGTGTGTAATACTTTTTCGATGCTAATGTTAAGTGGGATTATTTTCTTGATTTCTCTGTCTTCTCACTTGTTATTTTGCATATAGAAATGGGACAGACTTTTGTTAGATTGTTAATATGTTGAATTACATTGATGGCTTTTGCGTATGTTGTACCATCCTTGTGTCCCAGGAATAAATCCCACTTAATGATCCTTTTAATTGTTGAGGTATGTAGTGTTAGGATTTTTACATCTGTTCACCAGGTTCATTGGTCTGTAGTTTGCTTTTTCTGTGTGACACTCTTTCTTTTGATATGAGACTGTTGGTGTCATAGAATATTTGGGGCATTCTATCTTCCTTAGTTTCGGGGAAGAGTTTGAGCAGGATAGGTATTAATTTGTATTTGAAGGTTAATGGTCCTAGGCTTTTGACTTATGGGCATTTTTTGATTACTGTTTTCAATTTTTTTGCTTGTATAATCAAACTGTTTAGGCTTTTTATTTCTTCCTGATTCAGGAAGAATTTGCTTGCACGGCTGTATGCTTTTAAGAATTTTTTATTTCTGCCAGATTAAAAATATTTTCTAAGCTCAAATAAGTCATTAATTAAACCAATATTTTATTTTCCTTTGTGAAATCAATAAAATCTTATCTGAATATTTGTATTTCAAAATGAGGTTTTTGGTTTAAAGTATTGGCTCAGCATTATTTATTCATTTTATAAAATTTTATTTTTTTTCCTACTTTATTTCAGTATCAGATATAGAAGGTGGTGATGGACTGCAGCTCAGGAAGGAACATACTCTCAAAATATTTGCTTATATCAATTCCTGGACACAGAGGTATGCATCTTTAAGTATTTTGAAGACTAACCTTGTGAGCTACATTTTAAATTGGCATTGTTTATTAACAGATTTTCTGTTTCAGGATGGAGAGTATTGACTCTTTGTCACTGTGGATAGTTGATCAGTGTTTATTGAATCATCTTTTCTGGGGGCTGTTAATTGTTTTGTTTTTGAAACATGAGAATAAAATTTCATTTTTTAACTTCACCTTTATTGTTTAGGAACATAGGATGATGAAATTCTATAGTTAGAGTAATTGTAATTCTGAAAAATAATTATTTTAAAAGGTTAAAGAAATTTTATGGCATAGCTAGTAATTATAATAAAGTTAACCTTTTAACAGAAAGCAGTATGCAGTAGAGGTCACTTTGACCCAACTGGAAGCCCTTTTCCATGTGTATATTAGACCAGCTTTGAAATAATACATGTATTGAGAATATAAAGAATGAAACTTTAGGGGAACATGATCATTAATATAACTAAGGTTTCCAAAAGGATTTGTAAATTTCTCTTTCCCAAGTTGATTTTAGCTGGTCATGGCTAAAATTTCTTTTTACTTTAACCCTATCCAGTTTAAAATTCTTAGTCCTTCTAAAGTTTTGGTGGGTAAAGTTTATTGAAGCATTGTGTGAAATGATCAATGAGAATGTTTAATGTAGTGATACATAAATCAGTGTTGTAAGGCACACAGTCTTGTTAGATCGTAGAGTTAATCAGTTTAGTTGAAGGTCACATTATCACTTGCACTACAGAAATAACTTTTATTTTCCTCCATCATCTTCTGGGTAAAAGTAGAACATATATATGTATGTTCCTATTTTTAAAAAAGACTTTAGCTATTTAAAATAATGTGCCATATTGATATCAAAGAGACCTGTCAGATCTCTTTTGACCAAGTTTAGTAGTGGTTGCTGGATATGTAACTGGATATTTTGTAATATTGAGTTTATGATGTAAAATTAATGTCAGTGATCTAAATGATTTGCTGATAAATATTGCACTTAAACCAATTAAAATTTATGTATTGTAACTACAGTTAGTATCTAGGACAAAGCTAATTCTGATTTCAGGATTTATGTATGTGGCACTCAGTTAAAATGAAATCTTGAAATGCTTACCTAATGTCTTAACACTGATTGTTATTGGAGCTAGGTGGGAATTAGATTTTTCCCAATCCTAGCCTACCTTTATACTTTTAATCCTGTATCAGGAATTTTTTTTAAATTTATTTTTAAGCAATTGTTTACTATATAAGAATGCTAAACACATACAAAATATGGCAGAATATAAGGACTCTGGAGAGCCCAAGCTCCTCTGTCACCGTCAGTTCATGGCCCTCACCCATAAGTCTCCCTTCCTAATGCTTCTCGGCCAACCTCATTTTGCTTATCCCTATTCTAATGACTCTCTAAGAGGTTTGTTTTAATCAGGCAACATTTTAAGGGTGGTAACAGTGAAGTTAATTTTAGTTGTTTTATTTTATTTTATTTTATAAGTTTATTTTTACATCATTTTGTACATTTTTTTTTTCCATCTCAGTTGTAATCCCCGCGGGTTTCCCATCACCAAGTCACCCGTGTGCCATCACCATAATCCCATGCACTTCCCTCCACACCCCCCCACCCCTGTTTTTGATCCCATTCCCCACTCCACCCCCGCAAAATGTCTCTGGTATACGGTTGTTCATTATTTTTGTTATTTTCTCTCCTGGTCCATTATACTCCTGTATAAGAAATTTTTAATCTTGAGTTTGTGGATGGGAATGAATTATAAATGAAATTTAGATAGTTTTAGGTTTCATCAGAAAGTTTAAATGATTTTGCCCCAAAACTCTGGAGACCCTCTGCCTCTATTTACATCTCCAAAATGTGGTTTTAGGAGTGTGATGCTGGAGCCATGTTTATGTGAGTTCCAGTTATACTTAATTACATGCGTACTAGATGACTATGACAAATAAATTTGTATAAGGTCTCACTTACTCTCTGGTGAAGCTAATAAACAAAGAACATGGCACAACATTGTGAAAAAGCTTCATAAACAACTATTTTAATTAAAATTGTTAAACTTTATTTTAGAAGATGAAATAGAGGGTCCTCCCTCGTAGCACAATGGGTTATGTAGCACAGCACATGAAACTTCGCAGAGGCTGCAGCCTGAGTTTGATCTCCAGCCAGGGAGTTGACCCACATGGCGCTACAGCAGACCTCTTCTGTTAAACCTGCTGCTTTCCTCAGCAGTGTATTTCAGTAGATCTGTCCGCTTTGCTCCCACCTTTGTCTCTGGTGAAGTCTCTCACTCCTTGCACCTCCCTCCTGTATCCCAGTTCTTGTATGCATAAACAAATATTTTTTTAAAGATTTATTTTTGCATACAGAACTGGGGTACAGGCCAGATGTACAGAGACAGTGAAAGGATTCACCAGAGAAAGTGTGACCAGAGGCAGATTGACGAAGTACACTGCTGAGGGGAGCAGCAGGTGAGACAGGAAAAGTCTACTTATGCCATGTGGGTCACTTCCTTGACTGGGGATTAAACTTGTGCTGAAGAGGTTTTGGCTAGCTTCACAGTGCTGTGCTTTAACAAACCATTATGTTGCATCACCGAGCCGGGGGGGGGCTCTCTTAAAAAGAAAAGAAAGAAGTACGAATTAATGGTACATAAAGTAAAGCTTAGAAAACACAGTTTGTAACATTTATAATTTTATTCACATATTGATAGGTATTTTAGCTGGTGGTTATAAAAGTAGAATGTAGCACTCTGCTTGGGTGATAGAGAGTTTTCCGACTGGTAATATAAGGGAAGTACTGAGAAGAAAATAAGAACTGAAATAGCAGGAGGGTATGTATGATATTGATGTATAGGCACATCTATATATCATGTATAGATAGGCCAAATGATAGGAAAAGACCTATAATAAAATCTTTTGTCTTACTTCCTCAGCCCAATTCCGTTTTCAGCTCTTTCAGTTATTGGTTTTGATATTAACCTGTATTTTGAAATACTATATTGCTATTGTTTCATTATTAATTTCAGGAGTAGTCTGAATCTGTTTCTGATCTTTGATTTCAGTGTTTACTCCCTGCTTTTAATTTTGTTTACCAGTTTTTCAAGTAGTTCTAAAACTGAAAATACTGCTCAGTGATGAGCTAAAAAAGGTTCTGTGGGTCTTTTTTTCTGTTTTAATCTTAAAAGATATAAATCCTTAACTTTTGTTACCTTTGTAGTTTCTTGGAGTTTACTACCCTGCCTTTGATTTGACTGATTTTCGGGATGTGGATCACTAATTCTTTACAAACTTTTCAACCTTTCTTACAGTACTAGTTTTTATATTTTTATTCATAATTAGGTGATTAAATCTTCTCCCCTAATTTCCTTTGGCATTGCCTATCTGTATTGAATTCTCACTAGGATAACTAGGGTTACTAAACAGTTATCTTCTCTTCAAATCATCCTTGAATTTTCTTTTGCTTTGCCTTTTTTTTTTAAAGATTATTTATGCATATAGAACTGGGATATAGGCCAGAGGTGCAGGGGTGGTGAGAGGATTCACTAGAGACTAGAGAGGGGAGAATAGCAGGCAGATTGATGAAGTACACTGTTGAGGGGAGCAGCAGGTGGGTTAGGAGAGGTCTGCCTGTGCCATGTGGGTCACCTCTGGGACCGGGGATCAAACTCACACTGAAGCAGTGCTGTGTCCTTAACCTGTTGTGCCACCAGGAAGGGCCTCTTTGGAACTTTAAATCAGAATTTTACCTTTTTGGTTGATGATTTTACTTTGTTTTTCTTCTATCTTTGTCTATTCTTTCAGGGGGCATTCCTCTCTTACCTTCTGGACATTTTAATGAATTTTATGAATTATAATTTTAATTGGTTTTAAAATTGTTACTGATAACATGTATGAAAGCTATTTGACATACATTTGCACAACTTTTATTAAAGAGCTATTTTATAATGTTTTAAAATTTTATAACAGTTTATTTTTACATCATTTTGTAAATTTTTTTTTCCATCTCAGTTGTAATCCCCACGGGTTTCTTATCACCATGTCACCTGTGTGCCATCACCAAAATCCCATGCACA
>NW_004567132.1:7372845-7384529 GCF_000260355.1 Condylura cristata | reverse complement strand
TTCATTATTTTTGTTATTTTCTCGCCTGGTCCATTATACTCCTGCTATGAGTGAAACCATCTGGTATTTTTCTTTCTCTTTCTGGCTTATCTCAATAAGCATGATTTTTTTCCAGCTCCATCCAAGTTGCTGCAAAAGACATGTGTTTCTCTTTTTTGGTTGCTTAATAATATTCCATTCTATTTTATAATTTTAATGCATTTTTTAAAGTGTTTTATTCTCAATACAGTAATAGTGTCTTACATCTCTGAGGATATAAATTAGTTAAGTATTTTTTTCTTCTCTTATTGTTTTCATCTCTCTTTGGTTATGTAAAGTCTTTTTAAAAATCATCCTGCCGGGCCCTCCCTGGTGGCGCAGAGGGTTAAAGTACAGCACTGAGAACCTAAACCCACTTCCGCATGAGTTCAATCCCAGCCTGTCCCGGAGGTGACCACATGGCATGACAGACCTCTTCTGGCCTGCCCGCTGCTCCCCTCAGCAGTGTACTTCGTTGATCTGCCTGTTCTGCTCCCTGCTCTGTCTCTGGTGAATCCTATCACCCTCCACATCTCTGGCCTGTAACCCAGTTCTGTATGAATAAATAAATAAATCTTAAAAAAAAAAAATCATCCTGCCCTTGGCTGAGTTTTTTATTATTATTAAAGATTTATTTATGCATACAGAACTGGGGTACAGGCCAGAGGTGCAGGGGCAGTGATAGGGCTCACCAGAGACAGAGCGGGAAGCACAACAGGCAGATGGATGAAGTACACTGCTGAGGGGAACAGCGGGCAGGTCCAGAGTTGTTTGCTGCGCCATGTGGATCACCTCCTGGGGAGGCAGGGATCAAACTCATGCAGAAGTGGCTTTAGCTTCTTAGTGCAGTGCTTTTTAACCTGCTGCTCCAACAGGGAGGGCCCCTTGGCTGATCTTATGTGATTAAAAGAGAGGCACTGAAAGTTGATTGGAAGTTCTCTGTATATTAGTCATCTCAAACTTTGGCTTACATATTTGATAGTGAAAGTTGAACACCCTTTTGTAGCATGGAGGAGTGAACTTTTTTCTTACTGTTTACATTCTCTAAGAAAAATAACTTCAATCTTGAGATGTTAGTGTGGTTGTTGGGTAAAGGAAGAGTATTTGGGGAAGTTCACCTTTCAGTCATAATGTCACTTAATTCTTTTGTGTTCTGTGTTCAGTATCTGGTATTCCTGAGTTTATTTTATTAGTCACTCTATGTAAAGGAAAATTTCTTGTTTCTTTGGGTCATGTAAGAACAGTATCTGGGTTGGGAATCTGCAGGTTGTTAGCTTTTTCTTTCACTTAGTCCTATTTTCTGTCTCTTGGTTTCTTGTCACTTTATAGATCTCTAATACTGTCCTGAGCCATTCTAATGTTTTGTGGGTGGTGGTGGTGGTGGATCTTTCTCCTGATGCATTCCTCTTGCAAACCCCTCCCAAGTTTATATCTTCCTCTTTAATTTCTGACTACTCCGTTTGTATCATCCATAGTTTGTCGCTATCATCTTTTCTTCTATTACTGTTTTTCTTAACAAAGATCTGTCTTCTTTCCTTTAATATATTTGTAGTGGTATTTAAACAGAAAAGATATTTATCTGCAAAATGAAGCTAGACTTAATTGTTAAGTAATTTTTTTTTTTAAGAAAAAATTTTATAGAACGGGGGTATAGGCCAGAGGCATGGTGGGTGAGTGGGGAGCAGAACAGACATATCTACTGAAATACACTGTTGAGGGGAGCAACAGGTGGATCAGAAGAGGTCTGCCACGCCATGTGGGTCAGCTTCCTGGCTGGGGATCAAAGTCATGCTGCAATGGCTTCGGAGAGCTTCATAATGTGGTGCTTTAACCCATTGCGCCACGAGGGAAAGCCCGAAAGTGATGTTTTTATTTAAAGACAAGTTTCCCCCTTGCATTGTGGGTTTGGTATATGTAGAGAAATACTATATTAAGGATTTAAGTAGTTACAGACTTAATAGAATTGAGTGTAATGAAAGAGAATGTAAGTTATATGATGCATAATTATTTCAAAGATAAGTGTGTGTGTGCATATCTTCACTATTATTCTCAGTTCTGAAATTTGTATATTTTGGGTCTGTAAGGATCTAGATCCAGTTTCTCTATTACTTAATTGATATATTATTTCTGTCTTTGAAAGTTGGTGTTTTAGTTATGAAGCAGTAAACTGCCCATTTCCAAACAGTGGATTTTTAAAAAAAGATTATTTATATATGCATACATATGACCTGGGGTACAGGCTAGAGGTGTGGTGGGGTGGGAGGATTCATCTGAAACACAGGCAGAGTGGGAGCAGAACAGGCAGATCTACTGAAATACATTGCTTAGGGCAGCAGCAGGTGAATAGAAGAGGTCTGCTGTGCCACGTGGATCACCTCCCTGGCTGGGGATTGAACTTGTGATGCAGTGGCTGTAGATAGTCTCATAGTGGGGAGGCCCCGAAACAGTGGATTTTAAAAATGAATTGTCAGGCTCTTTATGGCTTTTTTTTTTCTTTTTCTGAAGATTTATTTATTTATGCATGTAGAAGGGGGGCACAGGCAAGAGGTGCAAGGGCAGTGAGACGATTCACCAGAGACAGAGTGAGAATCAGAACAGGCAGATTGATGATGTACACTGCTGAGGGGAGCAGCTGGTAAGACAGGAGAGGTCTGCTGTGCCTTGTGGGTTACCTCTCTGATTGGCTGGGAATTGAACTTGTGCTGCAGTGGCTGCTGATTGCTTCATAGTGCTGTTTTAACCCATTGCGCCACTAGGGAAGGTCCTCTTTTTGGCGTACTATCACAAATTTGACTGCAGGGTCTAATTATTTTTAGTAAAAAAATAAGTTTCCATTTTTAGTAAAAAAAGATGTTGAGTATACATGATCCTTCACTTCACTGTGAATATAGTTTTTCCTAAACCTAAGGAAGAATCTATTCATCAGAGAAACTTTAAGAGTAATGTGTTTATAGTCCTTCTTACAGAAATTGTGATAATAGAAATTTAGAATTGAAGGAGACCTTAGATTTTAAACCCCCTTTCACTTTGCCAAGAAAACAGACCAGATGTATTATTTATCTTTTTCTGTGTAGTAAGTGATTCCAAAGGAGTGTTTTGACAATAGCCACTTATTATCCTCCGAATTTCTGTGGACAGCAGTTTGGAAGTGGCTTAACAGGTTGGTTCTGTCTTGGTTTTATCATAAGGTTACAGTCAACAATGTTGGCCATAGTAAAGTAATCTGAAGACTTAATGTGTGAAAGATTTATGTGCGGCTGGAGGAGCTGCTTCCAAGTTGATTCATCACGTAGCAAGGAAGTTGATTTTGATTGTTAGTGGAAGGTCTCAGTTTTTTCTAATGTGAATCTCTCCATGAGCTCCTTAAAAATGTATTTACAGCATGCTAACTGGTTTCCTTTAGAGAGTGTATGATCCAAAAGAGAGCAAGTCATAGGTGACTATTTTTTTCCTTTTTAACATCATGGAATCTTATAGTTTTCTGCAAATGCATTTTGATTCAGTATTTTTATAACTAGCTAGAATTACATTTTAAGCATACTGTAGTCACCATTTGGTAATGGAAGATGTGTCAGCTATTGTATTTGCACCTAGCTCAGTACATATACAAGAGAGGACCCACATATAAATACATCATAGATAAATGAAGGTCATTATCTAAAACAAATGATCAAATCTTCCTTCTCATGTTAAATGACTCAGTTTTTGCATACTTAGTAAGGACAGTAAGAAGCCATTATTTCATGAAATGATCCATTGCTTTTAATCAATATCATCCCCCCTTTATTTTTCAGAAATAGTAATGTCTTTTATGACCTATCTCAGATGTCACACACTGTGGTTTCTGCCACATTCCATTCATTAGAAGCAAGTCATTAAGACCAGACTATATTCAAAGGGAGGAAATTGGGCAGAATATTTAAGAATTGTGGTCATTCATCACATGTGCTATACCTGGAGAGATGATATTACTCTACATGGCCATAAAGGGAGTTGGTGATATATTTGGACTACAATATAAATATTTGATGTATTACTAGTTGCAGATTATAAGTAATAGTTATTAAACTGTCATCTATCATTCCAGTGCGATTATTGTAGCCAACTACTTGTGTGCCATTCCTTTTAATTATCTACAGTATACTAGGCATTATGCTAACATGTTTAAGAGAATTAGATTTGTGTTCTAATTCGTGTTGTTTTCATTATTTTTTTATTGAAGTGCTCTGGAGTGTATCTGTGGCTTCTAAATCCTTATCTGTCAAGTAGTATAGGCACACCTCTCAAAGTGGTGTAAAACCAAATTATTAAATTTAAAAAGCAGCTTTTACATTAGTTTAAAACAAAATCTTTTATGTAAAATAATATTGTCACTAATACATTGTAGCCTTTGCTGGTATAAACAAGACAGCATATACATAAAACTGAGAATGATTATTGTTAATTTAATATCATGATATTACTAATTAAAGTACCAGTTTTGCTGGGATGCCACCTTCATAAATTATTATAAGTTAACAAGTTAACTGTAAGTGCAACCAGATCAGGAAAGGGGGAAAAATAACAAAGTTGAAGTCTAGTGGGGAAAAACCATTTTAGCATTTGCTTTTGTTTTTAAATTATTTATTGGACTTTTATTGTTGTCTCTCTTGGAAGCATTAATTTATTGAACTTCTTTTTTCTGTTATAGGCAATGTCTATGCTGCTTCAAGGAATATAAGCATTTGGAAATTTTTAACCAAGTAGTTTGTGCACTTATTAACTTAGTGATTGCCCAAGTTCAAGTGCTCCGGGACCAGCTTTGTAAACATTGTACTACTATTAACATAGAATCCACGTGGCAAGATGAGAGTAATCAAGCAGAAGAACCACTGAATATAGAAAGAGAGTGTAATGAAGGAAGTACAGAAAGACAAAAATCAATAGAAAAAAAATCAAACTCTGCAAGAATTTGTAGTCTGACTGATGAGGACCCTTCAAAGAATTCTGATCCTTTTAGCTTATGGACTACAGATGAGAAGGAAAAACTCTTACTATGTGTGGCAAAAATTTTTCAAATTCAGTTTCCCTTATATACTGCTTACAAGCATAATACTCATCCCACTATAGAGGTATGTAAAAAGACGTCAGTTTTATATAATATTATGTAATACTTAATGTTGCAATTTTTCATTTAGGAGTAAATATGACAGTAGTTATTGTTGATGGAAAAAAAATAAATATCACATTAGAAATTCCAGTTTTCTTCAGGTCATTTTTATAGCAACTTGTGTTAAATATTTCCTTCCACAAAGTCTTTTTAAAGAAAGATTTGTAAATTGAACTAATAAAGTTCAAAATATTTGCTTTTGTAATTCTAGGCTCTTAACTTTGGTGATTCTTTATAATATAATGATTAAGAGAAAAGAAGCACTTGGACTTTTGAATTTATTTCTTAGAAACATAGGCAAAATAATTTGGAATTTTCTTTGTGAAGGAAAAAAGCATACCAACTTATCTCTAACTACCATTTTTAATGAATAGTATTTTCTTTTGTTAAGATGCTTAACTTGTTTTATTAATGATATTTCCCAGGCCTTCCCAGAGTTATTTAATAATATTTATTTTTGCACATAATGGGAAATGGGACAGTTATGTGATCATGCGTTAGTGACAAAAACAGTGGTGTTTTTGTAATTTCCCATGATTTTGTGAGTTGTTTAAGCATTTTGCTGATTTTGTGTGGCTTCAATTACGCATTTGCATTTATTTAAAGGACTGAATGGACTTGAAGGTCCAAGATTATCTTACTCATGTCTGACAGTCGGTGCTGGCTGTTGTCTTTGCCTCCTTGGATTTTTCTCCACATGGCCTCTTATTCTCCACTAGGGTATACTGGCTTCTTTACATGGCAGGCTTAGCATGGATTCAGGATGGCAAAAGTGGAAGCTATTAAGGCCTCTTAAAGTCCAGCTTCTGAAACTTATTATTAATGCTGCCACATTCTGTTGCTTGAAGCAAACCACAAGGGCAGTCCAAATTCAAAGGGGTGTGATCTTGACTCCATTTCTGGAAGGGAGGAGAGGTAAAGTTTTACTTAAACTTTAAAGTACTTTGTTTTTCTGTGTGTTGGGATGGAAAATTGTGGACATAATAAATCTGCATGCCTTTATTTTTGTCTGCTGCTCCTTTTCTGCTTATTTGCTAGTCTATAACTATCATAGTGACTTCGCTAACTTCTTTCTTTTTCTAAAGAATATAGTCCTTTACTGAAAATACTTTCACGTTGAATTTAGATTGTTTAAAACTGTAAGCCTGCGGGGTGGCTATTATCCTATTAGAATTCTCCTATAAGAATATTTTAAATCAGATTGTTATCTTTTACAATTCCTGTCTTCCCATATGGAAATGTTTTAATCTCTTGACAGATAATTATTAAACTTTGTAAAACAAATGTCATTTTAGATGCCTTTTCCACAAAAGAGTTCATTCCTGAAAAACTTCTAAAATTTAATCGAGCAACACCATGTAAATAGTGTTAATGCCTTAAATTGTTCATTTAAAGATGCTAAAAATAGTTTGGTTAGGTACGTACATAGTGAAATTCATGCCAAATTTCTTAAAAATAAACTTTTCAGTTAAAAATCTCTTAGTGATTTGCTATTTTGTTCCTAAATCAATTGGCTCATAGTTTTTTTTTTTCTTAAGATTTAAAAAAAATGGTAATTTCTAGATAGAGTTGATAGTCCCCTACATTTTACCTTTTGGAATAAAGTGCCTTATTATTATTCTTAAGGAATATAACATGTGAGTATTTGGTTGGTAACAGTGGTTTCATGAGGTCACTGGTGAAATTCCAATATAAGACACCCTTAGATATAATAAAGGAGATTTCTTTTCTAGAATTCTATATTCTAAAGCAGAATTGTTTCCTTATACAGAATTTGTATGTACTGCTTCAATTTTCTGTTTATAATAGTTTTCCAAGTTTCTAATGTTATAACAATGAGCAATTAAGAATATAAAGTTTCTAGTTTCTATTTTAGTGATCATGTGATTAAATATTTTGACAGTCCCAAAACCTCGATAGCACACGTGTATTATAAAGTCAGATGTGTGTATACATATAAACATTTTAAAGTATAGCAATACATATGTGATACATTAGCGTTTACTAGATAAGATTATTAATTCCATTTTTTTTAAAACAAGATTGTCCCTCTAGTCTTACCTTCATAGTTTTGTGTGATTCTTTCCTGATTAGCATTTGGGTTTTGATGTTTTATTTAAGAGGCACAAACTGGCCAAGACACTTTCAGAAGACAACGACTCAATACTCGTTTTGATAGAAATATCGAATTTACTTTAAAAATTTAATTGACATTTATTTTATGCAAAAGGGAGCTAGCTTACATAGGTTTATATAATATGTCTGCTAAGAGTTAGAATTCAGGTCATACTTTACAGCCCTGCTTATTTCACTTGTAGCGTTGTACCCATTTAAACAGTGAATGGATGGAAGTTGAACCCTTTCTTTTTCCCATTCTATCCTCTCCAACATTTCTCTCCAAACTATACACTTTCAAAGATGTAGTAATTGGAAGTATTCAGGTTAAAAGTGTTTTGGGGGGCCAGCTGTATTCTTTTCTTAATTTCATATTTAATTCTGTGAAATTAAACATTTTCCTAGTTTTTTTCTAAGTAGAGTGAAAATGAATATAAAAATTGTGGAATAAAACTAAAACTGTCTGTTAGAAGTATGTGTAATATGATCAAGCAGATTAAGTTCTTATAGCTTATAAATTTCTGAATCTGGGTTTTACCTCGTCACTTTTTATTACCTTTTTTATTCATCTGTTTATAAATTTTCAAAAAGTGTTTTGGCTCATTCTTTTAAGATACACACCATAGCAAATTTTAGAATATGCCCTAAGTTGTACAACCATTGCTACTATCTGATTCCAATACATTCACCTTCTTCTTAAGCAAAATTTTATTCCTTATCTATTGGCCTTCAGTTTTTTATGATGTGATCTTGGAACAGCATTTCCTGCTCTTTAGTTAGTTTATTTCTCTTTAAAGTAATAAGTAATTCCCCCCTTTTTAGTTCTAGAAATACAGCGCCATTATCTTAGTAAATGTAAGATTTTGGGAATAAGGTTAAATTTCTCTCATAGGGCCATCCCTGATGACACAGGAGTTAGTCTCGGTGCTATCAAGCTGTCATTAGATCTGATCCTACTGTTCTCCCTGCCCTATCTCTGGTGAATATTCTAACCCCCCACACCTCTGGCCTACACCACGGGTGTTCTTGTATGTATAAGTAAATGAAAATAAAATCTTTTAAGAAATACTCCCTCATAGATCTCTCTAAGGCCTTTTTAGTGATCATCAAACCTTGTTTTTGGAAAGACTTGTTTATACATACAAGAACTGGGGTACAGGTGAGAGATGAGAGGATTCATCAGAGACAGAGTGGGGGAGCAGAATAGGCAAATCCACTGAACTACACTGCTGAGGGTAACAGCAGGAGACAGTAGAGGTCTGCTGCACCGTGTGGGTTAGTTCCCTCCTCGGGGATGGAACCATGCCACAGTGGCCAGTGATAGCTTGATACTGTGGTGTCTTTAACCCCTCTGTCACTAGAGAGGCTATCAAAAACTTTTTGAAAGAAAAATGTTGATTTAACTTTTAGGGTAACTGCCTAATGTTGTTCTTTGGTTACCTATAGATGTTCTGTGGTTACCTATAGATCTATGTATGCTACAAAAATAAAATTATAGTCTTTAATATATCAAGAGTAGAAATATAAAATGATAAAAGTTTTTCTGAGTTAAAGTAGGTATAAGTCTAAAAGTAACATTTAGCACATCAGACTAGAATTCTGTTGAATTTTCTATTGTGTACATGTTATGCACTACTAGTCCTGATTTCAGTTTAGTATTCCAGCATGGTTTACCTGGTACATAATTCTGTGTTTAAAAATACCATAATTTTTATCTTCTGGACTTTTAAGATTATGGAAAGTTTGTTGAGAATAATTTAAAGCTTTAATTGTGGCCTTGGCATGGTAGTAAAGGCTATGGGATAGATACAGGAAGTTCAGCATGCTGGCTTTGTTAACAGGTATTTTCACCTTTCTTAGTACAGTATTTAGTAATTTTGAAATGTTTTCTCCAATTTCTGAAGCTCTCAGTTGTTTTCAAACTTTATTTTAGTAGTGTGACTTAAATATATGAAACAGGTAATGATGGGTTCTTTTGACAATTAACTGTTTTGAGACGAAAGTCTGCTTATAGAAGTTAATATTTTGATTGTTACTGTAAAACAGGGTAGATAAAATATAGACATAAAAGGTCTTAACACCTGCTTTTTCTTCAATAACCTGTTGGTGAAAAATTATTTGATATTTCTAGACATTTAAAAATTTTTGATAACTCATTCATAAATTTTATTTAAAATATGTAAAAGATATTATTTATGCCTCTACCAGTGGTTTAGACAGCTTTTTTTTTTTTTTTAAAGATTTATTTATTTGTACATTCAGAACTGGGGTACAGGCCAGAGGCTCAGGGGCTGTGAGAGGCTTCACCAGAGAGAGAGTGGGGAGCAGAACAGGCAGATTGACAAGTATACTGCTGAGGGGAGCAGCGGGCGGGTCAGGAAAGGTCTGCCACACCATGTGGTCACTTCCGGGGCAGGCGGGAATCAAACTCACGCGGAAGTGCTAGCTTCTCAGTGCTGTGCTTTAATCCGCTGCGCCACCAGGGAGGGCCTTAGACAGCTTTTTAAAGGTGTAACTTGCCAGAGAAAGCACTTGCTTAAAGTCTATAATTGTTTGTACTTTACGGAGTTGTGATTTATCATCACAATACAATTTTAGAACATGTGCATTGTCACTAAGAGATTTCATGCCACATCACCATATTATTTTTGAAGAATGCCTAAGATCCTGGATAATAACAGTTATTTGCCCTTTTTAATGAATATTGAAGTTGTTTCTGAGAAGTTACAAATTTCAGTGAACATCATATATTTTCAGCATTTCTTTTTATGTATGTTTATGATAAATGACCAGAAGATAAATTGCTGTGTCAAAGGGAATATTAAGAGTTTGCTAAATTACCTTCCAACAAGTTTATATTCTCACGGTCAAAAGCTGAGTGTGCTTTAACACAATTTAAATGTTATGTATGGAAAACACTTTGGGGAACTTTTTGAGTATGTCTTTGGGAAATTCTACAACTGTTTCAAAGCCATTTAAGTTATAATGTATTTTTAGAAGAATTGTTCAGTTCTTTTAGAAAAGGTGTTTAAGAAGGCAAAATAGTACGGAAAGATTTCTATGGAGGAGACTTAAAATGTACTTTAGAACTTAAATCATAAATTTCAGGTAAGAATATCAGTATTGCTGATGAGAAGCGATTATAAAGTCTGAGGTTTTATAAAATAAATTTAGCAGATTGTATTTTTAAAAGATTTTCCAAATAGTAGTGTGATCTTACTATGTTTTACTTTTTTTTTTTCCCCTTTAATTAGGATATATCAACCCAAGAAAGCAACATATTAGGGGCATTCTGTGATATGAATGTAAGTGTTTTACTTTTTTTCATGGTCAGGGTTTTGGAAAATTAATGGCGTTTTATGTCTTTCTAATTTATTGTTTGAAAATAATCTTTCCAGTGTTGGTAATAAAATTATTCCCATTAAGTTTTAAAATGATATATGCTCTATTTTTCTCTGCAGGATGTAGAAGTACCATTGCATTTGCTTCGTTACGTATGTTTATTTTGTGGGAAAAATGGCCTTTCTCTCATGAAGGATTGTTTTGAATATGGAACTCCTGAAACGTTGCCATTTCTTATAGCACATGCATTTATTACAGTAGTATCCAATGTAAGTATTGTTTGGGATTGGATTTAGACTTGGGGACATTATCTAATATTTTAAATACATGAGTTTGATGTCTGGAAAGGCAGATTCTGAATGACTTGCATGTGTAATAATTTTTTAAGAGATTTATTTATTGATGCATGTAAGAGCTGGATTGTAGGCCAGAGATGCAGTTGTGAGGGAGAGGGGGAGATCCAGGGAGACAGACAGAGTGGGGAGTAGAGCATGTAGATTGGTGAGGAGAGCAGCAGGTGAAACAGGAGAAGTGTGCTGCGACATGTGGGTCAACTCCACCATGTGGGTTAGCTCTGTGGCTCTGGCTGGGGATTAAATCATGCTGCAGTGGCTGCATATTGTTTCATATTGCTGAGATTTAATCCATTGTACCACCACAGAGGCCCCTGCAGTAATTTTCCCCCTAAATTATATTTGAAAAGTTGAACATGGAAGCCTTTTAATAGTCTATCATAAAAATGGAATTGTGTAAATTAAATGTGTAAATTTAGCCATTTGCCTCTTTTGTCTAAAATGTAAGATGGGTAAGTTGTGGGCAAAAGTATTGCTGATACAAACTTGCTTTTGGTAGGATTTTGTACTAGGAAAATTTTAGTAGTTTATTTTTACATCACTTTGTGCCTTTTTCCATCTCAGTTGTGATATCTGTGGACTTCCCATAACCAGATCACCCCTGTGCCATCATCATAGTCCAGTGTACTTCCCCCCCACCCCATTTTTGATCCCCCTTCCCCACTCCACCCCCATGAAATGTCTCTGGTATACAATTGTTCATTATT
>NW_004567132.1:7341503-7372745 GCF_000260355.1 Condylura cristata | reverse complement strand
TTTTTTTAAATAGTCTATTTTTACATCATTTTGTGCCTTTTTCCATCTCACTTGTAATCCCTGTAGGCTTCCCATCACCAGATCACCTGTGTGCCATCACCATAGTCCATGCACTTCCCTCCCTCCACTATTTTTCATCCCATTCCCCACTTTACCCCCATAAAATGTCTCTGGTCTATAGTTGTTAGTTGTCCATTATTATTAATATTTTCTTGCCTGGTCCTTTATACTCCTGCTATGAGTGAAGCCATCTGATATTTTTTGTTCTCTTTCTGGTTTATTTCACTAAGTGTGACCTTTCCAACTCCATCCATGTTGCTGCAAAAAGCATGAGTTTATCTTTTTGATTGCTGAGTAATATTCTATTGTGTAGAGGTACCATATCTTTTTAACCCAGTCATCTACTTTTGGGCACTTGAGTTGATTTCATGTCTTTCCTACTGTCAGTAAAGCAGCAGTAAACATGGGGGTGCAGATGTCTTTTTGAATGTGTTTTTTGTGTCTTTTGAATAGATACCTAGGGGTGGGATTGCTGGGTTATATGGGCGTTCCATTTTTAGCAATTTGAAAAATCTCCAAACAGTTTTCTATAGTGGTTGTACTAGTTTGCATTCCCACCAGCAGTGCAGGAGAGTTCCTTTTTCTCCACATCCTCAACAGCATTTGTTGTTGCTAGTTTTTTTTTTTTTTTTAAAGATTTATTTATTTATGCTTACAGAACTGGGGTACAGGACGGAGGTGTGGTGTGTAGGTCAGGAGAGGTCTGCCATGCCATGTGGGTCAGCTCCCTGGTGGGGGATCGAACTCAAGCTGCAGTGGCTTCAGAGAACTTCATAATGCAGTGCTTTAACTGGTTGCGCCATCAGTGAGAGCCCCTGTTGCTAGTTGTTTTAAGAATTGCCATTCTCATGGGTGTGAGATGGTATTTCATTGTGGTTTTAATTTGCATCTCCCTTATTACAAGTGATGTTGACCATTTTTTCGTATGCTTGTTGGTTGTCTGCATTTCCTTTTTAGAGAAGAGTCTTTTTAGCTCTTGTGCCCATTTTTGATGGGGTTGTTTACTTTATCTTTGTTGAGTTTCATCAGTTCTTTGTATATCTTTCTGATCAATCTTTTATTGCTAGCATTGTTGAGAAAATTTTTTCCCAATCAGTGGGCTGTCTGTTTTTTGTAATGTCTCTTGCTGTACAGAAGCTTTTTAACTTGATATAGTCCCATCTGTTTATCCTTTCCTTCACTATCGTTGCATTGGGTGCAGTATCTTCAAAGATGTCACTGAAGTGTATGTTGTGTAGTGTTTCACCCATCTTTGCTTCCAGGTATTTTATGGTTTCTGTTCTTATGTCTAGGTCTTGAATTCACTTCAAGTTGGTTTTTGTGCATGGTGCAAGGTGATCTAGTTTAAATTTTTTGCATGTAGCCTCCCAGCACCATTTGTTGAACAAACTTTCTTTGTTCCGTTGTATCTTCTTTGCTCTTGTCAAATACTGATGTTAATAGATTCCTCAATATTGTACAAATACTATACCACTTTTCTATGGGTCCATATTTTTTCTTGGCCATTACTTTTTTTTTTTTTTTATTTAAGGCAAAGCAACTTGCTAGGGGCCTCCCTGGTAGCTTAGGAGTTAAGTCTTCAGTGTTTCCACCAATATGATTTTCTGAGCCTGAGTTCAGTTCCTAGCCAGGGAGCCAACCCATGTATGGTACAGCAGAGTTCTTTCTCACCTGCTGCTCTCCTTAGTAGTGTATTTCAGTCATTCCTCCCACTTTCCCCTCTCTGGTAATCTTCTCATCCCCTTTCCCTACACCCCAGTTTTTCTATGCACAAAAAAAGGTAGTCACCAATATTCAGCACAGGTTAGAATTATAGAATGTGGAGTCCTCATTGGAGTTTCCTCCCTGAAACCTAAGGTTAGTAATAGTATTCTGCCTCCGCCCTCAGCTCTTTTCCTCAGTTACCTTAGACATAATACTTTTGATTAAATTAAAAGTGACAAAAGTTTAAGAACCTTTTAATAAATAATGCAATGGTCATGGGCATTAACATTTATGAAATGCAAATGAGACTTAATTAAAGAAATCTCATGAATATGTGCTTCCCAAAACAGATACAACAAAATATTAACAGATATATTCAAGAGATGCAGACTTGCAGGGTTTGAAGTAACTTGTCAGAAAACAAATTAGCAATTCCTGAATGCTCATTATCCTAAGATTGCTTTTATAGAAGCAGTAACAAGGGTTATTTGGCAGCAGAATTTAGGGTAGCAATATAATACATTTTCAGGTATCTTGACACTGCACAGGAGAGTGGGGTGATAGCTCTATTTTTGTTTTGCCACTTTATGAGAACTACCTTTGTAGTACCAATTGTCATCTGTTTTCTACAATTATAAGGAATTGGAACTTTTAATTGTGACATTTTTTAACTTATACTGAAGAGGGCTACTAGAAGTCTTAATAAATACTAAGAGGGAGAAAAACTTAAAGTAAGCAAAGAAATAACATAGGCTCTAGATTAATAACATGGGTATTTATTCTTAAAATATTTCACACCTATAGTAGTGTTAATACAGATTTTTATAGTGGCCCAGTCCTCAGTTAGAGTTAAACCTACTAGGTACTATATAAGTTTGATAAGCCTCATTTTTCACATCTATTAGAATGAGTCTGCCTAAATAGTAGCTTGTCTATTAAATTTTCTTCTACATTGTTCACATCTGTTTCTTCACTGGTCGTTTTAATTTAAATATATTGTTCACATCATTGTTTATACCAAAATTACCGAAAGCGTCTTTGTGCTTATTTTAATTTTCACCCCTTTCTGTCTTGTATAAAATTGAATCTTTTAATCTTTATAAACAGTTTTGAAGTATCACATTGATATAGAAAAGTAAGAAAATTATAATATATGGCTCTGATTTATTTAATACACCACTTAGTCACAACCCATACGAAGAAAAAAATGTCAAATCCTCAGAAATCTCTTACCCCCAAGTTAATTGTTTCAACTTTTTGTCCTTAATGGTGAACACAATTCATAGTTTTATGGTGATCACTTTCCCGGTTTTCTTTATAGTTTTACCACTTAAGCTTATGTCACTAACTCCTTTTATTTAGTGTTGTCAGGTTTTTTAAAAACCACTAGTGGAATCACACAGATTCTTTAATGGCTGTTTTTGTTTAACATTGAGATTTATGTTGCATATGTAGTCATGTGTCAGTAACGTTTTGGTCAATAATGGAGTGTTGGGATTTCCAATGCACTTTGCCATATAACCTAGGTGTGTAGTAGAATAAACCATTTTGGTTTATGTAATTACTTTCTATGACTTACATAGTGATGAAAATGCCTAGTGACCGAAGTACCTGTCATTAAGCAATTCATAATTGTAATTCCTAATCTGTTAGTTTTTGTTACTGTTAAAAAAAAAAAGTCAGCCCATTTCACTGATCACTCTTTAGTAGGCTTGTTTACCCTTTGGTTATTTTTAAGTACTTGTCAAGTCTTTTCCCTGTTTAAAAAATCAAGTTGCCCTTTTCTTACTTATGTCTGGAGATTCCTTTTATGTTGTGGATACAAATCTTTTGTCAGACATATGTATTACTAATACCTTATTTCTCAGGTTTGCTTTTTACTTTAAGAGATATTTTATCAAACTTGATGTGTGATGTATCATAACTTTATTCTTTATAGTTTATCATTCTTCACTAGTGTATTTGCTTAATCTTGTGCTGTTTGCACACCATCTTAATTTCTAAGCTTTGTATGAAGTATTTGTTTGGTAAACAAGTTCTATACCTCCTTGTTATTCTTAGAGTGTTTTAGCTCTTAATGGACTTTTGCATTTTAAATCAGTATCTAAAATCTTTACATGAATCTTTATGTTTTATTTTGGGGGAAGTGTTATCTTTGCCGTATTAAATCTTGTGATCTATAAATGTGTTTATTGTATTTATATGTTCTTTAGTTTCTCTGTAGAAGTACTACGTCTTTGTGAGTTTATTCATGGGCAGTATTTTTTTATGCTGTGGCAAAAGATATTTTTTGAGAACTATTTACAAACTATTTCTGGCATATAAGAAATTTACATATAGATATAAACACAAAGTAGCAAGAAGCTAATACATTACAGTTTTGTATGTATCTATTATAATCTGCTAATTCTCAGAAAACTTACCTGAAAATTATTTAGCTTTTGTACTTACATCATCTGTTTGTCTAAAAGTAATACCAGGTTTCATTCTTCTAGTTCTGTGCCTTTTTATTTCCTTGCCTGTTGTACTGTCTTGGACCTACAGTTCAACTTGAATTGAAGGCATTTGTCTTGTTCCTAGTTTCAGTAAGAGAAGTTTTAAGATTTCACTTCAGTATGGTATTTGCTATAGAGCTTATGTTGGTATCTTTGATGAAAGTGAAGCTCTATAATTTGTTTTTAATTTGAACCCCTTGCCCCCTATAAAAAGCTTAGTGTCATAGTTTCTTGTTTGATTAGTTGCTTAAGATTTTTATTATGTTTAAACCACTTCTTAAGAGAATAAAATTACTGTAATGCAAGAACATTAGATGTAGAAATGGGTGTAATATGATGCAGAAGAAAGGAAATGGATTTATTATAACTATTAAGAATTAGATTGGGGCACTTATAGTAAAAACTTAATTCAGCAAATAATTATTGCTCTTGTAATCAGTGTTTAAATCTTTAAAATACATTTACCTTAAATGGATATTGGACTAGAAATTGTAAGTATTTAGTAACTTTTGAAGGCATATGGAGATTATAAGAAATAAGATCATTTATTAAAAGACTGATTTATAGTATTTGAATTGCTATAACATACATAGAGTTATAAATAGTGTAGCATGCAGCAAGCAGATATAAACTGGGTTTTTATAGCGAGAAGCTAATACTAATTCTTCAGATTGAGTTCATGTATGCGTACATTAAATTATTTAGCAGATTATGTATATAATGTTACTTTATCCTCAAGCTAGATAAACATACATAGGTTTAGAAGTGGCAAAATACTAAATGTCTTTTTTTTTCTTTTTTAACCTGGCTTCTCTCACTTTATTTAATGTTCACCCACACTGTCTTAAGCTTTTCTAAATGTCTTTTTAAAGTAAAACCAATTTCACGTATTACATTGATGTCATCTTTGTTTCTTTGTAGATTAGAATATGGCTACACATCCCTGCTGTCATGCAACACATTATTCCTTTTAGAACCTATGTTATCAGGTAAGTTTAGATGGTCTTTTCCCCCTGATTATCTATTTATGTAAACAAGAACTGGGTTACAGGCCAGAGGTGTGGGGTGGGATAGTGAGAAGATTCACCAGAGACAGAGTGGGGAGCAGAACAGAGATGGATTAAAATACACCACTGAGGGGATCAGTGAATGAGACAGAAGAGGTCTCCTATTCCATGTGGGTCACTTCCCTGGTTGGAGATCTAACTCATGCTTCAGTGGCTGGGTGCAACTTCGTCGTGTTGCGCTTCAACAATCCTTGTGCCAACAGGGAGGCCCCTATGTTGGACTTTTTATTTTCACATGTATATTAAAGAGAATTGAAGACTGACAGTAGTTGGTTACATAGTAATGTCAAATAATAATATGTTTTAGACACTGGGGATATAGCAGAGAAGGAAAAAGTTTCTTGTGTGCAGTTTATATACAAAATAAGTAGAAGATACTGTTCGTCAGGAAGTGATCAGTATTTTGGAGAAACATCTCAGCAGAAACTGTGGTGGGTCACAGTTTCAAGTGTGGGAATTGAGAAGGTCTCATTAAGGAGGAGATGTTGGCATTGATATTTGTCCCAGCCTAAGAAGAAAACATTAGAATAGGTTGGGGAAAGGATTACATATTAGTAAGTCTGTTAGACTTAAATATGAACTACGAGAAGTCTTAAAAAGATATATATTTTTTATATTCACGAGTTCTTTATATTTTTTTATTCGTTCCTTTGTAAAGATTTGAGTGTCTGTTATTTTCCCATTGCTGTTGGATTTATTGCAGAGAATACCAGGAAAAGAATCAGATAGTGATGAATACTGTGCAACATGGTGGGTTGGGAATATGAGGCCTTTCTGAAATGTGACATCTGAAGGACATAATTTGGCTAATGAGATGATAGTTAGAAGGACATAGTCCAGGTAGAAAGAGTGTAAGGGATAGATTTTGAAATTGGAAAAAATAGAACATTAAAGAAACTATAGAAACAGGCCGGTGTGGAACATTGTGTTTAAGAGAGGATAATTATGAGGCTTGAGGAGGACCTTCAAGACTTTTAAGGAATTTAAGTTTCACTTTAGCAAAGGAAATGTATTGAAGGGTTTTAGGCAGATTAGTGTTAGTATTGATGGTTTTTAAAAGATCACGATAGCCTATAAGTGTATCATAAATAGGACACCAATTGAAAGATTACTACACTAGTCTTGGAAAGAAATGACGGCTACTTGTGCTGGTATTTTTTATAGATTTTTTTTTCTGTATCCAAGAACTGGGGTACAGGCCAGAGGTACGGGGGTGAAAGGACTTACCAGAGACAGAGTGGGGAACAGAATAGGCAGATTGACTGAAATACTCTGCTGCGGGGAGTAGTGGGCGAGGTAGGAGATGTCTGCTGTGCCATGTGGAACAGATCCCTGAACTCTGCAGTAGTGGCTGCAGATAGTGGTGCTTAACTCCTTGCTTCACCAGAAAGGGCCCTTTTTTTTGTGAATTTGAAAGTTGAATGAAATGATGTAAAAGTGGAATTGATAAGACTGGTGATATTGAGTTTAAGGGAAAAAGATGGCATCATGAATGATTTTTGTTTTGTGGGTATCATTAACTAAAATGTAAAAGACTGGGAGAGTTTGTAGATTTAATTTTGGTATGCCTGTGGGACATTTATGTGGTACTGGCAAATTGGAAGTATAAGTCTATAATTCAAAATAACAGCTTAGGAGTTATCAGCATAAAGATAGCACTTAAAAGCATGGGAGTAAATATGATCATTTTGAGTAGAAAAAGAATAGAAGTGAGTCTTCCTGGTGGTGCAAGGGGTTAAAGCACAGTACTATCCACAGCCACTGCAGCAGAGCTCAAGCCACAGTCAGAGGGTACAACATGGTACAACAGACCTCTCCTGTCTTATCCACTGCTCCCCTCAGCAGTATGTATTTCAGTCAATCTGCCTGTTATGCTCCCCACTCTGTCTTGGGTGAATCCTCTTATACCCCCACACCTCTGGCCTATACCCCAGTTCTTGTATTCATAAACCTTTTTTTTTTTTTTAAAGATTTATTTATTTGTGCATACAAAGCTGGGGTACAGGCCAGAGGCTCAGGGGCGGCGAGAGGCTTCACCAGAGACAGAGTGGGGAGCAGAACAGGCAGATAGACGAAGTACACTGCTAAGGGGAGCAGTGGGTGGGTCAGGAGAGGTTCGCCACGCTATGTGGTCACCTCCGGGGCCGGCGGGAATTGAACTCATGTGGAAGTGGCTTTAGCTACTTAGCGCTGTGCTTTAACCCGCTGCGCCACCAGGGAGGGCCATAAATAAATCTTTTAAAAGATTATGCATACAGAACTGGGGTACAGGCCAGAGGTACAGGGATGGTGAGAGGATTTTCCAGAGACAGAGTGGGGAGCAGAACAGGCAGATTGATGAAGTACACTGCTGAGGGGAATGGTGGGTGAGACAGAAGTCTGCTGTGCGATAATGGGTCCACATGTGCCCTGGCTGGGGATTGAACTCATGCTGCAATGGCTGTGGCTTACTTCTTAGTGCACTGTTTTTAACCCGTTGTGCCACCAGGAAAAAAGAATAGAAGAAGAAAGTCTAGAATGGAACTCTGTATTAGTCTGTTTTCGTTGTGTAAGGAGACATCAACCAAAATTTTCTCATTTAAAGTAATAGTCCTTTATTCTCTCAGATTTCTGACTGGTAAACTTTTTTGATCTGGGCTGGTATGTCTGGAAACAGATGAATTAGGGTAGCCTTACTCATGTTTTGTGGTTTTTAAGTAGGTTCATTAGGTAGAGAGGAATGCTCATATATCTCTTAGAGGTGGCTGGATATCAGTTGGAGTGCCAACCAGGTGTCTTTTCATCTAGTAGGTAACTTGGGTTTCTTTTCTTGATGGAAGAAGTGTAAAAGAGAGAGTCTGAGATTGACATGATTGCGATTGAATGGAGAAGCAGAAACCAAATAAAATAGGCAGGCCTAACGGGAAAATCTGGATTTTGGAAGAAAAAATACAATGCTTAAAGTGTACACATTAAAAAAAATTATTTTGGCTGTGTGTGAGAATAGATATACTGTTAGGTGAAGTCAGCTGAAATTTACTATAGTAGGAGCTGTGTAGGAAATAGGTAATGGACAATAGTAAAGCTTTACTGGAGGTGCAGAATACAATATGAAAAGACTTGGCACTTTCCAATTTCTTATTCCACTTGATTCTCAGCAAAGACCTGCACCCATAGGCCACAATCTTTGATGCATCACATAGAAATCGTTTAATAATCCCAATTAAAGCTAAGGATGCTAGGTATTACTGTACTAAATATTTTGGAGGTATAGGGCAAAGGAATATTATTGAATTAACAGATCTTTAGAAATACATTATTTCTGAATCATTGCAGGTATTTATGTAAGCTCTCTGATCAGGAGTTAAGACAGAGTGCAGCTCGCAACATGGCTGACTTAATGTGGAGCACAGTGAAAGAACCATTGGATACAACATTATGCTTTGATAAAGAAAGCCTAGATCTTGCATTTAAGTACTTCATGTCACCTACTTTGACTATGAGATTGGCTGGACTAAGTCAGATAACGGTAAGTTGTATTTGCTTAATTTTTGGTCATTTTTTTAAATTATCATTTCAGACCATCATCATCATCTCTGCTATTTTTGAACATTTATATTATTCTAGACATTGTGCTAAATACTTTATATGCATTAGTTTGTATGTTCCTTGCAAATTCTTGTGCTTTTCATGTTTTAAACCTGAGGCTTAAATTTAGGAAGATTTATAATTGAGGTCTTGATTTCAGGATCAAACTCCCTCACTTTTTATTTTCCCCCTTCAGTTTTTTATATTTAGAAACTAGTTTGAAATAGAAAAAGAATTGGAGGAAATTGCACATAATCACTTAATTGATTTTCCTGAAAGAAGTCATAGATTATTGAGCTGTAGTCCAAATTTCACAAACAGAAATTTTCTATTTGATTTGCATCAAACACTGTTTCA
Source organism: Condylura cristata (assembly GCF_000260355.1). Lineage (NCBI taxonomy): Eukaryota > Metazoa > Chordata > Mammalia > Eulipotyphla > Talpidae > Condylura > Condylura cristata. Next base: position 7,363,495 of record NW_004567132.1, on the reverse strand, counting down.
GTAGGGTAAAATCTATATTCCTGATTTCTATTAGGGAGAAAACAGAGATGACCTGTTATTGTTGATTCTGTATTCTTGCATTACAGTAATACGCTAGAGTTAAATAGTTATCTACATCCTTTAGAATAAATGTGCTTTTTCTCGTTTTCCAGGGTCTCCCTTAGCTTTACTCATTTACATGTCCTACCTGTTGTTATTGTGTAATTTATCCTAAAGTAGTTAGATTTTACCCATGTGTTTGCCATTATAAATACAAAAATTTTTTTTGACCTTTTTTCTGGATAAACCTGTTATGTGTTTATTTAAGGAGCTTTTTCTAAAATTTTACATTAGTATTACTTGCTGCCTTGCATAAATTTTTTATGTTTTCCTCTTACGTGAGATCCTCAGCCCTTACTCACTCCTTACCCTTAGTTCTTGGGGATATTGTATTGGTGCCCAGAGTTCCTGCTTGTCAGCTAGGTTTAAGGTCATGCTGGTGGAGGACTTCATCAAGAACAAAATTCCTGGTATGGGAACATGGGAAACCAGTATCTGCTGAAAACAGCAGGCAGATATTAGAATACAGATAATATGCTTTGACCCACAGGAACAATGGATCCCCGCAGTCAGTAACTGCTGGTCTCTCCACCCTAGTTTACATCCCCATACCTACTTCCCTCATGCATGTACACTCCCTATGTACTTTCCTCACTTTTGTATTGGATGTTAATAAACTGGAGACTGCCTTTGGGTTGGGGCTACATAATACTTTCAACGTAGCCCCTCTAAGCTTCTCATTGCTTTAAATGAACTTTGAATAATCTTTCTCTCATCCTGCATTGCTTCCAATGTGCCATCCTGTGAGGTAACAGTTGTATTCAGCTTTATTTTTTCTAATGTGCTTAATGTAATAAAACTTAAATATTACTTCTAGAATGAAATAATAAAGGAAATGGCCAACAGTAATTGAAGTATATTACATCATTTTGATCTCATTATTAATTATGATCTACATACATCAAGCTACGTTTGCAAACTGTTGTTAATATGTAAGAATAATTCTGGAAGATACTTGACTTTCTTTTTTCTAATCATAGAATCAACTTCACACCTTCAATGATGTGTGCAATAATGAATCATTGGTATCAGACACGGAAACGTAAGTTGGATCATTTATTTACACACACAATTAAACCATTTTAATGTATAGTCTGTTTATGTGGAAAATCTATGATGTGGTTTTTAGATGTATCACCAGATTAGTCATTTCCCTCTGGCAGTACTCTTTATCAGTGTTGCCTAGAGTTGGTCATAACTTTATACATTCTGGGTTATACTAGGATTGCTATTTCATACTGTCAGGACATTACTGGCATACCTTAGAGATATTGCAGGTTCAGTTCTAGGCCAGTGCAATGAAGTGAGTATTGCAATAAAGGAAGTCAAATGCTTTTTTGTTTGTTTTTCAGTTATAGATGTCTCGTTGTAATTTAGTATGTTTACTTAAAATATTTTTACATTATACTTTAGTCAGTTGTGCACAATATTGTGTCTTAAAATAGCATTGCACATACTGTAAATTTGATAGAGACACGAAGCGAGTGCACATTTTTGGAGAAATGACACTGATAGATTGACTTGATACTGGATTGCGACAAAACTTCAATCTGTAAAAAGAACAATATCTGTGAAGTGTAATGAAGTGAAGTTTAATAAAGCAGACTATACCTTTGTATAAGCTGTATTCAGTGTGTGTAGAATTATAGCTCTGGCTTTTTGCTTTTGAAGATGCAGCACTCCTCACCTCCCAACATTCTATCCTGAAAAGATTGCCCAAGAGCCGGCTCAAACTGCCAATACAGTAACCACCCCCCACCACTGCAAGTAAAACAAAACCCTCAGAATTATTTTCTACAGTAATCCCATACATATTGGCTAAGTGTTATGTTTTTCCAACAGTGGGTGGAGAAACAAGTATTGTACGGAATATACATCCTAAAGACACGGTTAAGAGAACAGGGAATATAGTAAACATGAGGAATGCTGGGTAGAGACAGTTTATATTGGACAGAGAAAAGGAGCTTACAGTGTGAGAAAAAATTGGTGGTGCAGGGAAAAAGTGTGATATTGTTGGGGCCTGTCTATCGAGTCTCTTTTAAGGTATAAATACTGTACATATCATAAAAATTTGCCTGGTTTTATAGTGAATTTTTAGTAAACTTAGAGTTGGTGCAACTGTGATTACCTGTAAGTATTCTATAATACTTTTGTTTCTTCAAAAGGAACCTTTTTGCTTATTTGTAATCAGCTTTCTATTCTCATTCCCAGTCCCCCAGTCTACTTTGGGTTTTTACATATTTGCTCTTTTTGGACATTTATTACAAATAGAATCATACGATAGTTGTCTTTTTTCATAATGTAATTTTTCTTGAGATTCATGTTGGATTGTGTACCTGTAACTTCATTCCTTTTTAATTGCTGAGAGTGTTACATTTATAGATGTAACAGTTTATCCTTTTGCTAGTTTATAGATATTTCAGATTTTTTTTTTTTAACTTTTTTTTGCGTAGAAGAACTGAGATCTAGGGGTCCTCCCTGGTGGCACAGTGAGCTAAAGCATAGCACTGTGAAGCTCACTGCAGCCACTTCAGCGTGAGTTTGATCCCTGGCCAGGCAGGTGACCCACATATCGTGGCAGACCTCTCCTGACCCGTCCACTGGCTCCCCTCAGCAGTATACTTTGTTGATCTGTCTGTTCTGCTCCCCACTTTGCCTCTGGTGAATCCTATCACCGCCCCTGCACCTCTGGCCTGTACCCCAGTTCTGTATACATAAATACATCTTTAAAAAAAGAAAAGAAACTGGGATATAGGTCAGAGGTGTTGGGGGGAGGGGGCGCTGAGAGGGTTTGGCATAGCAGAACAGGTCTGCTATGCCAGACATCTCTGCTTGGGGTTTGAACTAAGGCCTTAGCAGTGGTAGCACTGAAACTTACCCTGTGGGCCACCAGGGAGGCCCCTTACATCTTTATTTATTAGTGAGCAACATAAAGCATTTCCACTAGTGTCAGGAGCAGGATAAAAGGTGCCTCTTCTCACTGCTGCTTTTCAACATTATACAGAAGTCCTACCTAATACTATAAAGAAAATAAAATATAGGCGACTGGGAAAAAAGAAATCTGCATTTGATTGTAGCTGACATGATCAGATATATAGAAAATGTGAGAAGATTGACAAACCCTGCAGCTAATGAGCATTTTTAACAAGGTTGCAGGATACAGGTTTAAGACATAATAGTAAACCATCAATGAACAGTGGACTTTGAAATTTTATATACAGTATCATTTGCTCTAGTATCACAATAAATGAAATGCATAAATATAAATTAACAAAATACAAACAAGATCTGTTTGAGGACAATTATATAAAACACTGATGAAAATTCTTGTAAATTCACTACAGTGCATAAGAATCCCAGCAAGTTATTTTGTGAATAACAAAGTGATTCTAAAGTTTATTTGGAGAAACAAAGCATGAAGAATAGCTAACACAGTATTAAAAAGAACAAACTTGGAGGACAAGACTATCCACAGTTATCAAGATAGTGACAGTATATTGGTGAAAGAATAGATAAAGCAGATCAATAAAGCAGAGTAGCCTAATATATCAGTATAAATATAGTGAGCTAATCTTTGACATAGACACTAAGGCAATACGACGACACAAAGATAATCTTTTAAACAAGTGATAATTAAACCTTTGGACACTACATGCAAAGAAATGAGTTTAATAACATAACTCAGACCCTTCAAAATTAATTCAGAATGGAATGTAGACCTAAACAAAATTCAGCACTGTGAAACTCATAGAATATAACATAAAAAACCTAGATGATGACTTTTTAAATTCAAAGCAAAGTCATGATCCATAAAAGAATTGACTAACTATAGTTAGTCATTAAAATTAAAAATTTCTGCTTTGTGAAAGACCACATTAAGAAAATGAGACAGACTGGGGGAAAATATTTGCAAAAAATACATCTCATAAAGAGCTTAATACAAAATATATATATATATATATATATATATATATATATATATAAAGGCTCTTAAATAGCTTAATAATAAAAAACCAGCCTGATTAAAAAATGCAACAAAGATTTCAACAGACACCTCAACAACGAAAATAAAAACCAACCTGATTTAAGAAATGCAGCAAAGATTTTAACAGATACCTCAACAAAGAAAATATGTATGTACAAATAAGTATATAAAAAGATGCTTCAGGGCCCTCTCTGGTGGCACAGTGTCATAAAGCACAACACTTCAAGTGAACTACAGCTGCTTCAGTGCCTAGCCCCAGAGGTCATCCACATGGAGTTGATCCACATGGAGCGGCAGACCTCTCCTGACCCACCCGCTGCTCCCCTCAGCGGTGTATTTCATATCTGCCTGTTCTGCTCCATTCAGTCTCTGGTGAACCCTCTTATTGCTCTTGCACCTCTGGCTGTACCCCAGTTCTGTATAACAAATCATTCTTAAAAACAAAACAAAACAAAACAAAAAAACCAACTTCATATCCTGTTTCATTAGAGAAATGCAGATTAAAATGAGATACGTGTGTGTGTGTGTGTGTGTGTGTGTGTATGTGTATACAGAGTTTTTTTTTAACGGAGGCAAACCCACTTGTTTTAATTACCTATTCTGCCTATATAAAGGTTTGGTCAAGTCCTCCAAGCTGTATATGTACCACATCTTTTTAATCCAGTCATCTACTTTTGGGCATTTGGGTTGTTTCCATGTCTTTCCAATTGTAAATAAAGCAGCAGTAAACATGGGGGTGGAAGTATCTTTTAGAATCAGTGTTATTGTGTCTTTTGGATAGATAATTAGGAGTGAGATTGCTGGTTCATATGGAAGTTCCATGTTGAGCAGTTTGAGAACCTCCAAACAATTTTCCATAGTGGTTGTACTAGTTTGCATTCCCACCAGTAGTGCAGGAGAGCTCTTTTTCTCCACATCCTCACTTGTTGTTGCTAGTTGTTACATTGTGTACCTGGTGTTAGCTGATTTTCTAACTTGTCTGAATGTTTTTGGCTTACAAATTCAGGTAATAAAATCATTTCTTGCTGTAATACTCTGGTTAATTCTTTATAATCATTTCTTTATGATTAGTATGTGAATAATTTCACTTATTCTGCCCTTTACACATAGGAAAGAGTATAATTTTTAAAATGTATTAATTACTTGTATTACTTGACTTTAGGTCCATTGCAAAAGAACTTGCAGACTGGCTTATAAGCAACAATGTGGTAGAGCATATATTTGGACCAAATTTGCATATTGAGGTTTGTGGACAATTATAAATTTCTCTGTTCTGTTAAGAGACAGCTATTTTTAAAAATTAACTAAAAAAGTGTTTCTTTTCCAGATCATCAAGCAGTGCCAAGTGATTTTGAATTTTTTGGCAGCAGAAGGACGGTTGAGTACTCAACACATTGACTGCATTTGGGCTGCAGCACAGGTAACATTAATTGCTCACATTTACTGTCTTTATTATTATATGTTCTAAATGCTTTACCTATGATGTAAGTTCTGCCATTTCTTTTTCATCTCTAAAGAAAATTAAACATTGACAAAATTGGGAATGGATTCTACAAAGTCCAGTTTTTCAGAGTTCGTGTTTTACTGTTGGTAGAAGTCAGGGAAATGAAAGTCATTCAGAGTCACAAGTTTTTTTTTTTTAATTAATTTTTAAAATTTATTTATGCTTACAGAACAGGCCTGAGGTGTGGTGGGTGAGAGGATTCACCAGAGACAGATTGGGGAACAGAACAGGCATGCTGACAGAGTACACTGCTGAGGGGAGCAGTGGGCGGGTCAGAAGAGGACTGCCACACCATGTGGGTCAGCTCCCTGGCCGGGGATTGAACTCATGCTGCAGTGGCTTCATAGAGCTTCATAACCTGTTATGCTACCTTACAGTGTTTACTTTCAATTTAATATTTTAAATAGACATATACCTGGCTCAAAGTTAGATAATAAATATAAAAGAATATGATACATGTCCTTTCATGCTTCTGTTTCATGATCGTGCATTTCTTTATCAGGTACATCATAGACTTTATATATAGATAGCTAATTATAGGCACTTTCCTCTTTTTCACTTAATATCTAGAGGTTATTCCATTTCATTATATAAAGCACTTTTTAAAAAAAGACCACATAGTGTTTCATTGAATGTGTGTACTATAATATGATTAGTTCTCATTCATAGGTATTTTTTTCCCAATGCTTTCTCCTATAAACAACATTATAATAAATAATTTCTGATATACCATTTCATTAAAATGGTATTATCATTTTAATAATACTGGCAAAATATCTCTGTAGAATAAATTGTTACTTAAAAATGGAATTGTTTGACATAAGCTATGCAATCTCTATCGACTGACATATTCCGGTTAGAGACGGAAGTGCTCTGAAAAATCAAAATTTCCATGCTAACTTATGTTATGACCTCCTTTTTTGTAATATCAAAATATTCTAAGCAACCATCAGCTTGCAACCAGATTGCCTTAGCCTCATAAGGCACTACCTGGCTCAGGTGAGCAAGCACTGCCCAAGACAGGGAATTCCTCTAGAAAGCAAAAAATAATATTACAGCTGGCTGGTTAATAAAAACAATTATAACAAAATCAATATTGTAAGACAAAGCAGTACTAGAACATGCTAAAAATAATTAAAAGTTCTTTTACTGCCCATACCAGAACCCAAATCTTATCACTCTACTCTTAAGCTTTTATTGTTCAGTCTTTAAATGAGAAATCTTACTACCTCTCTTAGTGATTTATCTACCAGAAAACTCCTCCTGCCTAGTCTTTGACTTGACTTTACCCTCTTTCACAACTTCTCCTTGGCTAGGGACCTCACCATATCCCCCCTTCACATCTCCACCCCAGGCTCCACCCTAGTCCTTGACTTGACTTTACCCTCTAGGATGTCTCAATGAGAATGAAGATCATTAAGTAGCTTTTAAGGTTTAAAGGGGCTTTATTTTAGCCAATCAACACTGTGGCAAATATAACAATGTTACCCTTAAGTTTTATGAAATTATGTACCTATCTTAACTTTAATAGATTGATTTTAAGAATAATGAATGTTATAACTCAGCTAAAGGGCAATACAGCCCTAAATTGTTCTTAGAAAAAAAAAAAAGATGATTGTAAGCTTGTTATAGGACAGGGAGAGAGGCACCACTGAAGTCCCAAACATGCCTGCTCTAAGTGGGTTCTGTCATCCGCCGCGTCAAGACAAAACATGTATAACTTTAATGAAAAAAGGGACTTTAATACAGTAAATATACAATATGGAACACTAGGCCTGAAAGCCCGCCACTAGACTAAAGCACCTTCTGGCCGGGACCCATGGAAAAGGGTCAGATCTTCCTGTTCTCCATCCAGCTTCCTTTTCTTCTCCCCTCAGCTTGTCTCCTTTTTCTCTGCTCAGCTCCACCCTCCTTCTGGGTGGGGCAGGGAACCTGGAACTTCCTCTTTCCTAGCGACCACCCTGTTACAATCTCTCAGCCCAGTTCATGTGCTGATGTCATCCCACTGCTTGCTTCTAATGTATAAAATTAAGTTCTGCTAAGAGTAGAACCGGAAGACTTGCACCCAACTCCCATTCCCGTGTCTTCCTCATTCCCCTTTCCCCTTTTTCTCCTTTTCCCCCCTTTTTAGGAATTTCTGCCGATTCTGCCCCCACCTTGCGACCCAGCCTATTCTGTTCCCCAATAATCTGTGATTGGGGAACAAAGGGTCTCTGACAATTGTTAAAGTTATGGGAGTTTTAATTTATGGTAGAAAATGGTGTGCAGTGCCACTTTTTCCTTTCTCTTCCCTGATACAACTTTAAACTGTTGTATCTTTGGTTAACTGAGGATAGACTGTCTTTTCGGGTTTTATATTTATTTAGGTTTTTTTTTGCGGTAATGTTGTTTTACATCACTGAATATGTTTAGGAGTTCTGGCTGTCCCACACCAACCACCAGAATATTGGTAAACTCCCACCATAGTTTGTTTGAACTCTACTTGTCTCTACTGTGCCCTCTGTTCCCTTTCTCCTGTAACTTCAGTTCTCAGATTCCTAGGGTTTTTTTTTTTTTTCCCCCTGTTCCATTACTTTGTTTCTTTGTATTCACATGTGAGTGAAATAATTCAATATTACTTTATTCTTGTCGGAGACTCTTTGTCCCCATCACGGATTATTGGGTTGGCAAGTGGTGATTCCTAGGAAAAAAAGGGGAAAAAGGGAAAAAAAGGGGAGCAGGCTTGAGGAAGACACGGGAATGGGAGTTGAGTGCAAGTCTTCCTGCTCTGCCTTCAACAGAGATTTATTTTATACTTTTCAAGCAGGCTGAGGGATACATTAGCATATGAAATGAGCTGAGATCACAATCACCTTTTTTCTAAGAATAAGTCTGGGGTTGTTTTGACCTTTAGTTGAGATTATAACATTTTTAAAATCAATCTATCAAGGTTAAAACAGGTACATAGATTCACAAAGTTTAAGATAAATATTACTATATTTACCACAGTAAAGATTAACCAAAATAAAGTCCCTTAAACATTATCTATTACTTAAGGGCTTTCATTATCATAGAGACATTGTAGGGGGTAAAGTAAAGTGAGGACTGGAAGAGGAAATTTCTTATGGTAAGGTTCTTTGAAAAACTTGTTAGAAAGTTTAAGTGAATTAACTTGAAGTCTCGTGGTAGAAAACCTGATTAGCTCTGAATAGGTGACTTGGGTGAATTTCCATATCTAAAGACTAGATAGTAGGAAGTTAATCAGCCAGTTGTCAAATCACTTTTGACTTCAAGAGGAATTTCTCACCCTGGTGCAGTACTTGCTTGTCAGGGCCAGGTAGCGCTTTATGAGGCTGAGGCAATCCAATTGTAAGCTGAAGGTTGCTCAGAATATTTTGATATTATGATTATACAAAAAAGGGAGGTCATAACATAAGTTAGTTGGAAAGTATGATTTTTCAGAGCATTTCCCCTCCACCCCTACCGTGTCTGTTGACAGAGGTTGCATAGTTTGTGTCATCTTCTGACTTTTTAAAAAAGATTTATTTATTTATGCATACAAGAACTGGAGTACAGGGCAGAGGTGAGAAGATTCACCAGAGACAGAGTGGGGAGCAGAACAGACAGATGTGCTGAAATGTACTGCTGAGGGGAACCGTGGGCTCATCAGGAGAGGTCTGCTGCACCATGTGGGTCACCTCCCTGCCTGGGGATTGAACTCATGCTACAGTGGTTGCGATTGCTTCACATTGCTGTGCTTGAACCTGTTGAGCCACAAGGGAGGGCCTTTTTTTTTTTTTTTTAAGGTTTATTTCTTTATGCATACAAAAACTGAGGTATTGGGTAGGGCCCTCTTCTGACTTATTTCACTTAGCATAATCTCCTCCATTTCTATCCATGTTACCACAAACTGGTAAATTTTCATCTGTCTGGCTGAAACAGTCTACTGAGTGCTTATAACACATCCTTAATCAAATCATCCACCCCTAAATTGCTTAGGTACTTGCAAATCTAGGACATTATAAACACTGCTGCTATGAACATTAGAGAGTATGTGTCTTTGAATTGATGCTTTTATATTTTTTGCATAGGTAACTGGAAGTGAAATTGTTGCATCAATTGTAGACCTATTTTTTTTTTAAAGATTTATTTATTTATGCATACAGAACTGGGGTACAGGCTAGAGGCTCAGGGGTGGTGAGAGGCTTCACCAGAGACAGAGTGGGGAGCAGAACAGGCAGATCGACGAAGTACACTGCTGAGGGGAGCAGCGGGCGGGTCAGGAGAGGTCTGCCACGCCATGTGGTCACCTCCAGGGCAGGCGGGAATGGAACTCATGCGGAAGCGGCTTTAGATTCTCAGTGCTGTGTTTTAACCCGCTGCGCCACCAGGGAGGGCCTGTAGCCACCAGGGAGGGCCTGTAGATCTATTTTTAATGTTTTGAGCATCTATCCTGTTTCCATAGAGGCTGAACCTACTAACATTCCTGCCAAATGAGGGTTTTTCTTAACACCCATGCTAACGTTTGTTGTTTCTGCTCTTTTCTTTTTTTTAGATTGATTTATTTATGCATACATAAGTGGGTGCAGGGCAGAGGTACAGGGGTGGTGAGAGCATTCACCATAGAGTGGAGAGCAGAACAGGCTAATCGACAAAGTATACTGCTGAGGGGAACAGTGGGCAGTCAGTCAGTAGAGGTCTTTTGCACCATGTGGGGATCACTTCCCTGGTGGGGTATAGAACTCATGCTGAAGCAGCTTTGACTATCTTTGCAGTGCTGTGCTTTAACCAGGAAGAGCCTTGTTTCTACTTTTTTCTGTATAAGGGCATTCTCATAGGTGTGAGATTTGCGTTGGTTTGGATTTGCATTTCCGTGATGACTAAGTATTTTTTCCTGTGACTATTGGCTTTTTGTATGTTTTTGGAGATTGTCTACTCATATCTTCTCCCCTTTTTTGACATGCTTTATTTTTGAGTTGTAGGAGTTCCTTTGTAGATCTTGAATATTAACCCCTGGTAAGTGATGGGCAAATGTTCTCCATTAGTAAGGTATCTTTTTTTACTTTGTAGATGTATTGATGTTTTAAACATGCATTTTTCCCCATTTATTTTCACTATGTATACAAGAACTGGGATATAGACCAAATGTATGGGGGAAGGGTGAGAGGACTCACCAGCAACAGAGGGGAGAGCAGAATAGTTGGATCTACTGAAATACGCCGCTGAGTGGAGCAGCAAAGGTCTGCTGTGCCCTTGTGGGTAGGCTCCCTTGGCCGGGATTGATCTCATGAGGCAGTGGCTGGTGATGGCTTAATAGCACTGTGTCTTTAACCCCTGCACCACAAAGGAGATCCTGTGGTTTAATTTTTTAAACATATCTTTTTAAGATTTTTATATTTATGCCTACAAGACCTGGAGTAAGGCCAGAGGTGTGGGTATGGGGGTAAGAGAATTCACCAGAAACAGAGTGTTGAGCAGAACAGGCGGATTGACTGAAATGCACTGCTGAGGAGAGTGGTGGGCTGGACGAGAGAAGTCTGCCATGTCATGTGGGTCACCTTCATGGCCTTGGATCATACTCTTGCTTCAGTGGTTGTGATAGCTTCATTGTGCTGTGCTTTAAATGGTTATGCCACCTAGTAGGGCGCAGTTTTTTTTTATTTTTATTAGGTCTGAGGATTTTGTGTTACAGTTTGTACTGCCTTCACAATTCCAAGATTATAAAATTTTAGTTTCTTTTTAATTTCACTGTACCCATTTTGTGTTCCAATTGTATATTTAAAATTTGGTTGGAATTAGCTTGGTTCAGTGTCATGAATGTATCCAACACCTCTCCCCATTCTTCTATTACAGCTACCCCAAGTTTCATTTGTTCAGTAATTCTTCTCAATGAGTTGAGATACTAGTTTTGTCTTGATTTGATTTAGTCTAATTTTTGTCTAGTCTTGATTTTATTTAGATTTTCTATTGGTATATCTCATCACGACCTCTATAGCAGTGATAAAGTTAGGCCACTTGATTTTGTAAGCAAATTTTTATTGCAGCATGTCCTTGCCTATTTTTTTTATGTGTTTTATGTGGGTGCTTCCACACACGTTGTTAAGAGTTTAACAGATATAAATATGCACAGTCCTAAAATATTTTCCTGTCTGGTTCATCAAGAAAACATTTGTTGGTACCTGGGTTTATACTTGTGGCTTTTCTTTTTCTTAACCTGTGTCTTTGTCGTATGTAAAAATATCTGTCAGACTGGGCCTTCATATTTTTAAAGATGTTTTTCACTTTTTTTTCATACGAATGTTGCCATTGGCTAATTCTTTCAAAATATCGTTGTTTTCATAATGATTAATTTGAAAATTTATGTTCTTCCTTTCTAAAACGTGATAGTCCATTTGTTTTCATTTAGCATTTCTTTATTATTTAAATAACTTACATGTTTGGGGCAACATTGGTTTATTTCACTGTTACATAATGCAGAGAACTAGGTTCATACCTCCTTAGAGATTCATCATTATTCATCATTATCCACCCCTACCCACCCATGGCTTTTTACTGTATACCATTACATTCAGCATTTCAAGGTTATTGGTTTTTATATTTTATTTCATGTTAAGCTTATCAGTTATTTTAATTTTATTTATTATTGTTAATCTAATACCATTTCTTCCATTATACTTGCTTTGATCTGTTATATTTTTACTTCTCACTCTATCATATGTAATTATCTCTGTACATATATGTAAACTTTGTAAAAATTATTCATGTTTAGTAATTCTGTGTCTTCATGCCTAACTTAATTCTTAGATTGGTCAATTATTTTTCAATATATTTTGAGTTCTCTGATTAAATATTGTATATATGTCACTATCATGTTATGATATTAAAGGGGCAAATGATATTCATACAAATTCAATATAGTATTGAATAGAGATTTTTAAAAAAGGATTTATTTATGCTTACAGACTGGGGTACAGGCCAGAGTTGTGGTGGGTAAGAGGATTCACCAGAGACAAGAGTGGGGAGCAGAACAGGAAGATTTACTGAAACACTCTGCTGAGGGGAACAGTAGGTGGGTCAGGAGAGATCAGCCATGCCATCTGAGTCAGCTCCCTGGCAGGGGATTGAACTCATGCTGCAGTGGCTTCAGAGAGCTTTGTAATGGGGTGCTTTAACCTGTTGCACCACTAGGTAGAGTCCAAATAAAGGTGTTAAATGTGAGCATCTTTTTTTTTTTTTATTCCAGAGGTGCTAGGGGTAAGGTGATTGACCAGAGACAGAGTAAGGAATAGAACAGGTGGATCTATTGAAACACACTGCTTAGGGCAGCAGCAGGTGAGACACAGGACAGGTCTACTGTACCTTTGTGTCACTCCCCTGGCCTGGGATTGAGCTGGAGCTACATTGGCTACAGATAGCTTAGTGCTGTGCTTTAACCCATTGTGCCACCAGAGAGCCTCTTTCTGACTTGTTTAAAAAAAGACTTATTTTATTTATGTATATAAGAACTGGGGTGTGGGCTAGAGATATAGGAATGGGGACATGAAAGAATTCACCAAAGACAGAGTGGGCAACAGAACAGGCATGAAATACGCTGCTGAAGGGAGCAGCAGATAAGACAGGAGAGGTCTGCTGCTCCCTGTGGGTTAGCTCCCTGGCTGGGGATCAAACTCAGCTGCAGTGGTTGGTGGTACCATGATAATGCTGAGATTTAACCCCTGTGCCACCAGGGAGCCTGACTTTCTTTTTTTTAAACATTTATTTATGCATATAGAACTGGGTACAGGCTAGAGGTGCAGGGGCAGTGAGAGGCTTCACCAAAGACAGAGTGGGGAGGAGAACAGGCAGGTCAACGAAGTACACTTGCTGAGGGGAGCAGCAGTGGGGTCAGGAGAGGTCTGCCATACCATGTGGGTCACCTTTGGGGCAGGTGTCGAACTCAAGCTGAAGTGGCTTTTTAGCTGCTCAGTGCTAAAAAGTCGGGAAGGTCCTGACTTTCTGACTTTTAATGTTGGAAATTTTGCAGTGTCATATTAGTAGGATAAATTTTTTTCCTTTTTTCCCTTTATCTTTTCTAGTTGAAACATTGTAGTCGGTATATTCATGATTTATTTCCTTCACTCATAAAGAATTTGGATCCTGTACCACTTCGACATCTACTTAATCTGGTCTCAGCTCTTGAGCCAAGTGTTCATACTGAGCAGGTAATTCATTCAAAACATAATGGTAGTGTTTTGTTTATTCAACAGAATAAATATTTGCTGTGCAGATAATTTTACTTGTAGTTATTGAGTACTGTTGGCATTTAAAATATCTGATTTTTAACTTCTCTTTCTTTTTTTAAAGACATTGTACTTGGCGTCAATGTTAATTAAAGCATTATGGAATAATGCTCTAGCGGCAAAGGCTCAACTATCTAAACAGAGTTCTTTTGCATCTTTATTAAATACTAATCTTCCTATTGGAAATAAGAAAGGTTAGTAAAGTATAATGTATTTTGAAGTAATTTTTTTAGTTTATCACTCAAATTTGAGATAGTTTCGCTCTGTAGCTTCATTTCAGTAATTTTAAGATGAGTTAGAGATGGGAGTAATAAAGTTCATGTTTTTGGCTTGCTGTTAAACAATACTAATAGTAATAGTTACTGAATATTTTCTCCTTTGTGTTCTTCCCTAAAAGTAAAATTTAGAGAGGTTAAAAGAGTTTCTGTTTAGACAACATGCTTTGTTTTAGAAATAATTTCGACAACAGGATATGATGATAAAGTTGTCTTTCTATGTTTTCTACATCTACATTTTCTATTATTGCAGGTCTTTTATGTGTACTTTAACATGTATATTCTTTTAGGACTTTCTAAAACTTTATCAACTTTACCCCAGTTTTTGCCTCCTGATAACCATAATCGTATACCACTCTTTTCTTAGGCTTTTCTGTGCAGGCACCCACAACAACTACTGCAGGTGGTAGGGACTTATATTCTTACAGGTTTCCCTACTTGTTTCTTGTTGATTATGTAATAAGAACAACTGATACGCTGTCCCAAAGAAGCTCAGTCACTTAGAATATTTCCCTCCTGTTTTTTCCTTTTCCTTCAGAGGAAGAAGAGCTCAGAAGAGCAGCTCCATCACCTTGTAAGTTGAGTTTTAGAAATGCATAGCAAGATGAGCTGTAGTCTTTTTGTTAATCTCTTATGATTAATTATTTTAGTCATGAAGTTCATATTGGGAAGGAGATGTTCACATTTTAATTTTTCATCTTACCCTTTTTGTTTAAACCATTAGTGTTTTGACTTTTAATTGAAATTGTGTCTTATCTATAGAAGTATTTGGCAGATGTTAACATACCTAGATTATATTTAGGCTGCTTGTAGCTTGGATAAATCATAGTATCTTAAAAGCATGTCATTCTGATCCATGTTACTATAGATTATAAGTAAAATAAAAATCTGTTTAATATAGGGTCACCTGCAGCTAGTCCTCAAAGCAGTGATAACAGTGATACCCACCAAAGTGGAGGCAGTGACATTGAAATGGACGAACAAATTATTAATCGAACTAAGCATGTTCAACAGCGACTTTCGGACACAGAGGTATGAAATGTCACCATATCACTTGACCCCCACTTCATAGTGATGAATGTTTGGGTTTTGGTCATATCCTTTAAACTGGTACTGTATTACGTGGTATACATTAGGCTTTTCATTTTTTTCTTTTTTAAAGATTTATTTATTTCTGCATATGGAACTGGGGTTCAGGCCAGAGGTGCAGGAGTGGTGGGAGGATTCACCAGAGACAGAGTTGGGAGCAGAACAGGCAGATCAACAAAGTACATTGCTGAGGGGAGCAGTAGCGGGTCAGGAGAGGTCTGCCACGCCATGTGGGTCACCTCCAGGACAGGCGGAATCGACCTCATGCAGAAGTGGCCTCAGCTTCTCAGTGCTGTGTTTTAACCTACTGTGCCAGGGCCCATGTAACCTTTTCTCATGAGAAATGTTGAGCTGTGCTTAACCATTGAGTTTCAATTTTATTTTATATTTTTCAAAGGAAGTCACTACTGTTGGCAGCCTTTTTTTTTTAAATTTTTATATTTTAATTGTATCTCTTTAACATAAAGTTTATTTTTACATCATTTTTTGCATTTTTCATCTCAGTTGTACTTCCCGTGGGCTTCCCATCACCAAATCAACCTGTACCATCACCATAATCCAGTGCATTCCCCTCCCCCTACTATTTTTGATCCCATTCCCTACTCTACCCCCATAAAATGTCTCTGGCCTAAAGCTGTTCATTATTATTTTCTTGTGTTGGCAGTCTTTTTTTTTTTTTTAAAGTACTATTAATTTAATTTACAAACTGCTTTACATATTTAAACGTTTTTATTTTATTAAAATATGTTTATTGTGAGAATTTTTAATGGCCTGGTAACAACTTATTGTTTTTAAGATTTTTTTTTTCTTTGATTTATGCATACAAGAACTAGGATGTAGGCCCTCAGAGGTGCAGAGGGTAAGAGGATTCACCAGAGAGAGCAGGGAGCAGAACAGGAAAATTGACTGAAATACACTGCTAAGGAGAGCAGCAGGCTGGTCAGGAGAGGTGTCCCACACCATGTGGGTCACCTCCCTGGCTGGGGGGTCATACTCTTGCTGCAGTCGCTGCGGATGGTTTCATAGCTGTGAATTCAAGCCATGCCAGCCAGTTTGCTAGAAGCCTGTTGTGCCACGTGGGAGATCCCAAAACAGTTTTTCAATGTAAATATAATTTATAAACACACATACTCAGCATACATACTCATAGAGAAATATTGTTGGAAAGAATAAAGCAAAGTTTACAAAGTGATTATTTTTGTCTGATGAAATCATGAGCCATTTCAGTTTTCTTCCTTTCCTTTTGTTGAATTTTCAGATCTTTTTTCAATGAATAGATATTTTTGTTTTCCTGAATAGATTTTTATCACAGGATAAGTACATTTATGTAGAGAAAATGAAATAAAATTAAATCTTGGGTATTAAACTTCTAAATTTTTTCTCTATCCCATACATATATGCATGTATATCATGTATAGAGATACATTTGTATAATATGTATACGTGCAAATGTTTGTGTGTTGTGTCCATTAATGATAAGGTTAAATTGTCATCATGGATGATTTTAAATGAAAATCTGTTTGTTTCTAAATACAGGAATCTATGCAGGGAAGTTCTGATGAAACTGCCAATAGTGGTGAAGACGGAAGCAGTGGTCCTGGTAGCAGTAGTGGGCATAGTGATGGATCTAGCAATGAAGTGAATTCCAGCCATGCTAGCCAGTCTGCTGGGAGCCCTGGCAGTGAGGTACAGTCAGAGGACATTGCAGATATTGAAGCTCTTAAAGAAGAAGAAGATGATGATGATCATGGTCATAATCCTCCTAAAAGCAGCTGTGGTACAGATCTTCGGAACAGAAAGTTAGAAAGTCAAGCAGGCATTTGTTTAGGGGATTCTCAAGGCCCATCAGAAAGAAGTGGGACGAGCAATGGAACAGGAAAGGACCTGGTTTATAACTCTGAGTCAATGCCATCAGTAGATAATCGAATACGAATGCTAGATGCTTGTTCACACTCTGAAGACCCAGAACATGACATTTCAGGGGAAATGAATGCTGCTCATATAGCACAAGCATCTCAGGAATCTTGTATTACGCGCACTGGGGACTTCCTTGGGGAGAATATTGGGAACGAATTGTTCAATTGTCGGCAGTTTATTGGCCCACAGCATCATCACCACCACCACCACCACCATCACCATCATGATGGGTAAGTCTGTTTAGAAATATGTCATATTTCCATTAGGAAAGTAATTATAATTTCTGTTTATTCTAGGTCACTTCTGTCCAATAGAAATATAATGTAAACAAATGTATGACACAAGTAAGGTTGTTTTTAATTTTATGTGGGCATATTTGAGAAAACAAAATAAGAGAAGATTCATTTACATTGTTTTATTTAAAGCAACTATATCTAAAATATCTTCTCTAATTGTATCAGTATAAAAATTAAGATTTCTCTCTTGGTATGAAGACATCAATAATTTTGTGTTTATTTTAATACTTAAAATGCATCTCATTTTTAGACCAGATATTTATTAATTTAGAATAGAGGTCGTTGTTTTATTTTTATTTTTTTTTATTGATGTAAATTGGTTTACAATATTGCATACAACTTAGAGGTGTATACTCTCCCCTTTCAGGTGTTGTTACCATATTATACCCACTGTGAAAATTACCCAGTAGTTTTCTACCATAGTCCATTGTGCTTCCCCCCTTCTTTTCATCATTCCCACCCCCTCAATTCTACAGTTAGATTTTTAGTGGTTGTTACAGGTCTGGCTTTATCTGACCTCAGTTTTGTTTTTCTGTAGTCCACTTGTAAGTGACACACCATCCATAGACCAGCTTCCTATAACATGTGCAGTGACCACATGTAGCTAGTGATTATTTCATTGGATAGCACAGAGGTAGATCATCAGCTTCTTGCCTAAAAGGAAATAGAGTGCTCATGAAAATCTTCATAAAAGTGTGGTCATGAGAAAGGGAATGTTATGCTACCTCTAATTTTAGGATTTAAGTATAAAGTAAGGATAAGTCGGAGCATAAAACTTTTTGCATCTTTAAAATATATAATGTTTAATGACTAGTGATTCTGACACTAATGTTATAGTCATAGGTAATGACCTAATTGTTCTTTGAATTTGCTTTCTTTAAAATGGAAACAGTAGTATATATCCCATGGTTTATTATGTTTTCATTGTTTCATGTGCCTGGTGTATAGTAAGATCTCAGTAAGTATCTGCCACTGTTTATTACAACTCTCACGACAAGTTGATGGTGAAATAAGAATACATGAGTTATTTATTTTTTAAGATTTATTTACTTATGCATACATAAGTTAGGATACAGGTCAGAATTGCAGGGAGTAAGAGGATTCACCCAGACTGAGTAGGGAGCAGAACAGGCAGATTGACACACAGTGAGGGGAGCAGCGGTTAGGTCATGAGAAATCTGCCATGCCATATGGGTCACCTCTGGTTGGTGATTGAACTTGTGATGCAGTAGCTGCAGATAGCTTCATTGTGCTGTGTTTTAACCTGTTACACCACCAGGGAAGGCAGGAATACATGATTACTGAGATGAGTTTTCTTAAAATTGACAGTTTGGTAGGCCTTTCTGATTCAGTTTGGTTGGTTGGGAGACTAAATATCCAAACATATTACAAGTTTACTTCCTTTGTCTGTTTATTATTGTGAATTTAAGGTAATGTTTCTCCACTTTGTTAGTGTTACCTTTCAGATCAGATAATTCCTTGTTTTCAAATTTGCTGCAGTGTGAGTGCAACTAACATCTCTGTCCCTAAATTTCAGCAGCATCCATGAGTTGTGATCATGGAAATAGCTGTAGGCATTGACAAATCCTCTCACACTCTTCTTGTAGGGCTGTTCAAAATTACCCCCAATTGAAAAAAAAAAAATTACCCCCAATTGATAACCAATGGTTTATAGACTGACATTATACACAATAATGTAACAGTAAGTTTACCAATCCTCCCCAAAATGATTCTCTTTCAAGTTGTTTTTGTGAGTTGTATTGATGGGTCATAATTGTGGATATTTTATAAAATTAACACATAGTTCTTAGAATGTGGACTTGGAGCTTTTTGTAAGCTCTCAACGTTTCATATTGTTAAAAAATTATATCTTGTTTTCTTATAACAACACTTATTCTTAACCTGTTGTATTTATTCTTAAGTGTTATAAGTTGTACAAATGTTTTGAGAGAGATTTTTGATTCACAAAGTGTCCAAGTTTGTGATAACTGTGATTTTCTTCATAACAGGCATATGGTTGATGATATGCTAAGTGCAGACGATGTTAGTTGCAGTAGCTCCCAGGTCAGTGCAAAATCAGAAAAAAATATGGCTGATTTTGATGGTGAAGAATCTGGGTGTGAAGAGGAACTAGTTCAGATTAATTCACATGCAGAGCTAACATCTCATCTCCAACAACATCTTCCCAATTTAGCATCTATTTACCATGAACATCTTAGTCAAGGTAAGTTTTTGTTTTATACTAAATAAAAGATATTACCTTTATAACAGAAATAACTTATATTATAATGTTAAAAGGAATAAACAGTTTATGTTATAATACTTAACATCTGTTTTGGCAAGTTAATTTTCATGTGGTAGTTTTATTTGTAAGGGAGTGACTATTAGAAATATGGAGACTATGTTTACATCAGGAGATACGTAGCTAGAAAACAACTAGAATGATTTTTATGAAAATTAATAGCTTTGTTTTTAGAAAATAAGTGATTTAGAGTATATATTCAGATCTATTGGGACCTTAAATGATTACATAGGACCATTTACTTAAAATGTCAGTCATAGAAAATACAGAGACAGAATGTAAAACAGTGGTCGCCAGGGTTAATGAAGATGGGGAGAAGAATAAGAAGGGTGACTAAAGTATAAGGTTTTCTTTGAGGTGGTGTGATAAAAATGTTTTAATTGCTCTTAAGAAAACAGGATACTACCATTTTTTGAAGAATGGAGATTAAAGAGGAATAGAATAAGGAATAAAGGGAGAAAAGTTAAGAAGAAAAGCAAACACTTTTAAAAACAATAATATTAATAGTTTATTTTCACATCATTTTGTGCCTTTTTCTATCTCATTTGTAATCCCCTTGGTTTTCCCATTTCCAGATCACCCGTGGGCCATTACCATAGTCCAGTGCATTTTCCTCCCCCCACTGTTTTTGATCCTATTCCCCACTCCACCTCCATGAAATGACTCTGGTATATGGCTGTTCATTATTATTCTCTCCTGGTCCGTTATACTCCTGCTATGAGTGAAACCATGCGGTATTTTTCCTTTTCTTTCTGGCTTATTTCACTAAGCATGATCTTTTCCAGCTCCATCCATGTTACTGCAAGAGACATGTGTTTATTTTTTTGGTTGCTGAGTAATATTCCACTGTGTATATGTACCACATCTTTTTAATCTAATCATCCACTTTTGGGCATTTAGGCAGTTTCCATATCTTTCTAATTGTAAATAAAGCAGCAGTAAACATGGGGGTACAGGTATCTTTTTGAATCAGTGGCAAACACCTTTTTTTTTAAAAAAAAAAATTATGCATACAAGAACTGGGATATAGGCCAGAGGTGTGGGAGGAGGGATGGGTATGAGAGTATTCACTAGAGACAAGAGTGGGGAGAAGAAAAGGTGGATTGACTGAAATACACTAATGAGGGGGGAACAGTGGTTGAGATAGGAGAGGTCTGCTGTGTCATGTGGATCACCTCCCTAGCCAGGGATCAAACTCATGCTGTTATGACTGCTGATAGCTTCGTTATCCTGAGACTTATCCCTTTGTGGCTCCAGGGAGGCCCTATATATTCTTTTTTAATGATATGAATTTTATTTTTTAAAAGACTTATTTATGCATACAATAACTGCGGTGTAGGTCAGAGGTGGAGGGGGCAGTATGATAGGATTCACCAGAGAATGAGTAAGAAGCAGAACAGGCAGATCCACTGAAATGTACTGCCAAGGGGAGCAGCTGGAGAAACAGGACAGGTTTGCTTGATAGTGGTGAGACTTTAACCCCTCTACCACCAGGAAGAGCCAATGTAATTACTTCTTAAAAAGAAATGCCAAAACAAAACCAAAGAGACAAGTCACAGACAAGTGAGAGAATTACAAATCACATATTTATTCAATAAAGGGCTTGTACCAGACATGAAAGAACTTTTTTACAACTTAGTTGTAAGACAGTTTGATTAAAAAGTGATAATTTCTTTTACCAAAGAAGGCACACTAATGACTAGTTAAGCACATGAAAAATAGTCATTTCAGAACTGTACACCTATTAGAATGATAAAATTTTAAAAAATTATCCTAGCAGTTGAGGAAGTTGTGGAGGAACAGCAACTCTCATACACTGCTGAAAACATTATAGATACCCAAGGCAATAGAAATTTCATAGTTACTGTTAAAAAGATAAAAAACATGGTTTAAAAAAGATTTATTTATGGAAGAAATGGGTATGATCCAGAGGTGAAAGGGATGAGAGGATTCACGAGAGACAGACTGGGGAGCAGAACAGGCAGATGTTTTGAAATACATTGCTGAGGGGAGCAGTGGGGCGGATCAGGAGAGGTCTGCTGGGCCATGTAGGTTACCTTCCTGGCCGGGAATCAAACTCCTACTGCAGTGGATATCTTCATAGTGCTGTGCTTTAACCCATTGTTCCACCAGGGAGTGCCAAGAAGTTTTTATTTCTTTTTTTTAACGATTTATTTAGGCCCTCCCTGGTGGCGCAGCGGGTTAAAGCACTGCACTAAGAAGCCAAAGCCACTTCCTCATGAGTTCGATTCCCGCCTGCCCCGGAG
>NW_004567132.1:7334856-7341193 GCF_000260355.1 Condylura cristata | reverse complement strand
GTCACCCCCGGGGCAGGCGGGAATCGAACTTATGCTGAAGTGGCTTTAGCTTCTTAGTGCTGTGCTTTAACCCGCTGCACCACCAGGGAGGGCTGCCAAGAAGTTTTTTTTTTTTACAATTTAACCAAATAAATGAGAATATAGCTTGACATTTAAATTCTGATTTATTACAGAATCTTTGAATTTGATAGAAGGTTTTAGGTAAATCATCTGCAGAAACATGTTTTTTTCCTTAATTTAGGGACTTGAGGCTTCACAGATAATCACTTAACAATGCGTCCTTTGTTTATAGAATTATATTAAATGTTTTCTTTTTTAAAAAAAGTTTTGTTTATGCGTACAAGAACTGGGGTGCAGGCCAGAGGTATGGGGGGGGGATTCACCAGAGGACTGTGGGAGACAGAACTGCAGATTACTGAAATAACACTACTGAGGGGAGCAGCAGGTAGCACAGGAGAGGTCTGCTGTGCAGTGTGGGTCACCTCCCTGGCTGAGTATCAAACTCATGTTGTGGAGGCTGTGGACAGCTTCATAATGCTGTGCTTTATTTAACCTATGTGCTCTTAAATAAGTTGTTTTCTTTATGCTTAATTTAGGTTTCAGGTATTATGTGCAGCACTTTTGACATGTGAGGTACATTTAATATTAATTAGAAAAAAGTGAATAGACATTGAAAAATGGCTTATTTTACTTTAGTCTTATCAAAGTTTAAATAATCTTCATAAAGCAACTATTGTGCTGATCTTACTGTCTATATATATATATATATTTTAATTTTGTGATTAAGAGATGTATTGTTATACTTTATTTTGGATTTATTAATTTTATGAATGTAGAAGCTCACAATTTCAGTCAGCTGTATTCTTCTATAGCTTGTTATATTTTACCCTTTCAGGACCTGCAGTTCATAAACATCAGTTCAACAGTAATGCTGTGACAGACATTAATTTGGATAATGTTTGCAAGAAAGGAAACACTTTATTGTGGGATATAGTCCAAGATGATGATGCAGTAAGTTCTTCAATAGACCAAAAAGGCTACAAATTTTCAGCAGAAAACTGTCAGGATAAACAGTAACTTTATGTTTACATTTTTATAGGTTAATCTTTCTGAAGGATTAATTAATGAAGCAGAGAAACTCCTTTGTTCCTTAGTATGTTGGTTTACGGATAGACAGATTCGAATGAGATTCATTGAAGGTTGCCTTGAAAATTTAGGAAACAACAGGTAAAGAGGATTGGATTTTTTTTTTATGTAGTAGTTGAAACTCATTTTGTATGTTCTATTAACTGACTTATGTGGTGGATTTATAGCACTTTAAGCATTTAATATCCTATTATCAACCTAGTTTTTCTTATTTATGGTTTTCATATTAAGATTAAAAATTATTCCCTTTTGGGGTTTATATTTATTGCTCATTTTTGCTTCAGCACTCTTGATTAGATCTCATCTAATAGAATCAAAGAAATAATAATACTTATTCTCTTAACTCTGGGAAAACAATGTTGACTCTGTTTTCAAATCACACTTAATATTTTTGAATCCTATCATATTACATAGAGAGGAAACTAAATGAGATAAGTAAGGTTCGACATCTTGGATACTTGCATTCTTCAGGGAGATATTTTGTGTCTTGGTTTCTGTGGTGCTTAAAGAATTTGGTTAGTGTTTTTTCACCACTTGCATTCTGCCATATATGTATATAGTTTGTTTCATTGGATCTCAAATGATTACCAGAAATTTCCTTATTTTCATTTATGTTCCATTGGCAAAATTTCTGCTTTCCTTTCTTAGGCTGCTTTGATTATGTTGTTCCATTCTCTGATATAGTAAAAACATGATTCTGGTGTATGTGCTGAGAATTCAGTTGCTAATAAAATGTTTTCAATTTTTAATCTGTCTAGGCCTTATGTAAATGTTTTAAGTCTATTGAATATTTAAAGAAATGTTTTTTTCGTTAATTAGAAAAGTTTGCATAATAGCTTATTTCTTATATTTAATTCTTTAAGACGGCTATGATTAGAATAGTGAGTAGAAAAACTGCTTGTTCATTCAAACATAAGAAACTTAAGTTGTCTCTGGCATATAGTCTTAAAAACATTCATTTTAATGACTAGATATTTCATCATTTACAAAGGTATTATAGCAGTTAATTTAAAATGTTTAAGTTTCAAAGCACAGCACCATTTAATTGTGTATTGTGGATGAACTCATAAGGATAATGGATAAATGCAACTTACATAAGAGAGTTTATCTTTATGGCTCCATGTCTATGAAATTTCAGAACAGGAAAAGTTTTATCTAGTAGGACAATGGTTACCTTTGGGCTGTTTGTTACTGGAAACGGCACAATAAGGATTCCTGGTATGCGTGTAATGATTTTATTTATTTTTGAGATTTCTTTATGCATACAAGAACTGGGGTGTAGGCCACAGGTGTGGGGGTTTAGAGGATTCACCAGGGGTAGCAGGGAGCAGAACAGGCAGATCTTCTGAAAAACAGTGTTCAGGAGAACAGTTGGAGAGGACTATTGTACTATGTGGGTCAGCTCTCTGGCTGGGAATTGAGGGAAGGCAGTTATTGGAGATAAGCTTGATAGTGCTGAGAATTTAACCCCTGGGCACCAGGGAGGGCCCCTGATTAATTTCTTGCTGGGGGTGTTGGTTGCCTGGATATGTTCACCTCCTAATATTTTAACTGTCGCTTAGAGTTATGCATATTTTTGTTAGGTATGCTATTCTTCAATAAAAACAAAGTAAATTATAAAGACGAGCTATCTTGTAACATTTAAGATCATATAACATGGGTTATACTCATTGGTCCATCTGTTAAAAAGACTTCAAATATGTGAAGCTGTAAAACTTATTTTGGGGGAAGACTGAGTTATATTTTTCTTATTTATGACCTTCCATTTTTTCATAATCATCTATGTAGGATAGTTTAAAAAAGAGAAAAGGAAAAAATGTATGTAAAAGAGAGAATTGTCAGTATGGAATATTTTGTTAAACTTTTGATTTGTCCACCTCTAAAATACTTGAAGATGAAATATTTTTCACTTGTCCAAGGCAATTATTTTGTTTTAATTAGAGTTAATTAGTGACTTATGACTATCTGGTATACATACATACATACATACATACATACATACATACACACATACATGCATACACACATACACACATACATACATACATACAAACAAACAAAACTAGTATGTGTAGTGTTATGCTTCACCCTCACACTTCATTTCTCAGAGGACTGATATAATGGTCTTACTGTTGATGACATTAATCATATGTGGCAATACTTAGACTATATTGGCATTATTTTATCCTCTGAAGAATGAAGACACCCATTTTATACCAACTGAACTTACTGGAATTAAACTATAAATAAATCACTTTTGAACATATGTTAAACAACATTAATCAGGCGTTCCAGATAGCCCAGTCTTTTTCAAAGGCAGTAACGGTTTCCTCTCAGACATTTTAAGTTTCTGCGATAAATTTGCTTGTGTCTTTGAGTTAGTTTATAGGTATTACTACAGGCCGTGGATGCTACAAAACTTTCGTAACAAAGAAATCTAGCACAAAATGTCAGTGTGACTTGAGTTGTAGAAATCCTGTCTGATCATCAGAATTCATTCTCCAACCCTTTGCCTCTAAGTATACTGTTATCACTAGGAGAGAAATGTTGCACAAGGGTGCTATTATTAATAGGAAGGTTTTTCCTTAATTTAAAATAAACGTATGGACCACTACCATATATCACTTTTAAATGATAATTTTCCTAATTTTTGCCAAAAATGAAGGTCTATTTATTGTGATAGCATTTTTTATGTACTTATGGAGGTTTTATACTTCCTTTTAAAAGTTTTTTCCAAAAAAAAAAAAAAGTTTTTTTTTTTCCCTCTATATTTGGTTTATTTTTTGCCTTTTGGTCATATTCTAATTTCCTTTACAAAATGAATTTAGTTTGTTGAACTGTAACATGGGGTTTATAATTAGGAAGCTAAGAGATCTGAGAAAGTTAAAAAGTCTTCCATAAATCATTCATAATTCTACCATTTATACAGAACTACAGTAAAGACTTTTTAAAAATGCATTCTTACTCTCTCTGTGTGATATGCAGCATGTGCATTTTGCACATACAACCTTAGGTAGATTGTTTTAATAACATTTTAGCAAAGCAGGTTATATTAACACCTAGCAGTTTGGTTTGTAGAATTCTGTCATAAAGTGAGAGCATAAGGCAGAGAGGAAAGTCTATTATTTTCAGTTAGATGTTTGTTACCAAGGATGTATGTGTGCCTCCTTTGGTATTTCGTTTACTAGAAATCTATATTTTATGCCTACGCACCACCTGAAACTGTGCACTCCCAAGAATTGAATCAAGAAGGTCTGGAACTCTATTCAGTGTACTTTTTTTGTTGTTTTTAATGCACTGTTGATATTTAATCCATATATTCAAATATTTTACCTCAGTGTACAAAAGACTTTTTGATAAGTGATCCACATATCAGGGATCCTGTTTACATGCAAAAAGGTTCATATAATTAAGACATGGGTGGTACTAATCCTTTTTTGTTCTGTTTTCTTTCCCTCAAAACTATGATATACTAGCTTACATGTCAACTTTTGGTATATACTATCATTTATAATGATATATAGTATTTTATGGAGCACATTACTCTTAAAATATGGATTGAGGATTAGGGAAAAATATCCAAGTGACTTTAACTGTCAGTACAGCCAGCATACATCTGTGTTACTAAAGCAAAATAAAGTTGCATTGGTAATTTCTGTAGTAACACCGCATTGTCACTTTTTTTAAAATAACGAGTTATTAAAAAATAAGGTTTTTTGAATAACAGAGCTTTTAGAATCAAGCAAAGAAATTAGAGCAGCTAAGGGTAATATCATTTTTCTTTAGTCTAAAATTAATATCTTAATATGCTGAATTGTGGAACCTTTTAATACTAAATCCATTGTTGCTTAGGATTCTATGTTTTGACTTGAAATTTTCATGCTTGCAAGAATTTATGAAGTGTCTACTTGAACATAATCTTCATATTGAATTGTAAGCATCTCAGCAGTCAAGAGGACTTTGATAAATCTTTTAAGTAATAATATAACATCATGTAGTAAAAAAGGAGAACTTCTATAACATAATTTAAATTAGAACTTGATAGATTTGATTATGTGAAGTTTTCTTTAATACTGAAATATAAAGTATTGTCACCATGTAAATAGTTTTGTGTTATTTATTTTCAGTATATGATCATTTTTCCTTTTAAATATTCAGTTTGGATAAAATGTATTACTGTTTTGAGGTCAATTTTAATATGGACCTGCTCATTTCTTAAAGGGGACTTTAAAGGGTTTTCTGTGTTTGATTTTTTTTTTGAGAAAAATTTGGACCTTAATGGAAAACTGGTATTCATGTGACCATACCTTGCTAATTCAGTGTTTTATAAATAAATTGTGGTGAATTTTGGTAGAAGTAGAGGGAGGATAAGTCACATTGCTGTAGTGCTATTTTAATTCTTCTTTTACATGAAACACAGTTATCAATTTAGCTGAACCAATATTCACTCAAAGCTTGGCTTCTAGTTCCCCTGTGTCAAGTATCATATACTTACCTCACTGCATTTTATAAAATAAAAGCACTTATAGAAAATCTGAAAAATCTAGACTCTGTATGCCAATAGACGTGAAAGAGATAATAGTAAGGCTTTATTATTATTATTTTACAAAATAAACAGCTATTATGCGTGGTAAAACTTGCATGCTTCTTAAAGAAAATAAGGTGGTGTCTGTCTAATTTTCCTTTGTATTTCATTTTTTTTCTTTGTATTTTAAAACTGCTGTTGAAATCATGTGGTAAAATATTGTGAAATTTGCTTTTGTGATTTTTAGATGAAATTTTTCTTTATTTTTTTGTAATAGTGCTTATTGATTTTATGTTTGTAAAACCTTTGGTCAGATTCATTTATATTTTGTTCTAGCTTATGCTTAATATTTGGGGAAGAAACTGCTGTTTCTGAAATAGTGACAGAGCACTTTAGATAATAAAATATGGTTTCCCTGACCCTATATGGTCCATTTTCTCAAGCATCATTATTGTGCAAGTTTTAATATTTAAAAAAAGTTAAGAATTTTAATGTATTGCAATATTTAAAGAATATTTATTTTTGAAATTACTGGATTGGGCACTTACTCTCTCCATTACTTCACTGTGTACTGCTTAATCTATACCATTGTGGCTTTAATCCTCTAATATCCTGCTCTACAGTACTGTTTCTTTTGTAATTTGATGGTCCTTTTTCTGTTTTTAC
>NW_004567132.1:7287346-7334621 GCF_000260355.1 Condylura cristata | reverse complement strand
CAGCTCCCAGGGCAGGCGGGAATCGAACTCATGCGGAAGTGGCTTTAGATTCTCAGTGCTGTGCTTTAACCCGCTGCGCCACCAGGGTGGGCCAGGATTTGTTTTTTAAATATTTATTTATTTATGCTTACAGAACTGGGGGTATAGGCCAGAGGTGCAGGGGCAGTAAGAGTATTCACCAGAAACAGAGTGGGGAGCAGAACAGGAAGATTGACAAAGTACACTGCTAAGGGGAGCAATGGGCAGGTCAGGAGAGGTCTGCCAAGCATGCATGCCATGTGGGTCAGCTCCCTGGCCAGGGATCGAATTCATGCTGAAGTGACTTCATTCAGAGAGCTTCATAATTCAGGGCTTTAACCTGCTGTGCCACCAGGAAGAGCCCCATATGCAGGATTTTTAATGAATAAGATAGTTTTTACTTTCATAGAGAGTATTTTAGAGGAAGAGACATGTGAGAAAAATTCATTAGGTGATGATGAGTGGGGAAAAATTTGGGAAGGAATCAAAAGGAGAAGGATCTTGATTTCTTCAGAATCATCTTTTCTGTTGACAGTTAAGGAAATCTGAGTAAAGTGAGGAGTCCTGTAAATAGATGCTTGGGTAAAGAACATTCCAAGCAGACAAATGCCTGACACAGGAATGTGTGAGTTGATGCCATAAAAGAAGTCTGGAAAGAGTTTGTTAGACTGATCAGAGAAATTGATCACATTATAGATAGTAACTAAGTTCTTTGAATTCCTTTACCAAGGATTCACCACTGTTTTCCTCCCAAAGTCTTAATTTTGTGTTCTGGCAACCCTAGTATACTTCTCAAAAAGAATAAAAATTTTTGGGAAATTGTTTGTATACCCTACTGGTGGAGGGGATGCTAACTTTTATCTTTCAAAAAAATTGTTTTCATGAAGCACTGCTAGTTTCTAAACTTTTATAGAACATTTTCCCATAATCAAACTCCATGAGTTTTGGGATTTATATACTGGTACCATCCTGGTACCCCCTTTAGAGGATAGACTTATATTTACTTGAGGCTTCACAATGATTTCCTATTCCTATTTGTGCGACTTCATACTTGAGGTATGTGGTGTGCTTTCATTTAGCAACATGGCTTTTGAAGTGATTCTCAGTCTTGGAACAGAGCATTAAATGGCAATTGGGGAGAATGTGATATTTTGTGTAGTTTAAAAAATGCTCTCTGTAAACTTGCTGCTTAAATATGATCCACCAAAAGCAGCTGTTTTTACCACTTGAGTTTGTTATAATGCAAAATTTTTGAAACCAATTCAACCTAAAGTAGCAGAATTTCCATTTTAACCAAGTTCCCCAGCGAATCAGTGCACTTTAAAATTTTAGAA
Source organism: Condylura cristata (assembly GCF_000260355.1). Classification (NCBI taxonomy): domain Eukaryota; kingdom Metazoa; phylum Chordata; class Mammalia; order Eulipotyphla; family Talpidae; genus Condylura; species Condylura cristata. The sequence continues at coordinate 7,333,269 of NW_004567132.1, read as the reverse complement.
GTCCTTTCTAAATAATTCACTTTAGCTTCTGCTCTGTATTTTACTTAATAGTATTTTACTTAATATTAAAATCTTAAGCGAATATTCATGACTTGTTAAATAATACTTTCATTTAAAAAATAGAAACAAATACCGGTTTCTTTTATATTCAGATACAGTAAATTTTAAAAGTCTGATTAGAATTTTTTTTTTAAGATTTATTTATTTTTGCATACAAGAACTGAATATAGGTCAGAGGTGCAGGGGTCGGTGGGAGGGTATTCACCAGACAGTTGGGAACAGAACAGGCAGATCTGCTGAAATACGCTGAGGGGAACATTGGGAAGACAAGAAGAGGTCTTCTGCTCCATGTGGGTCAGCTCCATAGCCTGCCAGGTATTGAACATGTGCTGCTGTGTTTGGTGATAGCTGGATAGCACTGTCTTTAACCCCTGCACCACCGGGAAGACCCTGGATTGATATTTTGAAGCTTAGATTTCTTATCCCAATTGGTAACATGTTTTTTTAACTGGCTGAAAATAGTTTCATTTTTGCATAAGAAATATACTTGTATCTAAAGTGCATCAAGCCTTTGAAGTCTGCAATTAAGTTTACTACAGATAGCTCAATTTATGTCAAAATTTGGATTACTGACAGTAAAAATCATTTTGTTTTACAAATACTTGTTTTTGCTATTTCAGATCAGTAGTAATTTCTCTTCGTCTTCTTCCAAAACTGTTTGGTACTTTTCAGCAATTTGGGAGTAGTTATGACACGCATTGGATTACAATGTAAGTAAATAAAAGAATTATTTATTTTAATGATACTTTTCAAATTACCCAGCAAGGATTTGAACACTTAATAATAGCTTTTACTCTGTACCAAGAAAATTCGAGTTGCATGTGGTTTAAATGTTCTTTTAGATTTCTGAGTCCTATCACTGTTACAGGGCAACCAATATGAAGTGGGTTGCCTGACTGTGTGGCCTACAAGGGACTTAACAATAAGACTCAACTGCAGGCACACACAAACAAGTTTATAAAAGGTTTACTTACCAGGAACAAAAAAAGGAAAAATGAAGAACTCAGGGAATAAGAGGAAACATACATTGGTGAAAGCGTCCTACCAGTTTTGCCAAGCTGGGAATCCCAGTAGCACGCTCAAAGTCAATGAAAACCAAGAGTCTAGCGAAGAGATCCCCAGGGTCACATGTCTGATTTTATACCAATCCTGGCTGTTTAACTCCACCTTCAGGTCCCAACAGTTTTCCCTTTGGTGATAATGGGATTTGTAGTTCCCAATGTGTTACTTTCTTTGGTCTGGAGTCAGGGTTGGAGTCCACGAAACCCATGTAGATTTCGTTCAGGACATTCTTTCCCCCTAACATCTCTTCCACTTAGGATAGGGAAGATTAATATATCTGATCAGTAGGAAAATCTGACTTTTATATTTTTTGTAGTTAGATTAAAAGCACTCTTGTAATTAACACTCTAATGTAGGGTGAAATTCTTCAGTATAAATGGTCATAGCAAAGGACTACCTGAAGGACTATACACTAAGTTAAAAAACACTCTAGGATGCCTTAAATTTTTCTCATTTCTGGGAATTGATTTTAGACATTACATCATGGAAGAAATAACCTTGATAACATTCTATTACTCCTATATATTAATGGAGAATTTACTAATGTTAAAGAATTTCCTTCAAGTTTAGTACTTGGATATAAAATGGATCCTATTTTTGGTAAGATTCTAGAGAAAGTTGACTATCACAGGTTTTTCCATTAACCTATGTGAATTTTGTTTGGTGTATTCATAATGACTGAGAGATTCCCAGTATTAATTTTGGGAAATTTATATATTTTGAAGGATTCATTTGTGAGGTCAGGTAGGAAGTCTGTACTTGTCTAACTTCTAAAGAATTCTGAGGTTTCATGGTAAGAGCACTTGTTTGCTTTCAGAATGAACATCATTAAAAAAAAATTGTGGAATTCTACAGGATAATTCTAAATAGGATGAATTTAGTTCTTGAGAGGTATAGCCATGGCTGTTTTTGCACTGTCAAAGGGGATTTGTTTAACCTGAAACTATTATTTTTTGAAAAGTACCTTTGAAGTTTCTTTCTTTGGTTCATGTTAATATACTGCGCTGGTCAGTTCTGTTACTGAATGTAAGGAAAGTCCTTAAACAGAGGGCTGGGGGAAAGCACTCAACAATCCTTAAGTTACAAGAATAATCTGAGTACTATTGTCATTGACTCTTCCCATAGTTTTTAAGTGGCTGAGTTATAAAATTCTAACATATTAAAGAATTTACTTTCAGATAATTTGGATAAATTGGTGGTGTATTGTAGCCATTTGAGGAAGTTCACATTCAGGAATAACAAAGGGTGCCATTCTTAATAGAAATGGCAAACTGAATAGTGATTATTTATCCAAATTTCCTGAACTTATGGTATAAATTGAATTAAAGCACTTTTTAAGCTTGTTCCTCAATTATATGTAAATAAGCTTAGTTAATAGCACTTCTCAGGTTATTACATCCTGATATGATACCTATAATCTCATCTTCACTTAAGAACTCTAGGCACCTAAGGTTAGTTGGCATCAGTAATAATGAAAACTTCCACTTAGTTGTAAATCTTTTATGCACAGCATGCTACATGGGATACATATTCATTCTTAGATTCTTATGAATACATTATGACCTACATTGTAAAATTGGAACTGATTACTCCTAATCTCTTTGATAAATTTTCAGTAACTAGCAAAGCCATACCGCTACAGCAGGTGTGTTAATTAGTTTAAAACTTGTTTTAAAAGTTTTCTTTCTACCACTTTCTCCTTACTAAGTGATTGGCAAGGCAAAATTTATTTTAAAAGTAGCACTATGGTTAAAATATAGTATATAAGTTATAGCAGAAGTCCTACAATTTTAATTTTTTAAATCAGTACATTTTATTGTTTAGTTTAAAATCAAACCCGATTGTCTATAAGCTTATATTATATATATTCCATTTGACATGTGTTATGCTAAATAATGACCAAGGCACATAGTCCATCTGTGTCATCTGTGTAATATTAGTTATTACTATTACTTCTGCTGCAGTGGCTCCTGACAGCTTCATAGTGCTGAGACTTAACCCCTTGTATCTCCAGGGAGCCACACACTGCCAGGCATTTTATCCCCTATGTGTGATGTTTATTTTTAGATTAAAAGCAGTGGTACTAAAACAAACAAACAAACAAACAAAAAAACCATGGTACTTTAAATTCACAAACATTAAGGTGTATTGCTTTTTATATTTTCATACTTTACATATAAACAGAACTTTAAAATTTTTCTTAATTGAAAGTTTGTGTTTCAAGAGTTTTTAAAAGTTTTTTTTTTCCCCTATAGAACATACTTATTCTTTTACTTTGTCTTTAAAATTATGTTTTCTTTGAATTGGTCCAGGTGGGCAGAGAAAGAACTGAACATGATGAAGCTTTTCTTTGACAATTTGGTATATTATATTCAGGCAGTAAGGGAAGGAAAACAAAAACATGCACTGTAAGTATTCCTTAATTTAGTTATGTTTAAGTGTTTGTCTGTCTTCTGAAAGATAATTAATTTAGAAAATTTACTTTCTAACAAATATATTTAACATGTTAATCTGAAGCATTTTCTTTTGTTATAACTGGATACTAGTATAAGAAAATTTAGTAAATGTGCAGAAAGTTTAAAAACTGATGGTGTATAATTGGTTAATATTTTACCATTTAAAAATATCCTTTAGATATATTGTAGTAAACTGACTTTGGATAAGAATTGATAGAAATTGATTAGTGATAAACTGTGTTTAAAGCTTCTTATGGGGAGATGCATATCTAGGAAGAAACATAAAATCCAGAAATATTGTGTTTGTGAGACTGTTAGCAGGGAACGATGGCCTAGTTAAAGAAACTTTGCTCCCTGTCAGTCAGTATCAGCATGTCAGTGAATGAAAGAAGTAACCGCAGTGTGTGTTGAATGCAAAACTTCTCCATAGATGGAAGCTAAGCAGACTGTACAAGTGCTCAGAAAAACTTTGACCTTTAAAGTATATAGTGTCTCAAAAAAATTTACCTGTTTTCCCTATAAATTAGTTTCTTCTCCAAATTCTGTGTCCTTCAGAATACCATAGTCTTCCCAATTACCCAAAATTACCCAGTTACCCAGTAGCTTTTCTATTGTTTTATTTCTAAATATGAATAATTGTTGGAGACCAGCTCCAACTATTGAGGTGTCTGAAGGCAAGACAGGCAGGACCCTAAGGTGGGAAGGTGGCAGCAAGCGGAGATTCCTAAAAAAGGGGGAAAGGGAGTAAAAAGAGGAAAGGGGAGCGAGGAAGACACGGGAGTTGGAGTTGGGTGCAAGTCTTCCTGCTCTGCCTTCAGCAGAGGTTTATGTTATACATTAGGAGCAAGCAGTGGGATGACATCAATACATGAACTGGGCTGAGAGATTACAATCATCTTTTTTTCTAAGAACAGTTTAGGGTCATATTGCCCTTTAGCTAAGATATAACATTCTAAAATCAATCAGGGTTAAAAACAGGTACATAGGTGCACAAAGTTTATGACTAATATTACTATAGTGGAGATCAACTAAGATAGAAGTCCCTTAAACCTTATCTACTACTTAATGGGTTTTTGTTTTTCTACCTGAGTCATCCTAGGAGGCAGATGAGGAAATTCCTCGCTAATCAAATCTCTAAATAGGAGACATAGGTGAATTTCCTTATCTGAAGACTATATAGTAGAATCCTTAAAGACTAGCCAGAAGACTTTTGTGGATTATTTTGAGGTATAGCAGGTAGAAAACTTAACTAGTTTCAAAACAGGCAACCTGGATGAATTTCCACATCTATAAAGGCCAGACAATAGGAAGTTTGAGTAATTCTTTAGAAGCTGAATAGAAGGCTAGGTGAGATAATAGAATGATAAGATTTGGGTTTTCCTCCATCCACCTGGCAGTGAGAGAGACTTTGCAAAAACAGCCCTTATGCCTTTACTTATCAGCCAGTAGTAAAGTCACTTGACTTCAGAGGAATTTCTCACCCTGGTGCAGTGCTTGCTTGTCAGGGCAGGCAGGCCTTATGCGGCTGAGGCAATCCAAATTGTAAGCTGAAAGTTGCTCAGAATATTTTGATATTACGAATATACAAAAAAGGGAGGTCATAACATAAGTTAGCAGTGGAAAGTCTGATTTTTCAGAGCAATTCCCCTCCATCCGTACTGTGTCTGACGACAGAGGTTGCATAGCTTGTGTCAAATAATCATGTTTAGATTACTCATGGTGATAATATAGCCAAGTGTTCACTGATACTTATGTTCTGGAAACCATTTTATTATTGAAGATACATAAGAGTCCACTTGAAGCACCATTCGGATTTTATACTATGACATATTAAATAATTGCCCAAGGGTACATATTTTGTGGATAGTGGAACCAGAATTTCTGAAATTCATTTTATAAATGCACATCTAAAGACAGTGGCACAATCTTTTGTATTTTTCATATTACTATATTTTCATCAAGCTCTTAATGCTAAAAAATACCCCATTTCTTTTCACAAACTGCTAAGTCTTTTTTTCCTTTTTTAAAAATTATAATAGTTTATTTTTACATCATGTTGTGCCTTTTTCAATCTCAGTTGTAATCCCCATGGACTTCCCATCACCAGTTAACCCGTGTGTCCTCACCATAGTCCCATGCACTTCCTCCTACCCATTTTTTAGCCCATTCCCATTCCACCCCTTAAAATAAATGTTTCTGGTATTTAGTTGTTCATTATCTCCACCCCCCCCCCCCCGCCCTTTATACTCCTGCTATGAGTGAAAAATACATCCAGTATTTCAGTATTTTTCTTTCTGGCTTATTTCTTTTTTGGTTGCTGAGTAATATTCCATTGTGTATACGTACCACATCTTTTTAATCCAGTCATCGACTTTTGGGCATTTGGGCTGTTTCCATGGCTTTCCAATTGTAAATAAAGTAATTTGCTACTTTTTTTTTAAAGATTTATTTATTTATGCATACAGAACTGGGATACATGCCAGAGGTACAGGGGCGGCGAGACAGAGTGGGGAGCAGTGTACAGGCAGATCAACATACACTGCTGAGGGGAGCAGCGAGTGGGTCAGGAGAGGTCTGCCACGCCTTGTGGTCTCCTCTCGGGCAGGCGGAATCGAACTCATGCGGAAGTGGCTTTAGATTCTCAGTGCTGTGCTTTAACCCGCTGCGCCACCAGGGAGGGCCATTTGCTACTTTTTAAAAAGCAGCTCCTGGCATTTTATTTTCCACTAAATTAGGGATTATAGTAGGCAAGTTCTATTAAGTTTTAATAAGGTAACCATGTCAGGGAAGAGAATTTCTTGTGGACTGAAAGATAACATTTCATTTCCTAAATGGATATGTTACATATTTCTTAAGTAGTGACCTCTGGAGAAAAATCCTGTTTCAATATTGAAATTGCAAAAAAAAACAACAAAACAAAACTTTGTCATCAGTATTTCATGCCTGTGAGATTATTTTTGCCCTATATTTCTCATAGTGGCAGAAACTTCCAACAGAAGTCCATTAGTATTTGTCAGTATTGATTTAAGTTTTTACATTCCAAAACATATCTTTGATGTGATTTCATCGCTCATAGGACCGAGAGAGCAGGCTGAGTCCTTCAAGTGTGGAACCAATGGCTCTACTTTGGAAGCTGAAGAAGGGAAGGTGGTAGGGGACAAAGGGACTTGAATTCATGCCTTTAGGGTTATGGGTATCTTACTTTTTATATGGGAGCATAGGCCAAAGAAGTATTCAGAAGTAAAGACACTTTATAAAAGATAGTTTCATATTGGTGAATGATGTCCCCTACACTCAGCTAAGAATAGTGTACAGTAAGTTACTTAAAATCATGGAGTTAATAGAACATATTTTGATACACTTGTACTCCAAAAGGCCTGTGTTTGAAAATCAGTAATATTAGTGTAAGGAGAAGCTCTGGTATTTTATATTGGATAGCCTGTGAGTTGCTTAATATATCCCTCTTCTCCCACCTCAGCTATCTTGTCACATGGATTTTCAGTTTCACAAAGATGCAACACTAATGAATCAAAAGTTCATCCTTTCTCTGTCAGCATTAATCCCAGAAAGTAAAAAAGCAGTAAAGCTATATGCAGAAAACTCAGTATTTGGAGACGGAATTTTGCAATGAAAGATAACAGGAAATGCAATTAAGAGGCTCTTTGGTTTTCTGCATGCAGAAATGTAAATCAGAACTCAGGTTGTTGCCCTTTTAGAGGGGGGGGAAACAGTAACATGTTTTCTAACAAATAAGATCGGAAATATTTTGTAACAGAAAGGAGAACTGGTAATTGATTTAACCTTATCAGTTTGTGGACATTAGAATGTTGTGCTATCACAGATGCAGTTCAATATGTAGTTTATAGGATTTGTAAAGGAGTCCTAATTGGTAAACCTAATCATTAATCTTACCATATTCCCCCAAACCTTCAGTGACTTCCTTTTCCATTGGGAATAATTACCAAATTCTTTTACCTGACATTTAAACTGACCCTGCCTTTTTCTTTAGACTAGTGTATAACCTTCCTCCTTCACATCTTAAAATGCTGCAAATTCCTTTGCAGTGGTCTACAAGCTGGCTGAATTTCCAGAGAAACATTTAAAATCAACTGTTAAAAAACAAGCTTCCACAGCAACTCTTGCATCACCTGCTGAATTTTGAACACATGAATTATAATTGGCTAGGCTTGAAATTACATTAACAATGCCAGTTTTTTTTTTAATTTATATGTTTATGAACTAAATTTTCGAAAATATTAGTGTTTCTTGTTTAAGTATTATCACTGGACAGACACAAAATGACACTTTTTAGATAAAGGTGTATTTAAAAATTTTATTTGTATGTTGTATAATTTCAAAATGACATTTCTTTTGATTCACTGTTGAGTTCCTATTTACTCATCTTTTCTAATAGTTTGGAGTTTTTATAATAGATTAAATTATATACATCTCAAGTAATACTTGTCTTTATGACTTGTGTAACCAAAGTTCTTTAATTAAAATATCTAATAAGTATGAATTATTAGAGTGGAATTGTACTTTTGTGGTATCATTTAAGATTAGGATCATTAAATCTTTAAATATAATTAAGAAGTAATGCAGTTAATTATTTTAATGACTTTTTAAATATAGGTATAGCCATAGTGCAGAAGTTCAAGTTCGGCTTCAGTTCTTGACTTGTGTCTTTTCAACTCTGGGATCACCTGATCATTTTAGTAAGTTTAATTACTTTTTTAAATCAGTTCTTATGTCCATTGATTTTTGGAAGATTTCTTTTAAATGTACTCAGGCTTCTGGATTGCTGAGGTAATTAAATTATTTTTTTGCTTTGATCAAATTATTTTTAATGCTCAGTGTACTCTCAGTGTATGTGGCAATATGAATGTGACCCTGATACATTCTTCCTTTAATCTCTGAAAATGCCAGTTTCTTGGTAGTTGAAACAACTCAATTTAAGAACTAAATATTTGGAATGGGGAACAGATGTTAGGAGAATTGTGACTTTTATTACCTTTATTTATGGGATCTCAGTGCAGGTTGGAAATGGCTGTTGTTTTCATAGATTAGTATTAATCTTACCCAAAATTGTGGTACATAGGGATGCGAGTTATTGATATCTCAAACTTGATTTCAGTAACTTAATGTTTTGGTCTAATATATCCAGATCTATATGTTAGGTGTTCTCACAAAAAGGTAAAAACTTGATTTCCATTTATAAGCTCCTTTTCTTTTGTTGGACTTAAAAGTATTAATCTGTCACATTCCATACACTTTTTTTTTAAAGATTTATTTATTTGTGCATACAGAACTGGGGTACAGGCCAGAGGCTCAGGGGCGGTGAGAGGCTTCACCAGAGACAGAGTGGGGAACAGAACAGGCAGATCGACGAAGTACACTGCTGAGGGGAGCAGCGGGCGGGTCAGGAGAGGTCTGCCACGCCATGTGGTCACCTCCGGGGCAGGCGGGAATCGAACTCATGCGGAAGCGGCTTTAGATTCTCAGTGCTGTGCTTTAACCCGCTGCGCCATCAGGGAGGGCCTCCATACACTTTTACTGTGTGTCCATGTCAACAGATCTTATTCTCTTTCTCTATACTCTTAATCAGTAAGTTTTACTAACCTGACAGGTGTCATCATGACTCTTAAGTTCATATCTATCTATATTTGAGACATCATGTGTTTATCATACTGTTTTACTGTAATTTTTCAAGTTAGAGTACTTGTAACAAATGCCACTAACATTGTAGTAACAAGAGATTAGAAAATCCAGACATCTGTTTTTGATAGGAAATTTCTATTTTATGTTATTAGGTCATTTTATCATATTTGTTCTGATTGGTAACACACATGTTTATAAAATATAAAAGCCAACATATTAGTGCTTCCTAGTACATTAAAATAGGACCAAACTGTTTTATATACCATGATTAAGAATTTCTAATTTTTATCTAGGGTTAAGTTTAGAGCAAGTTGACATTTTATGGCACTGTTTAGTAGAAGATTCTGAATGTTACGATGATGCACTCCACTGGTTTTTAAATCAAGTTCGAAGTAAAGATCAACATGCTATGGGAATGGAAACCTACAAACATCTTTTCCTGGAAAAGGTAATATTGTTTTGATGGATTTATTATTTATGTTTTTCTGTAGTCTCTTTTAATCTTTTGAAATAAAATTGTGATTTTTTTGCAGTTTTAAATAAAAGTTAGGTGTACTGCTTTTCAGAAATCCTTTTATAATTTTTTGCCACTTAATTTTACTTTAATTTTGTCCTTTGGAATGTTTATAGCTAACTGAATATTTATTTTTATATGGCAGGTTTAAGTTATGAGTTTTTAAAATAAGTACTTTTTTTTTTTTTAAAGATTTATTTATTTGTACATACAGAACTGAGGTACAGGCCAGAGCTCAGGGGCGGTGAGAGGTTTCATCAGAGACAGAGTGGAGAACAGAACAGGCAGATTGATGAAGTACACTGCTGAGGGGAGCAGCGGGCGGGTCAGGAGAGGTCTGTCACACCATGTGGTCACCTCCGGGGCAGGCGGGAATCGAACTCATGGGCAAGTGGCTTTAGCTTCTCAGTGCAGTACTTTACCCCGCTGCGCCACCAAGGAGGGCCTAAAGTAAGTACTTTTTAATGTAATTAACTTGACTAAAATCCTGTGAAGGATTTTATGTTGAGACTCATCAAACAAAATTTAATGAGAAAAACATTTAGTTTATATTTGCAGAAAAGTTCTATTCCTTACCTAAAGTATTTATGAATATTTACAATAATTGTTAAAGTAAATTATAATAAGATGTGGCAGATTTGGTGTTAATTTTCAAAATCATAATAGCATTGTAACCATTTTTAGGACTTGTGTCCATATTCATTCTTGTGAGAGATGCACATTTATGTCTCTTCTTTAGTTCAGTGGCTGCAGTGTCAGCCAGTCTTCTGGAAAAAATAAACTGATGTCCAGATTTTAGGTATCTGGGAAAGTATTTTAGGAAATACTGTCATCAAGACATTTGTCTATCCCCAATTTTTGTTCTCCTTTATTAGATACTACAATTGGTTCAGGTGAAATATTTTCATTTGAATTTTGAAACGATAATAAAGCAATAGGTATTTTATTATTTTTCTGCTAATTTTTGAGATTTAAGAATCTGTGAACTCACATTGTCTTTGTGATAGAAATGAATACAATATACATAAATGAGATTTATTACTTATGAATTAATTGATCTAAGACAAAACTACAGATAATACCTTTAGGTATCTTAAGTTTAGGTCCTGACCAATAAGAGAAACCATACTGTAATTACTACACATCTCATATAGAAACATAGTATATTAAATGATAACTTTTTTTTTTAATTTTTTTTAAAGATTTATTTATTTGTGCATACAGAACTAGAGTACAGGCCAGAGGCTCAAGGGCGGTGAGAGGCTTCACCAGAGACAGAGTAGGGAGCAGAACAGGCAGCTCGAGGAAGTACACTACTGAGGGGAGCAGCGGGTGGGTCAGGAGAGGTCTGCCACACCATGTGGTCACCTCCGGGGCAGGCGGGAATCGAACTCATGCGGAAGTGGCTTTAGATTCTCAGTGCAGTGCTTTAGCCCGCTGCGCCACCAGGGAGGGTCCTAAATGATAACTTTTTAACTTAATTTTCTCTATGGCAAAAATTGAAATGAATAAATTTTCAAATTCATAATAAAAATATGAGCTAATTTTTCTCCTATCGTTTTGCCAGTAAAATTTACTTAAATCTACTAAGTCAAATTCAGTAAAATAAAGTGTTAATGTGTCACAGTTAAGAAGCTGAACTTTATTTATTTATTTTTTTTAAGATGCCCCAGCTAAAGCCTGAAACAATTAGCATGACTGGCTTAAACTTGTTTCAGCACCTCTGTAACTTGGCTCGATTGGCTACCAGTGCATATGATGGTGGTACAAACTCTGAGGTATGGATTTAGACGTCATTTTATTAGTTCAGTCATGGAATTTTTGTTTTTATTTTTTTTTATAAGATTTATTTATTTGTGCATACAGATCTGGGGTACAGGCCAGAGGCTCAGGGGCGACGAGAGGCTTCACCAGAGACAGAGTGGGGAACAGAACAGGCAGATCCACGAAGTACACTGCTGAGGGGAGCAGCGGGCGGGTCAGGAGAGGTCTGCCACGCCATGTGGTCACCTCTGGGGCACGCGGGAATCAAACTCATGCGGAAGCGGCTTTAGATTCTCAGTGCTGTGCTTTAACCCACTGCGCCACCAGGGAGGGCCCAGTCGTGGAATTTTTTATTCCTCAGATTAAATTATTGAATTATATAGACTACCAAGCATTGAATTTATTTATTTTGTAGATTTTTAATATTAGATTTTTAAAAAGCTTTATCTCCTTGTTTTTAAAAGTTTTAAAAAGAGGCCATGTGAGTGTTATTTTGGTCCTCTAAAAGCTCCTGAAGATAATCACATGGTTTTGTCAAGTACTATGGAAGATTGATTTCTCTGAAAAGTGGTTTTTATGCTGCTGTTGTGACCCAACTTTTTGTCTTGGGCTACTCTGTACTGTTGGTAACCTGTCTTCTAAGATAGAACCTTCATAAAATTCTGACCATGAGGCATGATTATCAGTTCATTAAACTCATATATTGCTATTCTTACCTCTGGTTTTGTTTCCATTTGTCTAGTTGGATAGCCATAAGGTTCTCCCAACTTTTCTAATACAAATTTAGTTGGAAGTCTTCCTTGTTGGACATCCCACTTGATTTGTGATAGCTTTAATTTATATATTATCCACTCATATTTTTCATTAATTTTCATCAGAAGATGAAAAAATGCAAAGAAAACTGATGTTGACCTGTGAAATTATTCTTGAATAATTTTCATTATGCATGGGATACTTCCACAGTGTCTTTGTTTGTTTGTTTGTTTGTTTTTCTCTTCTGTCTTTGCTTAAATATTTTTTTTACTCTTTAGTATTTTTGGTCCTAACTCTTGCTTTGATATCACTGTGCTAAGTTTCAGTTTGGTAATTTCAGATAATTTACTTAAGAAGTAGTCACACTCTAATTTTGAGCTAGTACTACTTTTTTAAGTACATGGTATGAATACTGAAACTGTTAATTAAGTTTTTGAGAGCTTTTATGCTTCTTTTCTGTAGATTTCAGCATAACATTCTATTTGTCATTTCATAGTTGTTTGAAATGGTAACAATTTGTGTTTAGATAACTTGTGTTACACACGTAACCATTTTTTAAAATTTTCTCTGAATAATTAAATGTATTGACTTTAAAAGAAACTTGCATGAAAATACTAAAACATTGTTATGATAATAATTGTGTACCTGTTGGTTTTCTTCGTAACTTGTTTTGGGGACTTAACATTTCCCCATTATGTAATCAATACTTTTGAATTAAGTATTATACACATGTATACACTTGGATGCTTTATAAATATTTTAGAAGCAATACATGTACATTTCAGTAAAGAAATTTCCAAAGCTTTCAATCTTCAATATTTTTATTTTTTTTTTAAAGATTTACTTATTTATGCATAGAATTGGGGTACATGCCAGAGGTGCAGGGGTAGTGAGAGGATTCAGACAGAGGGGGAGCAGAATAGGCAGATTGTTGAAGCACACTGCTGAGGGGAGCAGTGGGCAGGTGAGGAGAGATCTGCCGCACCATGTGGGTCACCTCCGGGACTGGGATTGAACTCATGCTAAAGTGGCTTTGGCTTCTTAGCTTTGGCTTCACAGCACCTGCTGCACCACCAGGGAGGGCCCAGTATTTTTAAAATTTAATAGGAATTGCCTTTGATTAATCATACACTTTTAAAACTCATATATGTGATTTAAATTTGTTATTTCAGTTTTTTTATCATTTACATTGCTTGACAAATAATAAAATTTATAGATCTCATTTTCTTTTTCTTTTTAAGCTTTGTGGTATGGACCAATTTTGGGGTATTGCTTTAAGAGCACAATCTGGTGATGTCAGTCGAGCAGCTATCCAGTATATTAACTCTTATTATATTAATGGTGAGTGGTTTGAAATACTCTCTGGTAGATAATTTTTGTAAAGATTTTCTGTATATATATATAATTCATTTACTTTTCTTTAATATAGCTAAACAATAATATAAAATTGTATACATCTCCAAACATCTGATTTTCAGGTAAATCAGGATTGGAGAAGGAGCAAGAATTTATTACTAAGTGTATGGAGAGTCTTATGCTAGCTTCCAGCAGTCTAGAACAAGAATCACACTCAAGTCTCACAGTTATAGAAAGAGGACTTCTTATGCTGAAGACACATCTGGAAGCATTTAGGAGAAGGTGATTTTTTTTTTCCCATACAACATTAATAACTTAAGACTTTTTTTATTGCTGTCATATCCAAAATGTTAAAGGTTTTATTGGGTCAGGTAGAAAGCATAATTTACAAAATGTGAAGGACATCTGTAACAAGTAATTTTTATTCATAGTATTTTCCATTTCACCATGGACTAGACAACATAGGGTCCTGATAAATATTGCAGATTTAAAAATTATTAGACACAGAGGAGATATGCATGAATAAGAATCTCTAAAGAGATTCCATTTCTATAAAATCATTATTACTATCATTGAAAATACAGAACACCACTATCAAAAAAGTTTCACTAAAACCCTCAACAAGAACATCAAATAATCTCTCATAGTTGAATCCATTTGAGTCATTTGTTTCATTTGCTGTTTTTTTTTCTTCCTGGACTAGGAGAAAGTATTTTAATTTTGAATTTCCATTTACCATGGAAACATCAAAAAAATTCTGTGTTAATGAATATGTGTATAATTAATTTAGACAATACCCTGTGTAATACAGAGATAAAGCAAATTAACATTTATGAATATATCGGCTGAAATGAAAGGTAAGTAGATAGTTTTAATTAAGAAATTCTGTTTGTTAAAAATCATTCTATGAGTAAATGTAAAAGTACAAAGAACTGTTAAAAAATGATAGAAATAATTTTCAACTTCAGCTTAGTTTGATAATTTAAAAGTTATGCAGTTGCTATTTATCGACGTTTTTATTTAAAAGATCAGGAAATACTGAATAATAAAGATGTTTTACAAATTCTTTAAAAAATGTTATTAAAGTATTTTGGTTTACATCCTTGTTAGTAATTTGGAAGTATAGAACTTCTTACACATTCTTTATTTATTTATAAAAATAAATAAGCAAATATAATGATATATTATTCAAATAAATAAAATTAAGTATGTACTCATAAAATTCACATGCTACACTAAAGGCTATATAGGTAATAGGAAATGAAAGTCACTGTAATTTCTGTCTTCCTACCAAAGATAGTTACTATTCCTATATAATACAAATTGTTGAAAATTTTCTCTAGAGTACATGTTCTATAAACAAAAAGCCAAAAAAGACCCTGTTCAGCTCCTTAACCTTACCAGATGTTATCACTGTCTTAAAAAGACTTTAAAAATCTCTAAAAAAAAAATATATTGTTTACTAGAAATCAGTGGTACTTTCTGTATTTTATGATGAAGTGAATTTTAATATTAATTTCTTAGATGAACAAAGTATTTTCTTGAAAAAATAGTACTTTTGCTAGAAATCTTTGTATTTATGTTTTACTTTAGTAGATAAATTGGTGTCAGATAATTTAGATTATCTGGCAAGGAGAGAGAAACTAGGAAACATAAAATTGAATATTTGAGACAAAAAAACAGTTAAAGATTTTTATCTAGGTTATTTTCATGCAAATCTTTGTGCAGTATCATTGTACAGTTTCACTCACTTAATGTGCTTAGTGCTAACACTAATTTAAAATTGCCTAAAACTTTCATAATGAAAACGTAATTATGTGTTTGTATATTCCTTAACATGGAAAGTTTAAAAACAAAGTATCTCTATATTTTAAAGGTTTTTTTTTTTAAACAGTTAAAGTTAAAATCTTAAATAGATTCTTAATCAGAAGTGATTTTATTTCCTTGGGACATTAGGTACATTCTGGAGACATTTTGATTATCGCAGCTAAATGTAGAAGAAGGGGGTGCTGTTGGCATTCAGTACCTAAAACCAACATGCTGCTGAACATCCTACAGTGCATGAGGCAGCCCTTTGTGTCCCAACACAGAATTATGGGCCCATGAAGGTTGCTTTAAGATTGCTCCTTTGCTCAAGTCATAGAAGCTGGACATTGGATCACTCCTTGGAACTTTTACTTCCTTTATTTATCCTCCTTCTTTTCCAGAATTGCTTATTAGTTTTAGACATTGAGAATTTTTTTCTTAATAGAATTTATGTACCCTTTATCTTATCCTCAGCAAGTGAAAATTAATTAGAAAACTGACAAATACTTAGTATTATGTTAGATGCCTATCATCTTTCAAATATTAGTCTTTGTAATTCATTTCATAATTTTAGCAGTTGTAGATTTGGCCTTCAAATTCTGTTAGATTGGTTAAATGTAGTTTCTAAAATACACTTCTATCTCTGAAAAATACTTAATACCTTTTTTCCTCTGTTGAATGTAGAAATGACAACCTGCCATTTTACTTAATGGATTAGTTTTTTTGAATTCCTCCTCCACTACAGCTTTCCTTACCCATACTCTCACCCCTTAAGAAAAAATGCTTTTATTATTTTTTCTTCATTAATTTCTCTTGGGAGACTATTTTGTTAGGACTACGTCTTTATTTATGCATTTACATTTGATTTCATATGATGAAACCAACCTTATTCATAAACTGTAAATTGGAATTTACTAGAACTCTACTTTTTCATTTTGTAAAACATTGAGAACTCATCTAACTTTAGGTGGTTTAAAATTACATCCTTCCTGTGTTTGGGTTTTTGTGTTTTAGGTTTGCATACCATCTCAGACAGTGGCAAATTGAAGGCACTGGTATCAGTAGCCATTTGAAAGCATTGAGTGACAAACAGTCCTTGCCACTAAGGGTTGTATGCCAGCCAGCTGGACTTCCTGACAAGGTAGTTTATGTAGTTCTAGTTTCCAAATTAACATACCCCATTTCAAATATGTGTTGTTGTTGTTGTTGTGTTTTTAAATTGGTTGCATCTCATATTTCAGATGACTATTGAAATGTATCCTAGTGACCAGGTAGCAGATCTTAGGGCTGAAGTAACTCATTGGTATGAAAATTTACAGAAAGAACAAATAAACCAACAAGCTCAGCTTCAGGAGTTTGGTCAAAGCAGTCGAAAGGGAGAATTTCCTGGTAAGTAGAACAATTCATATTTTCTTGTCTTACCAGTTTTTCAACCTAGTACTACATTGAAAATCACTAGCTATATTCATGGCTTCCCCTGTGTTCCAACCTCCCCTACCTTTTTTATGGTACTATTGGTTCTTAAGGAAGAGATAAAAGTTACTACTGTTAGTAGTAGTACATTTTTAGGGTCACATTTTTATTATTTTATTTTTAAATGAGGTTACTTGGTTTGCAGCACTGTATGTGATTTAGAGGTACAGGACCATACCCTTCTGGTGTATGTTAAATCCACCACCAAGCCACACAGAATCCGCCACCATATTCCATGGTGTCTGCAACATTGCTCTTTCTCTCTTGGGAGATTCAGTTCTATAGATTTCTAGAATCTTTTTCGTTTTGCTTTTTTATCTGACAACTTTGTTTCTCTGTATTCCAGTAAAAGTGTCAGCATCTAGTATTTGTCTTTCTTCATCTGAATATAGCTAATTCTTTATAGTTCCATCTTTGTTGTTGCAAATGACAAGAATTCACTTTATTTTTGTTTCACTTTGTTGTTGTTCTCTCTTCAGGTGTAGTTCCTATAGTTCTCTCTACTACAGTACTTGTGAGCCATCACCATAGTCCCTTGTGCTCTTTTGACCCTTCTCCCACCCCTTCCTTAGTCTTTGTCTGAAATTTATGATCAACTTGCAAATACTGTCTTTTTCCTGACCCTTTGTTCTGTTTTTCCTATGTTCCACTTATGAGTGACTCCATTGGATGTTTTCTTTCCCTTTCTTACTGATTTTGCTTAATCCCTTTCTATTTCATCTATGTTGCTACAACTGGCATGAGTTCACCTCTTTAGATTGCTGAGTAGTATTTCATTGTGTATATATACAACTTCCTAATCCTTTCATCTGACTTTAGTTAACTTAGCTTGTTTCCATAGCTTCGCTGTTGTAAAGAGTACTGCAGCAAATATGGGAGTGCATATGTCCCTCCTAACTAGTGTTTTAGGATCCTTGGGGTGGATACCTAGGAATGGAATTGCTGGGTCATGTAGTATAAATACAGTTTTAGTATTTTGAGAAATCTCAAAATATTGTTTTCCATGGGGTCTGGACAAGTCTGCATTCCCACCAACAGTGTACAAGAATTCTTTTTCTTTATATCCTATCAGCACTTGTAGCGTCATATAAAATTGAAGTAATCAGAAAAATGATAATGAAAGCTGTTGGTCTGAAATTGTAACAGGCTAACTAAATATTTAGAAAGCAGTTAGATAAAGAAATCTTTAAGCTTTAAAAAGCTTAAAATTTTTAAAAAATTTTTGATTTGACTGTGCACAGTGTGATTCTCAGCACCTTTTAGGAAGGAACCAATGATTTTGCTACAGCATTCTTTTTTATTCAAGTAATTAGTAGATATCCTAGGTAGAAAAGAAGTTGAAAAGTCTTCCTCTTACCCCTATTTGTATACCATTTTCCTTTTCCCAAGGTAAATGCTATTAGTTTGTTTAAAACATGGCGGTAGCATTCTACCCTCCTACTTGTAGTGCTTAACAATACCTAAAAGAACATACAGTATGTGTACACATAAAGTTGCCTCATTCTTTCAAAGATCTTTTGGGATAAATACATAGTTTAAAAAATTTGGGAGCCTCTCTTGTGGTGCAGGGGTTAAAGACAGCACTATCAAGCTATTGCCAGCCACTCCAGCACCAGTTCCATCCCCACCTGGCCAGGGAGCTGACCCACATGGCACAACAGACGTCTCCTGTCTTCTCCCTGCTCCCTAAAGTCCTTCAGCAGGGTATTTCAGTAGCTCTACTAGTTCTGCTCCCCACTCTGTCTTACCTCACCCGCAGGTCTGACCCACATCCCAGGTTTTGTATGCATAAATAAATGAATCTTTAAAAAAAATTTTCAAGTCAAAATTTTCAAGTCAAAAGGCATATGTTTTTACTATGCTGCCATGTATTGTTCATAAAGAGTATATGAAATAAGGAATAATAAACCTAAAACCACCCAAGCTTAAGGACTTCAACAGTTAGAAGCTACTTGTGTATCCCTCTCTGTTCATTCCATTTCCACATAACTCCTGATTTTTAAGTTTATTACACTTTTCAGTATTATTTATAGATTTATATCATGTGTCTAAATTAATAATCAATGTATTTAGTTTTTGTGAAACATAAGCACAATTTAATGGATTAAGGAAGAGAGCAGAGGCATATAATTGCTATTTGATAAATTTCAGAAGAAAATAGAGAGTATATGTCATCTTCTCAAAATGTTTATAAAGCCTCTTTAGAGGATATCAATGGGATATCCTTAAGAGTATAAATCTCAGCATAATCATGACATATTTCTGTACTGCAGTGTTGACGAGATACTGGACTAGCAAATACAGTCAGAAAAGTTTTTTTTTTTTTTTTTTCTGATTTCTTCATGCCTACTTTACTTTTCGGAAATAAGTCAAAGCAGATTTTCTTCAATGAGATGACACAATTGTTCTCTGCTGATTCTAGCCAATGGTTATAGAAATAAGAGCAGAAACTGGCTCTCTTAAAGACAGTTAGGGAGTAAAGAATGTGGGCAAAATTCATTCCCTAGTTTTCTTCAGACAGATGAGATTTATGAAGGCAGCAGGGATTTAGGTCATCAGAGCCCTCAGTAATGCATATTTCTGAAATAATACAGATGTTCTTCCAAGTCTGATGCATAGCAGTAGGATATACTTTTATCTTCTTGACTCCTTTTGACTTGCTCCTATGTTTGGTATGCATCCCATAACTTTTAATTGGTTCCAACCCCCTTTTGTTTTTGACATACAGTGTAATATTTCAGGACTTTTTTGAAGATGGTTGATTAGGTAAAGTTTTTTTTCTTAGATCAAAACTTAAATGATAATTGAGGTATAGAATTCTAGGTTAGACATAATTTTGCTTCTATTGCTATTTTGATTTCTTATTTGTTTGATATGTTCTCTCTCTCTCTCTTTTTTTTTTCTTTTGGAGAACAATCTTAATATGTTCCTGAAATTTTACAGTGCGGAATTGAGTATGATTCTGTTTTCAACAATTGTGATGGGTAAAATTTAATATTTAGTGGAACCTTGTAGTTTTAGTTTGGGGAAATTTTCTTTATTTATGAATTTCCTTTCATCATTTATTTCTTTCTAAAAATTCTTTATTATCTACAATTTGAACCCTTGGATTATGCCTAATTTTTTGTTCTTGTTCTATGTTTCATTCTGAGAGATGTATATTTCTGAAATAATACAGATGTTCGTCTGAGAGAGGTTCTGAGAGATGTTCTTCACTTTATTTTGCAGCCCGTCTTTTGAGTTTTTCATTTTTGCTGTCATAATAGTGTATAAGAATCCTTCCACTTTCTCCCCACCCATACTGCTATTTTTATACATCAGAGTATTTGCTTTCTTCCTCCCCTCCCCCACACCCATGGTGAAATGTTGCTTAAATCCAACTGATGATGGCTAAATTTTAATTAGGTTTTCCCTAATTGTCTTATTGTTTTCTTTTAATATTACCTCTTTCTTTATCCTGTATGACATTCTTCAAACCTATATGTAGATTAACGTTTCCATTTGGTATTTTTTCATTTTTCACAAACTTTATTTAATAAGTTTTTTCAAGCATTTACTGTGTGAAGAAAGTGTTTGTTTTGCTCTCATTTTTATTTTCACTTAAAAATTTTTTTTGGTGAGAACATGTAAGTTTTAAGTTCAGTTACAGTCACCACTGTTAAACAGTAGATCCTAAAAACATATTCATCTTATCTCGGAAAGTTTGTATCCTTTTACAGGCTTTGATTTTTCCATATCTCTAACTCCTACTTTCATTTTTAATTTTTCTTGAATGCTGAATTCTAGTTTTTTTTCTAAAATTTTTAGGATTTTAAAAATGTTTTTACATTCTCATTTAGTTTGCGGTTTCTGACCAAAGTCCTTTTTTATTTTTTCTATCTTACACAGTTTTATACAGTAATTGATTTTAGAGAATTGTCCTTAGCATTCATTTTCATTACTTTGTTTTAGTAGTGTGCTTTGTGTTTGTGTTTTTTGTAGTTCGGGGTTAGTTCACTTTGGTCTATGTTTATAGAGAAAAGTGGGCAGATACATATTTCACATATTTTTTCTTTTTCCCTTTTCCCTTACCCTAATAGTAGATGGACCTTTATCTCACAGAATTCTAAAGTTTTGTTTTCTTATTCACTTTTGTCTTACTCAGTAGCATTAAAAACAAATTATTTGCAAGGTAAACAATGTCATGTCTTTGTGGGATATATAAGAATAAAAGTCAGATATACAAATGCTTGAATTAAGGGGATACACCTAGCTTATCTCTGTACAAAATATGCAGGTTGATACATTTCTTAATATACTCCACTTAAAATCCTATTGCAGTTTTTTATTTAAGTTTTCATTTTTTGCATAGAATAATTGGGGTGCATGTCAGAGGTGGTGGTGGTGATTGTGTGTGTGTGAAAGGATTCACCAGTGATAGAGTGGGGAACTAAACAGGCAGATCAACTGAAATATACTGCTGAGGGGAGAAGGAGGGTAACAGAAGAGTTCTGCTGTGCCATGTGGGTTAGCTCCCTGACCAGGGATCAAACTCAGGCCATTGCAGTGGGCCTTTTTGATGACTGAGACTTGACTCCCTATGCCACCCACAGTTTTTATCTTGAATTAATTGACACTACTATGAATAATAAATAAAGGTGATGAATAATTATGTAGTATCTAAAGTTCTGAAAGCCTAAAACAATATGATAAAAAATGAATTTTAATATTAGCTTCTAAACATTTAAAAACTGTAATAAGGGCCCTCCCTGGTGGCTCAACAGGTTACTATGCAGCACTGCAAGCTAGCCACAGCCACTTCAGTGCAACTTCGATCCCTGCCCTGGAAGTGACTCACATGGTACAGCAGACCTCTCCTGGCTCTTAGCTGCTCCCCTCAGCAGTGTACTTTGTCAATCTGCCTGTTCTGCTCTCCACTCTGTCTCTGGTGAATCCTCTCACCACCCCTGCACCTCTTGCCTGTACCCCAGTTCTCTATACATAAACAAATCTTTTTTTTTTAAAAACTGTAATAATGTGATTTTGGCAAAGAATTGTTAAGTAAAAGCATAGATAACAAAGAAACAGTCATATTAATATATGATGAATTCTCTTTGAGGGCAGAAATAAAACCCTAATTTCTCACTAATAGTCAAAATGGGTTTCTTAAAGTGCTGTATAACATACATACCATATCAAGGGAAGTTCAGAAGAATTAGGATTGAATGTTTATTAAACTGTCAGAGAACCAAGATTTCTAGACATAAAAATAAGGAGGGAAAGAATCAAGTTAAGCTACATAACAAGCAGTTTTACTATATGATGGACTTGAAAATTGTCAGTGAACCTTACGTGGTATGGGTAGACATTTTCTTCCTCTGAATGGGAAACATTTTCTGATTGAGTTTTCATGTTTGTGTGAACATGAAAAGGAAATTTTGAAATGTTCTGTGTCATTATGGAAAACAGTAGCAATATTTCACTCGTTCCTGAAAACTATTAAATGCATATCAAATTGAGTTTTTTACATTAACTACATTGAATTAGTATTAAGTTATTCCTCAAATATTTTATCATTTTGCTTAATTTTTCTCCTTTAAACTTTTTAAAAAGTTAATGGATAAGGAGTAATTTGCATGCATGCTATATGTTCTAGTGCTGGGGGAGTACATTTGTGAATGTAATGAAATTTCTGCCTTTCTGAGACGGTTTGTTTTTTCTACTGGGGACAGAGACATAAATATATAATGTCTGATGCTTAGTAGATGCTTTAAAAATATTTAAAAAAAACAAACAGTCTAAGATAACTCTTTAAATTGAGTGTATAGGAAGACCTTTTAGAACTCACTTAAAAGGAAATGAGGGAGTGAACCTTAGTAGTTTTGGGGGAGTAGAGCTTTCCATTAGATAGAAACATAGTTGTTATTTTCAAGAAAGTACAAGGAGTTGGGATGATTAAAACATTTTAGGTAGGAATGGTGATAAGAAAAGAACTTGATGCTATAAGCAGTGAAAAGGATTTATGCAATCTATAAGTAAATTCCTCCCATTTCTTGAGTTCATTAAATTCAATATAATTTAAAGTGTTGTAACTAATATTTTCATGTCACTTTTGGGGTTTCCTTCTGCTTGCTTGTTTTACTTTGTTTTGGTGGGTAATTGTAGAAAAGGGAGGCTTTATCATTATAAATGCTGCTTGTTCAGTTTAGGCATTATGAATCTGATTCCTCTGCATGTATAACTCCTAGAAATTGTGTAGATTCCTAGAAAACTTTCACTTATAGAAAATTTCATATTATTGAGATTTGATCTGTTTAGACTCATACTAAAGGGAAATTTCTTATAATTTTTAGTGCCTAAAGCTAACCTCACACAACAGAAAATAGTGTTAAGAGGCATCCTAATGTGGTTTTCACCTTGCTAAGAATTGCTGTTCCTGTGGAACTGATTACTTCCTCATGTTCAGTGTCCACAAATAAGTCAAATCTTGTTTTAATAGTTTGTTTTTTCCTGTTTTTAAGGAGGCCTCATGGGACCTGTCAGGATGATTTCATCTGGACATGAGTTAACAACAGATTATGATGAAAAAGCACTTCATGAGCTTGGTTTTAAGGATATGCAGGTACATATAAGTGTGTCTTAAGTCCTTTATTTTTTTAAATTTAATTATACATATATATATATTTTTTTACATTGCTCTTCTTTCTTGATAATGCAAGCTTTCTCCTCTTAAGTGTAGTCCCCACAAAATTCCCACTACCAGTTCCACCTGTGCACCATCACCATAGTACTTTGAGTTAGAACACATTCCTCCCCCTGCTTTGATCCTTCTTAATGTAGTTTGCTTTTTTAATCCTCTATCCACTGTTAAAATGAATAGTTGAATGGTCAAATGTATAGTTCAGAAACAGTTGTTTACTGCTTTTGTAATCTTAAAATTATTAGTGAAGTTATTTTATACTTGTGATTTTGTAAACCAAACAGCTGAGTGTTTCTTACAGTGTGTTGTTCCCATCTTCCCCCACTCCTGTTTTGTAGATGGTATTTGTATCTTTGGGTGCACCGAGGAGAGAGCGGAAAGGGGAAGGTGTTCAGCTGCCGGCATCTTGTCTGCCACCCCCTCAGAAGGACAACATTCCAATGCTTTTGCTTTTACAAGAACCTCATTTGACTGCTCTTTTTGACTTATTAGAGATGCTTGCATCATTTAAACCACCCTCAGGAAAAGTGACTGTGGAAGATAGTGAGGTGAGTATACCACATTTTACTTTCAGTGTCTTTCTGTTGAGTTGAGAATAATGTTCTCAGTAGTCTTTTAAGAGCAATAAAACCCAAGAGCTCATTTATTCATCCACTAGCCATATATATTATTCATCCATTAGCCTGGATCATCCCTAGTATGATCCAGGAATTACTATTTTAAGTATTATTTTCAAAGGTCAAAATGGGCATGTTTTTAACCTTCATTAAATCCAAGGTGGAGAAGGAGGCAGGACATAGATAGAAATATACAGATAATAGATACACAGTGACAGATAATTTTTTTCTGACAGAAAGCTGCTAAGGCTGACATACAGCATTTTTAGAGGATGAATATAGTGACCCATTTTTCATTTGATCAGAGGTTTCTTTGAGGGAGATAAAATCTGAGCTGGAAGGATGCTAAAGAGTTAACTGGAGAGGAATGAGCCAGGTGGAGTAGTAGATGGGATTAAGAGTTGGTATGGCTATAGTTAAGAAGGAAAATGGAGATGATGTCCGGGTTTCTGGCTTGTTAGGTAATCAATTGGATATATATATATAAGTTTGAAGCTGAGAGAAGAGGCTTGGTTCGGAAAAGTGAGTTGTGTATTTTCGCTATAATAATGGTAAACTCAGGAGTATAAGAAGTTTGAACCTATACCCCTAAATCATAGAGATTTTTAAACTAACATTTCCTCAATAAGAAATAATAAAAATAGAAAGTATGGACACCATCACCTAAAGAAATCATTTCCAGTCCACTGACCTTTTTTCTGGACTTTGAATTGACTTACTCTATATGTGGTTCTTTGATATGCTTTGTCTAGTGAATCCTTGCTTTAAGATTGGTTAAAAAAAAAAAAGTCGCTTTAATGATTTTTCTTATACTAGTCTTCTTTTCTTTTTATTCCAAAGACTTTAAATGACTCTATTCCATGTTTCTAAAAATGTGTTTGATCATTGATACATTAGGAGCTGCTATTGAGCCCTCTGTTCTACATAACCTAGTTTTTCTTATGGTGGCACATTCTTGATTAAATTCCTAAGAAATCCCCCTTTTGATCAAACAGGATAGCTAATAGTAGCTTTGCATGAACTTTGTCTCCTCACTTTCTAAAGTTCTATGCCATAAATACATAATTATCCTTTTTCATGTCAGCACTGAATTGGCATTTTGAAATGGAAAGATGTCTACAGGAATTCCCCAGTTTTCCAGGAGGGTACTGATAATTCTGTACATTGTGTTATGGGAACATAGTAAATAGGATAAAATTTTGTGGAAATTTTTTGCAAAATGGGAGTTGTCTAAATTGACTAGTCATTGATGAAAGAGGAATGAAACATTATAAATGTACAGAAACATAGATAGTATGTTTGAGAAACTGGAATTGTGGGAATCTTGTAATTCATATATAAGTAAAAAGGAAGATTGTAACTTGTTCCACAAAGGACTTTCTGAGATTTTTGTTAAAGGGATTGTCATGACATCATGCCACTTTTTTTTTTTTAAAAGATTGATTTATTTATGCATACAGACCTAGGTTCAGGCCAGAGGTGTGGGGGGTGAGAGGATTCACCAGAGACATTGGGAAGCAGAACAGGCTGATTGACAAAGTACACTGCTGAGGGGAGCAGTGAGTGGGGGGAGAAGTCTGCCATGCCATGTGGGTCACCTCCCTGGCTGAGGATTGAACTCATGCTGCAGTGGCTGCCGTAGCTCAGTAGTGTTGTATTTTAACCTGTTGTGCCACCAGGGAGGGTACCATCATGCCACTTTTTTTTTTTTTTAAAGATTTATTTATTTATTCATATAGAACTGGGGTACAGGCCAGAGATGCGGAGGGTGAGAAGATTCACCAGAGAGAGAGTGGGGAGCAGAACAGGCAGATCGACGAAGTACACTGCTAAGGGGAGCAGCGGGCAGGTCAGGAGAGGTCTGCCTCGCCATGTGGATCTCCTCCGGGGCAGGCGGGGATCTAACTCATGCAGAAGTGGCTTTAGCTTCTCTGTGCTGTGCTTTAACCCGCTGCGCCACCAGGGAGGGCCCACCATCATGCCACTTTTAAAGCAAACAAAATGAGATCTTTTGTCTGCTTTTATTTTATTATTATTTTTTAAAGATTTATTTATTTATGTATACAGAGCTGGGGTACAGGCCAGAGGTGGAGGGGCAGTGAGAGGACCCACCAGAGACAGAGTGAGGAGCAGAACAGGCAGAATGACGAAGTATACCACTGAGGGGAGCAGTGGGAGGGTCAGGAGAGGTCTGCCTCGCCATGTGAATCACCCCTGGGGCTGGGATAGAACTCATGCTGAAGTGGCTTTTAGCTTCTCAATGCTGTGCTTTAACCTGCTGTGTCATCAGGGAGGGCCCTTAAATTTTTTTTTTTTAAGATTGATTTATTTATGCATACAGAGCTGGGATACAGGCCAGAGGTACAGGGGCATGAGAGGCTTCACCAGAGACATAGCGGGGAGCAGAACATGCAGATAGATGAAGTCCATTGCTGAGGGGAGTGGCAGGGGTAAGACAGAAAAAGTCTGCTGCACCTTGTGGGTCACCTCTGGGGCCGGGGAATCGAACTCGCATTGAAGTGGCTGCAGCTAACTTGCAGTACTGCATTCTAAACCATTGTGCCACCAGGGAGGGCCTTGCCTGCCTTTAAAAACAGTCTATTACGTTAGTGTGGAGTATGTATGAACAAAAACAAAGATTAGAAGTAGGAAAACCAATTTACTGCCCTAACAGGATTTTGTGGTACATCTAGATGAGACCTTCACCAGGAGGGAAATGTTCATTTTTTTTTTTTTAGTAGATGCTTTATTGAATTTTTATCCCTGTCAGTTTCTTTGTTGTATAAAACTGACCAGCCTTTTCAAAAAGTAAAAGTAAAGGAACTTGATTGTGTATGACCCACAGTGCAAGACTTTAATCATAATGTAGAACATAGTCATGTGTACTTAGGTTTTCTTCACCTTCAAACCCTTTTTTTTGCAGTTAATTTTTTTTTTTTTTTTTTAATAAATGTGTGGCCCTCCCTGGTGGCGCAGTGGGTTAAAGCACTGTACTAAGAATCAAAAGCTACTTCCACATGAGTTTGATCCCCGCCTGCCCTGGAGGAGATCCACATGGCGTGGCAGACCTCTCCTGACCTGCCCGCTGCTCCCCTCAGCAGCGTACTTCGTCTATCTGCCTGTTCTGCTCTCCACTCTCTCTGGTGAAGCCTCTCACCCTCCGTATCTCTGGCCTGTACCCCAGTTCTGTATGAATAAATAAATAAATCTTTAAAAATAAATAAATAAATGTGTGTTTGCAAAGGAATGTTATATTTTATTAAAGAACTTTCAGTGTCATTACCCCAACTAAAACAAATATTTCTTGGGTTGCTACTTTCTACATTTGGGTTGTAAAAAGCAAAGCTTACCTAGGAACTTCTTAAGATTTTTCTGACCTTCCAAAGTATACTAATTTTATACCATTATTCAAAAAGAGTTAAGTTACTCTTTAATAGATGTATTGAAGATTCCTTTAGCATTTCTTAGATGGTAGCTACAGTGGTAGAATAATGATGTAGAAGCTCATAGTCTAGAAAATTCTCAAACTGAAAAAAATACAGCTTTTGTTGATTTTCCTCTTGAGTTTGTGCTTTAATTTTATAAATGGGGAGGGAAGAGGAACTTTCCTGTTCATCATATACTTTAAATAAAATCATCTTAGGATTTCAGGACCTAAGAGTTAAGATATAACGAATGATTACAAAAAATGTAGGTTTTTTTTAAAGTTGTTAGCTTTCCTCTTACTGTCTGCTTGTCTGAGACTGGAAAATAAGATACGGATTTACAAAATAAGAGACATGGGTAGACACTTTCCCCAGACAAAAGGTGAAGGATTTAATTCACCAAGTGTTAATGAGTTTTTATTTTAAGATTTACTTAAAATTTTTTATGCATGCAAAAATTGGGTTGAAGGACAGCAGTTTGGGTTGGAGGGGAATGAGAAAGTGAGGAGCAGAACAGTTGGATCTACTGAAATACACTGTGAGGAAAGAAGCTGGTGAGACAGGAGAGGTCTGCTGTACCGTATGGGTCATCTCACTGGCTGGTGTCAGACTCAGGTCACGGTGGCTGGTGATAGCTTGATAGTGCTGAAACTTAATACTTGGACCACCAGGGACGTGCTTTGTCATTCTTAAAAGCAGTCTACAGGAGGAAATAAAGTATAGTATTATTAAAACTTAATTGAACGGCTTTATGGAACAGACAGCTTAAGTTTGGAAACACTTCTGATTTCAATATAACTTTGAAAAACCACTGATTAGATATTTATTGGATAAATATACAACAAATCAACATACAGTTTTGTAACAAATTAACAATTTTCAAAAAAACAGTTTTGGGATTTTTTTAATCAACTTGTCTTGATAAGTAGTATTCTTGTTTATGTAGAGCTTAAAATGTGAAGAACTTCATCTTCATGCAGAAAACCTCTCTAGGCGTGTATGGGAATTGCTGATGCTTCTTCCTACATGTCCTAACATGTTGATGGCATTCCAGAATATCTCAGATGAGCAGGTAAAATCACAAAATCTTTTCATTCTCCTGGAGGATTGTAGCAGGTTGCATTCTGACTGGCAGTGTATGAGATTGCTTGTTGACCCATATCCTCAATAAAATTTTGCTTAAACTTGTTTCATTTTGATGTTCATTTATTATTAGTGAGATTGAAGAATAAAGCTGAATACAAGACAGGGATGGTTCCTAAATTTATACTTAGCATAACAGAGATTTAACATTGGTTTTTAATCAAATTACTGAATGTTATAAATATTGCTGTTTTTGGCAACAAAAAGTAATATTTAGAGAAGATAGGATAAGGTGAAATTACTTTGTGTCAATACTTGTTTTTGTTATATAGGTCATCTTGCAGAAGTTGAAAAGAATGAGGCAAAGAAACTTAATTTATATTAATTTCCTTAAAGGCATGATTTCACTGACATGTAATTTACATATTTTGTGCAGACATTTGTTAAAATTAAAAAAAAAAAAACTGTAATAAGGGGTAATGTTGTAGAGATACCAGTAGAAAACCTATTGAAGAAAGGGAAAAATGATATCCTGATGTTATGCTGATAATTATCTATGATTTGGGACTTTGCATTGTCATTTCAGAAGGTCAAGTAACTTTGAAAAGTAGTAGAAAAGGTGAATGTTGAAAATGATTTATTGAGGATTCCAAGTACCTTGAATAATGTTTTAAGGGTGCACATTAAGTGTGAACAATTTAATTTAATAACTTGAGAACAGAAAAGGATATTTTAAATTTATATGCATGACTTTCACGTGTAAATGTAGATTTTACCAGTTTTATATCCTTGAAAATTCACATGTTCAATTAATCTACAGTGTTCCCCTGCCCCCACCTCATTCCTATCCTCATGGAAAGATTGTAAATTACATCATCTGTTGTAAAGATCAACAGTTTAAATTTTCTCGTGTGCTATCATTTGTGTATTCTGTTATAACAAAGTTGAGTGAATAATATTTTAAGCATGTTTTTTATATATACACAAATATAACAGATCTTCACATTTTTAAATGTATTGCTATCTATATGTAGTGTTTAAGTATGTAGTAGTTTTTTAGGTTTCCTTAGTAAGTATATTTGAGAAATCCATATTTTTTAAGTTTTTTTTTCTTTTTCCCTTAAGAGTAATGATGGTCTTAGTTGGAAAGAACTTCTCAAAATTAAGAGTGCTCACAAGTTATTATATGCTCTGGAAATTATTGAAGCTCTGGGCAAACCTAATAGAAGAATAAGGAGAGAGTCAACGGTATTGTATTTCCATTAAATCTATTTCCTCTGGAGTAAAATTCCAAAGTGTGAAGCTTTAAATTCTACAATAATTTTTCTCTTGCTGCCCTTTCTCATTTATTTTTTGTCATTCCTGCAGGGAAGTTATAGTGACCTTTATCCAGATTCAGATGATTCCAGTGAGGATCAAGTGGAAAACAGTAAAAATTCTTGGAGTTGCAAGGTTTGATAATGTGTTTTACAGTGTATTTATAAAAATAATTTTGTCTTTAATTTTCTAAAAGTATATACCATAAGTGATTGCTTTAAAACTAATTTACATTAAAATAAAACTTAGCTTAAAAGTTATGTATTGCTCTAAATTAAAGTAATAAACAGATTATTTAATGCCTTGTTATACCTTTTTTAATGCTTATTGTAAGTTTCTTTTTCATTGTTTTTATTTTTATATATTTTCTTACATCATTCTTCATTTTGTACATTTTCCATCTCAGTTGTAATCCCTGTGGACTTCCCATCATCACTTCCCCCACATGCATCACCATAGTCCCATGTGCTCTTCCCACCCCAGTTTTGATCCTGTTCCCCCTTTCTCCCCGTGCAATGTCTCTGTTTTACAGCTGTTTGTTGATGGTAGATTTTACTTTATTACCATTTTATATATATATATATAATTTTTTAAAAGAGATTTATTTATTTATTCATACAGAACTAGGGTACAGGCCAGAGATGCGGAGGATGGGAGGATTCACCAGGGACAGAGTGGGGAGCAGAACAGGCAGATCTACGAAGTACACTGCTGAGCAGCGGGCGGGTCAGGAGAGGTCTGCCACGCCATGTGGTCACCTCTGGGGCAGGCGGGAATCGAACTCATGCAGAAGTGGCTTTTAGCTTCTTAGTGTGGTGCTTTAACCCGCTGCACCACCAAGGAGGGCCCAGTATATAAATTTTTTTATCCTGCTCCCTTACACTCCTGCTATGAGTGAAACCATCCCATATTTTTTTATTCCTTCTGGCTTATTTCACTAACTATGATCCTT
The DNA here is from genome assembly GCF_000260355.1 of Condylura cristata. Taxonomy (NCBI): domain Eukaryota; kingdom Metazoa; phylum Chordata; class Mammalia; order Eulipotyphla; family Talpidae; genus Condylura; species Condylura cristata. The sequence continues at coordinate 7,302,294 of NW_004567132.1, read as the reverse complement.
TCCAGCTCCTGCCATGTTGCCACAAATGGCATAAGTTTATCTTTTTTGATTGCCGAGTAATAGTCCATTGTGTATATGTGCTACATCTTCATGATCCAGTCATCTATTTGGGGGCATTTGATTCCACCTCTTCCCTATTGTAAATAGAGCAGCAATACACATAGGGGTTGCAGGTAGGTGTCCTTTTGAGTTAATGTTTTTGTATCCGTTGGGTAGATACCTAGGAGTGGAATTTCTGGATCATATGGAAGCTCCATTTTTAGCAGTTTGAGCAACCTCCAAACAGCTATCCATACTGGTTGGACCAGTTTGAATTCTCACCAGCAGTTTGGGAGAGTTCCTTTTTCTCCACATGCTCCCCAACATTTGTTGTTGATGTGCCATTTTCACGGGTGTGGGAGATGGTATCTCATTGTGGTTTTGATTCACATTTCCCTTACTACAAGTGATGCTGAACATTTTTTCATATGCCTATTGGCCATCTGCATTTCCTCCTTGGAGAAGTGTCTTTTTAGCTCTTCTGCCCCTTTTTAAAAAAGATTTACTTGTTTATTCATACAGAACAGGGGTATAGGCCAGAGGCACAGGGCTGGTGAGAGGATTCACCAGAGACAGAGTGGGAAGCAGGTCAGGCAGATTGATGAAGTACACTGCTGAGGGGAGCAGTGGGCGGATTAGGAGATGTCTGCCATACCATATGGATAACCTCCTAGGCCAAGGATCGAACTCGCTCTGAAGCAGCTGCAGCTCGGAGTGCTGCGCTTTAACCAACTGTGCCACCAGGGACTACCCTCTGCCCTTTTTTTTTTTTTTATAGTTTATTTTTACATCATTTTGTGCATTTTCCCATCTCAGTTGTAGTTCCCTTGGGCTTCCCATCACCAAATCACCCATGTGCCATCACCATAGTCCAGTGGATTTCCTTCCCCCCCACTGTTTTTGATCCCATTCCTTATTCCACCCCCACAAAATGTCTCTGGTATATAGCTATTCATCATTATCATTATTTTCTTGCCTGTTCCATTATATTCCTGCTATGAGAGAAACCATCTGGTAGTTTTCCTTTACTTTCTGGCTTATTTCACTAAGTATGGTATTTTCCAGTCCATGTTGCTGCAAAAGACATGTGTTTCTTTTTCTTTGGTTGTTGAGTAATATTCCATTGTGTATACATACCACATCTTTTTAATACAGTCATCATTTTTGGGTATTTGGGCTGTTTCCATGTCTTTCCAATTGTGGATAAAGCAGCAATAAACGGGATGCAGGTATCTCTTTGAATCAGTGTTTTTGTGTCTTTTGGGATAGATACCTAGAAATAGGCTTGCTGGGTTGTAGGGAAACTCCATGTTCAGCAGTTTGAGGAACCTCCAAACAGTTTTCCATAGTGGTTGTACTACTTTGCATTCCCACTAGTAGTGTCTCTGCCCATTCTTTTAAAAAAGATTTATTTATGCATAAGAAGTTGGGTACAGACCAGAGGTTTGTTGGGGTGGGGGGTGAGGGTGAGAGGATTAACCAGAGACAGAGTGGGGAGCAGAACAGGCAGATTGGCTTGAAATACACTGCTGAGGGGAGCAGTGGGCAGGTCAGAAGAGGTCTGTTACAACGTGTAGGTCACTTCCCTGGCCAGGGATTTAACTCGTGCTGCAGTGGCTGTGATAACTTGATAGTGTACTTTAACACATTGTATCACCAGAGAGGGCCCTCTTCTGCTCATTTTTTGATGGGGTGGTTCACTTTATTTTTGTTGAGTTTCATCAGCTCTTTGTATGTTTTTGTGATCAGTCCTTTATCATTAGTAGTGTGTGCAAAAAAAATTTTCCCAGTCATTGGGGTGTCTTTTTGTTTTGTGTGTGTATCTTTTGCTGTATAGAAGCTCTTTAATTTGATGTAATCCCAACTGTTTTCCTTTCCTTCACTATCCTTGCTTTGGGTGATGTAACTGTAAAGATGTTACTGAGGTGTATGTCATGTAGTGTTTTGCCAATATTCTAGATTTTTTATGGTTTCAGGTCTTATGTCTAGTTCTTTAATCCATTTTGAGTTGTTTTTTGTGTATGATGCAAGGTAGTAATTTAGTTTCTTTCTTCTTCTTTTGCATGTAACAGCCCAGTTTTCACAGCACCATTTGTTGAACAAACTTCCTTTGTTCTGTTGCATATACTTTGCTCTTTGTCAAAGAATAGCTGTCCATAAAGCTGTGGGTTTATATCTGGCTTTTCTGTTATATTCTACTAGTCTTACGTCTGTTCTTGTTCCAGTACCAAGCCATTTTGATTAGTGTGGCTTTGTAGTATAGTTTGAAGTCTGGGGTACAGCTAATTTTATCACTTTCTTTTGATATTTTTTCCCACCACTGGAATCTTGTGTTAGGAAATAGCAGTGTCTGGGATTAAATATTTACACACACATGAATACACACACACACACACACACACACACACACACATGCTTGCAAAAATCTTTTAAGAATTCTGGAAAATAAGGATGTATGTTACTACTATTTTACAGAAATTAGTTTGGTTATTTATGTGAAAGACTAAGCTGCTAAAAGAAAGATACATTATTGTACACATAAGTACATATGTTGCCATACATCCAGTTATTGAATGAAAAAGTTGATCTTTATTGTATAACTATTTTTCTCTTAATGTTATTCTCAAAATTGTTTACAGTTTGTTGCTGCTGGAGGGCTTCAACAATTACTAGAAATTTTTAATTCTGGAATTTTGGAGCCTAAAGAACAGGAATCCTGGACTGTGGTAAGTGAAAATAAGTTATCTCAACCAGTATTATAGTTACCTCATTTCAAGCACTTTTTTTTTTTTCTTTAACAAACTTCATAGTAGTCATAGTATGGACAATAATTGAGATACATTTTAAAATACAGGGAGCCTAACAAACCAATGATTAAGAATTCTTCTTGTCAACTCTGTTAAAAGTTTAAGTGCCAACAAGGGACTAGAGTGATGGTGCACTGGCGATTTGGTGGTGGGAATTTTCCGAGGAAATCATACCTTGTATAAAAATGAAGGATGATGTAATGAATATCTTTTAAAATACATAAACAAAACACTAAAAAATTTTAAATGCCAAAATTAATGACTCTGCACTATGGCTAATTAAACATTTTCCCTTTATGTTGGTAAGTTATATATTAATATTCATAGTCTTAAAGTTTGGTTGCTTTTCTTTGAAAACTGCTTGGTTTGGTTTATACCTACTTTTTAAAGAATATCACTCTTCATTGTTACATTTTGCTTTGATCATTTCTACCTCTAACATCATATGAAGTAAATTGTTTTCTAGACAGTCATGACTGTTCTTCAGTGAAATAACTCCAAAAGTAACTATTAGAAATACATAGCAATTGTATTTTTCTGCAGGTACTTTTATATAGCATTTTACAAAATTATTGGTCCTCAATAAAGTTTGAAAACATGGAACTTTTGGTCCTCCCTAGTGGCACAGCAGTGCGAAGCTGGCCCCAGCCATTTAGGTGTATCTTTGATCCCACCCAGAGGTGATTCACATGGCACAGCAGATCTCACTGGTCTCATCCCCTACTCCCCTAAGCTGTTCCCAGCCACTTAGGTGTAACTTTGATCCCTGCCCAAAGGTGATTGACATGGCACAGCAGATCTCACCGGTCTCTTCACCTACTCCCCTCAGCTGTCTGTTCTGTTCCCCACTCTGACTCTGGTGATTCTTCTCATCACCTCTGGCCTGTACTCCAGTTCTGTATGCATAAGTAAATAAATCTTTTAAAAAAATAACATGGACATTTTAAAACATGGTCATTTACCACTGTAAAATTGGAAGAAATACTTTCAGGAAAATAATACTGTTTGTGAAGTAATAATTCATAATGCTGTACCAAACTGCACAATTCATTTTGAATAAAATGAAAACATGCTCTATTTCCTGACCTGCAACAAGACATAGTAGCATTATCAAACATTCTACTCAAATATTATTTTTTTTACTACTTTTTAAGAATTACCTTGGAATCTAATGTCGCATATAACAGGTTGCTACATTAAAAGTCTAATGAGAAAAAATACATTTAGGAAGTAGTCTTCTACCAAGAGTTTTGTTATTCTTGCTGTTGGTTTCAATACTTAATTTTAATTTCACACATTTTACTTCTGATATTTTCATTTTTAAAATAAATTCTTAAGTAATTTTACAGTTCTATCTTAATTAAATTTCTATTGTTGTTTGTTGTTAGTCATGTCCTTAGTCCATTAACCTTTCAGAATTATAAGCTGTCTTTTAATTCTTTGGCAAGGTGGGAAAATATAAAATCTTCAGTTTTGTATCATTTATAGGAAGTTTACTTATAACCTGTTTTAATTCCAGTTTTGTATAAATTTTGTAGGAAAACATGTGAAAGCTTCTCTTTCAAATTGTGAAGGATATTAATAGAAGATTACTGATAAGAAATTATACTGCTTTATGTGACACATTATGACTTCTTAATGCCTGATAGGCCAACATATCTTAGAGAGATTGTCTTCATGTCAGCCAGTATCCCCTATTTATAATTCATCTCTCAATAAATTATTTGAGATAATGATTTATATAAAAATTAATTCTTTTAAAACGTACAAATCGTTGTAATATATTAACAGAGTTCTGCAGCCATTACCAATGTCTAATTTCAAGACAATTTTATCATCCCAGAAGAAACCCCATGCTGATTAACAGTTGATACTCATTTCCTGAACACTTCAGCTTTAGCCATCCACAGTCTAATATTTTTACTTCTATGAATTTGCCCATCATGGACATTTGGCAAAAATGTAACCATACAATCTACTGTTGGTTCTTTGTCTTGTTTCATTTGACATAATATTTTTAAGTGGGGGTGTTGGTGAGGGGAAACTAATTTTATTTTCCTTCGCTTTTTAGTAATCATTTCAAGATTTGCCCTTGAAAGTATCAGTAATTATTTTTTTTTCAGTAATTAATTTTAATGAATATATTTCACATTTTGTTTTTCTGTTCACATCTTGATGTCTGAGAACCATTTCCTAATCCAGTAACAGCAAGATTAGACACTTGGTTTTTTAATTTCAGTTACACCTCTTATGTTTAGGTGTTTGGTCTGTTTTAATATTTTATATGTTATGTGAAGTTGGGATATATTACATTATGCAATTAGTTACTCAAAGGAATAGTTCAAGTTTTGAAAAAATGTGTATACTTGCGTAGTAATATCAAGATAATAAAACATTTTCATTAACTCAGAAATTCCATCCCGTTTTCTTTACCACCAGTAAAGAAACTTTTACTTTCTTCTTTTTTTCTTGTAAATAGTCATTTATTCATGCATACAAGAACTGGTGTACAGGCCAGAAGTATGGGGAAGAGTGAGGCCTCACTAGAGACAGTAAGGAACAGAATAGGAAGATTGACTGAAACACACTGCTGAGGGGATCAGCTGGTGGGACCGATGAGGTCTGCCATGCCAGATGACTTACCTTCCTGGCCCAGGGTCAAACTTGTGCTGCAGTGGCTGCAGATAACTTCATAATGCTGCACTTAAACCTGTTGCACCACAAGAGAGGGCTCATTTTCTTTTCCACTCAACCACCCCACCATAGGAAACTCATGATCTGTTTTCAGTTGCTATAGAGATTCTGTGCTTTTTTTTTTAATTATGTAAATGAAGTACTACAGTATGCACTTTTATGTTGACTTCTTTTTTTTGTCAATTCCAAAACTGACACATGGTACTTTGGTCTTCTTGCTCCTCAGTAGTCTATCATCGTTTAGTTTACATTACTACCCTCATCCTTTTACCTATTGGCAGTGTTTTGTTGATTGTTGTATTAGTATTCACCAGGGATATATTGTCTATAATTTTCTTGTGCTGTCTTTATCTGGTTTGGTACTATTCATATCATAAAGTGCACTAGGGATGTTCCTCCTTAAATATGGTTAGAAATAATTTAAGAAAGATTGGCATAAATTGTTCTTTAAAAATTTGTAGAATTTGGAAAGCCATCTGGCCCTAAGCTTTTGTTTTGAGAATTTTTTTTTAATTGCTCTTTGAATTTGGTCAGCTCTTCGTTTTCTTAATTTTGATAATCTGTATTGACTGGAAATAATGTCCATTTATTCAAGATTATTGAATTGATTGTCATCTAAAACGTAGTAGTCTCCTGTACTATTTTGTAATTCTATGTCATCTGTGATAATTTCTCTTTCATTTCTGATTCTATTTGTTAATGTTTTCTTGTTACACTGCCAAGAGATTTACTCAGTCTTATCTACTTGAACTCTTCGTTTCATGCATCTTTTGTTGTGTAGTCTTCGATCTCTGTCATTTGCTTGTGCCTTTATTTTTATTTTTCCTACTCTGGGTTTTCCTTGCTCTTCCTTTGCATCCTGGCTTTAGTTGCAGTATTATTTCTTTGTGACTTTTCTTGCTGTTAAATATGGTCCTGAATTATGTTTCTTTCCTCTTAAGACCACTTTTATTAAATCCCATAATTTCTAATAGTGTGAATCTTCATTTTCATTATTCCTGAGGTATTTTTGGGTTTATTTTCCTTTTTTTATTCAGCACCATATTTTTTAGTCTATGTGTATTTATAGTTTTCCCCCATGTTTTCTTTGTTGTTTTATTTTTCTGGCTTATGGCATTTTGAACAGAAAGAATACTTGGTATGGATATCAGTCTTTGTAATTTCATTGACATTGACTTGTGTCCCACCATATGGTCTATTCTTAAAATTGTTGGGTATTTATCTGGAGAAAAAAAAAGTATGCTGTAGTTTTTCGATGGAGTATTCTACTGACATTTATTAAGTCTATTTGGTCTAGTTCCTCACTTAAAACTGTTGTTTTCTTATTCTATGTCTTGTCGATCTATGTATAGTTGAATGTTAGGTGTGAAAAATATCACATTATTGTCTTGCTTGTCAATATTTCTCTTCAAATGTTCCGTTCTTGGGTTAGCTTTAATAGACTTTGTTTCTATATTTGTCCATTTCATGTAATTTATCAAAGTTTTTGGCATCAGTTGTTCATAGTAGTCCATTAGTCCTTTTTATAAGTCTGTAGAGTTGGTATAAATATTTCTACTTTAGTTTTTGGCTATATAGCTAAGGGTTCATCAGTTTTGTAGATCTTTTTGAAGAGTCAACTTTCATTTTCATTGGCTTTTCTCTAATGTTTTATCTATTCTCTCATCTTTATTGTTGTCTCCTCTGCTAACTTTGGGTTTACTCCTATTCTAGTTTAAGTTGGAGAGTTAGAGTATTGATTTAGTCTTTTTCCCTGTTTTAAATGTGTTTATAGCTCTAAATTTTCATTTAATACAGCTATCTGTGTCCCTGACATCTTGTACCGACTACATGTCTGTGTGGGAAGCCATGCACATGGTTAATTGTCAGTACCTTAGACTTTGTTTGTTCTAGTTGTAAGGCTCTTTTTTCATACCTTGTTAATTTGGTCATCTTTGTGGGAAATAATTTGGCTTAATGTATAGCTTGATTTTACATTATTTCACAGTCTTGGGAAGAATTGTTGAATTAAAAAGTTGGATCCTATTCCAGAAATCTTTTGTTCCAAGCCACAGAGTTTTTCTCATTTGTTTTCTTCTGTAAGTTTAATAGTTACCTTCACTTAGGTCTATGATGCAGTGTGGGTTAACTTCTGTATATGTAAAGTAAGGCTGAGTATTTTTTTTGTGTGAGGCTATTTACTTATTTTAGCTCCTTTTGTTAATAAGACTATTTCCTCATTGAAATTATTGGTAACTTTCTTGAAAGTCAGTTACATAGTATTGCTGTTATTTAGGGAAAGGTAATGTTTGCAGATACATTACTATATCTGCTATATATATTGTTGCATAGTGGTGCAAGGATTATGGGAAAAATTATAAAATTATTCTTGTATATAAGTGATAGTCTAAGAAATGCAAAGGCAGTACTTTGGATTTTAATGCAGTGTTTTTCATCATATATTTTTCATTTTCATACTAAACAGTATTTTACCGAAGCAGTGTTACTTTTAAATTGAATGTATGTATATAAAGTACAATTGTTTCCTAAAATAATTACATATATGTCACTTGTATGGAGAAATAACTTAAAAATTAAAATATTTTAATGGTAGATAAATGATAGCTTAGCATTTAAATTTTTTTTAATTATAGTACATCCTGAGCTCTATACTTATAAAGAATTCTGTATTTGCATTTTATGCCTTTATGATAGTAATGCAAGTGTTACTTAGTTTTCATTAATACACCCTCCTAGTGTCTAGATAATTTCTCTGTATTTATATAAGGTTGGATTGTTTACTAACCATGTAAACAAGCACCAAAATTTGTAGAGTACATAGATTAATTTACTTTATGGTGACCACATTAAATTTATGAAAATAGGAAAATGACATTTTCTTCTTACCCACAGTGGCAGCTTGACTGTCTTGCTTGCTTGCTGAAGTTAATATGCCAGTTTGCAGTAGATCCATCCGATTTGGATTTAGCTTATCATGATGTCTTTGCCTGGTCTGGTATAGCAGAAAGCCACAGGAAAAGAACCTGGCCTGGCAAGTCAAGAAAAGCTGCTGGTGATCATGCCAAGGGACTTCATATACCAAGATTAACAGAGGTAAAGTACAAAAATTGCCATTAAATTTTTATAGTGAGGTCTGCTTTGTTTTAAGAGAGTGTATTTGTTGTACAAGGTGAAGAAATACACTACTGCATTAAAAATGCTATCTTAAATTACCACAACAACTTAAAGAAGTCTTCATTTTAAAGCAGTAGTAATTATGAAAAGTGATGCTCTTTAAATTCATCTTCCATAATTCAGGAATAAATAATAAGCCATTTTGATATTACCTAACTATAACATTGGGTTCATTATTTGGAGTCAGTAATTTATATACTTATATAGTATATCTGGATCTAGTCAGGAAAAAAATTTTAAACTGATTATTTTTGGAAGATTAAAAAATGCAAAACAAGAATCTTGAGGTATCCTAGACAAATAATCAACTGTTCACCATTCTAGGGTTTGAAGAACAAATTAGAAAAGTTGTGGTTATCAAGAATAAATTTATAGGAGGGTTCATATGAAAGTGGGGTTTAGGTCTCTAAGGAAGGGGTTTTGCTACCGTTGCTATAACAGCCCGCCTGTTCTTGGTAAAATACTGCTAAAACACTGCTAACAAAAAAGACAAGGAAGTAATACCTCTAGTGTTCCAGGTTGACAAAATCTAATAGGAAGCTATCTGGCAAAGGGGGAATCTAGTTTATGATGTACCAGCCCAAGCATAGCAAGTGATTGACATCTTAAAGAAAATCTCATAATAACCAGCTCATCCTTCAATAAAATTAGAATTATTTTTCATTGTTGATTCTATTGCTTGTTTGATCAAATATTTTCCCTTTTAGCCACTCCCATCAGAAAAGTAGGGAGAGATGAAGACAACTTTTTGAGTAAATGTCTTCTATATTCTATAACTCTTGACAGTATTGCCTCACCTCATACCTGCCTAAGAAATACAAGAGTAATGAATTGTTACTGATAGAGAAATAGTAATAGTGAACATAAAGTTGGATTAATGTTAGTGAACATAAAGTTGGATTAATGTTATAAATGGAAACCCAAAGTATTTCTTTTTAGGAATTTTGGGAGTAATGTGGAATAAGTAATCTGTGTTCATATTCCAGATCTTTATAGCTAATATAATGTGCAGCTAACATAAAATTCAAATTGATTATTGTCTTTTCTATCAATCAGAAAATCATTTCAGTTTTTGACCATTAGTGATTTCTCTTTGTGATATTAATGACAGAAATATAAAGAAGTATTTATATACTGTTTATACAAAATTAGAGATACATATACATAGAGCTCAAATAATTTTTAAAGTCATTGCAAGTACTTTCTTACTGAAGATAATTCAGAATATACAACTGAGCCTTTCCCCAATTCATCATGACTAAATGCATGCACCAGTGTTATGTTTTTATAGTTTACTAAAGACATACACTTTGTATTTTCTATTATTGATAATACAGATTAGTATGTAAATCTAAGCTTTTTGGAGACAAAATAATGTTGACATATTTTTGATAATAAAAAAGAACATTGTTCTTGATAGTAAGAAAGAACACTGATTCCTTTAATAACTTACTATCATGTCTTAACGTCATTTGGTCTCCTTAATAGCCATCTGAAAGTTTCAATTTCCAAATCAGATGTTCAGATTCCATAGCTTTTCTTGAAATTTACTCAGTTTTGCCAGGGACAGATTTTAGTTAACTCATTTGGCACATGGTGTGTATATGTATATACACTTGTGTTACACGTGCTTTCTGTTATCTATAGCACAAGGCTAGGTGGGAATAATACCTTACAAAAGTATGTTTAGAATGGGCTCCAGCTTGCAGAAGGGATTCAATATTCTTTATTAAGTTAATGAATTATTATTTTGTTCATCTTCTGAAGAGCTGCAACCGAAAATTTATTTATTGGAAATACGTAATTTGAAAGTTAGCAAGTTAAATGTCGAATCCTTCACCTTTTAATCTTGAATTCACGTTCTATATCTATGCTGTGTTGCTGCTTTTATATTTCAGGGTAGTTCAGAAATATGCTACTACTTAACTTTTTTCTTTTTTCTTCAAAAGTACATAAAGAGTGATTAATTCCTCACTCACTTCCCCCAAGGCACTGACAATATTTTTCTCGTCCATTGGATGACTTGCAGAGAATCTGGATCAAATACAAAAAGTTGTTTTACTTAGCTCTATGTTTTCTGTTTTTAAAATTGCTTTTCTTAAGTTGGCTACACTACATAATTTTGGTTTTATAGTTAATATTTCTACAGTATTTTCCAACATCCAGTCTTAGGATACGCTTTATTGTCGCTGATAAAAATGAGTTATTTGGAGTTAAAAATGCAGTTTTCTCTTCTTCTATATCTAAAGTGCTTTTTTTTTTCTTCATGTTTTTGCTTTAAAGGTATTTCTTGTTCTTGTCCAAGGAACCAGTCTGATTCAGCGGCTTATGTCTGTTGCTTACACATATGATAATCTGGCTCCTAGGTATGAAGTTTTTAGATAATTCATGTATCATGTATGTATTTGTAATAATGTGCTTAAAGCTTTCTTTTCAAAAACCTTTAAAGTTTAAAAGAAAAATTTATTAGGTTCTTTATTGAGTCCTCATTATTCACCTAGATTTGCATATTGTTACCAATATTTTGCCAATTTCTGTCACATGAGCATAAAGTTTCTTTTTATGGCTGTGTACATATTTATGTATATATGAGCATGAATTTTCTAAGTAAGTTTCAGACAATAGGTTCATTTACCTATAAGTACTTTGATGTGTATCTCTTAAGATCAAGAACATTTTTTTGATTGTTACAAGATACTCAAATTTAGAAAACTAAACATTGATATAATCTAATATGTAGCTCATACATAAATTATCCAATTAATATTCTTTATAACAGTACTTTTTCCTTTTCCAAGATTATGCACAACATTTAATTGTCATGTTTCTTAAATTCCTTTAGTCAGGGATATTTACTTATAAGTCCTTGCTTTAATAATAGTACATATCAGCCCTCCCTGGTAGCGCAAGGCTTAGGATGCAGCACCACAGGCTGGCCACAGCTGCTTCAGAGTTCCATCTCCTGCCCAGAGGTGATTCACATGGTGTGGCAGACCTCTCCTGTCCCCCCCACTACTCCCCTCAGCATTGTAGTTCGTTGATCTGCCTGTTCTACTCCCAACTCTGTCTCTGGTGAGTCCGCTCACTGCCCCTGCACCTATGGCTTGTACCCCTGTTTTGTATGAATAAATCTTTAAAATAATAGCAATAACAGTACATATCATTTCTTTCATAGAGTACTTTTCAGTTTAGGTTTTCCCGACTAGTCTCATGATGAGCTTCCCATAATACATTTTAGTAGGAATACATATTCCCTAAGTAATGTGTCTCCCCCATATATCTTTGTGCTCTCTATTTGTCTCCATTACTAGTCATGTTAGGCTTTTGTTCTCCTGTAACTTCTCATTTAAATTCAGGTAACTTTAGTTTACAGCATTATGTATGATTTTGAGAAATAGGTTAACACCTCTTTGTAAGTGTTACCACCCCACTCCTACTGCCCAAAATTCATTTTCCTCTACCTCAGTACTTTGGGTTCCTCCCACCTTTTATTTCTTTTTCCTGACCTCCTCCCTCTAGTAAGATGAATTCTGCAGTGTTACTTGTAGGATTTATTTTGGTTTAGTTCATTTGTCTTCTTTTTATCCTTATGAGTGAAGCAGCTAGTATTAGTCTAGTGATATTAATGAAGTTTTTGATTTTTCCTTTTGAGTTTTAAAGAATTTTTCCTTTTTAATTTTAATCTGTAGAAAGATACTTTACCACAGCTTATATTTCCTGTTCCCATTAAAACATTTTTTCATGAGTTTTCAGCATTCACTGATGTACCTGAAGTAAATGTGTGATCTTTACAAGCTAGTGAATTTCTTACCGTTCCTTTAATGTCTATAAAAGGAACGTTGACTTTCCTTTGTGTTGAACTTTGTCATCTTTTCATATTTACTTAATGTCAATTGAATCAATTTTTTTCATCCAGTTTGGTATAATTTATTACTGTTATTATACACTTTGTTCCACCACTGAGCTGGTTTCTTCAAGCTAGTTCCTGCCCTTTTGACATGTCCCATTATTTGCATTGAAGAGGGAGGTGTCTTTTTTTTTTTTTTAATTGATGCTTATAAGAGATGGGGTGCGGGCCAGAGGCATAGAGGGTGAGAGCATTCACCAGAGACAGAGTGGGGAGTAGAACAGGTGGAACCACAGAAATACACTGCAGAGGGGAACAGTGGGTGAGACAGGAGAGGTCTGCTGCACCATGTGGGTCACCTCCCTGGCCGGGGATTGAACTCATGCTGTATTGGCTGGCAGTAGTTTGATAATGCTGAGACTTAACCTCTTGTACCACCAGGGAGGCCCCAAGAAGAGGTGTCTTTGTCTCTGTCACTATAGGATCTTCCAGGGTTGTAACAGTCCCATATAAACTTTTTCATATTTATTGAGGTAAAGTAGGTTTACATTTTTATAACTACTTTGAGAATTACAGGTTCAAACCTCTACATGTATATATTTTTATATCTTGCCCATCACCCAGTAATCCTCTACCATGTTACATTGGGGCCCTTCTATCTTCTCACTCCTACCCTACCAACCAACTTTGCCTCTGGGTGCCTCACTTTTGCAGTAAGATATTAAGATTTTATTCTTGGTTTGGTTTTGATTGACACTTTGTTATGTTACTCTATATTCCACATATAAATGAGTCTATCCTGTATTTGTCTTTGTCCTTGATACACACACACTTCATTTATCTGATGCATTTCTCTGGCGTGGACACTTAGACTGTTTCATAACTTGGATACTTAAAGTAGGTCTTAAAGAAACCTGGGAGCTTATTGATGGGGAACCTCTAAAACATTGATAATTAATGTATTCATTGTTCTTTTTCATTGCTGGAAATATACAAAAACATAGTTTAAACAAGTAATGTGATCCTATATGGGTTACTACATCAGACATTTAAAAATACGTATAAAATTAATACAGAAATTGAAGTATGATAATTGCTGACACATAGGGATATCTGCCTTAAATAATCACATAAATTGTGTTTTAAGTAAGTAGAATTAAGTAGCCAAGCATTCTATAGTTACTATGTAGGTCAGAGGTTTGCCATTATACTCAAATGTTTATAAAGTTTATAAAGTTAATGGTTTATAAAATTAATGATAATCAGCTTAAAATCACTTACCTTTACCTGTGGTTAACAGCAAATTACTTACTTTTAGTTGCTTTTAAAATTCTCCATAGATAGTGATTGCATATAAATAGGATGATAACTTTTGAAATTTTTAAAAATACACCTTTTTTTAGTGTCTCTTGCAATCAAATTCATATTTCTTCTTGATCGCTAAGAGTGTAAGCCTTTATATGAATTCTTTCTGGTTTTGCACACCAATCTATTTTTTTCAGTGCCAGACACCAATTCCTTATAAAATTTACCAGTGGCTAATCTTCGAAAAACAAGGAGTACTTACAAGGAATACTTACTTAATTTGCATAAAATACATTTTGTACTCTAACCACTATCATACATTAAATAATTCTTGATTCTTCCTACTTTTCTTCTAACAGTCTACCTTGCTACTCTACACATCTACACACCACAGTATTTTGAATGACTACTTTAGGTCTGTTTTATTTCTTCAGAATTAAGACATGTTCATTTGACTCTGTCAATCTCACAAAATGAAAAATATGTAGGCTTGATATTCTAGTTGCTGCTGTTCAGACCAGTTCACTGTGTCTGTTCTTTCAAGTACTTAATTTTATTCTTTGTAGTGTGAACCTCTCAACCCCTCTACAAACACTTGCCTTCTTCCTGCCTTTTTTTTTTTTTTTTTCCATTCTTGTTCCTACAACATTGTCATAAGCTCCCACCTTCAGTTCATATGGTGGTAGTTTATTTATTTATGCTTATAGAACTGGGGTACAGGCCAGAGGTGTAATGGATGAGAGGATTCACCAGAGACAGAGAGAGGAGTAGAAGAGGCAGTTGTACTGAAATACACTGCTGAGGGGAGCAGCGGGCGAATCAGGAGAGGTCCGCCACGCCACATGGATCAGCTCCCTGCATGGGGATCAAACTGGTGCTGCAGTGGCTTCAAAGAGCTTCATAATTTGGTGTTTTAACCCATTGCGCCATCATGGAGAGCCCACTTTTTGAGATCTTTTAAAAGTTGTCATTAATTATATCAGCTGCTAGAAATTACTGTTTTTTTTTCTCTCTATTCATTTTTATTTATTTATTTATTTTATTACAAAGTTTATTTTTACATCATTTTGCACATTTTTTTT
>NW_004567132.1:7202802-7281970 GCF_000260355.1 Condylura cristata | reverse complement strand
GGCTGGGACAAAAGGCTGCCGCCTCAGGCAGGGTTCCCTCTGTATGGCTTCCTGCCTTTCGCTGCCACGCCTAGATTTTTAAAGGAGCCGAGCGAGTTAAAGGAGCCCAGGGAGTTGGAAGCCGCTGGCATTCCTGGATCAGTTCCTGCCTGTGTGGCTTCCCTTATGGGGACTCCCCAATCGCCGTTCTCCCTCGGTTATTTTCCTTCTAGTGAGTCCAGGGCGTTCTCATTTGGGTTGAAGCTCGTAGCATGAAAGTCTATAGTCCGTTTTTGTATAATCCCGTGCGAGTTTGGATGTAGTCGCCGGCTTCTTTATTCTGCGGCTATCTTGCTGGTTCCCTAGCTGGTCGAGCTGACCAGCGGCTTTGAGCGGTGCCCAGGTGCTCCGGATCGGGTATGCAAATTCAGCGGTTTTTCTCTCACCCAGGTATTGAGGATCAGATTTGCAGTCTTTCTGCAGCCTGGGCTCCACTCACTGAGCTGAGCCGTCCAGCTTTACCTCCAGGGTTTAGCGTGGGGCAAAGCGGCTCCTGCAGCCCGCGGAACTTCCAGGGGCCCGGGGTTTTCCCGGGAGTTCCCTTCTGGGAACTACCCAATAGCCGATTCCCTCGCAGTTATCTACCTTCTAGTGAGTCCAGGGTGTTTTCGTTTGGGTTAAAACTTGTAGTAAGTGAGTCTGTAGTCCGTTTTCAGTCCTCAATTCCTATGCAGGCTTGGACGCGGTGATCTCGGTGTCTTTACTCTGCCGCCATCTTCCGGAAGTCGCTTTTTTTTTTTTTTTTTAAGATTTATTTATGCTGACAAGAACTGGTTTACAAGCCAGAGGTGTGGGGGTAGAAGGGGGTGAGGTGATTCACCAGAGACTAGTGGGAAGTGATCAGATCAGGCAGATCTACAGAAATGTACTACTGAGAGGAGCATCGGGTGAGACAAGAGGTCTGCTGTGCCATGTGGGTCATCTCCCTGGCCGGGGATTGAACTTGTGTTGCAGTGGCTGTGGAGAGCTTCATAGTGCTGTGCTTTAACCCATTGTGCTACCAGGAAGGGTCCACACTGTTTTGTTTTTTTTACCCCAAACAGTTGTATGGCAAATGTTAATGGCTTTGTTAAAATAAAATTTTAACACTTGTTTAAATTGAGGAAGTATTTTCATTGAAGTTACTAAAATTATAATGGGGAAATAGAGCTAGTAATATATCATCGATTTTTCTCTACCTTTTAATAATAATTTGCTTTTAATCATTCTTGATAAAAGTTTATTTTAAAAATACAGAAGAAAGAATATTTTATGTCACTGTACATTTAATTTTTTCTTTTGGAATCA
Organism: Condylura cristata; assembly: GCF_000260355.1. NCBI lineage: Eukaryota > Metazoa > Chordata > Mammalia > Eulipotyphla > Talpidae > Condylura > Condylura cristata. Next base: position 7,280,644 of record NW_004567132.1, on the reverse strand, counting down.
ATTTTGACTATAAGCTATTTTAACCTATATCTTTGATACACAACTCTCCAGTAACTAAATCGTGAGCACATTTTGAGGATTCACTTAATATTATAGTCATTCAAATTTCATTAAATTAGAATCATTTTGGTGTTTGCTATAATAAAATTTACCAGTGATGTAATTAAATAAATGACAAGTACCTTGGGAAAAATAGGTGCATAGCTTTCTTAAAAACTTATCTTTGCTGAATGAAAATTGTATAAATTTTAAAAGATGTGATAATTAGTTGTTTTTGATTGCTGGATTTAATTCTGGTGGTGTGGTGTGTTTTTACCTTTACAGAGTTTTGAAAGCTCAGTCTGATCACAGGTCTAGACATGAAGGTAAGGGTTCTACTGAGTTAATTTTTAATAAAGATTTGGATAAGTAAATACATTTTAATATATTTAATTGTATTTTATTACACAAGTCTTTAATGGTAATTTTTTTTTCCTTTAGTTTCACATTATTCAATGTGGCTCTTGGTGAGTTGGGCTCATTGCTGTTCTTTAGTGAAATCTAGCCTTGCTGATAGTGATCATTTGCAAGATTGGCTAAAGAAATTGACCCTGCTTATTCCTGAGGTAAGATAAAGATGGAAGATAAGCACTGTAACTTCATATGTATTCATATTATTAACATTGGTAATGAAAAGGGGATAAAAGGAAACAATGGATATGATTTTGTATAAATGGCGCAATATCTGGGATTTGCCTGTTTAATCTTAAAGGCCTAGAGTATTTTCACGAAACTGTACTTTAAATGTCTTTTACCATTCATTTTATAAGTATTTCTGAAATACTTTGTTTAAAGAGTGAATATTTTGGTTTTTAATTGCTCTGTAGAATGGGATGTACTTGAGTGTTTATTTTAGTAATTTATATTTTAGAGAAGTTTCTTTTGCTTGTTTAATTAGAATAAGTCATTAGATGTAAGAGTAAAAATTAGTCATTTTTTTCATAAGAGTAAAAATCACTCATTTTTTTATTCTGATGATTACACTGAATTGAGTATAAATTTTACTAGCTATTTTGTTTTTACACCATCTATCCAGGTGAAATAGTAGAAGCATACTAATAGGCTTAGATACATTGTTTACTGTTGTCTTTGCATAGAATGCAAATAAATGTTCTTGTTCTGTTCCACTTTGTCATTGAGACATTAGAATCTGTAAAATGTTTTGCTTTAAGTACTTTCTAAGTTGATTATAGTCCTAAAAATGTTTTATCCTTCTCATATTGTAAATACATAATTAGGAGTATCTTTTCAATTCCTTCTTGTATTTGTTGTATTTATTTGATTTTATTTCTGTTTTTATGATCATATTGGGATTTCTGTAATTTGTTTTCATAATACTATGAACTTTGAGGTACTTTATTTAATCACCTATTATTTATGTGCACTAACATGTGATCAGAAAGTTATTTTTTAAAATATGTTGCTAAAGAAGCCACCTAACTTGTTATTTCTGCAAGCATATTAGCCTTAAGACTAACCTTTAATACCTAACTTAAAATATATTTGGAATTTGGTTTATTCATAGACTGCAGTTCGTCATGAGTCTTGCAATGGTCTTTATAAGTTATCTCTGTCAGGCCTGGATGGAGGAGACTCAATCAATCGTTCATTTTTGCTGTTGGCTGCCTCAACATTGTTGAAATTTCTTCCTGACGCACAAGCACTCAGACCTATCAGGGTAAGATTTTGATTGTCTGGGCGCAGTGTATATGTTTGTAATTTTCTTTCCCTTAAATAAACTTGGATATTTTGAGTACTTGTTTCCTGTATACAGTTTTGGTAAGAGGATAATAGTTACATAGCTCTTAACAGGACAATCTTGTAACTTATGTACATGTTACACTTAAAACATTACATTTAACACAGAGCCTATGTGCTTTTATTTGAGCTCAGTAGGATCGGTGATGGATAATCTGTTTGGGAAAGAGCATCTATTCAGACTAGATCCTGGGCCTTGTATTAATAAGTTGAAAGAAGGATCATTAATGTTGTTTTCTTCTCAGTCATACATTTTCCTTTTCATCCTTTTCATCTGAACTTTCTATTTCCTTCCCTGTTCCATTGTTTATACTAGACTTGTAAAAAAGCCTTTGTCATGTGATATAGAGGTCATTCATACGTGAATTTTATTAATCCTAGATTTACATTATAAATAAACATAATGTCTTTGTTTTTCACATTTTAAAACTATAAAAGAATTTAATGTATAGGTAAGTTTACTTATGCTCATGTTTTGTGGGTGTTTGCCTGTACATTTTTATTGAATACTTAAGTCTATCACATTAATATTGTTTGTTTTTCACGTATTTTTCAAATATGTTAACAGTAGTTTGAATGCAGTGTTGTCTGTTTCAATTTGAAATCATTTACTTGTGTACCTATTCTAACTCTACAGAACCTGGGAGTGTTCTTTTTTACTACTGTTAAATTTGCATACAATTTACTCTTTATATGAAGATTTATTCTGTAAAACCAGTTTATTAAATATATTTTAATTTTCTCTTTTTAAAATATTTTCGGACAAAGTTAATTTTTTTTCTATACAGACAGATGATTATGAAGAAGAACCAATGTTAAAACCTGGATGTAAAGAGTATTTTTGGCTGTTATGCAAGTTAGTTGACAACATACATATAAAGGATGCTAGTCAGGTATGTTGAGTAAACAAGACATTAACTTGCTATCATGTATGTTCATGAATTTATAGATGCTTATTAAGGGCGCTTTCATCAGTTTACAATGATTTGAAACTGTTATAACTTTTCTATTGTATTGATACTTTTCTCTAATTCCTTTTTTATTTTACCTTTCACTTAAATGTCCTTATTTGGTAGCAGTAGTTTCCTATCTCTTCTGAGTGAGATGTGTGTATGTAAAATTTACTTGGAAAATGAAATCCAGATGCTATTAAATTTTGTAGTTTTCTATAGTAGTATGTAGATTTGGAGTTCTGGATTTGCACAGTAAAATAGCAATTCAAATACAAGTTATTTTAAAGTACAGAAACATTCATTTTCTTAAACTAGACCAAATTATTTTCATTCAAATGAATGTTTAAAAGAATTTAATTCAAAGACAAACTTGTCCCATAAAGATTTTACACCTTTGTAAATATAGTAAGCTTAAAGCATGTGCATTATTCCAAAAAATGAGAACTATTTGAAAATACATTTGAATATTAAACATTTTCTCAATTTGTTTTCAAGTATTAAAAAGAATATAATATATACATGTTACATTTATTTTTATAGATTTATTTATTTATGCATACAAGAGGTACATAAATTCACCAGAGACAGTGGGGAGCAGAACAAGCAGATCTACTGAAATACACTGCTTGAAAGGAGCAGCAGGCAAGACAGGAGAGGTCTGCTGTGCCATGTGGGTCACCTCCCTGGCAGGGATCAAATTCTTGCTGCAGTGGCTTCAGAATGCTGCTTTAACAAACTCTTGCACCACCATGGAGGCCCCATTTACATGTTCTATTTTAAAAATCTTGTAGTGTTTGAATTTACACTTTCTATTTGCACAGTAGTCATAAAATTAATACTAAATACATTGAAATTTATTTGATTTATATTCATAGTAATATTGATTGCCAGATAAATATTTTTTTTAATAACTTGAGATTGTCCATTTGAAGTAGGAATCTTAATTTCTTGCTTGAGTCCAAGTAATTTTCCTCATTAGAGATCTGAATTTGCGAGTTGTCACAAATGAATTTTATTTTATTAAGTGTATTATCTTTTTTCTCATTTATAATAAACTGTAGGAAATTGTGTAATGCTAGATTTATGTTTGTTTGTAAAGCTGGTCTTAAAAATAATCATTAGGGGATTATTGTATGGTATGTGAATTACATCTCAAAGTTGTTAAAGAAAAAGTGAAGTAGTTACAAATCTTAGTGACCTATAGATAAATTACTGTGGCGACCACAGTATAATGTTGTATGGTATGTGAAAGTATTATTTTATTATGTGTGAGTGTAGCTGTATTTTTAATGTAATGAGTGTACTAGTGAATTTGAAGCAACTAAATTCTTAGGATAGGATTTTGTTTTAATATCTGAATTTCTACTAATCAAAAATCTATTTGAATTATGTCTTTTCCTCTTTTTGTGTTAAGACAACACTCCTTGACTTAGATGCTCTGGCAAGACATTTGGCTGACTGTATTCGCAGGTAAAATTTGATGTGACATTAGCAGTTAAATTGTTGAGAAAAGATAATGCTATATAATTATGTGAACTGTTTTACATGCCTTTTTTTTTCTTTTTTCTTTCTTTCTTTTTTTTTTTTTGTAGCAGGGAGATCCTTGATCATCAAGATGGAAATATAGAAGATGATGGGCTTACAGGACTTCTAAGACTTGCAACAAGTGTTATTAAACACAAACCACCCTTCAAATTTTCAAGGGAAGGACAGGTCAGAGGTTCCCCAGAAATTCACTTAGGGAACTCAACATATGTATACTTGTAGGTAGGATGTATTACCTACAGCTCAAGGCATACAAAGTGAAATCAGCAAAAAAATAAGATACATGGGACAAAGGCTGGTTGAAATGAGGTTCAGACTTCTAAGAGTTTTTTCCCAGTGGAACTGCAGAGGATGTGCTTTATTCCCATAGCAATGAGTGTAACAACATTAAAGTGTTGTCTTCTAAGGAACTCTCTTAGGAATCTCCTACGATTCCAGGATTTTTCAGTCAGGGGCTTGGTATTTTAGGCACACCCTGCCTGAAAAATTGATTTCTTACCACTGAAGTTCTAGACTTTCAGGTGGAAAGCAGGTATTCAGCCAAATACAGGGAGGTACAGTGAGATACTTTAATCACTTAGGGAAAGTTTTAATCAGTGGAGACAACTGATGACTATGCAAGTTTATACATGATAATCAGTAGCCAATCTAACACTACAGCTTTTCTAAGGATTTCAGTATCTCAGTCTTAAGTATTTATTTCTGTATTCAACACATTACTCTAGGAGATTTTATGCCTCAGGGCAGTGTATTTTAGTAGTATTGAGATTGTTTTTGCTGTAGTCACTACTCTTATTTTTACTATAGTCAAATAGGAAGGGATTGAATAAATACAAGGTTAAGTTAGGGAGTACTGAGTCTTAACAAAAATTTTTGACCACTGAATGGAGTGGAAAATAATAGCATCCTATGCTAGATGTGAATCTGTAAGAAGGAGCTAATCAGACATGGGGGAGGAGAAGCAGGAAGTGATCAATCCCTACCCAATCCATCTTCTCTAAGAGAACTGAACATTGGGAAGACCTTCAGATGCTGTTCTTGAGTTTTTTAAGTATTTCTGTAAATTTTAATTATTACATAATCCATTTTCTGATACTCATTTTTCTTCTTTTCCAGGAATTTTTAAGGGATATCTTCAATCTTCTGTTTTTGTTGCCTAGCCTAAAAGATAGACAACAGCCAAAATGCAAATCACATTCTTCAAGAGCTGCTGCTTATGATTTGTTGGTAGAGATGGTAAAGGGATCTGTTGAGAACTACAGACTAATACATAACTGGGTTATGGCACAACACATGCAGTGTAAGCATTGTTCTTTTCCCTTTATCTTTATAAATCTGTATGCAGAAACAAGGTTATAGAGGACCCAATTTAAGAAAATTCATTCCCAGACTTTAATAACATTGTAGCAACTATATAATATTAAAGCTAAAATAGAGGTACTTGTTTAAAAGATTTGAAGGACTTTGTATAGATATCCGGAATCTTGGCTTAGTGCGAAGTAAAATCAAGCTTCATAATACCTTGAATTTTTAGGGAATGAATCTGTTATGCCATGTGATCTTACTATTTTATAAATTACCATAATTTTATATATACTAATGTAAGTAATGTAGGAAGTGCTTATTAATAAAACCATGTATGTTTGATAGATTGTTGGGGGGGGGCATTTTTTTCTCCTGCTTTTTTCAGCAGCCCACGCACCTTATAAATGGGACTACTGGCCTCATGAGGATGTCCGTGCTGAATGTAGATTTGTTGGCCTGACTAACCTTGGAGCTACTTGTTACTTGGCTTCCACTATTCAGCAACTATATATGATACCTGAGGCAAGACAGGCTGTCTTTACTGCTAAGGTACAGTTGTTTAAAAATTAAAACAGAAGTGTTGAATTTTTATGCAGATGGGGCCATAAAAAATTTTCAATTTAAGTAAAATTTTGTTTGATAAGTAATTGATAGTGTTTGATACCATGTGCTAACTTGTTATATTTAAATTACTTTTACATTTTGCTAAATTGCTATAAACATAGTATAATTAATACTCAAAGGAAAACTTGTTTAGGAATATATACTTTCAGTGTATGCAGTGAACATATTTTTAGTTAAAACAACTACAAATTTTGTTTACGTAGAAATAAGAAAAGACTATAAAACAAAAATACTACCAGAATTATTCAACTTGTTTCTTTAATAATTTATTCCAAAAGGCTTATTTTTATGACAAATTCTGCTTTTGTGTTATAATTTTTTGGCTAACATTTTTAATGCTTGAATGTGAGTTTTTGTTTTATTCCATCTTCTTTTTGTCCTGGTCTTTCCCCTCCCAGTTAGATAGATATAGGGTATACATAAAAGCAATATTGAATCCTGAATAGGTGTAGGTTATGCTTCACATTGGAGATGGTCTCCAGTTCATAGTATACTTAATTTTTTTTCCAGCTTTAGTTGTATTGATGGTTTTAAGTTGATCATCTCAGATTGACTATGTTTAGAAAGTTTAACTGATTAATTTAGCATATGAAAATTTTTGTGGCAAAATTTGGTTGGCCTCATCTTCATAATTTTGTGATACTACAAAGAAGTATGTTTTCTGTGATTTTCTTTTGGCTGGTGACTTGGCCTTATATTTTGGTTTTCTTCTTCATTAATAACCTTTTAGTCCCTAACACTGTTAGCAATGGTTAGATTGCAACAAAAAGGATATTTGTTCTTTCAATTAGAAATTGAGTATATTTCTCATCTGTTCAGCAATTAGATATGCTAATTATGACTAGGTCTCATAAGAGGTATTATTGGTTAAAAACTAAATTTAGACTTGTCTTACATAAAAATTCTTACAGAAAAAAATTTGACTTTTTACATTTAAACTTTATCCTTTTCAGGTGTTCATGAAAATACTTAAGCTAAATATATTTTTATTGCTGTAAAATGTATGTACATAAAATTTACTCTTAACCTTTTAACAGTATATAGTTTTGTGGTATTAAGAACATTCACATCACTGCTTCAGTCTGTAGAATTTCTCACCTTCTGTACCAGTTATATGCAGTGAAGGGTTGCTTAATGATGGGGATATATTCTGGAAATAGGTCATTAGATGATTTTATCATTGTCTGACTGCAATAGAGTATAATCACACAAACCTTGATGTTACAGCCTCCTACACATGTTGGGACCATTGTAGTATATGCGGTCCACTGTTGACGAAAACATTAAGTTCCACTCCTCTGTGACTCTTTTGGGTGGGGGAAATTTGCACTTATTTTATCCTGAACTTATTCTTGGGCCATATATTGTCTTCAGTTTTTTCTGAGATACTTTATTATTCTGTGCAACTTCCTCTTTAGGTTTAGTAAGAATCAGTAAGGTTCATCTCGATGTGGTAGGGAGAGATTACATGCTGGTTAATCTAACCATGAACTCTGGGAGTTCTCTGACATATCTTGGGGAAACTTTGTTTATGTGATATGGTCAGTAATCAGAAAATGTACATATAAACTCTTTAGTTCAGTGTTAAGCTCTGTGTTTTCACATACATGTAAAAAGTCAGCACTCTTCTTGGGCCACCCACCATATGTTCAGCCTCACTGTTAGGCTACTCTGCCTTAATAATGATGGAATGGCACACATTGCTCTGTACAGTGACTTCCTTCAAATATTTGGTGACTTTTTGGCTATGCAGTTTCACCAGTGTTCTTAAAATGAACACTAAGATTGGAACCTTTTGATTTGTATGACTTGAAGATAATCAGATTCAAGTGTGAGAACCATTTTCAGAAATCTTCTGGCCATTTTTGTTGATTCCTTACATTCAGTTACATAAAATTTTGTAGTACTTATATTTTGAACGGATCTTGATTTTAATATCCTTGTGACCTTAGTTTGACTATGAGCTCCTAGAAAGCAAAACCATATTTGCAGATGCCTCAAAATGAATGCAAGTAACTGATAGATACTTCTGGCATATGGGAGGCTTATTATTCTCTGAGACTGTCAGAGCTTCTTCAGAATCGTGAAGTAATTTATAATGAAGATAATGCCACCCTTATGGTTTTGTTTTAATAATTAATGTAGAGTATATTTAATAAATACCTGAAAAGAGATTTAAATATCTATTCAACAAATCAAGTCAAAATCTTCATTAATGGCATTTAATGTTTACAGAATTTTCAAAGATTTTAGGCAGTATTCCTTTGCTGTGGTAAAGACCTACTATTCTAAGAAAAATAAGTCTAGGAAAAATAAGGTATGGCTAGATGGAGAGTGAAGTGACATTTCTTAATCTCTTTTAATGTGTGGATTTTGTGATGGAAAACTATTGCATACCTAAGATTTTTGCTATTCTTACAAAGTCACCAGCTTATGAATCAGCACTAAAAAGAGGAGTATTCATTTGGAAAGCTGTTTATTTTTTCTTAAGATTTCTGTATTCATCAGTTACCTTATATAACATACTTTGCATACATACATGACATATAAGTGGCTCTATATAGTAAATAATCTCAGTTTCAAAGAAATGTATATTTTTCCTAATTTAACTAAAAGAATGAAATACATTATAATACTTAAATAGAATTTTTTTAATGCTCTATCATTTATTTTATTGATTTGAATTTAACTTACTAACCAATATATTTTAATGGAAAGTTTTCTTTTGATTTCCAGTACTCAGAAGATATGAAACACAAGACCACTCTTCTGGAGCTTCAAAAAATGTTTACATACTTAATGGTATGTTTGTATAGAAATCTAATTAGATATACCTTTTGACCAAAGCTAAAAATAATAAATGGAATTCTTTTGTATTGTCTTTGCCCTGATTATAAATACTCTTTACACATTCTTGTGTGTGTGTGTGTGTGTGCACGCTTTGTTTTTTTAATAAAGATTTATTTTTCATCCAAGAAGTAGAGTATAGGCCTGGCCAGAAGTGTGGTGGGATGGGGTGGGGAGGGAGAGAGGTGAGAGGATTCACCCTAAACAGAGTGGAGAGCAGAATAGACGGATTGACTAAAATACACTGCTGAGGAGAACAGCGGGCAAAATAGGAGAAGTCTGCTTTGCCCTGTGGGTCAGCTCCCTGGCTGGGAATTGAATTCATGTGGTAGTGGCTGCTGACAGCTTCATAATGCTGAGACTTAACCCCTTGCAGGATTAAGGCCTCTTCCCATTCATTTTGTCAGTCTTCTGTGCTATTAACAGTCACATCTCAGTTATCTGCATCTTATTAATTTGTCCTTTGAAGAGTCGCTCTATCTCATATCCCATCACAGGGTCTGTCCCTACCACTTAGGCTTTGAATTTTTATCTGTCTTCATTCCCACCCCAAACTATGAAAGTAATCAATCTTATAAGGGAGGAAAAAAAAAAAAAACAAACTTAAAACTATTACTTCCTTCCTTAAAACTCTTCAGTGTTTCTTTATTATGAACAGAATAGTCAGGCTCATCAGTGTGGTTCATAAAATATGTGATTTATGGGCCCTCCCTGGTGGCGCAGCGGGCTAAAGCACAGCACAAAGAAGCTTAAGCCACTTCTGCATGGGTTCGATTCCCGCCTGCCCCAGAGGAGATCCACATGGTGAGGCAGACCTCTCCTGACCCACCCACTGCTCCCCTCAGCAGTGTACTTCATCCATCTGCCTGTTCTGTACCCCATTCTGTCTCTGGTGAATCCTCTCACCCTCCGCATCTCTGTCCTGTACCCCAGTTATGTATGAATAAATAAAAAAAAATGTGATTTACAACTCCCTTTTAACCTCTTTATTCTCCATATTCAGCCTTATGATGTAATAACTGCAAGCTCTGATAATTTCATTGCCTTGCATAGTTATTTATACCACTCCTCCTGCCTATTTCTCTTCTCTTTCAACACACTCCTTTTTCTTCCTATTATCATCCTTCAAGAATTAACTTGAATCTTAACAAAGCATCATCGAGCCACCTTTATACTCTAACTTACATTTGTATTGAAAGTTGTCTAAATTGTTAAATTGTTGAGGACAGAGATTATATCATATTTATTCCTGTGTTTTTTAGATTCTGACACTTAATAGGAATTAAATACAGAAATTTTACAAAATTGAAAGATTTACTAAGTCATTCTTTGAGTCAACTTTCTGTCTCCTTTTAACATTTGCAACATTCAGTGTAAATTGACAAAACAGAAAACTGCTATTCTAAACTATTTGAAAACATTGCTAAAGAAAGTTTAGTAAACAGTCTGCAGGAAAAATTATTCAGGGTTTGTATTTTATGTTTGATTATTCAGATCTGTTTTCTTTGAATCCCAAATTTCTTGATAGAAATCCTGTATTAGATAGAAATACTTTCTTAAGAAAACTTAAGCATCTTCTGTCACCAAAATTAAGATGTTGAAAATGCCATGAAAACAAATTTAAAGTAGAAGATTTTAAACCCTTAGAAATTTTTTACCTGATATTATTACCAACTACCTTGTAGTTGTCATGTTGTTCAAGAGCCTTGTGATAATTTTCTTACTTTATTTGAGGCTTAAATTTGTTTTATAATCTCTAAACCCTCTTCCTTTACAGGAAAGTGAGTGTAAGGCTTATAATCCAAGACCTTTCTGTAAAACATACACCATGGACAAGCAGCCTCTGAATACTGGGGAACAGAAAGATATGACAGAGTTTTTTACTGATTTGATTACCAAAATTGAAGAAATGTCTCCAGAACTGGTTAGTATTAAAATACTAAATTTCTTTGAAATTTGTACACATTTGCTCAGTTTTAATTACTGACTTATGTTTGTATTTTTTAAAAGAAAAATACCGTCAAAAGTTTATTTGGAGGTGTAATTACAAACAATGTTGTCTCGTTGGTAAGTATTCTACCTGTTGCTTGCTTTTGAGAAATCTTAATGTATATTTTTTCTTAAAATAAATTACTAATTTTTGGCTGTTGATCAATCAGGATTGTGAACACGTTAGTCAGACTGCTGAAGAGTTTTATACTGTAAGGTGCCAGGTGGCTGATATGAAGAACATTTATGTGAGTAAAGTGTGTATCTACAGTCTGAAATATGTAGCCTGAAACAAATTTTTTTTCTGCTCTTAACTATTTGTATATTATGTTTTCCAGCTTGAGAGAAAAATTAACTTTAATGTTTTAATCTGCTTTCTTTTTGCTATACTACTTGAGAATTAGAAGTAGACCACATAGCTGATTTTTACTCAATCACAATTTAAATCCTTGCCCCTTTGAAAAATTTAATAACATTCATAAAATGTCTTGTCAGTGGTAGGGGAAACAACTTTTTTCTAAAATTAGAAAACTTTTTTAACAGTTTTTCTCTATGCATTCTATACAAATAGTAGTTACTGCCATTAGTATTTTTGCATACTCTATAAAAAATGACACTTAAATTTTTTTTTATAGAAAGGAATCTTATTGAAACAATTCTTAACATGTTTCACATGTGGATCATTAATAATCAGTGTATTTACTACTTTAAGTAGTAAATACACTTTCAGTTCAAATCTTTCCTTAAGTTCAAATCTTTCCTTCACCATATTATTGACCCTTTTTACTTGATTTACCCAACTTTTTTATTGTTCATGGCGACCACTTAATTCTTCTGAACTCTAGAAGGTTCTCTATGTCCCACAAATAGATGAAATCATATGTTGTTTCTGTCTGTCTTAATTCACTCATCATAATACCTTCTACTCAGGAATCTCTTGATGAAGTTACTATTAAAGACACTTTAGAAGGTGACAACATGTATACCTGTTCTCATTGTGGGAAGAAAGTACGGGCTGAAAAAAGGTATGACTTTTGAAATGTAATTTTTATCATTTCAATAAATTATCAAATAAATGAAAAGACAATTTAAGTTAATGTTAAACTCTTATGAAAAAATATGTGATTAAAGCTAAACGGTTAGTTGCTTGAAGCTCTTTCTCATAAAACATTAATGATAATAAATAAAAGACCAAAATTAATAGGCAGCTGTAAATCAGAGATATTCTTCAGGGGTAGGAAGAGGGATCAAAACAGGGGAAGGAAGATAACAAGGGACCATGTTGATGTTGCATGGGTGAATTGGTGATGGGAATTCTACTTGTACTACTGCAGAGAAGGGAAAGCAAATATTGTAGAAAAATGAACAATGATGCAAAATATATATAAATAAATAAATCAAAAAGTATTTCCCAGGTTCTGGTTGCTAAGCACACTGCAGCACAAAAGTGGAGTCTAATCATTAGTTTTACAGGTGAACATTTACTGGCAAAGAAATTGGATTGAAAGAGCATCTTATGCAGGTACTAGAAACAAAGGCAGAAAAATAGAAGTTACCTTTTGTGTTCAAGAAATTCAGGATTAGAACAGTTTGCCCTAAGTAGATGATTTGCATTGACCATTAATAGAAAATAAAATTGGTAATATGTAATGGTATGAAACAAAGTAGCATTTAGATTTTGGATTATCTGCATAATTGATTGATTAAAGCCCATTAGAACATTAACCTGAAAAAGGAACATAACTGTTGCAGAGGAGTGAGACCTAAGCTAAACTAAAATTGAATTGGAAAAGTGACAAAATCAAATCAGGGTAGGACCTTAAGCCAGAAACAAGGGATGGGGTGGGGCAAGGGAATTGTAAGAGAGTCTCACTGAGGCAGTCACTTAAAATTAGCCACAGAAATGGAGGGGGAGAAATGGCATCTAACTATAGTCCAAAAAAGGTGTCACTTTGTTTTGCTTTTAAAGTAGTTTAATGTTATGCTTTGCCCTGTTGTAGTAATGGAAACAGAGTTGTTTGTTCATGGAATCAAATATAGATTATTTAGTAGAAGTTTGGCTAAAAAAAAAAAAGAAAGAAAATGAATTCTAGAAATCTGTGGGATCAAACAGGAGTTCTGTAAATGAAATAGACCTGAGCATGTTTGAAGGCAGAGCATGAACAGCTGTCACACAATGTATATTAAAAGTATGTGAGATTTTATAGCAGGAGTATAATGGACCAGGTGAGAAAATAATGATAAGAATAATGAACAGCCATATACCAGAGACATTTTGTGGGGGTGGAGTGGGGAATGGGATCAAAAGCGGGGTGGGTGGAGTGCACAGGACTATGGTGGCATATGGCATATAGGTGACTCGGTGATGGGAAACCCACGGGGTTTACAACTGAGATAAAAAAAAATGTACAAAATGATGTAAAAATAAACTTGTATTATTAAAAAAAAGAAAAAGTATGTGAGATTTTCCTAGGTAAATAAATAGTCATTTGAAAGAAGTGTTCGTTTTCTCAATCTCCAGAGGTTACTGCAAAAGAAAGAAGTGTGACAGAAGTACTAAAATGAAAGTATAACTGTGTAGGGAGAAGACAAACTCAGCTGGCTAGTATGGGTTAGTGTACGAATTAAGGACTTACACTGCATGGAGTGGAGTCAGTCATAAGTACAACATGCAGTTTTTCATCTCGATTATAACCCCTGTGGAATTCCCACTATCAGTTCACTAGTGTGCTGTCACCACAGCCCTGTGGGCTCTTCCTACCCCTGTTTTGCTCCTATTCCAGGTATAGGGCTTATTCTAAGGAGAATCTCCTTTTAGTTGAAATAAATACAGAAACATTGAATATTATTACTATTTTTTTTTTTTTTTTTTTTTTTTTTTTTTTTGCTAATCTGCTTCTTGAAACATTTCTGCATTTGACTTACTGATTCTACTCTTTCTGAAATACCTGTCTCTCTCCCAGGCAAAGTAGTTTTATTCAGTCCTTTGTACTCTTTCAGAAGTCTATAATAGCATAGTAAATGTTAAACAGAAATGGGCCAAGGATTTTATTCTTTTGTCTTCAAACCTTTTGCTTCTCAGTCTTTGTTCTTTGCCTTATACCACAGTGTTAGTCTCCACTGATGTGCTTTTGTCTCCTAAATCATCTTAGTTAATTTGTGTTTTCGTTCCTCTCTCAACTGTATTACTTGTGTGCCTCAGAGACTTAGTATATAACATAAACTCTTAATTCTTCAGCTATTTTTGTCTTTTATTTTCTGACTTAATACATGGGTCTACTGTTCATGAGTTCTTCAGGTTTCTTAACTCTCAGGATAAAGTTCATGCTCTAATACTACATATAAGCCTTTTCATCATTTGACTTATTTATGATTCTGTACCCTATTCATTTGTCAGTCTCCCAAATAATCAGTACTAATAAAATTTTAAACATCTTATTCTTTCAGGTTGTAACACCTTTCTCCTATATTTCCTATATCCTTAAATTCCTTGTTAAATTCCTTGTTTTCCCCCTTAAGCTCTTGGTTTAACCAAACTTTTGAATTCCATAGACAGTGAAGAATTCTTTTCCTAGTATTTCTAATTTTCATATATATATATATATATATATGTATGTATGTATGTATGTATGTATGTATGTATGTATGTATATGTATATGTACTGTTACATATTGTTTAAATAGAAATTTTTAATTTTTAACCTGAGCTAGCAATATATCATACCCTAGGTTTAGGTAGTCATTTTACTTACTGTGACTGCTGTTGTCAGGCATTACTTTTTAAGTTGGTATTTTCTTTTTCTAGTATTTTTTATCATTATTAATTTTTGAACAGTATTTGATTTTTCCCTACATTGTAGGCCATATAGTTTTCCCATCACTCTAGCACCTGTGATCCAATACTACAGTCCCTCTTCTTCTTTCCCGTTTTGGCCCGCACCCTCCTCCTTTTCTGTAAGGCATCATTTATTAATGGTCTCTTGCCATTAATAAGTAGTAGGGACTACAGTTTAATTTTCATTTTACAAATTAGGACTTAAGCTCAGAAGTTCAGTGAACTTGTATATAAAGTCATACATCTAGGAAGTGATACAGGCAGGCTTTGCAATTCCAGTTTACAAAATTGCCTGTGTCCCTGTTATCTAAGATGGAAAATTCTAAAATAAAGCTCTCCTTGCCTTTGTAGTGTTAGTGTGATTCCTTACTGTTTTCTACTTCTCTGTATCTTCATTATGGTGTTTAACATAATGTACAATATTTTTATTTAGACACAGGAAAATCCTTTCAATGTATATAGATTTTAATAAGTAAATAAAATTGTTATTTACTACGACTTGAGCATTGAAAAAATTAGTACAAATATATTGAAATTTAAGTATAGTATAAAAATGGAACCAACTAAAGTACTTTTGAAAGACAGTGTTTTAACAATTGTGGTAATTTTTTGTTTGTTCTTTCAGAGCCTGTTTTAAGAAATTGCCTCGCATTTTGAGCTTTAATACTATGAGGTATACTTTTAATATGGTCACAATGATGAAAGAGAAAGTCAACACACACTTTTCCTTTCCATTACGCTTGGATATGACACCCTATACAGAAGATTTTCTTATGGGAAAGAGTGATAGAAAAGAAGGTAATTTTCCATCTTTTGTTATGTTTGCTATAGGTTTTACAAAAACGATAGTCATAAAATTGTAATCGGATACACATTTAGTAAAGTTGAATTGAATCTTAGAAGAATTTTTTGAAGACATTATAGCACAATCACTTAGCAGTAATGTTTAGTTATCTAGTAGGACTAGATACTCTTCTAGACACTGGGGAGACATGGTGAATGAGATAAATATGGTTCCTGCCCTTGTAGAACTTAAATCTAGTGGGTAAGCCTTATGTTAAACATGAAAATACAAGTATAATTGTTGTCAAAGGACAGTGACTGTATTATAGTTGTAGGGTATAGGAAAATAATTAATGAAAATGTGACATAGTGAAGTTTGAGTTAGAGAATTGATGAGCTTTTTTTGTTTGGTGATTGGTTTTGTTTTCTTTTTCTTTTCTTTTCTTTTTTTTTTTTTGTTTTGTTTTGGATAAGCTCTTTTGGTGGATAGTAGATAGAGACAGTTGATGAGATCAGCAAAAGGCAGTGGCCAAATCATTTTGTTGTAAGCATGTTATTACTTTTGATCTTTATCAAAAGATTTTCAGCAAGGAACCAAGATAATAAGATAGGATTTGGAAAAGGTTCTTCAAATTACAACAGTAGAAATAGAAGTTGATGGAGTATGCAGCAGTCATTCTGGTAAATAGTAGCTTAGATGAGAAAGCTGCCATTAAGGCTGGAGGAAAATATGTGGCAAATAAATGTTAATAGGACTTGATTAATTGAATAAATCCAGAGTTCCTAGTCATCTACCTCCCAAGTAACTTGCTATTCTTAAATTTACCCAAGTATTACAACAAAGAACAAAGGATCCGCCATTATAGAGTGTACATTTAGTGTGCCGCTCTAGTAAAGAGTGAGCTAGGTTTCTGTCTTGATCAGCTAGGAGAATAAAGGGTCAGAATTTCAAGAAGATCTCAGTAAAAAAGGAATATGATCAGAAATATTAAATGCTAATAAGAAGGGACAGTTTAGTAAGAACACAATTGAAAATCTAGCATGTAAAAGATCTTTGGCTACCTTTTCAAGATAGCCAAATCTGATAAAGATGTATCTGATAAAGACTTACCTTTCAATGAGGTGTTGTTATAAGAAGGCAGGGAACAGTGAGCTAAAGATGGCACTTGATTCTTAAAAACTTTCCAATTGTTAGTACTTTCATACAATCAGTGGCTTTCAAATTCCTGTGCCTCAACGATCACGGAGGGGTAATGAATGGAATTTAGTGAGAGAAGAAAACAGAACCAGTACAATCCTTGTCTCTTATGTTCTTTAGGCTGAAAAGTCTATTTCACATAATAAGGATCCTGGCAATGTTTGTGTAAATAGTTCTACAGATTTTAAGATTTGAAGAAACCACTGTATTGTAAGATTAAGGAGAGGGAAACATCTTTTAATCTTTATAGCTTTTACCTGGAATTTAATTAATGTCCCATTAATATTTTACTAAATGGAGAAGAGGGGTATAAAAAATGAGTATACACTGTTCATTCAAGACAGCAACAAACTCTTTAAAGAGAGAAGATAGTGAGCTATAGCTATGAAGGAGTACAGAATTAAGAGGGAATTTTAAGGTTAGAGTTTTAGTGTATATAGAAGCTGTATGAAATGAGCCAATAGAGATAAGTTTGAAAATATAGTTGTAATTAAAAAGTGGACTGAGCTGTGTATATATATGTATGTGTGTGTGTTTTATATTTCTTAGGGCCCTTACCAAACTATTTGTAAAATTATAGAAGATTGGCCATTAATTGTGCTTCATTGAATATTTTTCATAATTCCATGTGTGAAGGTAGTAGGAATTTATGCCAACATAAAGGAATGTGTTAGGCTACAAGTGATACATTCAGTCAGATTCTGGCACATCTAGCTCCTCAGCCTTTGCTTTGAAATTGTCAGTCATTTGCTCTTCTCTACCTACTTGTCACTTTACTTTCTAGTTTAAATTGTGTACTCACTTATTTAACCAAATACATTTTCATTTCCCTGCTTCAGATTATACTTTTCCTATGCTGTGGGAATACAGATCATAAAGCATACATTATCTTCAACTTTATAGACCAATTTGCAGTTTTTTCCTTAGAATCTTTTTATTACCTTTCAAACTTAAATCTATGGGAAGTTACCTATTTTACTTCTATCTACATAAAGCTCCTAATAAGTAGTGTTTTCAGTTAGTTAATTCTCAGTTGGAAGCATGCACCAGTACAGTGTTCCATTTTCCTTTACATGAGTCTAAAAAGCATAAATAGGTAAACGTCTCTTCAGAGCTTGTGTTTGTTGCTCCTAGTAAAATGAATGAAACATTTTGTGTTGTTTCAAAAGGAATAATCAGATTAAACAGAAGGTAGTTTGTGTATTATATTGAGGTTGTCCATAGTTACAAGCTAAGATATATTGTTTTCCTAGTGATTTGTAACTATAAAAGTATAGTTTGTGGGTGGTGAATGAGTTGCTAAATAGAGTTCTTTTGTACCCATTCTAATATCTAAAGTATATGTGCTTATTACTCTATAAACGTATTATGTAAAGTGATGCTAAGGTTCACTGTGTGTAGTTTTAAAAATTGTTGCCATTATTTTATGTAAATCATTTCAGGTTTTAAGGAAGTCAGCGATCATTCAAAAGACACAGAAAGCTATGAGTATGACTTGATAGGAGTGACTGTTCACACAGGAACAGCAGATGGTGGGCACTATTATAGCTTCATCAGAGATATAGTCAATCCACATGCTTATAAAAATAATAAATGGTGAGTTCTAAATATTTCATTCTTTGGATAAAAATTTTTTTGTTTTTAAAATTTAAGCTTTCTTTTTAGGTATGTTTATTTCTAGTTTTCTAAAAATTTGCTGTAAAGTTAAGAAAAGGGGGCAGACAAAATTTTTCAATGTAAATGACTTTCTCGAGACAACATCAATCAATTGTTAAAAACTTCATGGATCTCGATACTCTTGAGAACTTGGTGAATGCTTTCCTCTAGGAAAAAAAATTGAGATGAATACATGAATAAATGATTCCAAATCTTGTGTTTTCATTCAAGAGCTGTTTACTGAATGCCTTCTCTAGGGTGGCCACAAAGTCAAGATACATGGCAGTTAGACAGTATCTATATTCTCTATTCTCTACACTTTACCTGTCCCCTTTGACACCCATATTCTTTGTATCTTTTATCAAGTTAATGGTTGGAAGTCATTAAATCAGTCTTCAGTAGCTGTTTTTGGCCTTAGGTTGTTAGGTGGAGATTCATGCATAGAAACTATATTTGTGCTTAGGTATTGTTTTAAATACTGGGGATATAACTGAAGTAATGTACATTGGTAAATTGATCTCCAATCACAGGATAGTATTAATAATTGTTTATTTTGTAAACCATCATTTTCATGGTATCTTTTTAAGAGTGTATTTTCATCATTGTATTTTGAATTTTTTTAACTATAAATTTTGAAATATACTTTGTTTGAAAGTTCTTCCACTTTTCTGTTTTTCCTGTTCAATAGCTTTACATTTATACAAACTTTTTTTTTAAGATCGTACCCCCCCCCCCCCATTTTTTTTGGAGTTAACATTGGTTTCTGACACTGTATGATTTAGGGGAATAGGTTCATACTTTGTAGATTGTATTTCACCACACCCACCACTAAAAGTATCCACTGTTCTTTACTACTGAACTTTGGTCTCCCTCCCTACTTTATTCCCATCCTCACCCTTTCTCTCCACTACACAGATATTTTATTACTCTTAGGATGTAAGTGGATTTTTCAGATTTTAAAGTGCTTTTGACTATGTTATAAATTTCAGGTACATTAAAGTTGTACAGAACAGAAGCTTATTTAGAATTTACTTCATTTTAATAAGTTCAATCAACAATTGAAAGTATATGAGCATGTAATCTAAGTATTTTTTAAAAAGACAAAAACAGTAACAAACCCTAGAAGTCTAACTGTGGAATAGAGGCTGAAGGACTGAGAGTGGGAATCAAATATGTAATATGGTAGAATTTTAGTGCTTTGGTAGTGAGTATGGTATGTGGTAACATACTTGAAGGTGTGATCTTACACCACTAAAGGATATACAGTGTTATAAACCAATGTTACTGCAATTAAAAAAAAATTATTTTTAAATAATGCAAAGATATTCAATATATGTATACTTGATCAATACTACATGCTCTTTTTTAGGTATCTTTTTAATGATGCTGAGGTAAAACCTTTTGATTCTGCTCAACTTGCCTCTGAATGTTTTGGTGGAGAGATGACAGTAAGTTTTATTCAGAAATTGAGTGATTTGTGACTCTTCAAGTATTTTGCAGCCATAAAATTCAGTAACAGTCACTTAGCTTTCTTTTAACCACTGATTAAATCTCAAATTTATTCACTTATTTAATAGAGTATATGCCAGACATTGGGAAATACTTAAAAATTTTTATTTCATGTGAAAATATTTTACTAGGAAGTTGCCTAAGCTGAGCAGTAAAGAATTACTCCTGTAGTGCTTTTTCATAACAGTAGTGGCAAGATAGAAAAAGAACATTTTATCTTTTATGTAGCTAACAATAGTAAGAAAGAAAAATCTCCATTGGTAGTTTATTTTAGTACTAATTTTCTGAAAACTTTTTTTTCTTATAATGATGTATTTTTATTAATTGATGTATACAAGAACTGGGGTGTTGGCCAGAGGTACAGAGGAGTGAGAGGATTCACCAGAAATAGAATGAGGAGCAGAACAGGTGCATCTACTGAAATACACTGCTGAGGGGAGCTTGGAGCAAGACAGGAAAGGTCTGCTTTGCTATGTGGATTAGCTCCCTGGCTGGGGCTTAACTCTTATGGCAGAAGCTGGCGATAGCTTGGTAGCACTAAAACTTGGTAACCCTACCCCACCAGGGAGACCCTGAAAACATTTTTTTTAAAAACACTGTTGAGGCCCTTCCTGGTGGCGCAGCAGGTTAAAGCACAGCACTGAGAGGCTTAAGCCACTTCTGCATGCGTTCGATTCCCCACCTGCCCTGGAGGAGATCCACATGGCGTGACAGACCTCTCCTGGCCCGCCTACTGTTCCCCTCAGCAGTGTACTTCGTGATCTTCCTGTTCTGCTCCCCACTCTGTCCCTGGTGAATCCTCTCACCCTCCACATCTCTGGCCTGTATCCCAGTTCTGTATGGATAAATAAATAAATCTTGAAAAAACAACAATACTGTTGATCCTCACAAGTCAAATATTAGTCATTCCATTTCACAGATAAGCCAAGATAGTTATTTTTTTGTTGTGATACAACTTTTCACTTTCTGGACTTTAATGAAGGAACTTCCTTATTGCTTTTTGGACCTCTTCGGTATTACCTGGATAGGACAGGTGAAGCCAGCAAATTGCTAACACTTTGGAAATGGGTAGAAGGCAGTAATGTTATTTTTGCTGCCTTTACTACAACTATTGTGTCTTTAGATACTATTCCTAAGATATTTTCTCAAAAAAAAAGGAAAAGAAACAGGTAAACTTTGCAAAGCCCTTTTCTTCCAAAAGAAGTTTTTAAAGTTGCAAGTTCATTATATTTTTGAATGCTTTTTATGCTTTATGATAAATTACCTTATAAGATATATTAGATCTTTATTTTTAATTATACTCTTAGAAACATTAGTCATGGATTTTTATGAATACTTACACAATTTGTGAAGTTGCCATAAAGTATAAAACAGCTATTTGTGAGTTTTGTTTTCATATACATGTAAGCTTCCTTTTTTAAAGAAGGAAAATTTTTTTTGAACAGACCAAGACCTATGATTCTGTAACAGACAAATTTATGGATTTCTCCTTTGAAAAGGTAACCATTTCTTACATTTTATTTTGTTTTCTTTATTCCGTGTTGTTTGCTCTTATATTTAATTTGTCCAAATGAAAATGTCCTTTTTTTTTTCACTTGTAAAGACACACAGTGCATATATGCTGTTTTACAAACGAATGGAACCAGAGGAAGAAAATGGCAAAGAATACAAATTTGATGTTTCATCAGAGCTACTAGAGGTATTATTTAATTCCACTTGAGCACATTTGAAAAACTTGATTAAGAATGGAAAATAATTTTTAGGATCTGAAAAATAAGAAAGTACAACAGGGAAATTGGGGCAAGCTCAACTATAGTTTTTATGATGATGGTCATAAAACTTAACATCATATGATGATGATGATGGTCAGAGCACTGCTTCTTGGATTGGGTGACAGGCTTACAAGAGTTCCTTTTCTAATGTTACATGTTATTTACAAGTAGACTATATTGGAAATGCATTTAAAGTATTTTATAAATTACAAAATAGGTATCTCACTTGTATAAAGTTTTGTTTCATAATGTAGTGAGTAGTAATGTTGATTTATAAAAAGTATTCATAACTAAATGTGTCTTTCATCAATGTTGTAAACTTCAACCAAAAGTATAAAAAGTAAATATCCAGAAAGGTATATCTGATTAAAATGTAGTCTTTCCAATTTATGGGGGTGGAGTGGGGAATGGGATCAAAAACAGTGAGGGGAGGGAAATGCAGTGGACTTCCTAGTGATGGCACATGGGTGATTTGGTGATGGGAAGCCTAAGGGAATTACAACTGAGGTGGAAAAATGCACAAAATGATGTAAAAATATTTTTTTTTTAAATGTAGTCTTTCCATCTCAACAATTCAGCTTTTACTGACTGATTGATAAATACATTTTGGGTCAGATCTAAAAGCTGAGGAATTCTGTTCCCCAAACACTCTTAACTGATACCCTGCCTACTATTTGTTAGGGTTAAAAAGAAAAGAAAATTCTCCAGAATATTGTAAAAGAATATTATATTCTTCTAAGCTTTTGAGTTGGATTTACCTGCAAGATAAGATTTTTTCACTAGATTTCCAAATTAAATAATTTCCATTTTGTGCAAGACTTTGTGCCCCAACATGTTCAGATAGACCAAGTCCTTGTTCTAAATCTGGGCTCAGCAGTATTTAATGACAACTGGCCCATTTTTGGTGAAAATGAAGATTTAAACAATTTTAAGTAACTTATATCTTCCTGTTCTCAGGATTCTTATTCTTTTAAAAATTGAGAACATTTTATTTTTTAATTTTATTTATGTATTTTTAAAATTTTCTTTGTTGTTCTTTTTTGTACAATATTTCGCATTTCTCCCAGAGATGTAGTCCCCACAAATCTTCCACCACCATATGACCTGTGAACTGTCACCATAATCCCATAAGCTCTTCCCTCCCCTTCTTTGACCTCCCTGTCACATTTTCCCATAGATCTTATACCTCAGATTTATAGTTTACCTACAAATTTTCTTTTTTTCTTCTTTGACCTTTTGTCCCATTTCTCTATATTCCTCTAATGAGTGAAACCATCTGATTTTTTCCTTTTCCTTCTGATTTATTTCACTGAACAAAATACCTTTTAGCTCCATGCATGTTGCTAAAAGTGGCAGTTTATCTTTTTGATTGCTAAGTAGTATTGCATTGTACGCATAAACCACATCTTCTTGAGCCAGTCATCTGTTTTGGGACATTTAGGTTGTCTCCATATCTTAGCTGCAGTAAACATACAAGTATAGGTTTCCTTTTGAATTAGTTTTTGTGTCCTTTGGGTAGATTCCTAGGAGTGTAAGTGACACCATCCTATTTGCCTTGCTCCTCACTTATTTTATTCTTAGCATGTTAATTAACATTAATATAGATTTTAGATATAAACTGGAATCTGATCCTTTTGATTTTGGGACTAAAAATATAGTTAATAGCAGACTTTTCCAGAAGGGAAGTATCCAAGACAATCACTACAATGTGTTTGCTTACTTTATTATATGATTCTCAGGAGAGTACTTAAAAAGATAGATGATTGGGATTGCTGGTGGCAGGTAGTCAGGAAATGGTTCAAGAACATAATCTTAAACTCAGACTTCCTAGTAAAAAATTCATCATGTAATAAATACCCTAGGCAAAGAAAACATTATATATCAACTTCAGAAGGATATGATCTTACTAGCATGTTTTAGGAACTAAAAGGTCACCAGTAGCTGTATTAATAAATACAGGAAAGAACCTACAAATGTGTACTGACCAATATAATACAGGAATTTCATACTTCTACTTGCCCCGTTGATTTCATACACATTTTCTTGATACAATATAAAAAGGATGATCAAAAGGCAAGATGATTATTTCTGTAGATCCAGAAATGAAACAAAATTAAACCAGCTATCTATCTAGAAACCACGAGTTCAGGGCTTATGAAAATTATGAAATTACAACACGGAATCTAAAGCAGAGCTCATGACTGAAAGCAGAAAACTTGTAATGGAATTCTGTTGCTTTGAAAAAGCCCTGAAGTGTGATCTGTGAATGTCAAACTCTCTGTATGTTACTGCGTAATAGAAAGCTATATGCCTACAAATGCTAGAGAATGAGGAACTTTGAAGCCAGCTATCCAGTGACAGGGTCTTCCAATTATCAGTGTAGAGCAAGAGCCTCTATAGTGTGATTATAAGACCTGGTTCTGGATTAATATAGTATACTGGACAAAGAGTAACAAGGTATTTGAAATATCAGAGCAAGAGCCTCTATAATGTGATTCTAGGACCTGCTTCTGAATTAGTATACTGTAATGGACAAACAAGTTGAGGTAGTTTAAAATCTTTAGAGGGATAAAAGATAGCCACTAACATCATATATCAGATAATAAATTTGTTCCAGCCAAAAATGCTTTATGCAAATAATGAAGAGAGCGTGTTTAAGTTATTTAGAGTGTTGCTAAAGGAAAGGAAAAACTAAACTCTATAGAGGTATCATCCTATAGGCCTGATGTCACAAAAAATCACTTTTATATATTTTTAGGAATGAATAGACTCATGCCTCATTTAGATTTTCCAAACTGAATTAAATTTTCATTTTGTTTTTAAATAGAAACCTTTCTTATCAAAATACAAGACAGTTTTTACTTATATTTTTGCTCTTCAGACCAATATTTTACTTTTTAGTTTCAAAACCAAACCACATTTTCAGAAATCCGTGATTACTATAACACTGCAATATGCTCTCCAGCATATGGAGTAGTGTTTCAGAGTATTTTTAAATGTTCTGTTGTCGGCCCTTCCTGGTGGCGCAGCGGGTTAAAGCACAGCACTAAGAAGCTTAAGCCACACTTCCTCATGAGTTCGATCCCCCCCTGCCCCGGAGGAGATCCACATGGCGTGGCAGACCTCTCCTGACCCGCCCGCTGCTCCCCTCAGCGGTGTACTTCACAGATCTGCCTGTTCTGCTCCCCTCTCTGTCTCTGGTGAATCCTCTCGCCCTCCGCATCTCCGGCCTGTACCCCAGTTCTATATGAATAAATAAATAAAAATCTTTTAAAAATAAATGAATAGATGTTTCTGTTGTCTTTGACATCATTTTGAGGGTATATACCCCCCAAAGCATTAACCATTTAATGTTACTTAGATTTAATGAAAAATTTAAAGACACAATGAGAAGGCCAAAAAATCAGCCTACAAAGTACAACACCATTATCATTCCGTGTAACCATTAAATATTGACAACTTTGAGCATATTTAATAACTGCTTTCATTTTCCTTTCACCTAGGGGAAAAATCAGGTTGACTTTAAAAGTGCATGTATTTTTTTTGTTTCTTCTTAGAGAGAAAGTTTCTTTGTCTGATAAAAATAATGGTAAATGTACAGAAAAGTAAATACTTTCTGCTATCTAATGTTAACATTTTTTCCTTCAGTGGATTTGGCATGATAACATGCAGTTTCTTCAAGATAAAAATATTTTTGAGCATACATATTTTGGGTAAGTTTGGTAAATTTGCTAATAGATTTTTTGTTGTTGTTACACATTTTAAAGAAATCTTATTCTGTAAGAATTTTGACATAATATTTTTAAATTCTAGGTTTATGTGGCAGTTGTGTAGCTGTATTCCCAGTACATTACCAGATCCTAAGGCTGTGTCCCTAATGACAGCAAAGGTGAGCCTTAGGTCCTTTTTTTAAAATTGACTACTTTAAAATTAAAATGATGAAATAATTTTTATTTGATTTTATTTTGTCTTACAGTTAAGCACTTCCTTTGTTCTTGAGACATTTATTCATTCAAAAGAAAAGGTATGTGTTTCATTTAATGAATTTTTTTTCTTGTGGGTTTTATTATCTTTGCCTTCATTGATATATTTCTTGTTCTTTTTTTAGCCTACAATGCTTCAGTGGATTGAACTGTTGACCAAACAATTTAATAATAGTCAAGCAGCTTGTGAGGTGAGGTGAATAATTTAATAAATGCTAGGTTACTTAAGATAGCATAGCTTAAGAACCACTTTTTGTTTTGTTTTCTTTTATTTTTAAATGCTAGAGCAAAGTCGCTTCATCCATTATAAATCATAGAGAACTCAGTGTATGTTGTTCCTAAAATTATGTGATAACCAAGAAATCTATTATTTATTAAATCTATTCTGCTGATTAAATGATTTTTTTAATTTATATAAATCCTTGAGTTCCCCTTTCCCTGTGTATTTGAAGGAGAAAATTTTTCTTTTCAAAAATTTAAAAGATTACCACAGGTATTTCTTAATTAATTTTGAATATTATCAGAAAGAACTTAAAAAACTTTTATCTCCTCCTCTTCTGAGAAAACATGCATTTCCCAGTTCAGCAGTTCATGTGCAGTTTTATCCCTTCCTCCCTATATTATAATGACACATATCCCTAAGGATAAACTGTTCACTGGTAAAAATGACTTAATCGTAATTCCAATCTTAATATTATTTTTGATTAGCTCTCAGAGTGTGATAATAAGCCTTCCTAGTCATTGAGAGATAGGAGTGTAGTGTGAAATAGAGGATATTTGTGAAATATTTATTTCTTATAATAGGTCATCTGATTTTATGCTTTGTAGCAATGGAATAGGAAAGTCATCATTAACTTCAAACACAAAGGCATACCCTTTTAAAACTTCATAATCAGCACTTAAAAAAACATTCACAAAAGTAGAAATACACAATGAACTCTTAGTAACTATCACCCAATTTCATAAGAGGAAAAGTTCTTTTGTTTTCATCTGTTTGTATCCCTGCATCTTTTTAGAGAAAGATAGGCATAAACATTCAATGTGTCTCTAGTAGAACTTTAAAAAATAAGAATGACTATGATTTCATTCACTCTTACTAGAATTGTGTTTCCTTAACATTATCTATTAACTCATTTTCTGTTCAGTTTTCTCTTAATTTTATGATGAATTTTTTCAGTTCGTTTGCCTTAATATTCAAACAAGGTTGACATTTTTGCTCTTGTCTCTTAAATCTCCTTTCATCTTAAATGTCTACTTTTTTCCCCATTCCTTGTCAATTTTGTGTTTTACTGGTTACAGCTTTCTGGTGTTAAATGTTTCTCTGTTTCCCCTCACAATTTCTTTTAGCTGTGCTTGATACATCCAGAAGGGTTTAGCTTTTTTTTTTTTTTTTGTTACTTTTAGTTATCTTACTGATCTTTTTAGTGTCTGGAACTCCCTTAGTAGTAATGGATGAATAGATAGTACAGTTCAGTAGAAGAGTTAAATAAATATGTGATTAACAGATATGTTGGAACTAGTGGGAAATTGTCTTAGCTTAACATAAAGAAGAGTGTATTTTGCTGTTACCAAGAAAGCACAATTTGTTTTTGTACAGAAAAAAACTGAATCATATTCAGATCATACAATAGCAGGAACAAAAGATTGTATAACAGTCTGTGATCTTTATCAAACCGAAGATGAAAATGGTTTTCTGACTGTGTATGATTAGTGCTACAGGTTGCCATCATGTGGGTCATGAAGTATATAAGGACAGACATGAAATTCTGTAAGGAGGTGATGCTGACTAGGACTCTAAGCACTTCTAGATTTTGGACTTTCTAACAATTGAAAGAACTGTTTTGCTAACAACTTAGAATAATTGAAACATCTACTGAAAGAAAATACCTGTATGGCTTTTTATCCCCTTAAATTTTGGTTGACTTATTTTCTTACAGTGGTTTTTGGATCGTATGGCTGATGATGACTGGTGGCCAATGCAGATATTAATTAAATGCCCTAATCAAATTGTGAGACAGGTAAGAAAAAATTTATTTGAAAAAGGAGTGACTTTCGGGTCCTCCCTGGTGGCAGTCCACAGCCACTGCAACACAAGTTCAATTCCCAGCTAAGGAGGTGGCCCAAATGGCACAGCAGACCTCTCCTGACCTGCCCGTTGCTCCCCTCAGCAGTATTTTAGTAGATCTGCCTGTTCTACTCCCCACTCTTGTCTCTGGTAAACCCTCTCACCCCCATATCTCCGGCCTCTACCCCAGTTCTTTTATGCATAAAGAAATAATCATTTTTTTAAAATTACATGTCACATTATATTCACTTACGATGCAAAATAAAAATTTAATGTGAAATACTTCTCTTTGTAGTTATTGAGACATAATACTTAGACCATAAAATTGTGCATTTTTCCATCTCAGTTGCAATCCCCTTGCGTTTCTCATCACCAAATCACCCATGTGCCATCACCATAACCTTTTAGAAGTTGTGAAATTTAGTGGTTTTTAATATATTCCCAAATTTGTGCTTTTGTCATATAATTTTATAGTATACGGGAAGAAACATTTTTTTGTAGCCACTCCATTATATCCTGTCCCTTTTCTCCAGCCCCTAGATTATTAATCAGTTTATCTCCATGGATTTGCCTCTTCTGACCATATTTCATAGAAATGGAATCATACAGTATGAGGTTTTTGTGAATGTCATCTTTGGTTTAAAATAATTTCAGGGATGGGCCTTCCTTGGTGGCGTAGCAGGTTAAAAAGTACAGCACTAAGAAACTAAAGCTACTTCAGCATGAGTTCGATCCCTGCCCCGAAGGTGATCCACATGGCGTAGCAGATCTCTCCTGACCTGCCTGCTGTTCCCCTCAGCAGTGTACTTCATTGATCTGCCTATTTTGCTCCCCACTCTGTCTCTGGTGAATCCTCTCACTGCCCCTGCACCTCTGGCCTGTACCCCAGTTCTATATGCATAAATAAATAAATTAAAAAAAAATAATTTCAGGGTTTATCCAGTTGTAGCTTACATCTATATTTTATATCTTTTTTTTTTTAATTTATTTATTTATGCATACAGAACTGGGGTACAGGCCAGAGGTGTGGTTGTGCGGATTCACTAGAGACAAAGTTGAAAGTAGGACAGGAGGACTGACTGAAATACTCTGCTAGGGGAGCAGCGGATAGGTCTGCCATGCAATGTGGGTCATCACCTCCCTGGCTGGAGATCAAACTTGCTTCATAATGCTTTGCTTTAACCTATTGCACCACCAGGGAGGCACTGTACTTCCATATCTTTATTGCCAAATGCATTCCATTTAATGGATAAACCACATTTTGCTTATTCATTCAGAAGTTTATGAATATTTAACATGTTTTCATTTGGGGCTATTTTGAATAAGTTTGCATTATACACATGTATGGAAATATGTGTGTGGACTGAAGTTTTACATTTTAAAAAATAAATGTTTAGAAGTAGAATTACTAAGTCATGCAACCACAACACTTCTAGGAACTACCAAACTCAGTGTATGCCGCAGTTTATGAATAGGAGCGTTGGAAAATTCTAACTTTACTACATCTCCTCAACATTCATTATTGTCTTTTTTATGTTAGCCATTCTAGTGAATGTAAAGTAGTATCTTGATACAGTTTCGGTTTACATTTTCCAACCATATTTATCCACATTTAGTTAAGTTTTCATTCTCCTCAGCATTAATTCTCTTGTAACAGCTGTTAATGCTCAGTCTTCTGAAAGAGATGAATGCTAAGTTATATTTTCTCTGTATCTCCACTATTTAAAAGGATTTTATGAAGTTTTGCTTTTAGTAATCTCTGGGTCTGATACCTATAATTTGTAGTTTTTTCCCTTATTCTAAAACCAAATATTTCTCAGCCTAACTTTGTATTATATCTTACACCTATAGTTCACTTTAAGAAAGTTTTATACTGTTCAAAGATAGTCTGTGGACAAAATATATATGGATAGCAAAGAATTTAAATACATAATGATTTTTCAGTGTTTTTGCTTCTTGATACTAATTGGTTCTTTGCTTGTTATATTTTTATTTATGTAGATGTTTCAGCGTTTGTGTATCCATGTGATTCAGAGACTTAGACCTGTGCATGCTCATCTCTATCTACAACCAGGAATGGAAGATGGGTAAGAAATATCTTTCATACATTCTATTTTTAAAGCTTTTTTTTTTTTTTTTAAGATTTATTTATTTGTGCATACAGAACTGGGGTACAGGCCAGAGGCTCGGGGCGGTGAGAGGCTTCACCAGAGACAGAGTGGGGAGCAGAACAGGCAGATCGACGAAGTACACTGCTGAGGGGAGCAGCGGGCGGGTCAGGAGAGGTCTGCCACACCATGTGGTCACCTCCGGGGCAGGCGGGAATTGAACTCATGCGGAAGTGGCTTTTAGCTTCTCAGTGCAGTGCTTTAACCCGCTGCGCCACCAGGGAGGGCCCTATTTTTAAAGCTTTTTAATGACCTGTCTATATTTCTAAAAGCCTACACTGGAATATTTTAAAGTAATTTGTAGTAAAACAAAAAGGGAAAGCTTTTTATTTTAACAACCTTTATAAGTAACTGTGTTTGCATTCACAGTAATTGAGATCCAGCTGTTTATATTGCTATAAACAACATTCATTATTACAAATATGAAAGATAAATTCCACTTTTTAATAACTCCTTTCAGACTCTTCCTGAATTTCATACTTTCTCTTAACATAAATATTTTTCAGTTCGGACGATATGGATGCCTCAGTGGAAGATATTGGTGGTCGTTCATGTGTCACTCGATTTGTGAGAACTTTGTTATTAATTATGGAACATGGTGTAAAACCTCACAGTAAACATCTTACAGAGTATTTTGCCTTCCTTTATGAATTCGCCAAAATGGGTGAAGAAGAGGTGAGACTTTATCTTGTTTTTTTTCTGGCAAAATATATATATAATATATATATGTATGTATGTATGTATGTATACACACACATACAGTATTTCAAACATTTTTATATTTTACATTTTTAAGTCATAATTTTTATTTTTTATTTTTAGAGCCAGTTTTTGCTTTCATTGCAAGCCATATCTACAATGGTACATTTTTACATGGGAACCAAAGGACCTGAAAATGTGAGTACAATTCTGGATCCTATCAGGGATTTTGTGGTCGGTCATGTTTAAAATCTCTTATAGCCTTGATGTTGGATCATCTTAAGAATATCCCAGGATCTAAGTTTGGTAGAAGTTTTATTTGTTTGTTTGTTTATTATTTATTTAGATAGAAAAATTTCACTGGTAAGGCTTTGGAATAAAGCAAAGAAATATGGACAAAATGACCACCACCCTCTTTGGAGTGATATCAATCAGTGTGCTATTTTGGTGAATTTCTTTGTTGTCTGCATTTTTCTAATGTCTCTACTGTTAGGTTTTTCAGAGTTTTCAAAAAATTTAAATAGCTGTTCTATTAATAATGTTGAGGCACTGCGTGAATTTTTGTGTTCTTTATAGTGACCATACTTTAAAGCATGTCTGTTTGAGTTAAGTTCTTTATTAACAATGTATTGATGGATAGAAGAACTGGAGTATAACCAGAGGTTTGGGGGGTAAGAGGATTCGCCAGCGACAGAGTGGAGAGCAGAACAGGTGGATCTACTGAAATACACTGTTAAGGGGAGCAGTGGGTGAGACAGGCAAGGTCTGCTGTGCCATGTGGTTAGCTTCTTGGCTGGGGATGGAATTGCGGCTATCAGTATACTAGTGCTGAGACTTAATTCCTAGCCTACTAGGAAGACCCCCTTGAACTAACTTTTTTTAACAGCCCCAAGATACAAATGCTAATGTTATCTCCATCTTACAGATGACGTACTTAAAGCATAGAGAAGCTAACTTATTTTAGATCACAGTGAGTCGTGCTTTTGCTCCCTGGTCACAGTCCTGAGTTAAATTGTTAACCACTCTACTGTATAATACCTCTTAGAACATGGACTGTTAATTATGTAATTCCATCCTGTTTGTCCATTGGCTTAAACTGCTTTTGTTTGGTTTGTTAGATAATAAAATGTTTCAGTCTCTTGAATTTCAGAGCCTACTTGAATAGGTCTTTGAAATACGTACTTATTTGGGTTATCTGAAAACTATCAACAAGGATTTCTGAGTTAATATAACTGGCATTTTATTATATGCAAAAACTGTTTTATCATACTCACATAAACCTCTTTCCTAATTTATCTTCCATGAAGCTTTCCTATTAGAAATAAATATTAACGGGTATTGCCCTTTAGGTAAGGTTAGTGAAATGTCCAAGTATAGAGAATTATTGTTCTTTACTTTTCTGCCTGTAACGTCTAAAATTGTCATGATTGTTTTTTGAAGGCTTATTTTTATTTACTTATGCAACAAAAACTTGGTTGTAGGCCAGAGGTGTGGGGGATTAGAGGATTCAGCAGAAACAGAGTAGAGAGCAGAACAGGTGGATCTACTGGAATACATTGCTGATAGAAGCAATGGGAGAAACAGGAGAGGTCTGTTCCGCCATGTGGGTCAGCCCCCTGGCCATGGATTGAATTTAGTGCTTCAGTGGCTGGCAATAGCTTGATAGCACTAAGACTTTAACCCCTGTGCCACCAAGAGGCATCTGTCATGACTTTTAAAGATAGAATTAGTCCTTTTTTGATCATGACATGTGCTTACATCACCTAATCTGTGTAATTACAAAAATCAATAAATACATCTTCTTGATAACATGAAAGCCAGTATATTAAAATTTTGTTTTGCTCTAGCCTCAAGTTGAAGTGTTATCAGAGGAAGAAGGGGAAGAAGAGGAGGAGGAAGAAGATATTCTCTCTCTCGCAGAAGAAAAGTACAGGCCAGCTGCCCTTGAAAAGATGATAGCTTTAGTTGCTCTTTTGGTTGAACAGTCTCGCTCAGAAAGGTGAAAAGTCTCAGCATTCAAAATGCTTAACGCATGTTTATTTTCCTTATTCGTAATTGTTTTGCCATTTTTTACTCAGTAGCTTTTGTTATTTCTTTTAAGTAACACCACTTTTTTATCAACTCCTGTGGCCTAAGTATTTCATTCCTTTGTACCAAGACTTTTTGCCTCTGAGTCATGTTAGAAATATACATTGAAGTATTATGAAGTAAAATCAGTAGCAAAATAATATGTGCATTCATCCTTTAACCTAAAACCCCACTCTTGAAAATCTGTCTCCAAAATTCAGTCATATGTACATGCAGTGCATTTATTGAAGGAATGTTTGTAATGTCAAAACACTAGAAATGTCAACCAAGAGGGGAATACTTGAAAAAAATGGAATATCTGCACAATAAACTCTATAGCTAAAAAAGGGAGGCATGGATTGTAGCTTTACAACATGAAGAAACCACTCAGATAATTATTGCTAGGTGAAAAAAGAGAAAATTGTATGCTGCTTTTTAAGAAAGGGTAAAGTAGAGAGAGTGAAGAGGGAGATTTGTGTGTATGATTATACAACCAATCTATTACTCATGGATCTTCTATTTACATTTTTGACCGGTTGCTAAAATTTATCTGTAATCCCAAAATCAGTACGATAGAACTGGTATTGTTATTTATGAACTGCAGACCATGTATGTGCAGACTGGGGAAAAAATTTGAGTTACCCAAGACATTTTCCCATCTGATGTCCAAACATGCTTTTTGGTTCCAATTCGTATGTTGTAAACAAATGTCTTTCACAGTACATGTTTTAACATTTATGTTTTTATTGGTGACCTAGATGTTTAAAATGGTTGTCAAATATGGTAACTAGTGTTTAGTGTTCCTAAGCTCAAGACTTTACAAAAAAAAATACATGTGTTACAAATAAAATAAACTTCATTCAGGGATGAGTATAGTGATGTTAACTGTGAACCCGGTGCTAATGAATCAACTGTATATTAAAGGAGGTACCCTTAAATAGAAACACACATAAAACAAGGTAACACATTGTTTACTTGACAAGTGGTGTTTCCAGAGACTTACAGGAATAAGTTGAAGACTATCACAAACTTAAGAAAAAAGTTGCTTATGATTGGAGGAACAAGAAACAAGCTGGGAGAGAATAGGAATGAAAGCAATACTCTTTTTATATACATTTGTTTTAATAGAGTTAGCTTTGGAATCATGTAAATGTTTTATGTAATTATAAATTAGTAACCTGCTAAATGAGCCTAACTATATATTGAACTGATGGCTTCTGGGGAGAAATGAATTCAGGTGACTTTAAAACAAATTAAGTGTAAATTTCTAGTGTGAAACTCATGAAAGAATTATAAAATTATCCTAAAATATTTTAGTAATCAATATGGCTAGTAGTATAACTGTAATTATTATTCTGAAACTATATTATAAACTAAAGCAAATAAGTAATCATTACTATCATTAGAACCAAGATTTTTTTTTTTTTTAAGATTTATTTATTCATATAGAACTGGGGTACAGGCCAGAGATGCGAAGGGTGAGAGGATTCACCAGAAACAGAGCAGGGAGCAGAACAGGCAGATCGATGAAGTACATTGCTGAGGGGAGCAGCGGGCGGGTCAGGAGAGGACTGCCACGCCATGTGGATCTTCTCCGGGGCAGGCAGAGATCGAACTCATGCAGAAGTGACTTAAGCTTCTTAGTGCTGTGCTTTAACCCGCTGCACCACCAGGGAAGGCCAGAACCAAGATTTTCAACAAAACAAATTGTAGGGCTTTACATAGCTTCTTTACAGCCACATTTGAACTTGGAAATACCAGAGTTCATAATGCATTTTTTATTAATCAAACCAAAAATGCCCATGCCCTCCATTTTCTGAAAACATTCAGAAACCTGATCCAATCCCAAATTAATGTGTGGTTCTAGTGGATGGTATTTTTTAGATAGCCATTTCCAGCTGAAAATAATTAGGTTTCCTTGCAGAAATGGCCAATTCCAGGTCTTGGGCAAGAAATTAATGAAAAGTCTAGACTGTTTTGTCATTTTGGAAAACATGTAAGGGCTATCAAAGTCTGAGGTCATGTTCAAGGTCAGAACTCAATAGTCAACTTAAGGTTTCTACTGTTTATAAATGGGACAACCTCAGGTGGACTAAAACAAATCACAGTTGTTTAAATCCATGAGTTTATAATGATTCTGTAAAAACAAAATTTGCAGCCTTTGGTACATTTTAGGAAACAAAATTGATACATTGTGAAACTTTAAAAGGTAAAATATCAAGCAACTCTTACTCTAGGAATAGCACCTCATCTTCATAAAGGTATTTGAGCTAATAAATGAGCAATGAATGCTGGAATGAGAATATCAACATTTTACATACCAGAAGAAATAATGGGTCTGGAAAATGATCATTGACTGAAAGCATTACAAAATCAGGGAGCTTCCTCTGCTTCCTGATGAAAGTCCATATCACCAGCTACAAACTAATCAATGCTCAAGTCTCTACATCTACCTACTAGTTCACAGGAGACACGGGGATGGAGAAACATATTAAAACACTGTTTAAGGATACACTAAAGTTGGAAAATTTACAGAGTTAATCACCTGTTTCCGTCAACAGATAAGTTGCAAGATTAAAAACAGGAAAATTGTAGTCTGAGAGATTCCAACCAGTTGTAACAAGACTCTTTGAATTCTGATTCAGACAATTTAACTATAATTTTTCTTTTTTTAGGAACTTGAAATTTGTGTACACTGAGTATTGTTAGATAAGGACTTGTTCATTTAATAGTGTGTTCTCTTTTTGAAATTTATTAGAGATACTGTCATATGTGGATTAAGTTGTAAAATATCTAGAACTACTTCAAAATAATCCATATTGAATGAATGGGAAGTACAAATGAAACAAGACAGGGCATGAGTGGTAAATTTGTGGCTGAGTAGTGGGGTACTCTTATGTATGTAATTTTATATCTCAAGTTAAAGAAATAAGCAGTAATTTTAAACTGTAAAGTGAAAATTTATAACACTTCTTAGAAAGTATGTGTTTTTTTGAAGATTTTTATATTTAAAAAAAAATCTCGAAACCACTCTAATGTAATACCAAAATATGAAGTTAACTAAGTGGAAATTAAATTTGGACGCCTATGAACCAGTTCTGGAATTTGGAAAATTTGTCTAAAAGATAATTTAGCAAGCATGTCCAATTAGCTGACAGTTCAAGAGTCATTTTATGGTTGTAACTGAATCTGCAATGTGATGCTTATCATGATGCAAATAAGGTATGAAAGTAGTACAAACAGAAAAATTTATATCCACTAATGTTTTCTTTCAGGCATTTGACATTATCACAGACTGACATGGCAGCATTAACAGGAGGAAAGGTAATATACTTCTTCTATACTAGACAGTTTTATCATCACAGAATAACATAACCATTTTAAAATAAGCAACTTTATTTTTAATAGGGATTTCCCTTCCTGTTTCAACATATTCGTGATGGCATCAATATAAGACAAACATGTAATCTGATTTTCAGCCTATGTCGATACAATAATCGACTTGCAGAACATGTAAGTGCTAAGAAGCTGTCTTAAAGTCTTCTGGTGATTTTTTTTTTTTAATTCTAAAATTTCCATTTTTATGTTTTAGATTGTATCTATGCTTTTTACATCAATAGCAAAATTGACTCCAGAGGTATGTAGACATTTGTTAATTCATGTTTTTAAAACTACAATGACATTTCTTTCATATGATTCTTAATACTCCTGGGGTTAAAAAATGCAAGATTTCCCTATGTTATGATAACCTGTTTTTGAGAGTGTAACTTGAATTGAACGGAATTACCTCTTCATGTCTCTTATCACAAATGTAATTTTCCCAATTGAATATTCCTTTACATACAAGTTCAATGTACTAGGATGCCAGTAACACTAAATTTTGAAGTTGATTGATTTGATACACATTTCCTAAATGTGTATACACATTTCCTACCTGAGCACTTAATACATTTAGAGATAGGTACAAAAAAGAATATAGTACATTTTTTTTTAAATGGAAATGTGGCTCTTTTAATATTATTAATATAAATTATACTTCAGATAAAAGGTTGCTGTAGAAAACTTTTGTCTAATTTTTTTGTAAGCCTGTTAGCTTTATTACCAAGAGTTTTTATTGTATTTTTAGTATTAATGTCTAGAGAAAAGACATGTCTTGTTACATGTGACTCCAGTACAGCTGAACTAGTCCTGCTGCTGATTCTGCTTTTAAGTTCATATGCAGTGTGCTACTGAAGTAGCTCAACTAATGTAACATATCGGATTTAAATGTGATGCATAGAAGAGTTCCCTTGTGTGTCTTTTCAGCTGAAAGAGATGGATTTAAATCTAAATGTATGTATCTTACAGGCAGCCAATCCTTTCTTTAAATTGTTGACTATGCTAATGGAATTTGCTGGTGGGCCTCCAGGAATGCCTCCCTTTGCATCTTACATTCTACAGAGGATATGGGAGGTAAGTACAGTAGCAAATGTGTTGGTACTTACTTATCTAAGTATTTTATCTTTATTATATAACCAGTGCCGTTTTAAATGCTAACGTATTTCTTAGTTACCCCAAAATGATTTTAGTAAATCAAAGGTTAAGGGGAGAAAAAAACTTTAGTCAGAAGGTTTGGGGTAAGACAGAGTTCTTAGTTAATTGTCAAGGTGTTTAGAGACTTTCTCATAGTCATTAACAGACTTCAGCCAATTAGTTTTTACTTCCCTACCCTCAAAAAAGAGTCCATAAAGAGTGTTAAGTCCTAGATTTATAAATTCAGTTGTTTCAGCATTTAACAGACATGGAAGAGGAAAGAAAGCACTACCTGCTATTTCCAGAATTGTTGAGTTCACGAAATTTCTCCTTAGTGAGATTTAGAAAACATACTAGGGCAGGGATGAGCAAACTTTTTCTGTAATGGGCCAAATAGTAGATATTTTAGTCTTTGTGGGCCAAATAGTCTCAATTGAAATCACTCAGTAAGCCAGTTTTCTGATACCTACTCCACATTTCTGTGAGTCCCTTCTCCCATGAAAGAAGTCTCCACAGCATAGCATTGAAGTACTTTTCATTTTCATTTATAGAAACACATTAGGCATGCAATAATAAGAAAAGTAAAAATGAGAAACTTTAAATAAATAAAAGTACTTTTAAATAAATTTATATACTTACCAACATTAAATTTTATCTTGTTAGAAACCTTGATTGAACATTTCCTATTGGAGCGGTAACTTTTAAAATGGGGGAAAAATTTGAGTGGAACTTATTTTAGGCTCTTGTTTTAAAACTGTTTTCTCTTTTAAGCAAATAATAACATATTAAAAGTAAGTAAAGTAACTGCTCATTCATTTGGTATTATATTCTGTTCCTGTTATTTTGTTTGTAGGTGATTGAATACAATCCTTCTCAGTGTCTGGATTGGTTGGCAGTGCAGACACCCCGAAACAAACTGGCACACAGCTGGGTCCTACAGAATATGGAAAACTGGGTGGAGAGGTTTCTTTTGGCTCACAATTACCCTAGAGTGAGGACTTGTAAGTCAAATACTCAGAATTCAACAAACCATTTGTTATTGTTCCAAGTTTTTACTTTTTGTTTTGTTCTTAAGGTCACCACAATAATGCCCATTGTTGTATAGTGCAAAGGCTCTTGGAGATACTCTTAAAAGCCAAAGTTTTGTTAGTATTTAGAAAACTTAAAACAGTGTTTTTGTGTTTTGTTGTTTTTTTTTTTTTTAACACCAAGAAACTCTCCTTTCTTACATGGCACCATCACTGCCATTTTTGTTTCTTCACTTGATAAATCAAGTGACAAAACATTTTTAGATTATGAAGGGAGTAAAGGGTCAGAAATTTATGTCCTTAAAAGAAACTTGAGATGACTGCGTAAACTAGTAGTAATGACATAGAACAAATTGAAAGTAAATATTCACTGAAATTATGGAAACTAAATGATCACCACCTTTATTGTACATATGTCATAAGGGAATAAACAAAGATCTGGGAATAATCAAATCTACAAATACCAAGAAGTTATCTCACACAATAGAAAATCGCTCATAAATATAGTTTGTGTTCTTTTGATAGTATTCAAAGAAACAATCAAGATAATATTTTAAATTTCTTTAGTCACTTAATCATTAAAATCATATTTCCTGGCTATATGCGGAGAGGACCTAGAGTCAGTGACACTCCAGTAACAAATCATATATCACATACACAAATATCTTTCTTTCCACCATTCTCTAATAAAAGGAATAATAGCACTTTGGAAAATTGGCCGATTTCTCCAGCCGTTATATAAGATGAGCCTGGAATATCTTGTACCAGAAAGTAAAGACTGGGGCTATGTCAAAAAACCAACCTGAAAGAGTTCCCAACTGCCAGAGCTGGAGCAATTTGAATTAAAGAAAAAAAATTAGCATGGCATTGGACTGTAACCCAGAGTGTAAGCTTAATATCCATGAGTCCATACTGCTATAAATAAGTCCATAACTGGTTAAATAAGAGACATACCCCATACAGAACTCCAAGTAATTTATATATATATATTATAATACATAGTGTGTGTGTGTCTGTGTCTGTGTCTGTCTGTCTGTCTGTGTGTGTGAGTACGCACATATATCTTTTTTCCCTCCTTCCCCCCAGTAAGTCAGAACTTTCCTTCTTGGGTGTGAGCTTAATGACTTTATTTCAAAGAGCAGTAGATAGGGGTCTAAGAAAGTAACTTCAAGTAAAACATTTGACAAGCATTTACTCAACCAGTGGTTAGGTTAATATAATTGCTAAGATTTTAGTGTGCACCCTGTGTATTATGTGGT
The DNA here is from genome assembly GCF_000260355.1 of Condylura cristata. Classification (NCBI taxonomy): domain Eukaryota; kingdom Metazoa; phylum Chordata; class Mammalia; order Eulipotyphla; family Talpidae; genus Condylura; species Condylura cristata. The sequence continues at coordinate 7,241,050 of NW_004567132.1, read as the reverse complement.
TCAGAGGACACTTTACCTGTGTGATCTTCTCCAGAAACTCTTACTTCTTTCTACTATGCTCTAATAAAAGGAAAAATGGTTGGAGAAATGGTTGATTCAAGGACTAGGACTGGGAATATATAAGATGAGCCTGGAATATCTTGTAATACCAGAAATAAAGAACTAAGAACTGAGTCTAACCGTAATAGACATGAGACAAACTCAACTTGAGGGACATTATAGAAAAATAACTGAGTCTAGTACTTTGAGAAACTGTTACAAGCATAAGGGGAGATTAAGGAGTCATGACAACTAAATGCCATGCATCACAGAGGGATTAGAATTTAAAGAACATCAGGGCAGAATATTGAAATATAGTGTGTAATTTACTTAATAGCATTGTGTTGGTGTTGGTTTCTTTGTCACAGTAAATGTATCGATATTATGGTTAATATATGTTAACAATAGGGGAATGAGATGGGAGTGGTATATAAAATAACTCTGTGTTTTGCCTGCTAAAACATGAAAGGCTTGGGGGGTGGGGTGGGGAATACCTTTCATTGATGGATAGATGTGAGTTATATCTATCCATGTGAGAATAATGCCTACTCAAAGGCTTGTTTTTCCTGCCTTTAGTTAACCCCCACATAATGGGATATTTGTAAGAGCTGATTGATGTAGTGGTTAACATATGTGTCCTGACTTCTACCCATGAAACGAAGAAAAAATTATACTAAACCAAAATAAAAGTGTTTTTTTAATGACTAATGTTTATGACAGTGCTGAGGAAGTGACATTCTTATGTTACGGTGACATTGTAAGTTAACATACCCTTATTTAAGGCATGTCAGCAATAGATAAAAAGAGCCTTAAGAGTGTTTTGTCCTTTTTAAGTCAATAATACGATTTCAGTCATTCCAGTATATGATGCTTAATGGCATTAGTTTTAATTGTGAAAAAATAGAGCCTGGATGTTCAACTAGGAAATAAATTATTATTTACTTAATGCATCATTTAAAAATTAAAAGTGAGGACTGAAGTAATATACAAAATTGCCTTTGATGTACTATAACTTGAAAAAGGTGGCCCCAAGGTAGTTGAAATAAGTAAATATAACTTGTAAAGTAAGAAAGTAACATGTATAGAAGAAAACTTACAGAGAAATAATTCTAAATCCTACAGAATAATTTTAAAGACTAACTGAGATGTTTAGTCTAGAGAAAAGATGTAGAGATGTGATACATGTCTTAAACTACAGATTTTTTGTCATTAATTTATTAAGAAAAATTTTTGAGCATTCCCAGCCTCTGAAAAACACCAAGCCAAAATAGAAATACTCCATTTTTGCATAATGGTGGAAACCTATAATCAAAGAGTTGTCAGTATAAAAGGAAGTAGATTTGTCATATGTCCTCTCTATATAAAACTAAACCAAAGGAACCTCTTAGTTGGAGCAAGATCATCTGTTCTTCCATTTTGATCTTCCTAATTTAAAAGTTATTTTCTCCCTAGCAGAACTAATTTTTTATTTAAAAGCATAAATAGCTTTCATAAAAATAAGTGGTTGGGGGCCTTCCCTGGTGGCGCAGCGGGTTAAAGCACAGCACTAAGAAGCTAAAGCCACTTCAGCATGAATTCAGTCCCTGCCCCGGAGGTGACCCACATGGCGTGGCAGGCCTCTCCTGACCCACCCACTGCTCCCCTCAGCAGTGTACTTCCTCAGTCTGCCTGTTCTGCTCCCCACTCTGTCTCTTGTGAATCCTCTCATTGTCCTTGCATCTCTGGCCTATACCCCAGTTCTGTATGCAAAAATAAATAAATCATTAAAAAATATATTAAGAGGTTGGGTATGTGATAAAGCAAGATGTTCATCTTGGAATTTAAGTGGGAGGCTCATGGGCCTTTAATGAAACTTAAGTATTTTTTTTAATCAAAAATTATTTTTCACAATTACAGTTACATGTAAAACTGGATCAGAACCACACTTATATGCCAAGTCATTTGAAATGTATAAAATTTGATGGGCTCTCCCTGGTGGCACAGTGGGTTAAAGTGCAGCGCTACGAGCTAGCCACAGCCACTTCAGCAGAGAGTTCAATCCCCAGCCAGAGAGTTGACCCACATGGTGCAACAGACCTCTCCTGTCTGGTCACTGCTCCTTTCAGCAGTGCACTTCATCATTCTGCCTGTTCTGCTCCCCACTCTGTCTCTGATGAATCCTCTCACCACTCCTGCACCTCTGGCCTTTACCCCAGTTCTATATGCATAAATAAATACATTAAAAAAATTTTAAAGCATATAAAATTGAACCTAACTATAAACAGACTAACCAAAATAATATTTAGATAAAGAAATATGTAGAAATGGAGTAGTATGCACATAAAATTTAATTTTAAGTAAATCTTTAATATAGATTACAGTTAATTTTGAAAACATTTATTTCTATTGGCAGTGCAATTGAAATTATCAAACAGCAGACAGAATTAATTGATTGGAAGGGTTTAAATTAAGGAGTTAAATATGTCCTTTAATTTTAGAGACCTTGAGGAGGCTCTATTGAAAGGCACTAGGATCATTTGCTAACAGTCTAGGATTGAACTCCAGCTCTATCGCTAAAGGATCATCATGAGGATTAAAAAAGACAACATGTATAAAATACCTAGCTCACTATATCTTATTCATAGTAACTTCTTTTACAGGTGGACTCAAGTAATGGGTCATTAGCCTCTCAGAATAATACCATAGACTTAATATTTTTTTAAGTATGTTGAAGGAGGTATTCTTGATGAACAAGATTAATCTAGGAGACTTTCAAATATTTTCCATACTGTTCTGTAATTGGGGTGTGTGTGTGTGTGTGTGTGTTACAAAGGAATTTTGATAGAAGTTCTCATTCTGTCATTATAATTTAATGTAAATGCATTTTACTATTGTCTGTAAATTATTATAAAATAATTTACCATTAGTTTGTAAACTATAAAAAAAATACTAAGACCCTAAAACATTAAAGGATTTGTCAGAGATCTGTAAGTAGTCTTCTGGCTCAAGTGCTGTGTTTTTCCGATAAAGCCATACTATTTCTGAGAAGAAATGAAATGAAAAACAGGTGGGAAAATTCTTCATTTGGGGAAGCTAATCAAAATAGGTTTAAAAATTTTTTCGGCTAATGTTATTGTTGTTGCCACTTTAAAAATGTGATGAGAGAATGGAAGGCAGTGTGTGTTTTCATCATAACTTGGGTATTGCTGTGGGTCCAGTGGTAGAGCAGAAAGACATTAAAAGACGTGTTCATGTCCCTTAAATTTTATTTATTTTAACTGATAAAGGGAAGTTAAACTAAGAAAACTAAGAGTGGCTTTGTGTTTAATGACTGCTCTTCAGTCTCTTTTATATCTTGTAAGGATCTGACAGTTTTGTTTTACATTTTATAGCTGCAGCTTATCTTCTGGTGTCCCTTATACCAAGCAATTCATTCCGCCAGATGTTCCGGTCAACAAGGTCTTTGCACATCCCAACCCGTGACCTTCCACTCAGTCCAGACACAACAGTAGTCCTACATCAGGTCTACAACGTGCTCCTTGGTTTGCTCTCAAGAGCCAAACTTTATGTTGATGCTGCTGTTCATGGCACTACAAAGCTAGTGCCCTATTTTAGCTTTATGACTTACTGTTTAATTTCCAAAACTGAGAAGCTGATGTTTTCCACATATTTCATGGATTTGTGGAACCTTTTCCAGCCTAAACTTTCTGAGCCAGCAATAGCTACAAATCACAATAAACAGGCTTTGCTTTCATTTTGGTACAATGTGTGTGCTGACTGTCCAGAGAATATCCGCCTTATTGTTCAGAACCCAGTGGTAACCAAGAACATTGCCTTCAATTACATCCTTGCTGACCATGATGATCAGGATGTGGTGCTTTTTAACCGTGGGATGCTGCCTGCCTACTACGGCATTCTGAGGCTCTGCTGTGAACAGTCTCCTGCATTCACTCGACAATTGGCTTCTCACCAGAACATCCAGTGGGCCTTTAAGAATCTTACACCACATGCCAGCCAGTACCCTGGAGTGAGTAAAATTGTAACTCTTCTGGTTGTAGCCTCCATTTGATTGGAAATGCCTGTTTTTTCTCCTTGCAGAAAATGGAAGCAAAATACAAAATATAGTCTGACCTGAGCTATTCTTTCTTAAGCACTTAACATATATTTACTTCTTGAAGATAGGTATATATTGCCATTTGTTGTAAAAATAAGAACATGGATAATTTTTTATTTTTTTATCGTTAGTAAAACTTACCTAATTTAATACATAATTTTTTTGAAGTCTTCTGTAATGAAAAAGGCTTTGTGGTACAGCTTTAGGGAAGTATTTACTACTAGATATTTTCAAGATCTATATGCTACATTAAACTCTAGGTAATACTTTCTTAGCTCTAGAATTTTTTTTTCCATACTACATTCAAATGAATAATATAGTTAGGAATTTGTCAGTACAAGAAAATTCAGTATAAATCTGATCCCGTTTTCTTTGTGGACTATTTGTGTGTTTCATATTAAAAATTTACCCCTTCATATAAGGCTGACCTCCTTCAATGATAATAATACATTTCACTGTTGCTTCCTACTGTCTTATGTAAACTCAGCATTACACCAAAATGGTATAAATCTTCAAAGGGGATTGGAAGAAGAGTACAACAAAGTCTTTCAAGCTGTTGTCAACTAGTGGTCACAATCTGCTCATTTGCTAAGCTGTTTGCTATATGGAAGATTGTGGAAGTGGATTAGAACCTTTTGCAGGACACTAAGCATTTAAGTTCAATCAAATGAATATAATAAAGAGTTTTTTAAAGTCTTGGTATCCTGGTATTTTAAGTAGTGGCGTTCTTGAATTATATACTGTACTTCTTACTACAGTTGAAAAAAAATACGTTAACTGTCCTTTGGATATAATTGATTGAATTGTTTAGACTTTCTCCCTAGAAAGATTAATTTCTAGTCAGGAAAGTTAGAATACCTATAATAAAGGAAGGTGACTGTTTAATACCAAATGGTTCAAAACAAAGGTAGTGGAAACCCAAAAGGAAAAGAATGAGTCTGACATTGAAGAAGTCAAGACAATCTTTACTGTTTTTCAATAGTTTGTCTCTGTCACATCCACATAAATAGCATTAGATTAGTTGCTAAACAAGATGTCCTTTATTGCTAAACCTTTCACAAGTGCTGAGTGGCTTGTAACATTTACAGAATTTATCATCTTTTCAGATTTTCTTGAAAATGGTGCTTAAATCTGTTTTACCATGGAAAAATATGAGGTCGGGGTTTCAGTTCATTGATAAATGTGTGTTAGAAGAGCAGCCCTTTCATAATGTACCCAAAAGTAAATGAATTTAAAAAGTAATATTTTTACTAAAAGTTTAGTTTCCACATTTTACCCATCAATCTAGAAAGATAAGACCATGTTTTATAAGAAATAATACTAATTTAGGTATGTAAAATCTTTGTAACACAGTAATGATTTATTTGTTATTGAATAACTGGAAGCATTGTTGTAGTATGTCACCAGGCATACATTGTGAACTTAATGAAACAAGTGCTTTAAACATAGTAAGACTAAGTGATTTGTATTTACTTGTAGTTTTTAATCTTCCTCTATCTTTTTAAGATTATTTTTTTTTGAACATTCTATGAAAATCTTTAAATGTAATTAATTCATCTAAATATAAATGGTAGTAGAATGCTGCATACTTGGACAATTTTAAAGGCTAACTAATGAGCATAATATCAGAAATGAGAAGTAGATATGTAGGGTCAAAATACCACCATAATGTTTATTTACCCTTTTTAGGCAGTGGAAGAACTGTTTAATCTTATGCAGCTGTTTATAGCTCAGAGACCAGATATGAGAGAAGAAGAATTAGAAGATATTAAACAGTTTAAGAAAACAACCATAAGTTGTTACTTACGTTGCTTAGATGGCCGTTCCTGCTGGACTACTTTAATAAGGTAAAGGATTTTTTTCTGTTCAGTTTGTTTTCCAAGTGATGAGAGGTTGGGGACTACCTTCCCTTTGACAGTAAAAGAGGAATAATTTAAATGATTCATAACTGAAAACATACCAGTTATTAAAAGTTTTGGAGGAAGCATGCATTTAGTCATCTTGGAGGAAAAGTATGTTTTGGGAGTTAATGAGCTACGTGTGAACAGTTCTATTCAGGTTTGATTTTGGATTGTTTCTTCATCAGAATCTTAGAAAAAATCTTAATGTACAATTTCCCATTTAAAGCTTAAAGTTAAGCTTAGATACTGCTCTTTAGCAAGGCATTTTACTTTTGCTTAGATAGTTCAGTTGAGCTCTCTAGAAATAGCTCTCTCCCATTTTTGATGAGTATTATTGTAAATAAGCTTCTTTCTCCTTAGTTTTTCTTGTCTTTATAAATTCACCAAAAATAATGGAACTTGATCTTTATAACTTGTTCAGAACTATAGAAGTTAATAAATGGCTTTACCACAAACTATATACTTAGAACTCATGAACTAAGGTTCAGGTTAATTTCTTAACATGCTTATTATATTTTACATCTAACACTTGGAGGTGATGTCCTTTATTATGTACACTCTTTTTTTTTTTGGCAGTACTTTCTTGAACATTGTTATAAAATCTTGTGCTAATCAACACCAAAGAGGTTATTTCACATTATCTTCAGAAAACTTCCCAAAAATGAATCTTTAATAGTACACAAAATGAAATTAACCATGCATTTCCAGGACTTTTTTTTTTTTAAGGTTTATTTATTTATTCCTACAGAACTGGGGTACAGGCCAGAGATGCGGAGGGTGAGAGAATTCACCAGGGACAGAGTGGGGAACAGAACAGGCAGATCGACGAAGTACACTGCTGAGGGGAGCAATGGGTGGGTCAGGAGAGGTCTGCCATGTGGATCTCCTCTGTGGGTGTGGATTGAACTCATGCAGAAGTGGCTTAAGCTTCTTAGTGCTGTGCTTTAACCCACTGCGCCACCAGCCACCAGGGAAGGCCGCATTTCCAGGACTTTAAAGAAAGTCTTTAAAAATGTTGGCATTAATTTTGAACACATTATTTTCGTAAGATTTACATCCTAAAATAAGTGTTTTTAAAAAGATTTGTTTTTTTTATTAATTTTGAAGTAGTTCTTCAAAATTTTTTGAAGAAAAAAATAGAATTTCCGATTATAGTGTGCAGCAGTTTTTAGTACTCTTAGCTAAAATCTGTTAATAAGAGTATACAGCTACTTTTGATGGCTATTACACAAATTATTTTCAACTCCAATATGTATATTTGTTTTAAGATTTTTAATTTAAGCATACAAGAGCTGGGGTGTAGGCCAGCAGTGGGTGGGGGTGGGAGGGGGGTGTGGTAAGAGGATTCACCAGAGACAGAATGGGGAGCAGAACAAATTAACCTACTTAAATACACTGTTGAGAGGAGACCAGGAGAGGTCTTGTTGCAGGATGTGGGTTAGCTCCCTGACTGGGGATCAAAGTAATGGTACAGTGGCTGTGCAGTGGATAGTGAAAGCTTGTTATAGTTGAGACTTAACCCCTCTACCACCAGAGGCCCCTATGAGTAGCTTTTCTCTTAGAGGGTTTCTTATTTAGTATATTGTCATTGCTAAGAAATAGACATAATAATAGTATCTTTTATAGGTGGGAAAGTAGAGAGCCTAAATGACAATCGACTTCTCTGTATTTTTTATCATATACATTTAAGTGTTTTCTTTTTTGAACTGGAATTCTCAAACAGGACTTTATTCTTCTAGTGCCTTCAGAATACTATTGGAATCTGATGAAGACAGACTTCTTGTTATATTTAATCGAGGGCTGATACTGATGACTGAGGTATACTATAGCTTTACCTTTTTTTACTACTCTGATCAAGACTTCTGTTGATGGATGTTTAGAATTTACAATAAACTATTTTTCATTTGGCTCAATTTTTATTACAGATCAGTAAATAATGCATTTTTATTCCTAAAATAATTAGGTTTAATTTTTAGAGTGCTGGCTTCTTTTCCATAGTAATCTCAGATGCTTACTCTCATTTTGTTTTTAGAGCAATTACTTGAGATAGATTAGTTATTTGTAGGAACAGAAGTTTGAAATTCATGTGCTTCAAATAAGGACAAAAATTTCTCAGAAGCTCCTTTACTTAATAGTTAACAAAAACTGAAATTAGAATCATCAGAAGGAACCAATGAGACTATTACAGTTAGTTAAAATCAACCATGCATTCTTTCCATGACTCTGAAACATCTATAACCGTTAGATAATGTTAAGACCATGAACGCAAAATTACATTGTACCCTTGAGTTTAATGATAAAAATAAGACATAAGAGTATATGTAGCTTAGAGTACTGTGAAAATTAAGAGGTGATGGCATAATTTTTTCAGTTAATGGTGTTAACTAGTTAGGATAGAATGTGTTTGAAAATTCAGAAATACAGAGATAAATGGGAACATTTAGATAAATGACTTAATCAGCACAGCATCTAGAAACAACTGGCTATATTTAAGAAATGCCAAAATAATTCTGGTTGGCTAAAATAAAAAGTATGTGGATTGTAGTAGTGAGAATTTCTTTTATGCATCACCTATTTGAGTGTCTACTTTGTGCCAGACATTGTGGTAGCATTGGGAATACAGCACAGAACAAGGCAGACATAGTTCCTGTTCTCTCAGCTCTCAGGTTCAATGCCACACAAATACACTGTTCAGATTATGTACTGCCACAGCTTTTGAACTTTGAAACTTGAACTTTGAAATATAAATAGTCCATAGGTTATAGGGAACTGATTTGAGAAGGCAAGAAAAGATGGTTTAATATAAAATGAAATAGGAAAATGCCTAATTAAAAGAATTAGGAGACTTAACATGTCAGTATGGTTAAAAGGTTTTAATTCCTAGCTTTTGGCGCTCTTATATGTCTTTCAGACTTAAACATTTTAAATATGACTGGCCATTTCACTGTTGTTTTTCTTCAGAGGCTCAAGAAAAATCAGTTACAGCAATTACTTTAGTAAATTTAATCCCCAGTCTTACTGTTGGTTTCATCTTCCTTTATAATCTCTGAGGCCTGTAAAGTTTTAGAACAAACAGCACCACACTATTAGCTGTCCCCCAATCCTGATTAAATTAAAACCCTTTTAAGCTAAAATGTATATGCAAAATGCCAGACTTCCAAAGGTGAGGTCTGTTTATATATTTAAAAACAACTATTTAAAAGGAATTTTACTTTTTTTAAGTTTAAAAAAAATTAGAAAAGCAGAAATCATTGTAGGCTAATTTGAACAGTTTATATAAGAAATGACTTGAAAATTCTGATTTCCAAGAAGTATATGCCAGTAAGTGATATTTGGTTCTTCTTGTCCTCCAACTTCAGGTTGGAGTTGAGCAAAAATAGGACTTACAGTGTTCTTCATATCATTCTTGGGCTTCAGGAAGGGGTTGGATACCTCTGAGTAAGAAAAACAAGTTACTGGAAAAATAGTGCCTGTTAGCTCTGGAGGCTTTTCAGTGGTCATTGGAACAGCCTGCTTCTGAGTGAGATCTTTCAATTAGCAACGTATCCCAAAGAAAGGGTAACTATTCTAGCTATGGTTAATGAATAGAACAAGAAAAGCTGACCAGTGGCATTTGATGTACCTCCTCTGGCAAATACTTAAGAGTTTTCATCCTTTCTGTCAATGTATTTCAAAATTACTATCTCTGGGATAGAAAAGAGGGTAAGACACAACGCTTGCTCTCAAAGTCAAATTTTGACTTTTGATAGAAAGCAAATACATTTGGTTTATGTGCATATGCATGCCTGTAGGTTGCATGAAACATCTGTTTTTATGAGTCAATAAAGTAAAAATGAAATTGTTTTCCTTTTCTTTTTTATCACTTGTAGTCTTTCAACACCCTGCACATGATGTATCATGAAGCCACAGCTTGCCATGTGACTGGAGACTTAGTAGAACTTCTGTCCATATTCCTTTCAGTTTTGAAGTCTGCACGCCCGTATCTTCAGAGAAAAGGTTTGGGCCATTCTTGCTTCTCATTTTTATTAGGTCAGCTGTTAAAGAACAAATTAGGGCTTTCAAACCCCACGCTTTATAGAGAACTTACCTTTATCTCTAGTTTATGTGTAGTTGATGAGGCTGATGCTAGGAAACCATAGAACATTTGTATATTTTCTTTATACCTGTATGAAAAATAGGCAAACAAGCAATCATTGTCAAGATTTCTGATGACTAGAAAACATTTCCAAACACAGTAACAACTAGTACCATACTGGGTGCTTATATGACTTAGATAATTTTTAGTTTTCAAGAAAAAGCTATAAGATGTAATCTCTCTTGTGTCCCTGTAAGGTAGTATTAACTCTGAACTTTCATATAAGTTCCCACAAAATGGGACACAGCTAACATTTAAAGACATGTTTTAAAAATCTAGCCATCTCATGAGAGAATCACTTATTTAGCTTTTATAAGAAATGTTTGATTTTGGGCCCTCCCTGGTGGCACAACTGGTTATAGCAAGACTGCAAAGCTATCAGCAGTCAGCACTCAACACAAGTTCGATTGCCATCCAGGGAGGTGACCCATAAGGCCTCTCCTGACCTGATCCCCTCAGCAGTGTATTTCACTTGATCTGTCTGTTCTTCTCCCCACTTTGTCAGGTGAATCCTCTCACTGACCCTGCACCTCTGGTCTCTACCCCAGTTCTGTATGCATAAATAAATTTTTTTTATATGTTTGATTTCTTAGTGTTAGCATTTTCTAGTTTACAATAGGAAAACTGTGATTTTTTTTAATGGCATATTTATATATTTATATATGCTTTTTATTTGCAGATGTGAAGCAAGCATTAATCCAGTGGCAAGAGCGAATTGAGTTTGCCCACAAACTATTAACTCTTCTTAATTCCTATAGCCCTCCAGAACTTAGAAATGCCTGTATAGGTAAGTTACTTGGAAAATATACCTGTGCAAAAATCTAGTGGAAGAACATGTTTGTGGTGATTTTTTTTTTTTTTTTTTTTTTTTGGTAAGATGTGATGATGGTCTGAAGAATTTGAAAGACCTTCGTACTACTTATGTGTAACTTACACTGACCAACAGGTCCTAAGAAAATTGAGTTCTGTTTCTTAACCTGCACTAAGGCACTAACATCACTATTTTTATGTACCCTTTGACCTTAGATAATATCTAGATTTCTTGGTGCTTTGAAATCTTCTGATCTTGTGTAAGTAAGGTGATCATGCAAATGTTTATAAAATAGAACTGACATGAGAAAAGGTTGCAGTGATTTATTTCACTGTGAAACCTTTTTGCATAAGATACATCTTCATATCTGTTCTTAAGACTCCTAATATTTTATTTTTTTATTGATTGTATGTATGTTTAATAAAATGTCTTTTCCCTGTTAACCCCCATACCTCGTTTTAAACTGACATTGAATATTTACTTTAGGAGCTTTTTAAGGTTTAGAGACAACGATTATATTTGCAATTTCTCAGAATGACATGAATAACACCTAGCTATCATGTATAAGCAATCATTGGCCTGATGCGCTGTGGAGTTACTGGCCTAGCCTTCTCCATTGAGAGTGGAGGGGCACGTAGCAATAACCTGATTGACAGAAACTCTGCCAATAGCTTATCATCTTGAGCTGACCTTCTGTGTGATTAGAAGATGAGAATCAATCTAACTAGCATATGACATTAAAAGTAAATCCCTCAAATCCAAAGAACCTGAACCTTAAAATTTCTTTCTAAACTACTGTGCTTGAGTTAATGAAGATAGTACATGAAATATTTCCCTAAGTGTTCTCCGTGATGTTTTTCCTAGATAAGTAAAATATTTTTTAAAAAGGTTTAAATATAAATGTTACTTTCTAAATGATGGAGCTGCCATGGGTAGTAACTGCTAATCTAAATTTGGAGGTCAGACAGCATTTCTTCCAGGTCAGGAACTAAGTTTTAGACTAATTCAAACTTTTCAGCTTCCACACTGCAGCCTATTTATTTCCCCAGTAGTATTTGTGAGTTTGGAATCAGCAGTTGGAAATGCTCCAATTTTTTAATGCCCAAATTGTGTTTTTACTTTCAGATGTCCTCAAGGAACTTGTGCTTTTAAGTCCTCATGATTTTCTTCATACTCTGGTTCCATTTCTACAGCACAACCATTGTACTTACCATCACAGTAATATACCAAGTATGTATTCATCTAGCACACTACTTGAATATGGTTGGCATTTAATCTTTCTGCACACTGAAACATGGAGATTTATTTTTTCCATTTATTCTTATTGTACACTTTTAATGTCTTAGTGTCTCTTGGACCTTATTTTCCTTGTCGAGAAAATATCAAGCTAATAGGAGGGAAAAGCAATATTCGGCCTCCGCGCCCTGAACTCAATATGTGCCTCTTGCCCACAATGGTGGAAACCAGTAAGGTATGTTGGGGTGCCAGGAAAATCATGTTTCTATAGTACACAGTAACTTAAAATTTCCCCTCTGGCAGTTATATTCATTTAAATGACCATTTTGTGGATCCTAAGAAGATTAGATTCATTTGGACTTTTTCCTTTTAGTGCTCTGAAATGTTGATTGGATATTTGCAAAATCAACAATAAGCACAAGTAGTAAGTTTTTTTCCCTCAAAAAATAGCCTGCTAGAAAACCTTAGTTTTTGTCACTAGGCTAAATTATAACTGGGTTATATATCTAAACTTGAAAGTCAAGTTAGGTACTTACTACTGTTTAAATGTTGCCATATAATCAATGACTTCTTTTACTGCCCTTTATTTATATTCCTTTGACATAAGCTTAATATCATTGATTGATAGGATTCTTATTTGAAATATGATTCTTGACCTCTAACACTTACTCTAAAATAATGCTAATTATAAATTATAGAGAGAAGGTACATTGATACACAGGGTAATTTATGTTTCAACAATTTTTCCCCATGATCTTTTCTGAACCCTACTTCATTCACATTCTTCCTTGCCCATTATCTTTGGATTTTAAATATACTTAAGTCTTTATAAGACAAAATATTAAAATAATTTTTATCATACTAACCATACAGAAATAACTTGGAATCTATCTCAAAAATCAAATTTTAATTAATTCTTCTTGATGCTATGTCTGCAGAGCTAAAGTGTCAGATTTTAAAATTCTACAGTAATTTTATTTTATTAAAGTATATAGAAATAATGGGTAATTTTAATTGATAGCACACTGAACATAAACTTGTGACAATTTTAAGATTTTAATAACATTACTAGAAACTTGGAATTTAAAACTAGGTTCTTATACAATTTAAATATTTAATCAGCTTTTTAGTTAAGCTTATTACATTTGCACAAAATATGCTCTTTAATTTATTATACAATTTAAGTGCAACCATTTTATCATCTTTAACCTTCAGGGCAAAGATGACGTTTATGATCGTATGCTGCTAGACTACTTCTTTTCTTACCATCAATTCATCCATCTATTATGCCGAGTTGCAATCAACTGTGAAAAATTTACTGAAACATTAGTTAAGCTGAGTAAGTATAAAAGATGAGCAGTAAATTCCACTGGATTATTTTAAGTCCCTAGCCATTCAGGAAGGGGAGGAAAAAATAAGATAATCTTTTTTTTTTTTTAAGTGAATGTTTAAAAATATTTTCTTGGGAACATTTTTATTTTTATTAATGAAAACACCAACTTACTGGTTTCCATTGAATAGTTCTGCCCAGAGTTTCAGCTGGCCTATAAAGAGTATGGAGTAGGGCTGATCACTTTTGTATGTAGAGCACCCAAGTCCTCCTCCGTCTGCCCAGCAGAATTTAAAAACAAAAAACTGTTCTGCTTAGGGAGGCAGACTCAGAGATGGGCTTCTCAGCCCTGATCTCAAGGGTAAGAAAAGAGCTATAGTGCCAGCTGTGCTTTGGAGCTGGCAATACCAAAAGCAAGCTGAGTAGGCTTGCCAGGGTGAAACAGAGGTGCATATATGAGTGTTTAGGAGGTAAGTCTATATAAAATAGAGAGGTGAGTGAAAAGAAAGAAATTTGAAAGGGAAGATACAAGAAATAGAAAACAAAACCATCAGTCAATTACTGGGGGGATAAAACTTGAGTTACCTAATACTAATATTGTCTCTACAAGGACGTGCCCGAGAGCTACTAAAGAAATGCTACCTTTGGGTGACTTTCCTAGCTGTTAAGTCTTTAGAAAACATGTAGCATTCCTTCAGATATCCACCATCTCAGAACTTTGAGATTGAAGGCTCTGTGGGTTCTGTGACTCTTGCTTCCTTCTTTAGGGATGGCCCAAGATCTGCTCCAGTGTTCTGTAGTTTTGTTTTCAGAGCATGGGAAGTAAAATGCTCATGAAATCTCCACCAGGGTCAGGAAATAGAGTATTACCACACTCTATAAAGTCCCATTATGCTCCTTCTCAATCACAACCCCCTCCTACCTATGGAATTTTTTGATCCATTATATACTTAACAATGGATCATTATACAAGGTTTCATTATCCAAGAAGAAGGAGGTGGTAACAACTGTCAGGGATAATTCCTCTTCAGAAAAAACATTTTATTGGTAAGTGATTAGAGCGTCTTCACATTTGAAAGTTTTTTCCATATGTTTTTATTAGTTGGTTTTATATACATGGCTGAAGTGTCAAGATGGGTGGTGGGAGTGGGGCTGGATCGAGTGGGGTGAGGTTATGCTCAGATTTCGTGATTACACAATTGGGTCATGCACTTGGTAAATAAAGGTAAAACCTAGAAGATGCAGTGATGTGGTATGAGAAACATCCAGCAGTTTTACTAACAGATAAAGAGAGGACTTTACAAGTTAAGTTCTTGGTAATTGTGTTGATGTAGTGTATACCAGAAGTTATATATGGAGCTATTTTAGTTAATTGAACAATTCTGACCTAATAAAGACTGTTCTGCACTGGGACTATCTTCCTTGTTAACACCAGTGTTCAAATTCAAGAAAATCAAGCTTGGAGGGAAGGAGACAAGTAGCCATCTACATTAACTGAACTAATTTTCATAATATTCCATATTCACATCATTCTCAACCATGAAGCAGTGTAGATGCTGCCTTTCATAGTATTTAGTTCTAAAAGTTCTGCAGAACTTTCTACAAGGATTAAAACAATATCCACCTGTATCACCATCCACAACGTGGAAGCTGTTACCCATATGTCAGTATTGAGAGCTTGAAATATGATCAACACTGACTTTTTATTTTACTTAATTTTTTTAAAGATTTATTTGTGCATACTGAACTCTGGGGTACAGGCTAGAGGGGCTGGGGTGACGAGAAGATTCACCAGAGACAGAGTGGGGAGCAGAACAGGCAGATGGACAAAGTACACTGCTGAGGGGAGCAACGGGCAAGTCAGGAGAGGTCTGCTGTGCCATGTGGGTCACCTCCAGGGCTGGGGATGGAATTCACACTGACGTGGCTGCAGCTCACTTGCAGTGCTGTGTCCTAACCCGTTGCGCCACCAAGGAGGGCCCTATTTTACTTAATTTTAATGGAATAACACTGACTGGTAGTTATGATATTAAATAACACAGCTATGGATGTATACCGCAGCATATATCTTAGTGCAGAAAATTTATTATTTTGCTAGGAAGTTAGACAAGCTTTGCTTTCTTGATGCCCCTTTTAAGTGGAGATATAATCCAGTGTTTGAAGTTGACTCACTCTTCTAACTGAAGTGAATAGTTCCAGGGAGAAGCACTAGGAAAGAACTTTAGAAAGAAAGCCCTTTTTATTTTTATTTATTTTATTTTTTTTTTATTTTAAACACTTGTGTTTTCTACTCATATATTTACCCTTTATACTCCTACTTACCACTTTCTGTACTGCCATAGTTCTGTCAGGATCATTTTTCTTCTGCCTAAAGAAGTATTTTAGTAGAAAGCCCTTTTTATTTTAAGGTGCAGACAGTTGATATAGTTTCAGTTTGTATAATTTATTCAAGAAATTACATTTGGCAGTAAGGAGAGGAGAGGATAAGTTTAAATTGTCTTTTCATCATTTGAGCCCAAGTAGGAAGGACCAGAATATCGTCACTATATAGGATTATCGAAAGAGCTATAATAAATGGCAAGTGATATCCAGTTTTCAGGAAAGTCTCTGTGTCGATTTTTATTTGGGCAACAAAGAAAATTTTAAGATTTGTTAGGAGATTAAAACTAAATTATGTAATAATTGTAAATTAGAATTGCAGAGGGTAAGAGTTACTAATAGTAACCAAAAGAGGGTGGGTTAAAGAGAGAAAGAAGTAAAAGTAGAATTCAGGGAGGGTGAACAAAGCTACTGAATGCTCTATGAAATAACAGTGTGTCTGAAGCCATAGTATTTTGATACTTAAAAAGAACAAAGGTTAGCCAGAAATAATGTGAAAACAATAATGAAGGACTAGCACTACTGATGTTATTTTATATTTTAATATTTAACACATATACATAGATTACAGTTCAAAACAACATAAAAAAATACACATAACCATATCACTCACATACCTACACTCCACTTAATTCATTTTTCTTTTCCATTAAAAACAGCAAATTCCAGTTTTTTCTGTTCTTTTTACATAAAAGTAAACTGACTGTGAGGATTAAAACCAAGTGATATAAGTGTGGCACACAGGCAGAACAGTAAATAATAGTCTCAAAGCAAATAATGTTACGAAGGCACATAGTGCAAAAAAAAGATCACATCAGACTAATCGAGAATGGGTAGTATGGAGATAATTTCAGCAGGTTAGGACAGGATTTTATTACTTTTTTTTTAATTAGTTAAACCAAAATAAATTATAGAAGGATAAAAGATTTACAGAAAAACCAGGATCATAGACATAAAAAGGAAAAACAGAATGATACGAATACTGCTTTGAGACTGAAAATAACCATAGTAAGCAAGCAGGAAACAATAACATGAAAAATTATTTTTACAAAAAAACTAAAAATATTATATCCTGAATAGAAGTAATCAAATACCCAAAATAAAATTATCAAATGCAAAGGGTTAATGAAGAAAATATTTGCATCCTTAACAGATAAATGGCCAAATATTGTCAATATACAAAATAATGTTAAGTAACAATTAAGCAAAGGACATAAATAATCTATACAAAAGTAGATGTTTGGTAACCATATGAGAAGATTGCCTAACTTTACTAATAAATCAGTGATTTTATCCCCTCCCATTATGAAAACCTGAGATAAAGTTTAGATGCTATATAGCTTAAACAGATTGGGAAGGCCTTGCAGTGGAGCCACCTTGCATAGGCAGTTTCGCATTATCAGTTTAGTGTGTTCATGCCATCCGACCAGTAATGCCAGTTCCAGGAATCCATACAGAGGGTGTTTATTTTCTCTTGATTTGTGTTGATAAAAATAGGAACTTGCATCCCTCAGTACGAGCAAGTAAAGCATAGCTCATTTGTATTTATATAGTCTTTAAAACAAAAAGATAGGAATTGTGTATTACATGAAAAAAAATTAGAAAACAAGCCATGTTTTTATAAATGGACAGAAAGATTACCCATTACACGCGAAGAAAAAAACAGGATTGCACTCCCAACTATATAAAAATGGAATTATGGGATGTTTTCATTTTGTACGTTAAATGTATATGGTTTAAATTATCTGTAATAATCATGCATTGGTTTTGTATTTGGGAGGAAGAAAATACAATTTTAAGTAATGTAGAAAACTTGTACTGCAAATCTCATATCATTCTTGAGGTATCATGGCTTACATGTAAAATGAAACTCTTAACAAATGCCTAGATTTCATCATTTAATTTCTCAGAGATCAGAGCGACACCTTGAACCGTTTTTTAAAATTTTAATGAATTAACAAATGAGAGAAGTTTTTGCAGATAATAAGATGTACCTAAAAAATACAAATGTTCAAACTTTCTAGATTGAAAAAGGTATAGTTGGTAAAAGTAAGCAGGTTAAAGGTTTAAAGATTTAAATTATTAAAAGCACAGCTCTTTTTGTGCTTTGTAGTGTCAGGGTTGTTCTGATTGCAGAAAGACTAGTCTCCCAAAGAGGCCTTAAATGATGGATATTCTTTAGATTAGTATCATTCATACAGTGAAAATTAGAAGCCAGCTGTTTCCAATCTACCAAGGGCAAATCCATTTATCCTAGGTTAATGTATAGTAATTTACAAGACATAAACTACCAGTTTGCTAACTTACAAAAGCACAGGGATGTGAAAATTAGTGGGACTGGTAGGTTTTTTCAGTAATCTATAGGGGAAGCTGGGTTAATGACAGCACTAGGTTGCTCAGCACTATGAAGTCAGAAAGGGGGAATTGGGAGAATCAAATATGTGATAGACTCTTAAGCATCCTGATGATTCAGTCTTGCAGTGGAGCACAAGTCTTGGGCTTTTTTTTAATCCATTGACTAAAGCTATCACTTCCCATGGAAAATGCTTGGATAAACATTCCTGTATAGAACTAGACAAAGAATTGTGACAATTCAGCTAGGAGAAGCCCTAACTGGTATATATGCATATAGAATATTTCGTAGCAATCATCTGAGTTACCATTTTACCTAGAAAAGCAGTTTTTAAGATGTTTCTCCTTTTTTAAAAGATTTATTTATGCACACAAGATCTGGGGTATAGGCCAGAGGTGCAGGGTGAGAGGATTTACCAGAGACAATGGGGAACAGATGGATTCAGTGAAATATACTGTTAAGGGAAGCAGCTGGCGAGATAGGAGAAATCTGCTGAACTTGTGGGTCACCTCCCTAGTGGGGGTTCCAGCTCTTGCTACAGTGGCTGTTGACAGCTTCATAGTGCTGAGACTTAACCTTTTGAGCCACCAGGGAGGCCCAAGAAAGCTCTCTTACCATACTCAGCAACTTCTAATAGTAGATAAGGGATACTACCAAGTGAGAAAAGGGCATGTTTGGAACAGCTTTTGATTATTGTGTTTTAGTTAATGGAGGCAGGGAGGTAGTGAGTTGTGGACCCTGTTACCATAGAATAAAGAAAGATAAGAGGGACAGAAAGCAGTATTTTAGGCCCACCCATCCTGTTTGCTAAGACAAGACTTGGAGGTATGCCTAAGAGCTTTGATGCTTGCATCTCCATGTACAAAGTAGACACACACCCCCAGAAGGTAATGGAGAGTGAAATAAAATCATTGGGTTTTTTTTTTTTTTTTTAAGTCAAATCCATGATGTTCCAGATCTTCAGTGTTACTTGAAAGTGCTAGAAACTGAATTTTTGTTGCTTTCATGGGATGACCTTCCTTCCAGAGAGGTTACAGCTAGGAGGTGAATAGGTAGGAGTGTGAAAGAACTGCCTTCAGTGCATCATTGATAGCCGTGTTCTCCAAAGTATAGTAGATAAATAAGATGGGTCCCAGAAAATCAAGCATATTAATAAATGCTTAACTTTTACATTATTACAAAAATAGTAACCACAGCTACAGTTTTCCATGTTGTATTGTCTAGTGATGAAGTAGTTGTAGTCTGTCTAAAGTATTAACAATAAAGGTGATAGATGTAAGAGTCATAAAATTTATACATGAATAAATTAGCATTTGGTAAAACACTGATTATTGAAAAAATTATGGACTTTAGAATCAGATAAACTGAAGACGACTTTTTTTTTTTTTTTTTTTTTTTTTTTTTAAAGATTTATTTATTTATTCATACAGAACTGGGGTACAGGCCAGAGATGCGGAGGGTGAGAGGATTCACCAGAGACAGAGTGGGGAGCAGAACAGGCAGATCAACGAAGTCCACTGCTGAGGGGAGCAGCGGGCGGGCCAGGAGAGGTCTGCCACGCCATGTGGTCACCTCCGGGGCAGGCGGGAATCGAACTCATGAGGAAGTGGCTTTAGATTCTCAGTGCTGTGCTTTAACCCGCTGCGCCACCAGGGAGGGCCTGAAGACGACTTTTAGCTATAATACTCATCCTTGCAATTAACCTGGAACAGATTACATGAGCTCTTGGAGTTTAATTTCCTCCAAAAGAATGGGAGCAGAAATGAAGATAAAATAATGCCCCCAAGTAGATGAGAAAATTAAATGATCACCTAACATACCTAATACCTAGCATGATAGTCAGGACATACTTGTTTTCTTCCATTGTAAAATGATATTTTTATCGACTACTACTTGGAACTAGTATTAGCACATAGAAAGCCCTCATGCCTTTTTGTTGTGATGGTGCTGGTTTTTGGTAGTTGTATAGGAATGAAGATTGTTTTACTTTGGGAAGAATTTAGGCGTTGGGGAAGACTAAAATGTTTAGTATACAGGCTGGGTTTATGTCAGGGCAGCATATAGCTGAAGGGTTGGCCGACTCTGCAAATGACAGTATATATTTCAGACTTCACGGGTGAAGTGAACTGCTGTGTATTTTGTTTAGCTGTGTGTTTTTAAACCTTTGAAAATGTAAAAACTCTTTAGCTCATAGTGATATGCAGGACATAAGCTATGGGCCAGATTTGACCTGCCAATTTGCCAGCTTCTGTTCTGCTTGTCATGTAGGAACATGAGCACACAGAAGCTCTTCTCTATAGCCAGCAGTTTTGACATGTCATTTGCTTGTGTGTATTGTGATTTATAGTGGGTAAATAAATGCCTCCAACCCAAACGGATTAACTAAAGACAAAGAAGACAACCATGGTTTCCTTGCTCTTTGCAACAGGGATAATCTTGGAAAACAGAAAGGAAGTCAGTTCAATCACCAAGTCAGTTATCCAAAGAAGTCTGTGATCCTTATTGTGGGTAAAATGTCTAAGATTATCTCAAATCCTTGGTCTATTCCAGAGGTTGGTAAACAGTAGCCTGAATCCTGCCTGTTTAGTGTAACCAGTGAGCTACCTGAAGCTAAGAATGGTGTTTAAATTTTTAATTGGCTAAAAAAAAACCTTATACATTTGTGAAACATGAATGTTATATAAGGTAGTTTCATAGTTATTAATAACATTTATTGAAAGACAACCACATACCCATTCACTAGTGCTGTGGCCTCTTCACACTACTTCTACAGAGTTGGGTAGTTGCAACAGAAATCATAAGGCAATGACACAGGCTAAACTGTTTACAGAAGAAATTTGCCACCTTCAGGTCTCTTTTTTACTTTTCTTAGCTGGAGGAAGATCACTCCTCCATGGTTACACATTTCCTTGAGGTTGGGAGTGTGGAGTTTGACTGTTACTGTCACTTCAGAGGCAACAAATTTCTTAAAGACATATTTCACCTCTAGAATAGTTGAAAGTTTTAAACACACAGAAACTCCGAATAGGTATCTGACTTAAACCCCAACTATAATGTAAGTGGATACCCTAGGGACAAGGCTGGCATGCTGTTAGATTTAGAGCAGTGTTTACTTAATCTACAACAAAGATATGTCTCCTGTTTTTTGGAAATACAGGATAAAAATGTTAAGGACAGTAGTTTCTCTTACTTTGCACATTCTGCTTTTCACCTTGTACCACCCTCCCCCTGCAGTCTATTTCAAATTATGCAGTCTCATTATCAAGTATACAGAGTGGTAACTTAATCCTAGAAAGCTTTGGAACCACTTGCAGTAAAATGCTCCAGGTAAAGTTCTTAATACTCAAGAAGTGCCTCAGATCCTTCTAAGAAAGAGGAGTAGGATATAAGTAAAATCAAAATGACTGCATTCTAAATTCCTGCATTGATTAAGACATTGGAATCAATTCTTCCCCTTTAAGTCTTTCATATATTTCTAAAACATACATAGGAAATATGCATAATTCTGAATAGAACTAGCTTCTATGTACCTGTGGAGTTTAATACCTGAGTAGTATAATTTATAACCTATTCTGATTTCTTTTCAAATATTAGGTGTCCTAGTTGCCTATGAAGGTTTGCCACTTCATCTTGCACTGTTCCCCAAACTCTGGACTGAGCTATGCCAGACTCAGGTAAAGAAAGAGTTTTAGATGATTTGGTCTTTTATCTCTTAGTGACCATGTTAGTAATTTTAGGAACAATGGGTTAAAAACTGACTGGAAATTGGGGGTATTTTAGAATATTGGTAGGTAAAATATGACTAATAGAAATAACTATTAAGCATTGGGCATCCAGTGGCCCTTTGAGTTTATTTCAGTAGAGTTGTGAGAGAATATTTCAAATAAGCTGTTTGTAATTAAATTTCTTGCTTACAGGTTATTAGCAGTATGGTAAAAATTCCAAATAGAAAGCTATGAGGGGGAAGAAGGCATGTGTCTACTCGGGGCTTTCCCTGCCTCCCTTTGTTTGTTTCCTGCTTCCCCCCAGCATGCAGAACACTCCAGCATAAAACACTGTAGCCATCTGTCCATTAGTAGTGCTGCTCTTTTACTTTGGAATAGCTTTTTCAGGAGTCTAATGCATGTTTTCTTAACTGTCATTAAGAATAGAAAGCAACACTGTATCCTTCCAACTTTTAAGTACGTGCCAGCCTAAAGTAATTATTAAGTTGTGGAGGGAGAATGGCAGCCAGGAGGAGGAAAATCAGATTAGTCCATTAGTCCAATTTGGTTTGTCCCTTGGTTTAAGTATGAAGAATGGCCTCTAGCCTTTTCAGGAAAAAGTTGGTTTCTTGCCTGGTTGTATCTGTCTATCCCTTGAGGGAGAGATGAGTCAGTCTGTGGCATACACCTTTACCCACATTGCAGTATCTGAAATACACAACCTCCTGTCTAGACATTGGTAGGCTGTTCTAATGGATGTGTCTCAGGATACTATATTAGCTGTTTTTCTGTTTCCTTGTCCCTAATTGAACTCCTATTCCCTGAAGTGTTATTTTGTTTTCTGTAGTAGGACTCTTTGAAAGGCTACTATATTTGATCATATAGTCCAATATAATAAGCAGTCACAAAATGCTTGTTTTTTTTTAAGCTGAGTCATTTACTCATTGAAGCACATCTCTGCTTTTACTCCCTGTACTGCTGCTGCTCTTTTCATTATTCTTGATTTGGGTCGTTGCTTTTCTTAGTTTCTGTATTCTTTCATTGCCTGTTACTTTCCTACCAATTTGTCTATATTGCTCTCTACTATTCTTTGCTTTCTTTCCCCTCCCTACCCCGCCAGTTTTAGCTACCATCTAAAACTTCCCTTAAGACACAAACCATTATCTTCCAAAGCCCTTACAGCCCCAGTTTCTCAAGAACCATGCAAAAACCACCATATAGAAACCCTGACTGGTAGGAAAAAACAGCTTTTCAAGGATTTAAAAACCTTGAGTTTGGTCTTACTCGACTCTCAACTTCTTAGGTAGCCTTTGAATAGTATCTAAAGTTTTTCCTATTTAAAAAAAAAAAGTAGTCTGTTTTATCTTCCATATAAATCAAGGGGAAGTATCTACAGAAAGACATACTACTTGTGTTTAAGAGCCAACACCATTTGAAAACAGGAAAACCAAATTTTAGTAAAATTTCCGTATTTTGGGACCCACTACTTCTATGTGAGATAATGAGAGTCTGCTGTTCACCTTTGCAGTATTTGTAGGAGGGAATTTTCCAAACAAATTATTGCTGATGAGACTACAGAGTAAACACTTTAACGCATTTTAGGGAATTCTTAAAACTTGTTTCTCTTCATAGGTTTGGTTACCTATCATCCATTAATTGATCTGAAAACATTCTCAATCCTATTTAATACATCATTTTTTCCAAGTTAATTTTATTAACGCTGAATAAAACTGCATTAAAAATTTTATAGTTTTGCCATTCAGTCTTTCTTACAAGTCTCTTCCCATATTTTCAAGATATTTTTATTGGGACAACATTTGAAAGCTTAGTAGACGGAGTTCAAGAGTTACTTTTCTAGTAGGATTTAAAATGACTTTAGATGTTTATCAGAAAGTGTTTTAATATTTGTAGTTATTCAATACTACTTCTCTCCACTTTAGTCTGCTATGTCAAAAAACTGCATCAAGCTTTTGTGTGAAGATCCTGTTTTTGCAGAATATATAAAATGTATCCTAATGGATGAAAGAACTTTCCTAAACAACAACATTGTCTACACATTCATGACACATTTCCTCCTAAAAGTAAGTTGTATTTTGGAAATGCCGTTACTTACAATAAACTATTTTTTCATTCTATTGGTCTTTTGGAAATTTCTTAAAAATCTTTTTCAGGTTCAAGGTCAAGTGTTTTCTGAAGCAAACTGTGCCAACTTGATCAGCACTCTTATTACTAACCTGATAAATCAGTATCAAAGTCTCCAATCTGATTTCACCAACCGAGTTGAAATTTCCAAAGCAAGTGCTTCTTTAAATGGGGTAAGAAGTATGAAAATGATCGTGTACTTCATGACTTTCTTACATTAACTCTAAATTTAACCTTTAAACTTTTAATATTGAAGCAATTACTTGATAAAGAGTCAACAAATTTTTAGTCTTTTGTTCACTCTATCTTTTAGGAATGTAAGTTTTTATTACCTTAGAAGGTGGTAGGGGCTAATGTCATTAGGATAAATTCCCTTTATCTACTTGTGTACGTCTTAAAAATATTACTTGTGATGTTACTAGAAAAATGTCATGACTTTTTGCTACAAAAGTTGTCAGAAGTCATGAGTTTTTGCTAGAAAAATGTCATGACTTTTCCGACAACCCAATATTTTGCCAGAGCTAATGATTAATTATAATAGATATGACTAAGGAATTAGTTACCTTGTGTAGTTGCCTGTGAACGTGATGTCAGCACATCATCCAGCAGCATCCTCCCAGGCAACAAGATACATGTTACAAAGGTGAGGAAGACCATGTTATTTGTGACATCCACTGGAAATGAGCATATATGAAAACTGATTTCTAAAATCAGGTCTGATTTTCTCATGGACCACCTAGTGTTTTTCTTTTTTTTTAAGATTTATTTATGCAGACAGAACTGGGATACAGGCCACAGGTACAGGGGCAGTGAGAGGATTCACCTGAGACAGAGTGGGAAGCAGAATAGGCCTACTGATAAAGTACACTGCTGAGGGGAGCAGCGGGCGGGCCAGGAGAGGTCTGCCATGCCCATGTGCGTCACCTCCAGGGCAGGTGGGGATGGAACTCATGCTGAAGTGGCTTTAGCTTCTTAGTGCTGTGCTTTAGCCTGCTGTGCCACCAGGGAGGGCCCTACCTATAGTGTTTTTGTTTTTGAATGAAATACCTGTTTTTCTTTTCCATTTTCAGAAAAAAACACTATTTGAGTCTGCACTCTTAACTAGTGCAGGGTATGAGGTAGTGAATTGGTAACAAACAATAATATCCCAACATTGGCTTTTTGTAGTCAATATTCTTCTAGAAAATGCCAGAGAAATCAGAATGGCTTCCTGGGAACGTAAATGTGTACATTAAACTATAAACAACTGTCTAAGTGTTGGCCTTGGAAATTAAAAGTGTTCCTGTCTGGGTTTTTGTAGGACCTGCGGGCACTTGCTTTGCTCCTTTCAGTACACACTCCCAAGCAATTAAATCCAGCCCTCATTCCAACTCTGCAAGAGCTTTTAAGTAAATGCAGGACTTGTCTGCAGCAAAGAAACTCACTCCAAGAGCAAGAAGCCAAAGAAAGAAAAACTAAAGGTTAGTTTTATGAGCTGGTATCATTACTTTTAAGGTGGGGAGAAAAGGAAGAATGCATTCTATGTACCTGACTTAGAAGCATGTAAACGCTAAAAATGAAGTTTCCCACAAACACCTGCCCCAGTGTGATTTTTAAAGGTTCCCCTCAGATGTTTTGATGTTCACTTTCACAGATGATGAAGGGGCAACTCCTGTTAAAAGAAGACGCGTGAGCAGTGATGAGGAGCACACTGTAGACAGCTGTATCAGCGACATGAAAACAGAAACCAGGGAGGTCCTGACCCCAACTAGCACTTCAGACAATGAGACAAGAGACTCTTCAATTATCGATCCAGGAACTGAACAAGATCTTCCTTCCCCTGAAAGTAGTTCTGTCAAAGAATACCGAATGGAAGTTCCATCTTCATTTTCAGAAGACATGTCAACTATCAGGTCACAGCATGCAGAAGAACAGTCCAATAGTTGTAGATTTGAAGATAGTAAAGAATTTAAAGACCTCCACTGTACCAAGGATTCAAACCTAGCAGAGGAAGACTCCGAATTCCCTTCTACTTCTATCTCTGCTGTTCTCTCTGACTTGGCCGACTTGAGAAGTTGTGATGGTCAAACTTTGCCCTCCCAGGACCCCGAGGCTGCTTTATCACTTAGTTGTGGCCATTCCAGAGGACTCTTTAGTCACATGCAGCAACACGACATTTTAGATACCCTGTGTAGGACCATTGAATCTACGATCCATGTGGTCACAAGGATATCTGGCAAAGGAAACCAAGCTGCTTCTTGACAATAGGTGTAGCATGTCTACTTTTAAGGTCTCCCTTTCCCACAATGCTGTTTGTATAAGTTTTGCTTATTTCTGTTTTGTGCTTCATTTTGTCCAGTGCTCTCTGCTTGAATGGCAAGATAGATTTATATAGGCTTAATTCTTGGTCAGGCAGAACTCCAGATGAAAAAATTTGCATCTTCAGTATACTTTCTAAAGGGCAATCAGATAATGATATGTTTTATGTAATTAAGAGTTCACTGTAGTGGCTTTCATTTAATATGGCTGTCTGGGAGAAACAGGGTTTCGTAACCCTGTACAATGTAATTTAAACTTACAGCATTTTTACTGTGTATAATATGGTGTCCTCTGTGCCAGTTTTGTACCTTATAATAGAGGCAGGTTGCCTCCGATCGCTGTGGTTCTTATTATCAAAATTAAGTTTACTTGTATACGGAACAACCACAAGAAATTTGATTCTGTAAAGAATCCTCTTTAGCTGTGGCCTGGCAGTATATAAATGGTGCTTTATTTAACAGAATACCTGTGGAGGAAATAAAGCACACTTGATGTAAAAATAATTGTTTTATTTTTATTGATATGACTGATTGCTATTCTGTGCACTTAATTAAAACTGATTGTGATGACTTTTCATTTGTTTACAAACGTTGCTTCAGTCTTCTCAGATTAAACTTTATGAGAACATTGTGACTGGGTAATGCTCAACCCTATGTTCTATTTCATTATAAGGCGGCAGTCAGAAAAGTAACTTAGCCTATAGGCCAACCAAGAATGGCACGGAGAAGCCATAATGATATAGCCAACTAACCTGCCTGCACCGCGACATGCCTGAGAGCTACACATCTTAAGAAACCTTTAGCATGAACCTACTGTTTACTTTTGGTATTCCTGGACTAAACTGCAGCTGAAAAGCAAGACTGAGCAACTTTAACTACGGTACTCTGGGAGGTAAGGCTAATACCTAATTTTACAGTGCTTGTCACTCAATGCAGAATCTAGCTGTAGAGAGTAAACATTGCCTTAAGATATGTAGTTCTTGGATTTCATTCCATGTACATCGAGTGTTATTTTAAAGGCGTAATAAGAGATAAACTTGACATTTTATCTACTTACAAAAATAATGCCCTTATAAAATCTAATTCAACCATTTAGGGTGGTCAGTTGCAGTAAACTCTTTATTTCTTCAAAATGCTGCTTCTGCCAACAGAATTTCATGTTTTCTTCTTTACAGACTGGAACTCCTTTACAGTCCAGTTGTAATTCAGTTTGTCCTGGAGTAGGCAGAAAATCCAATGCAACTGTTGCATAGTGCTCTGGAAGAAAACCAAAAGTTTATTAACTGCACCATCAAGGAAAAATTTACACATATTGTCTACTTGGTCTTCATACTTAAGGTGGGGAAAACATCAAGTTTTTTTGAACCCTTAAAAGTTACCAAGAACGTACCTTCTGGCCAGTTCCTACATCTCCACTTCATGACGATCTTTTTGTTTGTTAACTGAAAACAAGGGAAAGCCCATTGAAAGCAGCTTTTAAAAAATCTCCTACAATACAAGACAGAAAAGCACCAGATCCTGTCAAGGTTTTACTAAGTACTAGAAGAATAAAAAACAGCAGTCTTCCAGTTTACATGCCAACCTCATGGAGAATTAGATGTGCCTACTGTCAAAATGCCCCAATATCAAGGATAGAAAACTTTGCAACTTCTACACAAGTATCTGCACAATTGCTAGAAGACTAGGGGGTTATCTTTATCATTACACAGTGTATGACAGTTTTTGTTTGCTCTGTAATTAACTTTATATAATAAAGTCAAGGTTCCTTATGTCTAGGTAAAATCCCAAAGCAAGTTAAGAACATGGATTTTTGAAAAGGGATTTTAAAGCAGTATAAACAGTCCGAGCTTGCTTTTCCATAACTTTACAATTACTTACCAGTTCTACATATTCACCGGTGATATTCCCATGAAACATTTGGAATTTCCCTCCCTTTTCAGCTTCTACTACAGCAGGAGATTTAGAAAATTTTTGCACCAACTAATAAGGTAAAACATAGAGATGTTATTACAGTATGTTATCAACTTTCAACCTACATGTAAAATACAAACATAAGTTACTACGGTTTGGGTTTGGTTTTCATCTGTATAGTTTTACTTAAAAAGGGAACGCTTCATCCTCCCCTCTTTCAGAGTTAGAAAACTCACTAAATACATCTCACCCCCAGCCCAGCAGAAAGAAATATTCAGAAGCTATACCCGCAATACTTCCATCACCACCTTTCTAGGTCCTTTCACTCAAGTACCCAGGCAGGAAGCCAAAAACCCCGCCCCAGTTTTGGCTGCACATTTTCTTAGTGTCTACATGTAAAATCCTGGCTTGAGAAGTTACTTACATCCTTCATGGTGAAGATGCGGTACAGCTGTTCTACAGCTGTGTCAAATAGTTCCGTCATATGCAATGCAACAGTGGGGATCCTTACACCCAATGCCACTGGAGGGGAAGCCTGAATCTCAAGAGGTTCCAAAGAATAATTAGTGTGTTTAGACAGAACTACTTAGACTTGACTTACTTCACTCTTCCAGCCTTAAAACTGTCCCAATTTCCACACTACCCCTTCCAGAGACATGAAAAGCCTTTTAGCACCAACAGCTCATTGGCTCTGCAATAACCTCAGACTATGGCTGAACACCTCAAATCCTATTTATTGCCCAAGAGCAGAAAGAGCACATGAAGGACAGTAGCCATAAAGACAAAATCTACTGCCACCTCACAGATTCCTAGAAGAGAAGCAAGACCTCCCAACCTAAGTCTAGAGAGAAGGGTCTTCCACTGAGGTATATGAACTTTTGAGCCACTTGATTTTACAATCTGCTGCTACCAAAAAATACTGCCTTTCTAAACTCTGTATTTGTCCCACAAAAAGGCCTTGTCTATACATTCCCTGTCATCAAGGATGAAAAATTTGATTTCATCACTTTCAGAGAACATGGCAGGGCACGTGGGTGCCATTAGCTGGCCCTCCTCACAATCCTTTACAGTTGTCTGCTGTTAGTGAGAGTTCTGCAGCGCCCACTCCCAGTCTCCAGTCATAAACTACTGGCCACCAGACGTCATACCTGCAATGCATTCTCACTCAGTTTCCTTTTAACAGTCAATTCCTGAGTTGGTTTTGTTGGTAAAATCATTCCTATTGTAAATTCTACAAAGAAACAGAGTTACTTTAATGAAGATCTTCTTCCTTTTTAGAACAGTCAAAAAGCCCAAAACAGCATGTAGTGAACTGATACTTATAGGGACTATTATTATACAATTTCAGGACCATTTTATATTACCACATACCAAATTAATTATAAACACAAGTCCCATAGCAACAAATGCCTCACTCTTTCTTTTAATATTTCACTTTATCTAGTTCTTGCTAAAATAGAAATATTTTCTGATGTCCTTTCTCAAAAAGCTCAGTTTTATACAACTTTGTCTTTACCCACTGTCAGAGCTGGATATAAATAGCGCTTTACCACCACCTCACAAAACTTCGCCTGGCAGTATTCAACCCTGGGTCAGCCACAAAGGTAGTCTCATGGGAAGGTGGCAACCCCAGGCCCATCTATGCCAATACACAGATACTCATTGCACAGTTCAAAGATGAGGCCCTGTTGGTCGTTTTTCCTGATGAGCAGCTGCTCTAATTTAGGGATGAGGACAATTTCATTCCACTCAGAGTAGGGGATTACCTAGGTAAGCCAGTACTTGTTATACCTACTGTCACTTTCATTCATTCATTCAACAATGACGTATTAAGCACCAACTGTGTGCTGGGCATTGTGCTAGATGCTGGAGATACAGCAAGTGAACAAGACAGACACCTTCCATGCCCTCATGGAGCTTATAGTCTAGCAATGAAGACAGACATTAAACAATAATTACACAATCAACTGATTAATATTCCAGAAAACTACTATAGCAATTCTGTAGGCAAAATGGTTCACACTGTGTACAGTATGATAATCATCAGTTACGGTCTTTCAATTAGCTCTCATCCTCCAGCTCTTACATTACCTTGCAACACAAAGAACTATTTCTGGAAACAGAGACATCAGCCTAACCTGGGAATCCAACCACACCATAATTTGAGTAAATATATAACTTAGATGAATAGAAAAGGGACCCTCTGGTTCACAAGGGACACCTTCTTT
The DNA here is from genome assembly GCF_000260355.1 of Condylura cristata. Classification (NCBI taxonomy): domain Eukaryota; kingdom Metazoa; phylum Chordata; class Mammalia; order Eulipotyphla; family Talpidae; genus Condylura; species Condylura cristata. The sequence goes on along the minus strand of NW_004567132.1, from coordinate 7,210,491 downwards.
ACCTGTCTTAAGTGCCTTCAGGTAATCTCCAAGGGCCTCCCTGACCCTGGCAGTGCCTGCAGTTTTCATAAGTTCCTTCAGTATGTCCCCATCTCCTTTCCTTTTACTCACATTCACCTACAAATCAGAAAAATACAAATCTAAGAAAAATCTGGTTTGATGTATTCTTACAAACACTGAGATAAATGAGAATACTGATAGTGTAGGGAGGGGAAGAGGTGAATATAAAAGATGAGACAGGTTTCTGCACAGAGTTTGAAAAGATAACATAGGTTTCTAAATCAAGACTTCACTGATTTGGTGGCTGGCCACCAAATCTTGAATAAGTTTTTTTCTCTGCATAGTTTTTTACTCTGTGTTGTGTTGTTATATTGATCATGTAGTCCATGGCTTTTATTGAGGTCTAGAAATGTACTGTCCAGTGTGGTAGCCACAGCCACATGTGGCTCTTGGACATTAATATGTGGCTGATCTGAGATGTGCTATAAAACAAAAACACACTAGATTTTGAAGACTTAAGAGAAAAAATGTAAAATAACCCCAATAATAATTTTGATAGTAGTTACTTATAAAAATGTTAATTTTAATATTTTGGCTAAATAAAAATTGTAATTTCACCTGTTTAACTTTTTTGTGGCTACTAGAAACATTTTAGTTCCATGTGGCTCACATGATATTTCTATTGAACAGTGCTGATCTAGAACCCCAAAACCACTGTGACTTGGAACACAAAGTGTCAACATAAGCTGGCTTAAACAACCCTTTTTTGGCAAGGAAGAGAGCTGGAAAGGACAGAAAAAGGTAAAAGAAGAAAAGGGTGGGAGGAAGGAAAAAGGACAGTGGAGAGAGTGAGGAGGGAGAAGAAAGCTGCTGCTCTAAGGATGCCTCTGCGGTCTATTCAGAATGAAAAGGGGCATGTTTGGAGTCACTACTGTCCCTGTGGCTCAGAGGAGCGGGTCCCAAGTCCCAGTTCCAACATGAAGACTCTGTTCCATAGTGACACCATTGGAACGAGAAGACCAGTTTACCCTGCCGACAGAAATCCTCTCAGCAGATGGCTCTGATTGCAACACACCGAAAGCCCAGCCCCTGTAACCACACAGCACCACGTCTGAAGATATGTTTGAGACAGACCCACTAATGGCATTTTACAACCCATAATAAAGGCCAGTCATAGACAAACTGCTTGGTATGATTTACTTTTTAAATACTTGAAGGAGTTCACACTGAACATGTCCACAAATGAAGAAAGCCCTTTGTCAACCTATCATAGTTTAGAAAATACAGCTACTGTACAAATGGTCTGACCCCAGAATCAGTTGTCGACTTAAGAGGGGCACTAACTAAAAAGTCTGGTAATTACACAGGCCCTATTTCCCAAAGAACTAGGAAAGCCAGTCTAATGGAATATGTACTAACAAGTTTAGGGAAAAACATGCAGTATGAAAAAACACATGATACAGCCAAGATCACAGCTAGAAGGTGAGAATTCTCACTATTAAAGGGAAACAGGAAAGGGGTAAGAAGGGAGGAAAAAATACCATTTGCCAAGTTGTGCAAGCTGCCTCAGCACTTTATATACATGCACTGTCATATTTAATTGATAACGCCCTGGGGAAGATGCACTAATCCCATAGATTAGAAGGCCACAGAGGGCAGTCACCTGTCCAAGCTCCATACCTGGCTTCCTAGGCCTAGCCTGTTTCCTAAGCACTGCCCCATACCTCTTGCTGCCCCCCTCAACACTGCAATTCTTCTCAGCCCTCCAAAACTACTCCCAGGATTCATGCATCATAATGTGTGTGATTGGTAAAGTTTTTCAAGTTCCCAGTATCTATAGTAGAATCGTGATTTTGAAAAAAGACAAAAACTCCGTCAGATACTTCACCTCAGTGTCGTCTACTTCATTTTCTTCAGAAAGGTTGGGTATTTCAATCAATCCCTTGTGCTTCCCATCAGATTCTTTAATTGTACCTTAAAATAAACAAAATGTGACCTTCACTTATCAAGTAGTAGCTGGCTATGCAAAACTGCCCTGTCTAAGTGAGCAACCCGCCCCTCACAGGATGCCACCAGCGCTGGTGACAAGGTAAGTTTGCAAAAAATACAGAATGTCCCTGTTCACCTGTCCCATGTGAGAGGCAAGCAAATAAAAAAGGCAGGGGCAGAACCTGGCCAATGAAGACACACATGAACTCAAGGGCCAGACGAAGTGTGAGGCTGCAGTGAGTGGGTCTTTTTCTGTCCCCAAATATTCTTTGCCATGTCAAACAGGATACAGGCTTATCTTAAGGAGAAATCACAAAAGGGAAAGGAGGACAGACAGAACTCATAAAGGAGAGCTGACCAAGAAAAGCAGGGACAGAGGTAGTTAGGGGAAGTTCTGTTTGGATCCCATATAAGCTCTATTTCTTTCAAGACCAGAATACTGATTTCAGGTTATTCCCAATGTCAGTTCCTCTTATAAGACCAAAAGCAATTATATGTAGGCAAGACACTACTGTAAAAACACCAGTAACCAGGAATGAGGATGAAGCACATGCCAGACCAGACTAGTAAGGACTGCATGGAAAGGTTAAGATGAGACACTACACTTTAATGTCATGTTTACTTGACTTGATTACATGTTTACTGAGCACACAGTGTCTCCAGAAGGGGAACAAAGCAGAGTATGGACATTCAGAGTCCTTACTATTTTCAGAGGTTTCTTATAAGATCCACACAGGCCTCACCTCAAGGGAGCCACTGGGAATAAAACAGGGATAGAGCTTCATTAAGCAACACTTAGATCTTGGTGGACCACATTCTTGCTTCAGGGGGTGTATGCACAGAAATCCCTACCACCTGTGCCTACCTGTGGAGATAAGTTGGTGGTCCCTTCTGGCCAGGGAGTTTGGTTGGCAATTCTGCCTGATCTGGTCTCCAATCGATAGGCCAAACTCAATTGTGGAGTCCATTCTATTACCACACCCAGTTCACTGAGCTGCTGCACACTCCAGTCTCAACATCCAGAAAGTTTATCCAGAAAACTGGGTCAGCCTCGGAGTCTGCCTTATAGTCCTACCCTGATGGGTAGCCAGCCAGCAGTCCTGCCCAACTACTGAACACAACCTCTGGTTCCAATAAGCACGGAACCTAAACGGTGACCAGGGGCAGCCTCTGAGAACAGCCTACAGCCCTGCTCAATTACTAAAAAGTTTACAATGTTCTCCAAAAAGGGAGCTTCAATAGGAACCCCACTTCAACCACGAAGACCAACCTACAGCCAAACCATAACGTAGAGCCCACCCAGTGAATGGCACCCCTACCTTTTCAGCAGATTCGAGGGCCCACCCAGCAGGAGCAACTGCAGAGCTGACTCTGTAACCTGCCTAATTGCAGAGTCCAACCTGTGGCATGTCTGCTAAAAGCCATACCAGAGACCCTGCTGGAACAGATGCAAGTGCAGAGCCCCTCTGGTGCCCCCTCAAGAGCAAAGTTAACAGCCCCATCTAATTAAGGAGCCCACCCAATAGCTCTGCCTCCACTCACAGACCAGCCAGCAGCATGACCTCACAGCACAGACATGCCCCACCCAATTAGTCCCTAACAGCAAGCCCAGCTTACCAGTCGGTGTTATGAACAGTCAGGTGCCCCAAGCCTAGCGTACTGGTGAAGACAACCTTTCCCTACTGAAGTACTTGGAGATACCGATCCAAGGAACCGAGGACCATGAACACCTAAATATGCCACCAGCAATGGAAGCTAATATAGCCCCAATAAATAACCCTAACAATATGAAGACATATGAATGATCTGACCAGAAATTCAAAACCTCTAAAAATGCTTGCTAGCCTCATGAACAAGCAACTGAAATTAGGAAAACAACTGAGATGTGAAAATGCACAAAATGATGGAAAAATAAACTATTTAAAAGAAAAAAATTAGGAAAACAATGTATGACCTACATGAAAAATTCAACAAGAGGCCATTCCCCCCCCACCAAAAAAATTCTATACCTTAATTATAAGGAGTGAACTGAAGACAGCTTCAACAGCTGACTCAAATAACCAAAAGGATTATGAACTAGGGCCCTCCCTGCTGGCTCAATGGGAGTGTTAAGACCTTTCCTGATCCGCCTGCTGCTTCCTTAAGCAGTGCATTTCAGTCAGTCTGCCTGTTCTGCTCCCCACTCTGTCGCTGGTAAATCCTTTCACCCGCTGTCCTCTGGCCCTAGTTCCTGTATGCACAAATAAACAAATCTTTTTTTTAAAAGTTATGAACTAACCATAAAATATCTGGAAGCAAAGATGGGCGAAACACTACATGATATACACTTCAGTAATAGTAAAGGAAAGGGAACTACATCAAGTTAAAGAACTTCTGTACAGCAAAAATTACAAAAAACAGACATCCCACTGATTGGAGAAAAAATTTTCTCACACAAAACTAGTGATAAAGGATTGATCACAAAGATATACCTAGAACAGGTGAAACTCAACAAAAATAAACAACCCCATCAAAAAATGGGCAGAAGAGCTAAAAAGACACTTCTCCAAAGAAGAAATGCAGATGGCCAACAAGCATATGAAAAAATGTTCAACATCACTTGTAATAAGGGAGATGCAAATTAAAACCACAACGAGATACCACCTCACTCCAGTGAGAATGGCACATCTTCAAACAACTAGCAACAACAAATGTTGGCGAGGATGTAGAGAAGAAAGGACTCACCTGCACTGCTGGTGGGAATGCAAACTAGTACAACCACTATGGAAAACTGTTTGGCAGCTCCTCAAACTGCTAAACATGGAGCTTCCATATGACCCAGCAATCCCACTCCTAAATATCTACCCAAAAGACACAAAAACACTGATTAAAAAAAAACACCTGCATCCACATATTTATTGCTGCTTTAGTCACAACTGGAAAGACATGGAATCAACCCAAGTGCCCAAAAGTAGATAACTGGATTAAAAAGATGTGGTACATATGTACACAATGGAATATTACTCAGCAACTAAGAAAAAAATAAACACATGTCTTTTGCAGCAACATGGATGGAGTTGGAAAGGATCATGCTTAGTGAAATAAGCCAGAAAGAAAAGGAAAAATACCAGATGGTTTCACTCATAGCAAGAGTGTAAAGGACCGGGGGAGAAAATAATAATAATGAACAGCTATATACCAGAGACATTTTACAGGTGTGGAGCGGGGAATGGGATCAAAAACAGTGGTGGAGAGAAGTGCACTGGACTATGGTGACTGCACACAGATGATCTGGTGTTGGGAAGCCCATGGGGACTGCAATTGAGATGGGAAAAGGCACAAAATCATGTAAAAATAAACTATTATAAAAAAAAAGTTATGAACTTAGATGATAAAGTTATCCAATCAGAAGGAAAAGTAATGAAAAAGAGCAAAGAAAGTCTGAAGGACTAATAAGATATTTTCACAAGAAACAAAACATGTATTGGGGGAATCCCAGAAATAGGGAAGAGAGAAATATACAGGAGGTCCATTTAAAGCAGTAATAGTTGGAAACTTTCCAACCTGGGGAGAGAAGTGGGGCATCCAAATTCATGAGGCCCATCACACTCCCAAATATGCTGAAATGAGGGGCCTCCTTGGTAGTGCAGGGGTTAAGCCTCAGCACTTATAATATCTCCAGGGTCTGGAGAACCAAACCCCTGGTCCAGATGGGAGAAAGCATGGATAGCTATACTTTTTAGGTAATAACTTTGAACTAAAAGTGGTCAAAAGCAGTAAAAAAAGATCACCGTATAATACTAAAGAGATTAATTCATCAAGAAATATAACAACTGTAAATTTATGTACCCAACATTAGAATACCTAAGTGTACTGAGCAAATACAAACAGAACTAAACCAAAAAAATAAAAATTAGCAATAAAATAACTGGGAAAATTTTTTGAATATTTATTTTTATTTATTTACGCATACAAGAACTGGGGCATAGTAAGAGGTACAGAGAGTAAGAAGATTCACCAGACACATAGTAAGGAACAGAACAGGCAGATCAAGTGAAATACACTGCTGAGGGGACAACAGGTGAAAAGGAGAGGTCTGCTGCTTAAGCACAAGAAGACATCTTGCCAGCTGTGTGAGTGGCTTAACCTTTGGGCAACTGATTAATATCCACCCTGATCGCAGTAGCACATGTGAGGGAGATTTCCTCCTGCCCCCAGGCCAACATCCTGGGATTAAGGGTATAAAAGGGAGGCTGGAAAGGATAAGAGAAAGAGAGAACGTTTTGCTGCAACCATCTACGTGTGCTGACTCTTCAACCTCGACGTCCCCCGCGCAGACTCGTATCCCTGCCGTGCAGGCGCAGCAGGAAACCATGAAAGGAACTGGACCAACCTACTGAAGGCTGTCACTCCCAGGGAACTTCATGACACTGGCAGAGAGCAGGGTCTCAACACCAGAATTACTAAGACTCAGAAGCAGCATTGTTACATCACCAGAACGGTATAACCAGTGTGGATGGGAAGGTATGGAATCCAGAAGGCCACACTAGCCTGGACAAAATGGGACAGTTGCCTACGCGCCAAAATCAAGGGAGTCCAGAGACCCATTCCACACACCTGCCTTACAAGAGATTCCTGTATGCTTCACAGCTGCACCTGGGCATTACAGCAGCCTGGTCCATTGCGGTCCAGGAAACCAGGTCCTCACACAGGGAGAGAACAAGGTCCCAGGAAAAAGACAACCACAGATCTACGTTTTGCAGCAGGGGGCAAGTGGGAGTGATCAGAGCAGAGGAAGGGCACGTGGGGGGCCTGGGTGGTGGTACAAAGGAGGGCCAATCCTGAGGGGAACAATGACTACAGAAAGAAGACCCACAATGAAGAAAATAAATTTATTTAGGGCTCTCACAGGAGTTCGATTCCTGGCCCCAGAGGTAACCCCACATGGCGCAGCAGACCTCTCCTGACCCACCCACTACTCCCCTCAGCAGTGTACTTCCTCAATCTGTCTGTTCTGCTCCCCACTCTGTGAATGAGGTATACCGTCATTCTGTGACAGTGAATCCTCTCACCGTCCCTGCAACTCTGGCCTGTACCCCAGTTCCGTATGTATGAATAAATAAATCTTAAAAAAATAATAATCTAGAGATTCAATGCTATCACTGACAAAATTTCAATTGCATTTCACAGAAACAATTTACTCTAAATTTTTTTTTTAAGATTTATTTATGCTTACAGAACTGGGGTAAAAGCCAGAGGTATGGGGGGGGGGGTGAGAGGGTTCACCAGAGACAGAGTGGGGAGCAGAACAGGCAGATGGACAAAGTGGGGAGCAGCAGGCGGGTCAGAAGAGGTCTGTCACACCATGTAGGTCAGCTCTGGGGTGGGGATCAAATTCAAACTGAAGCAGCCACAGCTGCGGCCAGCTTGCAGTGCTGCATCCCAACCCATTGCGCCACCAGGGAAAGACCAGAGTTAATCTTTGGACCACATATTCTACTCCATCGGTCTGAGTTTCGTTATGTTTTGGTGCCATACTGGTTTGACTACTGTTGCTATTTAACAGTTTGAAGTCAGGAAGTGTGATGCCTCATTTTTCATCTTTTCTCTGAAGATTGCATTAGCCTTTCTGTTTCTGTGTATCTTTCATAAATTTTTTGTTTCCTTGGGGGAGTTAATATTAATTTGATAGGTATTGCACTGACTTTTTTTTTTTTTTTT
>NW_004567132.1:7194810-7202632 GCF_000260355.1 Condylura cristata | reverse complement strand
TCACTTCCGGGCCAGGCGGGAATCGAACTCATGCGGAAGCGGCTTTAGATTCTCAGTGCTGTGCTTTAACCTGCTGCGCCACCAGGGAGGGCCCGCACCTACCATTTTTTAATGATAATTCTTCTAATCTATGTATGGGCACAGGATATCTTTCCACTTCTTTGTATTTTTTTATTATTATAATAGTTTATCTTTACATCATTTTCTGCCTTTTTCCATCTCAGCTGTAATCCCTATGGGCTTCCCATCACCAAATCACCTGTGTGTCAGCACCACAGTCCCGTGCACCACCACCCTCATTTTTGATCCCATTCCCCACTCCACCCCTGTAAAATGTCTTTGGTATATAGCTGTTCATTATTATTTTTCTTCCCCTGGTCCTTAATGCTCCTGCTATGACTGAAACCATCAGTATTTTTCTTTTTCTTTTTCTTTCTGGCTTATTTCACTACCACCCTAAAATTTTCATGGAACCACTAAACAATGCCAACTACCTAAAAACACTGATTAAGAGCAGCAGTGCTGGAGGCATCATTCTTTCTTATCTTAAGCAATTACTGCAAAGCCATAGTAATCAGAACAGCATGGTACTGGCATAAAAACAGACACAGAAATCAAGAAACAGAAGCCCAGAAAAAAATCCCATACATATGATCAATTAATTGATGACACCACAGGAATCAAAAATATACTGTTGGCAAAGGACAGTATCTTCAGTGACGCTGGAAAACTAGACAGTCACTAGCAAAAGAAAGTGGAAATACTACCTTACATTATACACAAAAAATACCTCAGGATGAATTAAAAACTTCAACATAAGACCTGAACTGACCTAATTTACAGAAACAGTAAGCTCCTTGACATCAGTCTTCAAGATGTTTATTTGAATTTAACAGCACAAGTAACCAAGTGGAACTAAGCAAACCATCAGGAAAATGAAAAAGACAACTTGCCAAATAGTAGAAAATATTTGTAAATCACAAATGTGATGATGGGTCATTATCCAAAATATATAAAGAATTTATATAACCCAATAGCAAAAAAATAAAGTAACCTGATCCAATTAAAAATGATCATCAGGGGCCCTCCCTGGTGGCGCAGCGGGTTAAAACACAGCACTGAGAATCTAAAGCCGCTTCCACATGAGTTCGATCCCCGCCTGCCCCGGAGGTGACCACATGGCGTGGCAGACCTCTCCTGACCCGCCCACTGCTCCCCTCAGCAGTGTACTTCGTCGATCTGCCTGTTCTGCTCCCCACTCTGTCTCTGGTGAAGCCTCTCACCATCCCTGAGCCTCTGGCCTGTACCCCAGTTCTGTATGCACAAATAAATAAATCTTTAAAAAAAAAAAAAAGATCATCAGGGAAATGCAAATCAAAACCCTACACCTGTTAGAAGGGTTAACATCAAAAATACCGGAAATAACAAGTGTTGGTGAGGATGTGGAGAAAAGGAAATTCACACCCTTGTGCTCTGTTAGTGGGACTGAAATTGGTGCAAGCACTACAGGAAAACAGAGGGTCCTTGAAATAAAGAATTACATAATCCAGCAAGTTGAGAGCTGAATATTAAACTTAGGATAAGAAAACTATACATGAACTAACAGCCACATTCTGCATAGTGACATGTCTATAACAGTTATGTCATTTTGTGTGTATGTCAAGTTGCGAATTGTATGTGTGATGAAGTGATTTTTGTCACTCTGTGAAATGTCATAAAGCATAATTACACAAACCTAGGTGATACAGCCTAGTACACACCTGGGTCCAGTTGCTATTTGCAGCAACATGGATAGAATCTGAAGATGTTATGCTAAATGAAATAAGTCAAACAGAGAAAGACAAATTCTGTATGATCTCACCTACATGAAGACTCAAAACAGAAAAACAAATCACCCAAGCTCCTCAACAAAGAACAGATTGGTGATTGCCAAAGTCAAGGATTAAAGAGTTAAGAGTAAAAGATGAAACAGATGAAGGTGGTCAAAACATCAGAAACACAGTGTCAGTCACAGCAACATGTTGACCACAGATAATAATACTATACTATATATTTAAAGTTAAGAAAGTGGAACTTAAAAGTTCTCATCGTAAGAAAAATTCGTAACATTTATGATGATGCTTATTAATGACCTGCTGTGGTGATCATTTCACAATATATTAAAATATGAAATTATTATGTTGTACTTTTGAATGTTAGAGCTCAATTTAACAAAAAGAAATAAAAATAGAGGAGAAAGAAGAAAAAAGGAAAACAAAAAAAAAATAAAACTAGGTTTTTTTTTTGTTTTTTTTTTAAAGATTTATTTGTGCATACAGAACTGGGGTACAGGCCAGAGGCTCAGGGGCGCTGAGAGGCTTCACCAGAGACAGAGTGGGGAGCAGAACAGGCAGATCGACGAAGTACACTGCTGAGGGGAGCAGCAGGTGGGTCAGGAGAGGTCTGCCGCGCCATGTGGTCACCTCCGGGGCAGGCGGGGATCGAACTCATGTGGAAGCGGCTTTAGGTTCTCAGTGCTGTGCTTTAACCCGCTGCGCCACCAGGGAGGGCCAAACTAGGTATTTTTTTTTAAAAAGACAAATAAAATTGACAAACTTTAAAGACCCAAACAAATAAAATTACAAATCAAAGATAAGACCTCTCAATACCACACAGTCCTACATTGTGGCCAAGGGATTAAGTCTCAGCAATATCACCATCACTGAAATGGCCTGAGCTGGATCCCCGGCCAAGGAGCTGCCCCACATGGCAAGCAGAGCTCTTATGTCTCACCTGCTGCCCCCCTCAGGAATGTACTTCAGTAGATCCACCTGTTCTGCTCCCCATTCTTTCTCTGGTGAATTCTCTCACCCCCACACCTTTGGCCTACACCCCAGCTCTTCTACACAAAAATAAATAAAATCTTTAAAAAAACAATGAGGGGGCCCTCCCTGGTGGCGCAGCGGGTTAAAGCACAGCACTGAGAATCTAAAGCCACTTCCGCATGAGTTCGATTCCCGCCTGGCCCGAAGGTGACCACATGGCGTGGCAGACCTCTCCTGACCCGCCAGCTGCTCCCCTCAGCAGTGTACCTCCTCGATCTGCCTGTTCTGTTCCCCACTCTGTCTCTGGTGAAGCCTCTCACCGCTCCTGAGCCTCTGGCCCTGCACCCCAATTCTGTATGCACAAATAAATAAATCTTTAAAAAAAAAAATATGAGGGCCCTCTCTGGGGGCTCAACAGGTTAAAGTGCAGCATTGCAAAGCTAGCTGCTGCCCTTCAGCACAAGTTTGATTCCCAGCAGGGGAGCTGACCCACATGGAGCAGCAGCCCTCTCCTGTCCTGCCTGTAGTTTCCCCTCAGCAGTGTATTTCAGTCAGTTGTCCTGTTCTGCTCCCCACTCTGTCTCTGAGGCATCCTCTCACTGCTCCTGCACCTCTGGCCTGTACCCCAGTTCTGTATGCAAAAATAAATAAATCTTAAAAAAAAATTAAAAACAATACCACACATATACAACTGGAACCTAAAATGGATAGATTCCTAGACACAGATCACCTACCAAGTATGACTCATGAAAAGCTAGAAAATGTAAACAGACCAATTAAGAAAACTAATTATTAACCAAAAATGTGCCAACAAAGAAAACCCCAGGACCACATGGTTTCACTGGTGAATTCTACCAAACATCTGAAAAAGATTAATAAAAACCTTTCTCAAAATCTCCCAAAAAAGTGAAGAGAAAGAAACACTCCTAAACTCATTTTACAAGGCTATCGTTCCCCTGACATCAAAGCTTGACAAGGACACTACAAGAAAATACACTACAAGAAAATAAAATTGATGGCACAATAAAAGATCATATACTTATGCTCAACTGCAATTCATCCCTATAACAGAAAGATGGATCCACATTTGCAAATGAAAAAATGATCCACTACAATGAAAGGTAAATATCATATAATCATGTCAATTCATCCAGAAAAAGCAACATCTGTTGATGAAGACGTGCCACCACTTGGCTACAGAAGGACACAGCTCAAGGACACCAAGGCGCCGCCCATCAGAGCACCCACTGTAGAGCAGCAGCTCTGCACCACCCACTCTGGGCCTCAACGAGGCCCGGGCAACACCGGAGCTAGCCAGGACACAGCCACCGCACTGCCCCCGGCACTCCGGATTTGTGCTGTGCATGGGCCAAGTGCAGCTTTGTCCCTCTGGGCAGCGGTGCAACGAACAGTTCAAGGTCTCCCAGACCCTCAAGTTCAAGAAAAGGGAGACACACCTGCCCCAAGAGGAAAAAAGAGGAGCTAAGCAAGGCCCTGACTGTCATGAGGAAGGCAGCTGCCCAGAAAGACTAATCCCCTGCCAAATGCGTAACTAAAATCTTTTCAGGAGAGAAAAATGAAAAGACACATGACAAGCCCAGTGCTAACATCATACTCAAGGGTGAAAAGGCTGAAAGTTTTCCTCTAAGACCAGGAAAAATACCAGGGTGCCCACACTCTATTCCTAGTCAATATACTGGAAGTCCTAGCTAGAGCCATCAGGCAAGAAAAAATAAAAGACACCCAAATTTTATAGAAGTGAAACTGTCCCTGTATGCAGGTGACATATCTTATGTACCCTAAACACAAAACAATTGTTGGAACTAATAAATCAGTAGTTTCAGGATAAAAAAAATGAGCATATAAAAATCACTTGTGTTTCTCTGCAGTAACAAACTATAAAACAAATAATCTCATTTACAATACAACCAAATACAGTAAAAAAAAAAAGTAATAAATTTAATCAAGAAGGTAAAAGATTTGTACACTGGTAACTGTTAAGTCACTGATGTAGAAAACTGAAAATACAAATAAATGGAATGATATCTATGTTCGTGTCTGGGAAGACTTAATAATGCTAAAATGTCCATACCACTTAGCACCTTCTATATATTTAATACAGTCTATATCAAAACTCTAGTGGCAACTTTTACAGAAATAGAAAAGAAGTCCTGAAGTTCACATGAAACCACGAAACACTCCAAACAGTTAAAGAAAGCCTGGGAAAGAAGAATAAAGCTGGAGACATCAGAATTAATAAGTTTAAACAGCTTGGGACTGCCATAAAAACAGATTCCCAGATCAATGGAACTCAAAAGACCAGAACTAAATCCATCACTTATGGTCAACTAACATCTGGTCAGGGAACCAAAAATACTCAGTGAGTAAAAGATAGTCTCCTCAATAAATGGTACTTGGAAAACAGGTAATTCACATAGGAAAGAAAGAATGAAAATAGTACCTGTCTTACACTACTCACAACAATTCACCTGAATTGGATTAAAGACTCAAATGTAAACCTGAACTCAACAAATTCCTAGAAGAAAATATAAAACACTCTTCAACATTGTTCTTGGCAGTGATTTTTAGATATCACACCAGAAATCAAGCAATAAAAACAAAATTGAACAAATGAGACTAATCATACTAAAAAATGCCTCTGTATAAAGAATCGACAATATAAAAATGCAATCTACAGTGGAAAAAAAAATTTGCAAACCACAGATCTGATAGGAGGATAGAATCAGATTAAGATAAAGAACTTATAAAACTCAACAGCAGAAACAAGTAATTCCATTAAAAGATGAGACAACCTGAACAGACATGTGTACACAGAAACTCAAGTGGCACACAGGCACAAAAGTGCACAGCATCACTAATTATCAAGGAAGTATAAATCAGACCACAATGCGGTTACCACCTCATACCTGCTAGAATGGCTAGTATCAAAAAAGGTAACAAGCAGGGGCTCCCTGTGACACAGGGGTTAAAGTCTCAGCTTGATCAAGCTCTCACAGCCACTGTGGCATGGGTTGGATCCCCGGCCAGGCAGTTGCCCCACATGGCGCAGCAGACCCCTCCTGTCTCACCCGCTGCTCCCCTCAGCAGCGTTTCAGTAGATCTGCCTGTTCTGCTCCCCACTCATCCCCCTCTGCCTACACCCCAGTTCTTGTGTGCATAAATAAAACTAAATCCTTAAAAAAAGATACAGTGACAAGTATGTGGAGTAAAGGGAAGCTCTATGCATTGTTGGTTGCTAATACAAATTAACAGTAACTGAAAACCAGTAGAGTCCTCAAAAAATTAAAAATGCTAACACATGCTAATAACTCAGTCAGGAACTGTTATAAACTAGACTTTTAACTAAAAAAGGTAGTCAGACAAAGAAGGATACTATATAATGATCAAGGGAACACAGAGATGATATAACTCATTAACATTTAACACAGGAGCACCCTGTTTTATAAAGCAACTACTAGCATACTTAAAATAATGTATCAACAAAAATGGTGACTTCGACATACCACTGACACAAAAGGACAGTGACTCTGACAGAAAACTAACAAAGAAGTAACAGTCTTTAATGAAGCATAAGATCCGATGGATTTAGTAGACATTTATAGTTTTCCATCCTAAAGCCAATGAATATACTTTCTTCTACAGTACAATTCAATATTTTCAAGAATAGATCATATACTTGTTTAGATCATAAAACATGTCTCAGAAAAACACAAAAACAGAAATTATGTCATCTTCGCAGACCGTAATGCTGTAAGTAGAAATTAACCATAATGGGCATCCTGAAGCAACCTAAAATATGTGGGAACTAAACAAGATGCTTTCAACAACTCAGAACACAGGCCATCATGGTGACAGTGCTGAGAATTAACCCTGAGGCCACCAGGAAGGCTCCCCTCTCAAGACATTTTAAAAGTAGTGCTATGTGGGAAGTTCACAGCAATACATTAAAAACAAACAAAAAACAAGAAAGATCTCAATTTAACAATCTAACTCTAGAAAACAATCTAATAAAACTAGAAAAAGAACAAGAGCACTCAATATCAGTAAATAGCAAGAAATAATAAAAATTAGAGCAAATATGAAATCAAAAACAAAAGCCAAAAAGATCAGTGAAACCAAGAGTCTGATTTTTGAAAAATTAAACAGGGCCTTCCTGGTAGCACAGAGGTTAAATCTCAGCACTATCATCGCAATGGTCTGAGTTCAACCCCCACCCAGGAGCTAACCCATGAATGGCTCAGCAAACCTGTCCTATCTCACCTGCTGCTCCCCTAGCAGACCAGAGTATTTCAATAATCCCTCTTGCTCTGCTCACCATTCTGACTCTGGTTAACCACTGTGACCCCCTCACTCCCAAACAGCCCTAACCCACTGCCCGACCCCACCCCACCCTCCCATACCTCTGGCCTACACCGCAGTTCTTATATACAAAAATAAATAAATAAAATATTTAAAAGAAACAGAATTGACAAGTCATTAGCTATGCTTACAAAGTAGAGAGAACACACCAACAGAATCAGAAACAAAAGACGTGAAGTTACAAACAATACAGCAGAAATACACAAGATCCTAAGAACTTACTATAAAGGTCTCTATATACAGAGTCTCCCTGGTGGCAAGGGGTTACGTCTCAGCATTATGAAGTTCTCAGCAGCCACTACAATATGAGTTTGATCCCAGGCCAGGATGCTGACCCACATGGCACAGCAGACCTCTCCTGTCTTGCCCACTGCTCCCCTCAGCAGTGTATTTTAGTCAGTCCAGCTGTTCTGCTCCCCACTGTCTCTAGTCCACTCACCACCACCCCAACCTTGCACCTCTGGCCTATACCCCCAGCTCTTATGTGAATAAATAAATCTTTGGGAGGAAAAGTAAGGTTTCTGAACAAACTGGGAAAGTTCTTAGGCTCATGTAAACTCCCAAAACGAAACATTTTTTTCTAAAAGAAAGATTTATTTATGCAGACAAGAATGGGGGGGGGGCGCAAAAATACAAAC
>NW_004567132.1:7192531-7194710 GCF_000260355.1 Condylura cristata | reverse complement strand
GAGAGAGAATTCACCAGAGACAGAGTGGGGAGCAGAACATACTGATCTACTGAAACACACTGCTGAGGGGAGCAGCAGGCATGACAGGAAGAATCTGCTGCAGGTATGTGGGTCACCCGCTAGTGCTAGGGCTTGAACTCAGGCCCTCAAGGTAACAGCACTGAGACTTAACCCCTACACCTGTAACAGAAGGAGCATTAAAAAGCCTCCCCAAGAATAAAAGCCAGAGACCAGATGCCCTCACCACTGAGTTCTACTAAAGCTATACAGAAGATCTAATATCCATCCTACTCTCACTTTTCTAAAAAAAAAAACAAAGAGGGGGGCAATCTCCCCTATACATTCTGAGGCCACCATCACCCTGATCCCAAAACCAAAGATACTATAAAAAAAGAAAATTAAAGATCAATACTTCTGATTAATATAGAAACAAAAGTTCTCAATAAAATCCTAACAAAACAAATATACGGCAACATGTCAAGAGATCTGTCCAACACAATCATGTAGGCTTCATTATAAGGATAGAAGTCTGGTTCAACAAATGCAAATCAATGTCATCCATCACATCAACTAAGAGGAAAACAAAAATCTGTTGATCACCTCAAAAGACCAACATCCATTTATGATAAAAACCCTTCAACAAATGGGAATAAGTGGAACCTATCAAAACACCACAAAAACTGTATCTGAGAAAACTGATACTCAGTATTATACTCAATGGTGAAAAGCTGGAAGAATTTCCACCGAGATTAGAAACAAGACAGGGAAGCCCACTACCACCACGGTTATTCAACATAGTCCTGAAAGTATGAAGCAATTAGGTAAGAAAAGGGAATTTAAGGAATCCAAATTGGAAAAGAAGTCAAAATGTCACTACTTGCAGATGACATGCTAATATACTTAAAGAATCCAAAATATTGTATTATGAAACTTTTGGCGATATTAAGTAAATATAATAAACTGACAAAGTACCCAATACACAAAACTCAGTGGCATTTCTATATACAATGTACCAGAAAAAAGAGAAATAAGCAATACAGTTCCTAATCATATCAAAAAGAATTAAATACCTGGGAATAAACTTAAAGGAGGTAAAGGAACTATACAATGAAAACTATAAAACTCTATTAGAGGAAGTAAAAGAAGACACAAAGAAATGGAGAGTTATCTTGTGCTCATGGAGAGGAAGAATTAACATCATACCTATTAAAACACCAATTGGGCCATCCTTGGTGGTGCAAGGAGTTAAATCTCAGCACTATGAAGCTATCTACAACCACTACCGCACAAATTAAATCCCTGGCCAGGGAGGTGACCCACATGGCACAGACCTCTTCTGTCTCACCTGCTTCTCCCCTCAGCAATATATTTCAATCAATCTGATTGTTCTGCTTCCCACTCTGTCTTTGATGAATCCTCTCACCTCCTGAGCCTCTGGCCTGTACCCCAGTCTTTGTATGCATAAATAAATCTTAAAAAAATAAAAATAAAACACCAATGACTTTTTTTTTAAGAAAACAGGACAATTATCAAATTTACATGGAACCATAAAAGGTCTTTAAGAGCTGAAACAATCCTGAGAGAAAAGAAAAAAATCAGAGGCATCTCACTCCCTGACTTCAAACAACATTACCCAGCCAACAGTAATCAAAACAGTATGGGCCCTCTCTGGTGGTGCAAGGGGTTAAGTCACAACACTATGAAGCTATCTGCAGCCACTGCAGCACAGTTTCCAACCCCAGCCAGGGAGATGACCCACATGGCACAGATGACCTCTCCTGAACCTCCCACCCTCAGCAGTGTATTTCAGTAGATCCACCTGTTCTGCTCCCCACTCTGCGTAAAGTACGTGATAGAAAACACAGGGGCACACTATAGGACATCTACTACAAAGATGTCTATTACAAAGATGTAGTGGGACTACATCAAATAAAACATAAAAAAAATAACATAAAATAAAATAAAATAAAGGGAATCTATACCTTATATCTGACAAGAGGTTAATCTCCAAAACTGACAAAGTAATGACACAATCCAAAAACCAAGAAACAAACCAATTAAAAAAATGGGCAAATAGCCCTTTCGTCAATCTGCCTGTTCTGCTCCCCACTCTGTCTCTGGTGAAGCCTCTCACCGCCCCTGAGCCTCTGGCCTGTACCCCAGTTCTGTATGTACAAAT
>NW_004567132.1:7184266-7190261 GCF_000260355.1 Condylura cristata | reverse complement strand
GTTAAAGCACAGCACTAAGAAGCTTAAGCCAGCTTAAGCCACTTCCACATGAGTTCAATCCCCACCTGCCTGGGAGGTGACCCACATGGCGCAGCAGACCTCTTCTGACCCGCCCACTGCTCCCCTCAGCAGTGTACTTCATCAATCTGCCCATTCTGCTCCCCGCTCTGTCTCTGGTGAATCCTCTCACCCTCCCCATCTCTGGCCTATACCCCAGTTCTGTATGAATAAATAAATCTTTAAAAAAAAATGGGCGAAGGATCTAAATAGATATTTCTCTAAAGAAGACATTTGGCCTGTAGCCAAAGACTTTTTTTCATACGTTCAACATCACTTATTATAAGAGAAATGCAAATTAAAACCACAGTGAGATACCACTTCACCCCTGTGGGAATGGCCCATGTAAAAAAGAACAAAATTAACAAATGCTGGCAAGGTTGTGGTGAAAAAGGAACTCTCATCAACTGCTGGTGAGAATGCAAGCTGGTCAAGCTCTGTCAAAAGTAGTATGGAGAAGTTGCATAAAATGAAAGTGGAAATTCCATTTGACCAACATCAATCCTGCTATTAGGTATTTACCCAAGTAACACGAGAAATCACATACAAAGAGATCTACCTATACTCCCATACATAACAGCACTGTTTACAATTGCCAAATCATGGAACCAACCCAAATACTTTTCAATGAATGGATAGCAAAACTGTTATAATCAATGGGATATTATACAGCTGTGAAGAAAGGTAAAACAGTGCCATAATTTGGCACAAAATGAATAGATCCTGGGATGATTACATTATGTTGAGTGAAGCTGATTCAAAAGTGAAAGACAGGGCCTTTCCTGGTGGCACAACCAGTTAAAGCAAGCACCATGAAGCTACCTGCAGCCACTACAGGAGGAGTTCGATCAGGGAGGTGACCTCATGGCACAGCAGACCTCGCCTGACCCACCCACTGCTCCCTTTAGCAGTGTACTTCAGTCAATCTGCCAGTCCTGATCCCCACTCTGTCTATAGTGAGTCCGCTCACCCCCCACACCTCTGGCCTGTACCCCAGCTCTTGTATGCATGAATACATCTTTAAAAAAAAAAAAAAAGGTTTCTAAGAGGGTTTCCCTCATCTGCAGAAATATTTAAAAAGCAATTACACGCAGGGGCCTCCCTGGTAGTGCATGGGTTAAAGACAGTAAGACAGTACTATCAAGCTATTGCAGCCACTATCAGCCACTGCAGCACGAGTCTGACTCCTGGCCAGGGAGGTGACCCACATAACAAAGCAGACCTCTTCTGTATCACCTCAGTGTATTTCAGTACATTTGCCTCCTCTGCACACCACTCTGTCTCTGGTGAAGCCATTTACCCTCACCCCTGCATCTCAGGCCTACACCCCAGTTCTTACATGCATAATTTTTTTAAATTATACTCAAATAAAAGTAGAGATAAAAGTTTTATCTGCAAAAAATAATGATGGTTACCAGAGAGAGAGGGGGAAGGACAGAAGACATGGGGGAGGGAGGCAGATGGGACAGGGATATAGGTGGTTTGGTGGAGTTAAAAAAAAGTAATAATTTGAGAATATAAAAAGTGCTAAGAAAGGTAGAAATTGTGTGCTAAAAGAGAATATCAGACATGGCT
This sequence comes from Condylura cristata, assembly GCF_000260355.1. Taxonomy (NCBI): domain Eukaryota; kingdom Metazoa; phylum Chordata; class Mammalia; order Eulipotyphla; family Talpidae; genus Condylura; species Condylura cristata. The sequence continues at coordinate 7,188,629 of NW_004567132.1, read as the reverse complement.
AGTGAAAATCTATTCTCACTTTCCTATTAACAGAATCCCCCATTGTTGTTGGGGCCCATATGTGTTATTTAAAAAGAAATAAATACAAATGTCACCATCATATGATCTTGCAATCCCACTTATGGGTACATATATATCTAAAGGAAATAAATCACTGTACACGCTCATGTTCAATGAAACGTATTTACAAATGAGACAGTTATATACAAACATTTACAAACTATGGAATATTATTCCATCATAAAAATGAAGAAAAATCTTGCTACTTACAACATGGGTTTACCTTGAGGACACAGTGTTAAGTGAAATTAATCAGAAAGATATACTGTTATGATCTCATTTATATGTGGAATCTAAGAATAACTAAGCTCACAGAATCAGTAGACTGTGCTATGTTTGTGTGTAAAGGTCAAAGGATGTAAACTTCCAAGTATAAAAAGAGTAAATCCTGGGAGTCTAATGTAAAGCACAAGGACTGCAGTTAACAATACTGTATTATATATTTCATAGTTGCTAAGAAAGTAGATATTAAAAGTTCTCCAACATATACAACAAAATTGTAATAGAATGAAGTGATTATCATTTACAGTGGTAATCATTTCCCTATATATATATATATATATATACACACACCAAATCATCACACCCTGTATGTACCTCAAACTTATACAACATTGTAAGTCAATTATATATCAATTAAACTGGGGAAAAAATGAAATTTTAACTAAAAAAAAAAAAAACAAGATCTGAGTTTTGCTTCCTTCCACTGAGGGGATTTGCTTCTAGAGGAGACAGTCTGAGGCTTAGCCCTGTGCAACCTGTGCTCTGGCTTGACAGTGGCTGGCTCTCTCTTGCAAAGGGCTGGTGGTTGTTTGAGATAAGGAATATGAAGAGTTCAAGGCCATGTACCTCCTAGGAGCCCTCAGACCCCAGCCTGAGGGAAGAAGGGTAAGGAGCCAGCCAGCAGCAGTCTTTGAAGTTAAGTAACTGAGAGCAATGCCTAGCCTTGTGTGTTTCAAGGCAAGAGTGAATTGCTTTTGATGCCTGAACAGGTCCCTGGGCTCTGTCTGGCTCAGGGTTGTTAAGGTGGCCACCAGGCCCCAAGGTCAGCTTACTGTGCAGCTCTCCAATCCTAATTCAAGAAAGGAGCTGACTCCTGGGCTGTGGCCCAAATGTTAACAGAGCATGAACCCCTAGAAGCAGTCCTCTCCTCTTCCTTTTCCCTTTTATCTTCACCTCTGTGGTCATTTCAGAAGTACTTACTTAGCATATACTGTCTACCCAGCCAAGACCTTGGCACCACAGTAAAATGAATTCATTCAACACACATACAAAACATTCTAAAAACAAAACCAATCAATCCTTGATGATAAAACCCAGAGAGCAAAAACAACCCAAATGTCCACTGACAGATGAATAAACAGAGTGTGCTGTATCTGTGCAGAAAGACCAGACAACATTAAAAAAAAAAAAAAACGAAACATGCTACAAGGTGGGTGATTTTGAAAACACTAGGTTCAATGAAAGGAGCCAGTCAGAGGATCACATACCTCTCTTGGTGGCCTAGGAATTAATTCTCAGCACTATCACCACTACAACCTGAGTTCAATCCCTGGCCAAGCAGCTGACCCATAGGGTCCGGCAGCTGCTCTTGCCTGCTGCTCCCCTCAGGAATGTGTTGCAGTAAATTCACCTGTTCTGCTCCCCACTCTCTCTGGTGAATCCTCTCACACACATCCCCCAGCACCTCTGGCCTACATCCCAATTCTGGTATGCATAAATAAGTAAATCTGTTAAAAAAAAAAAAAACACATACTGTGTAATTCCTTTCCTATAAAATGGCCAGAACAGGCAAATCCATAGAGATAGAAAATAGTGGTTGCCAGAAGCTGGGAGAATAACTGCTAATGCATACAAGGTTTGGAGAGCAATGAAAGTACTCTAGAATTGATGTTAGTAATGGCTACACAACTCTGCAGATACCGAAAACCACTGAATTGTACAACTTAAGTGGGTATGTTGTATGGTATGCAAATTATAACTCAATAAAGATGATGATTTTAAAAGCCTGACACAAGGGGGAAGAGCAAGAAAACAAAATGTTCAACCACAGAAAGTATACAAACTATCAGTGCTACAGGAAGAAAAAGCAGCAGGAAAGGGAGATGAATCACAGGCTGCAGACAGGTGCTCTTACTCAGGGCAAAGGGAAGCAGCCAGCAGAGTGCTCACCAAGTGCCTGATAAAAAAAAAGCTCAGCAAAAAGCTCTAAGTGGCTCTAAGCAGCGCCAGGTGGTGGCAGAAAGCACTTCCCCAGGGTGAGAAGAGCATGGCACCACCATGCCAATTCAAAGTTGCAGGGCTTCTGAAAATATTTGTTGGATGACTGAATAAGTGAATCAATCCATTCCACCCCCAAATTGCCCCCAGTTCTACCTATATCAAGCTGTTACCTTTCCAGCCCAGTTTGATGTTCCACTCATAGAAGAAAATCAGCTTTCCTTTGCGGCTGCTACAGGAAGCCTCGCCTTCCACCTGCTTGAGCTCACTGATCTCACAGCGGCCAGCTTCATTCTCCACCACCAGGCCCACCAGGAGCTCATGGAACTTCTTCTTGGACCAGCTGGTAGCATCTCGCTCTGTCCTATCAGGGAAAGGAGGCAGACCATGAATGGAGACCCCTTCTGGTACCACCATGACCAGTCTGGGGCTTTGAGATAATGGCCAGGTCTAACCCAAATCAGATGATTTCTCTCAAGCTGCTATCCTCAAACTTCCATGCTTCTCAAATGAGTGCTCTACCAAATACCTTTTAGTCCTGCTCAGTTCGTTAAGATATTATTATCCCCAGGCACAATGGGTTGAAGCACAGCACTATGACGTATCTCCGCCACTTCAACATGAATTCAATCCCACTTCAGCAAAGTTCAATCCCCAGCCAGCGAGGTGACCCACATGGCACAACAGACCTGTCTTGACCCACCTGCTGCTCCCTTCAGCAGTGCACTTTAGGCAATCTGCCTGTTCTGCTCCCCATTCTGTCCCTGGTGAATCCTCTCACCGCCCACCCCCCCCCACACACCTCTGACCTGTACCCCAGTTCTGTACATGTAAACAAACAAATCTTCAAAAGAAAAAAAAAGAGACATTATCCACGATGTAAAGTTGTTCTTTGAATTAAAACATATTGGCTTACTTGGGCAAGGGGTGTGGGCGTCTAACAATCTCACCCACTGGAAATGTGCAAAGCCTAGGCCATATAAAAAGGTAGTAATAATAATAATAGTAATAATTTTAATCATAAAACAGCTTATCAAGTGTTTTCACATAAAGATAATCTCCTGCAAGCTTCCCAAATAACGTTCTCATTTTAGGGGGTGAAAAAGTCCCTGGATGTGTCTGTCCATGATGTCAGGCCAGAGTTCCCTTCAGTAAATGATCCCCACCAGGCTGCCGCCCCTGCTCTCTGCAGGTCTGTATTTCAGTATTAAGGTACAGGGCCTCAAAAGAGCAGAGCAGAGCATCATTTCCTGAAGTTCTGGGGAAGAAGGCGGTGGCAGAATGCAACAAAGGTACAAAGAGGGCGGGTAAAGCCTTCAAACTCCTAGAAGGCGGGGCCCACCAGACACACATCCAGCTGTATGTAGACTAAACGCCATACTCACCAACCCCCTCCCAAGTTCCTCCCAGCCCACCTCACATCTACACTTTTCCAGCTCCCTCCGGAAACATCAAGAAGGTTGAGGGTGGAAAAGGGGCAAGGTCACAGAAAGTCAAAAGTTGAAGAGGGTTAAGTCAGGAGTCACTCATGGAGCTCAACTCAACTTTCAAATATAGGAAAGTGAAGCCCCAGTACCGGTGCAGGTAAGATCCCAGGGGTCCCGTCCCGGGCTCTCCCAAGCGTTACGGCTAAGGACGAGCAGCTGGGGAGGGGGTGGGGGGAGGGCGGCTCTTCCGCACCAGTTCGGGCCCTCACCCAGCCGAGGAATCACCGCGACCCAGGGAGCCGGCGGCGGCCCGGACATCCTCCTACCCCGGACGCCCTGCGCCGGGCGCTCGCGGAGGGTCCCCACCGCCCAGCCCGGCGGCTCCGGGGTGGGAGGCCCGCAAGCCGCAGCCCCCGCCCGCGCCCCGTCGCACCAGTGCCAGTTGTTCACGTTGGTCCCGTCCTCCCGCTCCTCCACGATCCAGCGCGGGTCGCCCTGGCCCCACTTGGCCATGACTCTGCGCGGGCGGTGCGGACTCCACTGAGAACACGAGGGACTGCAGCGCCTAGGCTGCGGAGCGGCTCAGTCGCCGCCGTTTCCGGCCTACCAGCCCGAGTTCAGAAGGTTCGCAGCGCCCAGAAAGTGCCAGAAATCCC
>NW_004567132.1:7176753-7184166 GCF_000260355.1 Condylura cristata | reverse complement strand
CGGCCCGGCCTGCGCCGACACCTGCTCCAACCCCGAGCGCAGCCAGCTGTGCGAGGACCACTGCCTGGACGGCTGCTTCTGCCCCCCAGGCAGGTCCGCCCCGCCCCGCCCCGCCCCGCCGCCTGGAGCCCAGGGAGCAGGTGCCCCCACTCAGAAGGGATACGCTCGGGGGCGGGATGGGGCGGGGCCGCGCGGGGGCGGGTCCCGGGCAAGATGGGCCCGCCCCCAAAGCGGGAGAAAGCGGGCTGAGGCTGGAGGCCAGGACACAGAAGGGTTACCTGGGTGAGCCTAGGGATGTGGCTCTGTGGGGTCCTGGAACAGGTCAGAGTCGTGTTCGGGGCGATCGGGATCCTCCATCGCCTCCCCAGGCTGCTCGTCCTTAGCCCTAAGGCTTGGGAATCGTAAGGGCGGGTGCCAGAAAGAGGAAGCCTCGGCACCCGCTTAAATACCGAAACACCTCTCAAGGATTCATTATTACTGCGATGATTATTTCCAATGCTAGCAAGTAGACCGCAAGGGGTGCAAGCGCTACATAGTAGATACAGACAGGAAACGCTTATCTGGCTGGCACCCAGATGCCTATTGTATTCAGGGAGCCTGGCTCCTATCCTCTTTGCTTTGCACCGACCTGTGAGGTGGGAGTGCAGCCAGTGCAATGTCGTCTCTCTTCCGTGCACGCTCTCCTTAAACCATTTTTATTTTTCATGTGGAAGTTCCTGCAGAGTTGGTGCATATAGCTCTACCCTGGACACAAGTCTCAAGCTTTTCCAGCATCTGTACAAGTAGCAGGAGCTAGCAAGTTCCCAGTGACTTCAGGTATCTTTACATTTTATTCATGTAGTCCTTTATTGATGATGAAAGAACATGGCTGAAATGGCATATTATTGCAGCCTAATGCAATTTTCCAAGGGAGTGGTTACTAATACTTTAACAAATTTTCACCTTCTATCAAAAAATTGCGCCAACTACGTTGAAGATGTTACTAAGGTGTCTGAATTTTTATTTATTTTTGTTGAATATTCACCATGACAGCCCACCAAGGAGGCCTGAGTTGGATCCCCGGCCAGAGAGCTGACCCACATATGGTGCAACAGACCTCTTCTGTATTGCTGGCTGCTTACCTGGCAGTGTATTTCAGTAAATCCACCTGCTGTGCTCCCCATTCTGTCTCTGGTGAATCCTTGCACCCCTGCACCTCTGGCCTACATCTCAGTTCTCCTATGCATGAATAAGTATATAGAAATAAAATCTTTAAACAAACAAAAAAAACCCCAGGTATCTAGTTCTTATCCATAAAGCTCTCATTCAACTCTAAAACCAAATTTACAAATCAAATATAAAAGCATAAACCCAATAAAATTAAAATTAACATTTATTGCTAAATGTTTTCCTTTTCATTACTCTGTTCTCCTTGGATACCAGTGGCCCCTTGGAATCCCACGTGCCTATACTATCATGGGTATAGATGATCAATTTCCCCATCTTCTTATAGTGAAATATCTACAATAACTTAATATAGTCAATCATCAGGAAACTACACTTTAACATAGATGTATCACTTGCATATTAGTTTCTCCAGTATTCTTATTAGCTTGTGACAAAGTAACTTGATTTCATAACTCCATGGGCAAATGAAATCATACCACACAGTACTGCACACCTATTATGGTTATCTAGATAGGTCTGGATTTTCTTAGATTGAAATTTTAAATATTTGTAGCAGCATTATTCATAACAGAAAAAAAAACTAAGCAGCAATCTGTATACATCAGCAGATGAATGGATAAATAAAGTGCAACATGTAAATGGAACATCCATTTTTAAAAAGGAAGAGTTTTCTCAACACATGGCTGAATCTTAAGGACATTAAACCAAGTGGAATACTACAAACCCACAAAAAATACTCAATGTAGTCAAATTCACAGAGACAATGGTTAAATGGTGGCCCCGGGAGCAAGGGCAAGCTAGGGAAGAAGAGTGGGCAGCCAGTTAGCCTGTAAAAGAAAACAGTTCCATGGATGGATGTGCTGATAGTTGTACCAAGTGAATGTATTACTGAACTTTGCACTTAAAGATGTTTAAATGGTAAATTTTATGCTGTGTGTATTGTACCAGTTAAAATTTTAAATGTTATCAGGTGAAAGACCAAAATTTTGAAGTGCTTATAGAGATCTTGAGGAATATAAATTAACATTTTTGTAGAACCCTCCCAAACAGCCCCCACAACTTTAATCCATTTTCCATCCTGTACCACTGGTGTGGGCTCTTAACATTGTCCTTACTCTGACTCCTTCCTGTACTTACCGCTCAACTTGCCTTGACATCAAACTTTAGTTCTAGATAAATGGTGTTCACCAAACTCGGTGCACAGTTTCACCATTTTCCCTGGCTCCCATTTCACTCTTCCCTCCTGATTCTTCAGTCTTTCCATTTAGTTGAGTCCCCTCGGTTGGTCAGAGTGTGACTATCCCAGACCACAGGGACTTCTCCCGTTCCAGCATAGGGTTATCAATACTCCCCAGTTAACATTAGTCATGGATGATTTTATCACTAATTCTCCCAATCATTCAACAAACATTTATTCAGCATATGCCATAGACAGGACAAGGTGCTAGGCCACTGAATCAAATGCTGTTTTCTGCTTTTCTTTCTTAACCCCTCTTATATTTCATAAACGTCTATGTAGTTATGTGAATGATATACCCATCTGTACTGTCATATTCCAGACAGCACATTTTAAGTGACTGAAATGAAAAGCAGTAGAATCTCAAGACTTCCCTAAAATAATGACATATTTTGGTGGTGGCAGTAGTGATAGTTTCTTTTTGTGTCAACTTAAATACTAGTTGTCAATACAAGAAAATTCAATGAGGATTTTGTAGAAGATCCTCATCCTACTGTTGGAAGTTTCCATGGTGACAGCAGTGATGTTATTGGGTCTTAAGTATCCATGATCAGAAACCCCCATTAAATATCATTTACCTAACAGACATTTGCACAAACACAAATAACTTTATTCATGTTAGAACAGTGTTAGAGTAGACAAGAGTTTTAAACACACTTCATATAATCAATTTCTTGAACTCAGAATATAGTTTTTAAAAAACTATACTCGTACTCTGAATATTATACTTACAGAATTTTGCACGTAGCCCACTCTTTCTGCCTAAAGGTAAAATACTACCTATATTTGCTTAATTTCCCATTAGTTTGCTCTTTCAACATGATTTTTATGCCTCCCATCCGTTCACTGTTCAATCTAAGGCTATATTTCTTGCACTCTTAACCTTTTTTGAGCTTCATTTTCTTTCTTTATGTTCTCGAGTATAGCTTTGAGGTATAGGGGATTCCTTCCCAAGGTCCACAACAATTACCTCCTTAGAAAATGTCACTCCTTTTAAAGGTCTTTTGTGGTTTTCAGTAGCTGAAGCAGATTTATGCAAACTGTGATCCTGGAAGAAAATGGGACAAATTGTATAAAGTGATCAATTACTAAATGCAACAAATCCTGTCTTTATAAAATATAGGTTGACTGGGCTGCCTGGTGTGCAGGGCTACCAAGCTATCGCTGTGGCTTGAGTTTGATCCCAGAGCCCATTGGCACAGCAGACCTCTCCTGTCTCGCCTGCTGCTCCCCTAAGCAGTGCATCTCAATCACCCTCTGGTGAATCTTCTCACTCCCCATACCTCTGGCCTACACTCCAGTTCTCCTATGCATAAATAAAAATAAGTTTTTTAAATAAAAATACATAGGCTGATAAGCATATATGTGCCTTGGTAGTGAAAAACATATCTAAAAGATGTAAAAAAACAGTGATAATCCATCATGATCTCATTTTATATCTCTGTGGTTATAAAAGCATATATTGGGGCCCTCCCTAGTGGCGCAATGGGTAAGGATGCAGCATTGTAAGCTAGCTGCAGATGCAGCTGCTTCAGTATGAGTTCAGTCCCCGGCCCCAGAGGTGACCACATGGCGTGGCAGACCTCTCCTGACCCGCCCACTGCTCCCTCCAGCAGTGTACTTGGTCGATCTGCCTGTTCTGCTCCCCACTCTGTCTCTGGTGAAGCCTCTCACCATCCTGCATCTCTGACCTGTACCCCATTTCTGTATGCATAAATAAATATTTTTTAAAAACCCATATATTGACCTATTCAAATAGAATTTACTGATGTGCTATTCCCTGTCCAAAGTAGTCAAATCCAAAAGGCAGCTGGGCCTGTCTTGCCCCTGACTGGACATGGGTTGTATGCTGGGAGAGCAGGTGAGTGAATGTCACTATGGGACCCCAAACATGGAATTCAAGAAGGCACTGGCAATATCTGTATGCTGTTGTAGAAGAAGCATTGAACTAGAAAAGGGGTATAGAGTTGGGTCCTGAACTTGGCCACTGTGGAGGTGTGGTCTTGAACAAGTCATCTCAGGTTCTCATTTGTAACACTCATGAGACTGTTGGACCCCTAGGTGATCTCCAAAGTCTCTTTCCAGCTCTAGAATCCTAGGATTCTACGAAAAGCAAAATGAAGGGGAATTATTAAGAAAAACACAAGTGCCAGGAAGAACAAGAAGCAAATGTCTGGGCTTGACACATAAAACCGGTTTAAATACATGAACCAAGAAGAATGGTTTAAATGATTGAGAACACTGCGCTCCTTCCAGGACCAAGCTAGATTACAGGCAGACAAGACATCCCTTATTATACCTCGTCAAGAAATGTACCTCCTTTTCCAGCCAACATTCTGAATTGCCCCTTCAGAATAGAAAAGCCCATCACCTCTTCATCATCTTTGTTAGCACCCTCAGCATCCTGCTGTTCTTCTGTTTTGTCCTCCTTTTCATCCTCTGTATTCTCTTTGTTTTCTGCAAGTTTGGCCACTGCTTCTTTACTGTGTCTCTGGACGAGAATGCCAGGCCTTGTGGGCATGTTCAAGTTCATGGCTTGCGTTAGAAGAGTACTAGAAATTCAACAAATCAATCAGTAAACTTTTAAAAATCTGGACATCTAGCTACCCACATGCAAAAAATGGCTTTCTACCACACTGTAAGATGCAGACTTACTTTCTTTGGTCTCCTGAGTTTCTCTTCTCTGCGTTAGCATCTGAACAATCTCCATTGTCTGTACAAGGAATTTGTTCTGAGTCTTCATTTTTCTTGATTTGGAAACTGAAAACAAACAAAAAATTTCAGAACAAAATGGTCTTGATTTTAAGACTTGGCATGGAATTTCACTTTTAAAAGGAAATTAGAATTTCTAACTCCCTGAAATGGAATTAGTAGATAGCTATAGCATTATTATTTGCTTGATTTCAATATATTTTATATCATATCTAGATAGATTTGCTAGCAAGACTGGAAGTCTGATCCCAATTTATCAGCATGAATTTATACCATTTATATAAAAAAGCCACCAATAAAATGAGGATGCAAATGAGGCAAAATAGAAGGATGGTGAAGAACGTGTTTGCTGTGGTTTCAAATCTCATAGGGTTAGCTAGAAGACGCGTCCACTCTCACAATCTCAGATTGTCCAAATATCTTTTTCCAGCTCAGTATGAATGTGGTTCTCTTGTTCCTTAATTTTTTCTAGAAACAGAAGAATAAAAGGTTGTTTTCATCATTGTTCTTTTGATGCATTTCATAATAGAAGCTCTGCTTGTTTCAGTGGAGGTGACTCACACTGGCTAATTTCTCTCCATAAATGTGTTGGGGGCTGAGGTGGCTGGAGGGGAGACTGAGCTGGGACACTTGTGATCACTCAGCTCACCTCCCCTCACCCCAAAAACGATCAGAATCCAGAGGAGAAAGGAAGTGGAGCAGCTGGAGCTGAACCCAACTCCCCATTCTTCTCTCCGGTGACATCACAGAATAATGGAACCACTAAGTTAAAGGGACATAAAGGTCACTCTACCCACCCATCACCTGGAAGCAGAAGAACCACAGAACTCTCCTCAGAGAGCAAGGGTGAATGCTGTAAGACACTGTCCTGGCCACACTTTGGGTAAGAATTTTCCTTAGTCTTCAAACATCATCTGAACGTCAGTTGACCTCTTGCTGCTGCTTTTACAGACCATGAAGTGTGGGTCCACTTTCTTCTTACAAAATTCCTTTCCATGACTCTCAGGTCAGTAATCAACTTACCTCCTAATGGTATTCTCTTCAGGCTGTTCTTCAGATTCTGCCAGACGGGATCTACTTTCTAGACACATGAGAAAACAAGTTCTAAAGGGCCTGGCAACAGAAGATGAAGAAGATGCTCAGAGTGAAGATGCCCTCAGTCTTGACTAACTTCAGGCAAGAGTAAGTGATGCCAACAAGAAGGAAGTGGCTAGAGCAGGGTTTTCTGAGTAGAAAAAGGAGCTACTCAGCTATTCCTAAAACGAACATGGCAACTTCTGTCAACTATTTCTAAAAGTCAGGTGAGTTTTGGGGGTCTTTGGGTTGCAGTGACTATGGCTCTCCTCCAGAATAGCAGGGACTGTGGCTTCTTTGTCCTTAGATAAGTCACCAAATCAGGACCTGCACATTGCGTAAATGTTGAATAAATGTGTATGTGTGTGTGTGTGTGTGTGTTCATGGCATGTGTATGCTTAAGTGGAGTTGTTGGAGGACTCAGGCCAAGGCTGATTTTGTTATGTATGTGAACATGTGAGACACTCCTGGCAGTCTGCAGAATTCCTGGATGCTTCCTCCAACCAGAGCTCTGAGGTCTGCCTTCTTATCCTTCTTATCCATACTGCTACCAGACTGAGATTTCCCTTTGTCTTCTCATGTCTCATGTCCACATAAAAGATTTCTTTAGGAGATGGGACTATTTTATATACATCTGCTGTGGTCATACTGTTCTAAGCATATATAAAATCCCATCAAACTGTATACTTAAAATTAGTGTACGTTCTGACATGAAATCAAACCAAGCGCCCAAAAGTAGATGACTGGATTAAAAAGATATGGTACATATACACAATGGAATATTACTCAGCAACCAAAAAAACAAACACATGCCTTTTGCAGCAACATGGATGGAGCTGGAAGGGATCATGCTTAGTGAAATAAGCCAGAAAGAAAAGGAAAAATACCAGATGGTTTCACTCATAGCAGGAGGATAAAGGACCAGGGGAAAATAATAATAATAATAATGAACAGCTATATATCAGGGACACTTTACAAGGGTGGAATGGGGAATGCCCTGGACTATGGTGATGGCACATGGGTGATTTGGTGATGGGAAACCCATGGGGATTACAACTGAGATGGAAAAAGGCACAAAATGATATGAAAATAAACTATTAAGAAAAAAAGAAAACACTTAAGATGTACTCGCTCAGGTATAAATAAGGTAGTTAAAACTTTTATAGGATGTGTCTTTAGTAATGTTTATTCTGTAGGAAATATAATGTACCTTTATTTTTTTT
>NW_004567132.1:7173938-7176113 GCF_000260355.1 Condylura cristata | reverse complement strand
GGTTTTAATTTGCATCTCCCTTATTACGAGTGATGTTGAACATTTTTTCATATGCCTGTTGGCCATCTGCATTTCCTCTTTGGAGAAGTGTCTGTACCTTTATATAAGCTCTTTATCACAGTTAACACCCTTTTTCTCTAATATCAAATACATAATCTATTAAAAGTATTCATGTAATAAAAAAATTAGTGTACTTTCTGCTATTTTGTAGATGTTATACCTGAATAAAAAAGGGGAAAGGGCCCACCTCCATGCCCAAATAACAGTGTCTGTGATGGGAAAAGCAGTGTTAGACAAGAGTGCCCTGCCGCTGCCAGCTGGTCCTGTCACCAAGATTAGCTGGCACATACTCTGAGCCAGAGACTTCAGCAAGGATACAGTACAAAACCAGATTCACTCATGGCCCAGCAACTCCACCTCTTACTCTTCTTTCACAGAAGAAGTGAATGCACAGACTCAGCCAGATATTTGTTAGATTTTGTTGGAAAATAAATAGGTTCCCTTCAGTGGAACTGAAGTAAGCGTCTTGCATGTTTTTCCTTTGATCACATTAATGCAGCCTTGTCCTCTGTCAATTTAGTGAGGCTGCTTGGAAATTTCATTTTAGATTTTAGAAAGCTAAGTAGAAGTTCCTGAAACTCATCAAGTTGTGATACTTAATAGGGTGCTTGGATTAGAGTAGAATTTTTTTTTTCCTTTCACATTGATAATCAACACCTGTCAAAACCATTTTTACCAGAGCTTAAAAGGAAAAAAATGGTATCAGATACCAAGAAAAATGGCTCTCACACAGTACACATAATTTCCACACAGAAAAGTGTTGCTTTGCTGAAAAGCCTTTGTTATTGATTATTCACAATTAACCTTTCCATGCAGAAGTCACCTAAAAGCTACAGGAAGTCATTATGGCTTGACAGTTTTCAGCTAATGTGTTCATCACCCGAAGGGTTCTCATGGAACCTGTGGGCCCTGGGCTGCCTTTAGCAGGATTGGTGATGCCAGATAGCTCTTCTCTCAGTAGGAAAGAGGGCACAAATCCCCAAATGTGACTTTGTAGTAGAAGAGCCTGAAAATCTCAATGCAAAAGATTTAACCAACCTTGACAGCTAAGTTCCAGTCATCTGGACCTGAAATGTCTTTGAAAGAGAAAGTGTCAGAAGCAGTGTGCAGCTCCTGTTATATTATCGCTGCCCACATTTGGGCTATATTCCCATCACCTGAGAGTTCCCCAACCCCATCCTAGGGCACATTGGAGTCCCCTCGTCGTGTGCTCTGCTGCAGGCTTTGTGGAGATGGAAGAGTACAGACCTGGATTCAGCACATGGAGCCATCACTTCGGAGTCCCACCACACTCCCCTGGACTGTGAAGAGCTCTCTTCAGCTGCAAGCAGAATTCTTGCTGTTTGAGCATCATGTTTCCACCTTGTGCTAGCTACAGTTAGTGAAGCCCACACTCCACTGACTTTGAAAACCAGACTGTTCCCTGATCCCATACCTTCCTCACACATCTGGGAAATGTATGAAAACCAACCTGGGTCCTCTGTTCCTGGGAGACACCGGACTTTATGAGTGCAGCCCTGCGAAAGGCACCACAGCCTTCCAGCCCCTGCCATTGCGAGCTCCCCCAGGGTCTGTGCCGGCCACACCTCTTGCCTATTGCACTGTTCTCCCTCTATCAAATCCCCTTGATGATCTAGGACCGGAACAAGCAGTGGGGACCATTATCAGTAGGCAGATAGAGGGTCTTGTTTTGGTAGTTCAAGCCTTACAGGCTGAGGGCACTGTCTGCCTGGGGAGTGGCTGTTAGAGGTAAAGTCAAGTTACAGTAATAATAATAATAACTATAGCAGTAATAATAATTCCCTCATTTATTTGTCCTCGACAGCATTTTTATTTAAAAAATTTGGAAAATGCAGACAAAAGAAAATAAAATATCTTGTAGCTCCACCACACAGCTGTCTACCCAACTGGGACAAGCTAGTGTTCCCTATCTTTATTCATTTTGTTCAGTTTATACATTTATTGCCTTTATTTCCTTCTAAATATAACTTGCTATAATCCTTTATACTGTTATGATTTTTTTTATTACAAAGTTTATTTTTACATCATTTTGCACATTTTTTTATTCCATCTCGATTGTAATCCCCGCGGGTTTCCCATCACCAAATCACCCCT
>NW_004567132.1:7165097-7169668 GCF_000260355.1 Condylura cristata | reverse complement strand
AGCTTTGGGTGGTTGTAGAGTTGTAGAAATTTGTCCATTTCTGTTAAATTGTCCAATTTGTTTGCATATAGTTGCTCATAGTATTCTCTGATTATACTGTTATGATTTTTATATCTATTTTTTATGTTTTGCTCAACCCCTCCAATCATAACCACTGACCTAAACATTTTCTGAAAAGGATAATAGGAGTTTATCTAGGGTGGGGCTTCTCTATCTATGGCAAAGAAGCAGATTTTCAACTGAGGGCCAATGGTTTAGTAACACAGAATTGAAGTGATTATCCACAACAATGTGAAATAGTTAATTTCTAGGCATTTACTCTCAATTCTGTATTTTGTTGCAGATAATTTAGGGACCAACATTTTTCCTTAACGACATTTTTATTTAGAAAATTTGGAAGTCCCTCCCTGGTGACGCAGTGGGTTAAAGCATAGCACAGCTCTGCAAGCAAGGTGCAGCCCCTTCAGTGCGAATTTGATCCCCAGCCTGGAGGTGACCCACATGGCGTGGCAGACCTCTCCTGACCACCCCTGCTACCCTCAGCAGTGTACTTCATCCACCTGCCTGTTCTGCTCCCCACTGTCTCTGGTGAATCCTCTCACTACCCCTGCATCTCTGGCCTGTACCCCAGTTCTGTATGCACAAATAAATAAATAAATAAATAAATCTTTTTAAAAATAATAAAGAAAATTTGGAAAATGCAGACAAAAGAAAATAAAATATAGCTCCACCACAGAGGTAAAAACTGCTGAAATATACTGATATTTCATCCTGTACCTACATATGTACACACATACACACACACACACACACAGATGCTTGCATAACCATCAATCACCACAATCTAACTTTAAAACATTTTATCATCTTTGGAAAGAAGCCCTTTACCTATCTGCAGGCACCCTCTCTTCAGTTCGCTTTGCACCTCCCCAGCCCTGGAAACCACCAATCTATTTTCTCTATATACAGATCTGCATATTCTGAACATTTCATATAAATGGAGTCATAATAAATATGTGGTCTTTTGTGTCTGATTTCTTTCAACTTTCACCCATGCTACAGGAAGTTACTTTGTTTTCAAAGATTTATTTATTTACGCATTCAAGAACTTAATTCAGGCATTAGGGGACACTAGACTGGCCACAGCTCCTCTACCCAGATAGTTTACCAATTACTCTCTGGGTTCTTCACCTGTGTGCACAATTGCAAAACTGCTCAGGCTAAAAAAAATAACAAAGGGATTTATTTTAAAAAACAAAAAACAAGAGTTACAGAGACCAGTAATGACCGTTTACACAAAGCCATGTCCAGTACTGTCCAATCCTGCACAAAGACCTCTTAATGGCTCTTCCTGCCACAGAGGCTACATGTGTAACACACACAGGCCATGTGTGTAAGATGGCATCTTCTGCAGACAAACGACAGGCTGGGCAACACACAGACACAGGAAAGGATAGAGCAGGAGCTGCAACTTGGGCTGCCAAAATGCGCCAGCACAGCACCCAAAAAGCGACACTCAAGGCAACAGCTATAGTGGCCAAAAGACCAACAAGAGGCCACACATTTTAACAAGACGCCTGACTCCAGGGCTCCCTTTCTCCACCAGGCCTAGCAAAACTTTTCCAAAATGACTACTTGGTCAAGGCCATAACTTAATGATAGCCTCTGCCTTGTGGCCCACGCCCACAAAGCCCAGCTCCGAGAAGGCCTCATGGAGCTCACCTGGGCCCTCCGCCATCATCGTGACATCGCGCTGAGCTGCCCGCCCTCTCTCATTCGCATGTATTTCTGCCCAGAGCTCCCCTCTCTCCTGCATGCTCGGAGCGCTCTGTCACACGTATGTGGAATATTTTTCCCATTGCTCTACCCCACTTTTTGCACCTTTTTGGCACCTATTTTTTACCAGTAAACCCCTGCAGGGGAACCACCCTAAACAGGGTATGGTCTTAGCTACCCATTATTAAACTGGGGTATAGGCAGAGTTGAGAGTATTCACCAGAGACAGAGTGGGGAGCAGAACCGGCGGATGACCAAAACAGTGCTTAAGGGAACAGTGAACGAGACAGGAGAGGTCTGCTGTGCCATGTGGGTCACCTCTCTGGCTGGGATCAAACTCATGCTGCAGTGGCTGTGAATAGCATCATAGTGCTGTGCTTTGACTCTTTGCTCCCACCAGGGAGGCCCAGTAATGGTATCCAGTAACCACAGTTTTTTAAAGATTTATTTATTTATGCATATAAGAACTGGGTGTGGCCAGAGGTGCATTGGGGTGAGAGGGTTTACCAGAGAGTGGGGAACAGAACAGGTGGACCTACTGAAATACACTGCTGAGGGGAGCAGTGGGTGAGACAGGAGAGGTCTGCTGTGCCAAGGGGGTTGCCTCCCCGGGGCCAGGGATTGAATTTATGCTGCAGTGGCTGGTGGTAGCTTGATAGTGCTGAGTCTTTAACCCCTGCATCACCAGGGAGGACCCTGTGTCTTTTATAATTGACATAACATAGCACTGTAACATAATTCCAGTGTTCATCACTGAAAATGAACATGTGTAGCTACAATATTCAGTTTATCACTGAGTCCAATTCTATTTGTCAACATCCTATTGTCACTACACATTTATCTGCCCATCTTCCCCCCTTCCCTTCAGGTGTATATGTATTTTTACATCAAATATTTTAAAATTTGGAACTTCTGTATATATACTTTGTTAACCTTATAATTTTTATTATGAAAAATTTCCAATGCCTTTCAATTTACATGAAAATGACCCTTGGAATCCCTCTTTTGGGCTGCTCTGTTAGAAAGTTCCACTCTGGACAGGACTAGAACTCAAAGGCCCCTGCTGCAGGAATCAGTTGCACACACTCTTGCTTGGATCAAAATAGCCTCACCGGTGGTGAAGTACATGGAAGGACTAAAGAATAGTTTGTTTTTCTCTGTTAAGCTCTGGGGAAATCTCTGCAGTTGTATTTCCATAGATCTCTCAGCAACTGTAAAGCAGAGCTCTGTCACATGCCATGGTGTGCGGACACAGTGCGCCCAAGACTACGGACACCATAAGGCCACGGATCTGTGGCCTTGACTCTTCATGTACAGACTGAGCGGCACCTGATCCCATAGAAAACCACACTCATTCCCTGCCTCCATTCCCAGCAACTCGCTCAAGAACCTCCTCCTCGCTCATCCAGGTCCAGGTACCATGCTGAAAATTGCAAGAGGAGGGTCTAATGAAACAGGGTCTCAGGGTCAGGCTTTGTATGTATCTGAGGCCACCTGCAAGTCACACTTTGTTCCTGAAGCCATCTTTGCTCATGTTTACCTTGAGAGGCTAGAGGAGGCTGAAAAGAGCAAGAAAGGTGATCGGGGACATCTCTCTAAACCTGAAAAATCTGCTGAGGAAGTGCATATTACTTTAAAAGTAAAAAGCTTGCCTTCCCTTCACCACCCTGAGATAGTCCCTATTAGCAAATGATCCTAATTTTTCATGCATATGTAACTAGAAGAAAATGGTGCTGACATGCCAGGACCTTACTTAAGCAGAAGAAGAATGTAAATGGCTTCCTATTTCCAAATAAGGCAGTTGGGAGGGAGCCCTACAGGACAGAGCTGGCCAGGAGAGTGAGCTCTCAGGAGCATCTGGATGGGAATCCCTGACCTCCTACTGACCAGTCGTATGACCTTGGGGCAATAACTTAACCTCTCTGTGCCCAACTTTCCTCATATCAAGAATGGGGGTGATAACTATCCCCATGGGATGGTTTTGAGATTCAAATGCACTAATATGCATGTCAGGCACATGGCAGGTGCTTAACAGTTTTGTTGCTGTTCTTAAGATTTCAAATTGGTCTAATAGGGTAAAAGATGGTAATTTCCCAACACTAGCCAGTCTGGGATAGTTGAAGGCAGGCAAACTGTTTGTGAGGGTTCAATTTCTTGAGGTATGCTCGAGTGCACATGTGAGTGTGTAAAGATGTGCTCTGGGAAGGATTGAAGAAGGTGCATTTTCTTTAAGGGGAGGGAGTGAAGGATGGATTTCAAGAGAAGAAAGCAAGACTAGGACCCCTACACAGGCCTTACTATATTTCCCCTTGGGTTTTGGGGACCATCACATTTAGCATTCGCCCCCCTCACTGTGTTGCAACTCCTTCTAGTTATCTAGCTATCAGTAAACCTTTTACACCCTTCTTTATCGGATATACCGGAGGTTTGACACTTTTGCTTCTGCCATGGTGGACAGTGAGACAGGAAAGACTCTGGCTTGAAGGCCAGCATACGAAGAACACTTGCAAGAGTTTGAATTTCATTCCCTTATTCAAATAAGTATTCAAATGAAGAACAATCACTTCTCCCTTCTTTATGTTCCAACAGAAATACCATTGCTAAACCATTTCCTTCTCCCTCCTCACTCCTCTTAGATATCCAGTCACCACCAGCATCCTTCCTCTCAAGTACAAAATTCTTTAAAAATGATTTATTTCCGAAAAATACCAGATGGTTTCACTCATAGCAGGAGTATAATGGACCAGGCGAGAAAATAACAAAAATAATGAACAACCATAGACCAGAGACATTCT
>NW_004567132.1:7159689-7164942 GCF_000260355.1 Condylura cristata | reverse complement strand
TGATTTATTTCCCTTACTGTTGCCACAGTTAGTTTCTTAAATGACATGCTATTCATCTTAAAAGGCAAATAACCTCAACTAGAATTTAAATTAAAAAATTTGCATCTCCCACACTTCCTACCCTGGTAGATTATGTGCGAGGATGATTGCCAACAATTCCTCCTATTTCTGTCCATGCAGTACACTCCTCCACTTGAAGGAGAAATCATTCCCCTTGCCTTAAATCTGAGGTGTCTTAATGACTTGCTTTAGCTGTCAAAATATAACAGAAGAAATGCTCTTAAAAGACCTGCATCTGGCCCTCCCTGGTGGTGCAGTGGGTTAAAGCACAGCACTGAGAAGCTAAAGCCACTTCGGCATGAATTCGATCCCCTCCTGCCCCGGAGGTGATCCACATAGCTAGGCAGACCTCTCCTGGTCCACCCACTGCTCCCCTCAGCAGAGGACTTCATCGATCTGCCTGTTCTGCTCCCCACTCTGTCTCTGGTGAATCCTCTCAATGCCCCGTACCTCTGGCCTGTACCCTAGGTCTGTATGAAGTTTTAGTGGTCTGGATAGATCAATTCAGACACAGTATTCCTTAAGCCAAAGCATAATGCCAAACAAGACCCTAATTCTTTTCAATGCTATTAAAGCTA
Organism: Condylura cristata; assembly: GCF_000260355.1. Classification (NCBI taxonomy): domain Eukaryota; kingdom Metazoa; phylum Chordata; class Mammalia; order Eulipotyphla; family Talpidae; genus Condylura; species Condylura cristata. Next base: position 7,164,304 of record NW_004567132.1, on the reverse strand, counting down.
AGAGAGGTGAGGAAACTATAGAAGGTTTGAAGCTATGAGAGTTCATAGATTAAGGAAAGATGCTGTCTCCATGACATAAAAGTGCTAGGTATATCCAGCAAATTATCCAGATCTAGCTATGATCATTGACGAACAACAGATTTTCAATGCAGACAAAACAGACTTATATGGCAGGAAGATTGCTAGAGAGAAGTGAATGTCTGACTTCAAAGTTTCAAAGGAAGGCGGTGCTCCTCTTAGAGGTTAATGTAACTGATGATTTTAAGTGAAACCAATGCTCATTTACCATTCTGAAGATCCTAAGGCTTTTAACAATTACACTATTTTGTGTTCTATAAATCGAACAAAAAGTCTAAATGATAGCACAACTGTTGACAAAATGGTCTACTGAATATTTTAAGCCTACTGTTGAGACCCACTACTCAGAAGAAAAAGTCTTTTCAGTGTATTACTTACTACACATTCACAATGTGGCCTCAAAAGCATTGATAGATGTACAAGGAGATTAAATCTGCATTCATACCTGGTAATATAATAGCCACTATGCAGCTCACAGATCTAGTAACTTTAAGTTTCAAGTCTGCTTGTTTAAGAAAAAAGTATTTTGTAAGACTACAGTTGCCACAGATGGAATTGGGGTCAACTGAAAACCTTCAACCAGGGATACACGGTTTCAGATGCCATTAAAGTATTTGTGGTTTTGGGAAGCAGTCACAATATCAACACTAATAGAAGTTTGGAAGAGTGGAAAACTCAAGTTTCTCCTGAGTGGAGAAAGTAAAGGGTGATGTGGAAATAGTATGAGAACAGAAGTGAAGATGGAAGATGTACTGACTTGCTGAGTCTCATAAAACTTCAGTGGATGAGGAGTTGCTTCTTCTGGGTGAAGAAACTGGCTTGTTGAAAAGGATCTACTCCTGATAAAGCTGGTGTCTGCACTGTTGAAATGACAAAGGGCTTAGAATATTACATAAGTTGGGCTCTCCCTGGTGGTACAATGGGTTAAAGTGCAGCAAGAGTTCAACCCCTGGCCAGGGAGGTGATCCATGTGGCATGGCAGACCTCTCCTGTCTCTCCCTATTGCCCGATGCCCCCCTCAACAGTGTGTCTCACTGTTCTGCTCCCCACTCTGTCTCTGGGTGAATCCTCCTAACCAATCCCCCCACACCTCTGGCCTGTACCCCAGTTCTTGTATGAATAAATATATCTTTAAAAATAAAATAATTGCATATGTTGAAGACAATGCTCATTCACCAAACTAAGCTGATAAATCAGTGCAAAGGTTTGAAAAGACCAACTCCACATTTTGAAAGAACTTACTGTGGGTAAAATGCTACCCAAAGAACATCACTGTTAACAGAAAAATCTTTTATGAAAGGAAGATTCAATCTATGCAGTAAACTTCATTGTGGCTTTATTGTAAGAAACTGCCACGGTCACCCCAACCTTCAGCAACCTCCACCACAGACATCTGTTCCCCAGAAAAAAGATTACAACTTGAAGATTCAGAGGATGGAGCATCTTTTAGCAATAATATGTTCATTAAGGTATGAAGTTTTTTTTGTTTTTTAGAATTAAAACAGGTAAATATAACTCAGGTGCTGTTGGAAATTTAAAAGTTCAAGTATCTCGCTTTCTTGCAGTATTTGCTTTATTTCAGTGGTCTGGAATTGAACCCATCATATCTCTAAGGAGTGACCTCCATAGCAAAGTCCTTATCCTTTGTAGCAGCTGCATAATGCTCCCTTGTGCATATATACCATCTTTTTTTTTTTTATACCATCTTTTTAAAAGTTAGTTCTCTGATGGGTTCTTGAGTGGTGTTGGCTCCATCAATAACTTCATACAAACATCATTTCATAAGTAAGCAAATGTAGCAGTAGGAAAAATTCCTAAAAGTGTAATTGTGATGGCAAATGGAAAGGCAGTTGTGGGTCTGACACATTCTACTCCCTTAGCAGCATGGGAGAGCCTGTTTCCCCACACCCTCCTGTATTTACCGCCAAACATTTCAATGTTTACTCATCTGATAAATAAAAACTAGTAGCTCAGTGTATTACAACTGATACTAAAAATCTTTTTGTATTTTTAAGCCCTACTTATACTTTTCTGTGAATTCTTTTTTTCCCAGTCCTTGGTCAATTTTCCTAGTGGCTGACTGCAAATTAGTAGGTGTCACACAATGATTAATAAATACATTTGTATTTGAAGAAAACTATTAAAAATTTTTTTTAATGTTAAAATTCCTGTTTTATAAATGAACATACCAGCTTTCCGTCGCTGCCAGACTGATTCATTCTCCACCAGGACACGTACCCGCATGCTCCAGGAGCTCCAGGAGGCTGATGCCCACGCCTGATAGCACTTGATTTCGACTGGGAAATTTGTTTGTGCATGCGCCACCTGACTCCCTCGGGAAAGCCAGGGCACGTGTTTGCAAACCTGCGTTCTTGGGAAACTACTGAGCGGTGATGGCTTTTACTGCTACGTGGTGCTGCCTCTGCAAGGCTCGCCGCCGTGTCTCAGAAAAGATGAGGAAATATACCGAGGCATTCTGATTTGAAGAAGAAATTCCATGATAGTCTTTCTGACACTCATAAAACAATGCATTTCATCAGTGTCATTCATCACCTGCAGGCTCTCAATAGCATCTAAAACGAGTGATTAAAGTTGATGTTTTTCTGATATTCAAGAATGTTGAGTTTAATAATGTTACTATTATTTTTTAAATATTCCACAGGTTTTGCAAGACAGAAGGGCTCTCAGACAGAAAAGCCTGAAAAAATAAAACACCACTTGTTTCACACATAACATGCTCTCTAAACGATGAATGAAATCTCATAGAAATATTTAACCTAATTGAAAAGGTTTTACATTTCTGTAATTTCTGAGACTTCTTGAAAGTGGTTGATAGAGCCCAAAGGTTTCGCTGAATCTGGAGAGTTGGTTCTACATGTCAGAGAACAGATTTCCTCAATAAGGAGCTATAATGTTTTCCCTCCTGGCAAAACATCTTAGATATCCATTATCCGGTTATATTATAACCTGGAGAGAAGTTTCCTTAGAAACCAGTGCATTTTTAAAAAATAGGTTTTAGGCCCTCCTAGTGACACAAGGGGTTAAAGCACAGCACTATGAATCTATCTACATCCACTGCAGCATGCGATCCATCATGAGTCAGGGAAATGACCCACATGGCGTGGCAGACCTCTCCTGTCCCTCCAGGTTACTCCCCTCAGCAGTGTGTTTCAGTCAATCCACCTGTTCTGTTCCCCAATCTGTCTCTGGCGACTCCTCCCACCCAACCCCCATCTCTGGCCTGTACTCCAGTTCTTGTATCCATAAATAAATAAATCTTTAAAAATAAATATATCCTAGCAAATTTTGTCACTTAAATTTCCCTTTATAAATAAAAAGTTTAAATGTCATCTAGCACGGTTCAATGTTTTTTGAAAACTCACTTTTTTTTACATCATTTCATAAGTGACACAGACACTGGAATATTATTATTCACTCATAAAAAATAACAAAACCTTACCATTTGCAACAGCCTGGAGAGATTTTGAGCATATTATGCCAAATGAAATAAGACCAAGACAATATCATGTGCTATATATGCGTTGTCCAACAAGGATCTTAGTGAATTGGGGAGCAAATGGCTTAAGACAGTTCCAGATCTCAACATATGGAGAAGCAAAGAATTAAAACTTCATTTACTGAAAACAATATTGTTAATGTTAAAACTGGTCCTTTTAGGCCAGCTAGAGTTCTACTCTGATTTACTCAAGAACATTAGTGTGTAATCAATCAAATGTCACTACTTTTTTTTAAAAGATTCATTTATGTAACAAGAACTGGGGTAGAGGCCAGAGGTGACGGGGTGAAGGATTCACTAGAGACAGAGTGGGGAAACAGCACAGGTGGACTGACCGAAATTCAATGCTGAGGGGAGCAGCAGGCGAGATAGGAGAGGTCTGCGGTGCCATGTGACTCTGGCTGCTGCAGTGGCTGCTGAGAGCTTCACAGTGCTGTGCTTTAACCCACTATTCCACCAGGGAGGGCTCCACATTTGAATACTTAAAGGTAACACAATGTCTAAGTAAAAACTATCTCATTCTGATACCAGCTTCAAGCTGAATGGTCCACTGCACCAGAAAGAATACAGAGGATGGACAATTAATTTCCTTATAACCTAATATTCATACCAGGCTCATTAATATATTAAAATCTCCACCTCTGGGAGGAGTTGAACGAATTTCTGAACCTGCCACACATGTAGAAGTATGAAATACCTGCAATGAACAGTACCATCCAGACTCCTTTGTCTCATTTTAAAGTGTTCTTAACCTTTAAAAAAATGAACAAAAACCTTTTCCCATTTAGACAGAATGTCTGTGGGAACTTAACCTCTTTTGCTGCCATTACCCACAGAAAGGAAACTATTCTTTCTATGAAAAATTTTGTGTTTGGTCTATTTGAGGGACTTCCAAGTGATAAATTCTGAGTTCAGTAACATAGAATTTAAAGAAAAATTGATCTTTGGTACATTTTGGGTCAATATTTTTTTCTTCTTGTGCAAGTTAAGAGTCTAACTTCATTCTTTTTTTTTTTTTTT
>NW_004567132.1:7152538-7159589 GCF_000260355.1 Condylura cristata | reverse complement strand
AACTCATGCGTAAGTGGTTTTAGCTTCTTGGTGCTGTGCTTTAACCCACTGCGCCATCAGGGAGGGCCATTATGTTTATTTTAAAAAAAAAAACATTTATTTATTTATGCATACAGAACTGGGGCATAGGCCAGAGGTTCCGGGGCAGGCGGGAATCGAACTCATGCGGAAGTGGCTTAAACTTCTTAGTGCTGTGCTTTAACCTGCTGCACCACCAGGGAGGGCCATCATTCTTTTTTTTATAAGGCTATCCATTCAATTGTCTCAGCACTATTTGTAGAAAAACCTCTTTCCCCAATGCATAGTCCTGGTACTGTTACTGACAATCACTTGGTCATAAATACTTGAGTTTATTCCTGAGCTCTATTCTGTTCCATTGATCAGTATGTCTGTCTTTAGGCTAGTACATTGTTCTGACTACTGTAGTTTTGTAGTTAGGATTTCAAAGCAAGGGATGAATCCTTTTCAATTTCTTTCAAAATGCATCTAGTTTTGTAAAAACTGGTCTTCTCATTGACAAAGATTAAGAGCCAACTAGATATATTTTCTCAATGAAAATTCTTGGAATGAGAGCTACTATAAGATTATCTTCTAGCTTTCACTCTTTCAGCAAATCTGTCTGTAAACAGCATAGGTTAATACAGTAAAGTAGAAAATGATCTATAATTACTACCAAAGTATTAGGTGCCTTGTTTCTTTCATGCAAACATACACCAGTCTCAGCAACTCAAGAGGGGTAACAAACTCTAACGTTAAGGAATCTAAGGTTACTTGCCAACTATTAAAATAATAATGCAACAAGTACAGTTAATATTATGGTGGACTTATTATTAGTCAGAAAGTACTGTGTTAATTGCTTTAGATGTACAAATCTCCCTCCCACACCCAACAATTTAATAAGAATGGGAATAATATCATCCCCATATTATGTTTCTCAGATGAGCACCTTCACATAACACTGGGAAAGTCAGCCTATTAGAAGTGGATTGTCTAGTGCCTTATAACTGGGAAGTGTGAAATGTGAGATTAGTAATAGTTGCTCCATGAATAGCTAAAGGTTGACTATAGACCGATGGAAATGAAAGGTGCTTCTTTTTGCTCCTGGAAAATTAGCATGTTAGCAACTCAGCCTCTGCTTCAAAAGCGATTAGCACATCATACAATACACGGTTGTACCTTCTAAAGAAAAATAACAAATGGTGCAACGCTGTGGAATCAACACTATCATCAGATGCTCTTTTTGCAGTATTTTATCCTTTAAATGTTCTGTTCAATATTTACCAGTGTAGCCTCACTTGAAGGGATCTTAAAATTCATAAAATATATTTGTGAAAGCTAATTTTCTATGAACATAAGATACAGAGCTCATATAGCATATGAGATAGAATTCACCCCAGACCATATATAAAAAGATCTAACGACTCAGATCAAGGGATTTTTCTAAAACAACTTTTGTAACTAATGTTTATTTCCATTAAAGAAATGTAAATGTAAAATTAATGTAAGATAAAATCTCAAAAGTATTTGGCAAAAGCAATGCCATTAAGAGTTTGATTTAAATGTTTGTGGTAACTGTTTTATTCATTATAAACAAAAATTGACATAATGAAAAAATCACATTCTGAGAATAATTTAGTTCCATTTTATAAAAATTAAATCAGTGGTGCAGTCCCCCCAGGGGAGAAATAATTTGCCTTGCTGTCATCAGTTAAGAATGAAGAAAGCATATTTTCTTTTTTTAAGTTGTGACCATCACCACACTAAATACATGTACATACCTAAATCCTTTTAATAGGAGAATAATAATAATAACCTATAACAAAACTCTGGTATTTGACAGGCAGATAATATGCTGCAAACATTTTCTTTTAAAATAAATAATCTTAAAATCCATGTCAAAATATCAAACAACTTGAAAAATGCATAAAATGGAACAAAATTCCCAAGCAGAAGTTCAAAATTCTTGGCAAAGTTATATAACATCAAATAACATCAGTTTCACTTATCAACTAGCCATTCATTAAAAATGATTTTTGGGGCCTCCCTGGTGGCTCAAGGGGTTAAAGCATAGCACTATGAAGCTATCTCAGCCACTGCACTATGAGCTTGATTCTCAGCCAGGGTGGTGACCTACATGGCGTGGCAGAACACTCCTGTCCTGCCTGCTGCTCCCCTCAGCAGTGTATTTCAATCTGCCTGTTCTGTTCCCCATTCTGTCTCTATTGAATCCTCTCATCTCCCAAACCTCTGACCTGTATCCCAGTTCTTGTACACATAAAAACAAAAGGAACTATTTGTTAGATTCAGTGTAGATTGAAAGTAATTTTTGAGCATTTCAACAGAAACTGCCCTCCTGTTACACATTAGCAAAGCCTGTCCTCTAAATAACAAAGAATTTCAACTCGAGGGCAAATGAAGACTAAAAATACAAACAGTGCATCTTAAAGTTTTTCAGAGACCTACACTCTGTGTAATTTTTCATATGCTTCTGGCTTAAACATATTTTCCCTGAGCTCTTCCTGTTTGGTTAGCAATAAACATTTTAAAGGGCTATGATTGGGATTTACAGCCCTGAGAATAACACAGTAGGGGTGGTAGGAGTGTCATACAACTGAAGTGATTTTACTATCCCAAAACTTCCAACAGTTATTTCAGGAAATTCAGAATAATAGTGGCTTGTAGAAGAAAGAGGCAATAATTAGAAATCTCACTTTAGATGACCAACAGGTATGCATTAAAAACCAAAAGGAGAAAAAAGATTGGATTAACATTGTGCTTTCCATGGAATTACGCTGGAAAAAATGAACTCTTCTGCCCAACACAGGTAATGTCTCATCTTGAAACTTTATTTAACGCAATCTTGAGGTCTGTGACTCCTTAGCATTCATGCAAACCTAAAAGTAACATCACTGGGAATTTTATCACAAAAAATTGTAGTCCTCAATGGTATCCCAAGATTTCTAGCCCAAAAGACACACCACAGTCAGTGCACATGCATGACAGCACTACCAGCTCTGCTCTCCACGGCTTAAAAAACATCTTAGCTACTTAAGAATTTAGGTCTCTTCTTTCTCAAATAAATAAAACAAGGATGACAAATATTAGGAACCTTAACTATGCAAATTTGTAAATAATAGTTTTCTACAGTCCAGATCACACTACAGAAAATTAAGAGTGAAGATGCTTCATATTTACAATTAGATTTTATAAGAACCATATATTTTCCTTAGCATTTATATGGTTTGCATGAATGATTAATAAATAACTTAATACATTTAAAAGTCATCATTCTGAAGAGTTTCAAGAAGTGAGCACTTTCAGACATCTACAGGTGTGTCTTCTGTCTTTTCATTCATATTTTACGGTGCTTTATGCAGGACGCCCTTGACCAAAACGATTTTTAGACCTAGATTTTTTAAACAGAAAAGAAAGTCAGTTACAGTGGTTTTAATTATGTTTGCTTGACAGTATGAAGGTTTAATAAAACTTCATATAGTTCCATAATCCACTTTTTAAACCTCTTTGAATTATTAGTGAATTATTAGTATTTTGGAATTCAGTGCTTTTTGGTTTGGGCGAGATAAGTATATACATTTGGAACAATGTCACATAATTGAACCACGTGAGTATTTCTTCAAAGAAATGAACATTTACATCAAATGGGTAAATAAGAATTATAAATAGCACTATTGTAGCACAGTTAGGTTTTATTTACCACTTATGTATGAAAAAATCATCTGGCTTTCTGAGATTCCTGGATTTCAGAATTGCAGATTAGGTATTTAGATCTGGAGTACTAATGATCAAATCTCTTAATGTTAACCTTTATAAGAAAATTGTGCAGTAAAATGACATAGGACCCAGAGATTAGATTTTATTAAGAGAATAAATTAAAACAAAGAAAGAGAATGACCTCAATGATTTATATAAATAATATATAAACTATAAACTAAAATTCTGCTAATTCATAGCACTACTGCTTACATTTTTATCAGCAGGGGACTCAACAGAGCTGCTTCAAACAGAAAACATAATAAACTATACATTTTATTTTTAAAGATGTTATTTATTTATTTATGTATGTAGGCCAGAGCTGCATGAGGGCTGATGTGGAGGAGGTGAGTGAGAGGATTCAACAAAATGCAGGGCAGGTGGATTTAATACACTGCTAAGGAGAGCAGTGGGCAAGAGAAGAGAGATCTGCATCACCATATGTGGCTTAGCTCCCTGGCCGGGTATCAAACTCAGGCCACAGAGGTGATAGCTTGAGACTTAACCCCCAGGCCCTATTACTTTCATTAAACTTTGTTTTCATGGGCCTCCCTGGTGGTGCAGGGATTAAAATCTCAGAGCGGTCAAGCACTATCAAGCTATCACTAGCCAATGAAGCACAAGTGTGATCCCTGGCCAGGGTGGTGAACCACATGGTGCAGCAGACCTCTCCTTCTTGCCCACTGCTCCCCGCAGCAGAGCATTTAAATACAACTGTTCTATTCCCCACTGTCTCTAGTGAATCCTCTCACACACCCCTACACACACCTCTGGCCTACACCCCAGTTCTTATATGCATAAATAAATAGATCTTTAAAAAAACAAAGAGGCTTCCCATACAAAAAAAAAGTCACCCATAGCCAGTCGCATTCTTAGTTTGCTTATGCTGATTTACCTTGTGTTTTTCTCTGAGTTGGTTTGCCGGGCACTGACTGGCACTGAGGCCTTGATTTGTGCTTCTAGCCTGGAGTAAATACCTCCCGCAAACTGCAGAGAGAAGGAGCAAAATTAAATTATCTTTAGGAAATAAACAAAAGCTCTCCTTTATTAAAACAGCACACATTTTAACTCAGAAGTAATTTATTAGTAAGTTCTAAAAGTCGGGCATGGGTACTTTGAGTTATAATTTATATGTATAATTTTACATAATTAGTGTAATGTTCATTCTTTTCTAGTGTACAATTCAAATTTTGACAAATGTAATTGTTTGTGTAACCATTATAACAATGGAGACACAGAGGTCCCTCCGTGGTAGCAAATGGGTTAAAGCGCAGCACCGCAAAACTAGCCACAGCAGCTTCAGCGCTAGTTTGATCCCTTGCAGGGGAGGTGACCCACATGGTGCAGCAGACCTCTGTTGTCTCACCTGCTGCTCCCCTCAGCAGTGTATTTCAGTTAATCCTCCTGTTCTGCTCCCCACTCTGCCTCTGATGTATCCTCTCACCTCCCTTGTACCTCTGGCCTATACCCCAGTTCTGTATGCATAAATAAATGAATCTTAGAGAAAAAAAAAAAGTAGAGACACAGAGCAGTTCTATCACACAAAGAAAATTCCCTGTACCTCATCCCCTTCTGCCTCTTTTTAAGTCAACCCATTTGCCAGTATCAATTGCTGGCTACTACTGATTTATTTTATGCCCGTAAGTTTTTCATTTTCCAGAACACTATATAAAAAGAATTACATAGATCCTTTGGAATTTGGCTTTCACTTAGCATAACGTATAGTAGCTTCATCTACATTGTTGCACATATAAGTACCCTGTTCCTTCATCTACATTGCTGCACATATAAGTACCATACTTTTACTCCTTTTACTCCTTTGTCAGGTAAAGACTATTTGGGTTGTTTTTTGTGATGAAAAAAAAATTTTTTTTTTTTTTACGAGGGCAGAGAGGGACATCCCCCACCAAGGCCCTGTCTCAAACTGGAGCTTGGCCATGGGAGCTGCACACAGCCCCCTGCAGCACCAGGCCAGTCCCATGCCCTTGTGGCGTGCCAGGCCGGGTACTACTGTAAACATGTATGAACTGATCTGTAGGATAAGAGAATGCTTAACTTTTCTTTAAAAGACTTACTTATTTATGCATACAAGAACTGGGGTACAGGTCGGAGGTACGGGAGGAGTGAGAAGATTCACCAGAGACAGAGTGAAGAACGGAACAGGCAGATTGACCAAAATACACTGCAGAGGAGAGCAGTGGACAGGATGCCATGTAACTCACTTCCCTGATGGGGGATCCAACTTGTCCTGCAGAAAGCTTCAAGGTGCTACACTTTAACCCCTTGTGCAACCAGGGAGGGCCCATTTTTAACTTTTTAAGATAGTGCCAAAGTGCTTTCCAAAGTGGCCGTTCCTTTTTGCATCCCTACTAGTTATGAGAGTTATAGTTGCTCCCCATTCTTGCAGTAATTTTTCAAAATCTTCGTTAGTACTGTGGTATCCCACCCAGGCTTTAATTTACATTTCCCTAAAACTAATGATGCTGCATCTTTCATATGCTTACTGTTTGACATCTATTGATACATCCCTCCTTTCAATGAAGTGCCTGTTTAATCTTTTGTTCATTTATGTCTATTGGATTGCTTATATTATTACTGAATTTTATGAGTTCTTTATATGTTCTAGATACAATTCTTTACCAGTTAGGTATTTTACCCATATTTTCTCATAATTTATGTTTCATCTTTTCATTGTCTTGACAGTGTCTTTCAAAAGAACTTAAAAATTTTGATAAAGTCCAATTAGATGTTATGGATCATGCTTTTAATGACGCAGTTAAGAAATATATGCCTGACCCAACATCAAAAAAATTTTTTACTATGCTTGTAAGCACTGCACGAAAAGTTTATTAAAATCAGTGATTTTTTGAAAGCCATTTTCTAGGTAGTAATATGAGACTTCCAGTGACAATGTACTTTATTCTGTGTGTTACAGAAAACCTACTGATTGTGGATAATGAAACGGTGGGAAACTTTTATATGAATGAGCTAAAAGGCATAGAACATCAAACTATTTAAATTACATTGTTAAAATTCTGCTTAAGGCCCTCTCTGGTGGCACAATGGGTTAGGGTGCAGCACTGCAAGCAAGCTGCAGCTTGCAGCTGTTTCAATGTGAGTTTGATCCCCAGCCCCGGAGGTGATCCACAGGTGTGGCAGGACTCTCCTGACCTTCCCGCTGCTCCCCTCAGCAGTGTACTTCATCTATCTGCCTGTTCTGCTCCCCACTCTGTCTCTGGTTCTTTCTTTCTTTTTTTTTTTTTTTAAAGATTTATTTATT
>NW_004567132.1:7131455-7151944 GCF_000260355.1 Condylura cristata | reverse complement strand
AAAACATTCTTATACTCTTCACAATAAAAATAAAGCAAGCATATTTAAGCAAGAAAAAAACACTGTACATAATTCTTACTTCTTTTGCTTCCTTTGACTTGACACGGTCTAGATCACCTAATCTCATCTTTATTAGGTGTCCTGTAATTTCAGACATACGTCGCTGGTCTGAAGGTTAAAAAAAAAATACTTATTTTTTCATAAGGATAATTTATAAATCAACTTTTATTTCTTAAAGAAGTCTGCAATCATCAAAAGTTTATGAAAATATCACTGTTTTATAGAAATTCTATCTCTATATTGTTTGATATAGGATGCAAGTGGCAAAATGGCTTATATGTCAATAATGGTGTTATTTTTGGGACTGTAAACCAAGCCTAAAACATATTTAGTCACCTTTAAAGTGAAATAAATCAAAGTCAATCTGAGAGACTTTAAAACCATGGGTGCAAAAAATATATTTATTTTTTATTGGGATTGTCTAATAATGAAACTGATATATAAGAGAATGTGCTAATTCTGGGTCTTATTCCAGCTGGACCTTTAAAGCTATTCAGCATAGTTCATAAAATGAACAATTCCTATCACTGTTATTCTACTTAATTTGTATATTATCAATAACAAAGCATACCATCTTCTCTTTGTGCATCCTGATTGAATCTCAATGATCTCGTGGCATCCCACTTATTCTTCTGCATACTCACACTATTAAAAAAATTAATTAAATAAAATTCAGCATGAAATTTAAAAATTGGACATCTGATCAGATTAAAGAGCAATACTCACACGAAAGGAGATACATCTCTAGAAGTTGACTAAAAAAAAGTAGAAAACATTAAGGTCCATTAGAAAATACTTATTCTTAGTGTCAAAGTTAATAATAAAAAGAGTTTATGTTTTAGTGCAAGATATTGCACCAAGAGCATTACAAGCATTTCATTTAAGTTTTTTAGTAATTATGTGAGACACGTGCTATTGCTAAATTTATAATAAAACAAGTTCAAAGACATTAAAATATTTTTTTCCAAAAGAGATATGGACCTAGAATTTGAACCCAGCTTTATGTCTGATCTGGAAGTTCCAGCTCATGCAATCTTTTAAGAATTAGCCCATTTGTGATAGTTAGCAGGAAGATGAATGGAGAATTTATCCAGTGCAATTGTGTGGAACTTGCTTCTACACATTTTTGAAATCTATGGTTTTTCTTTTAGTCAACTGTGGTTATTAATATTCTCTTACACTTACCTGGCTTTTTATCCCTTCCTTTGAAGGCATAAAAAATAATAATTATTTTAAAAGGTAACAAAAATAGAACTGATTAAAACATTTAAAAATCTATCTTATTTTAATGACTTTATTTTTTGATTAGTGGCTCAAACATGAAAAGGAACATAGAGCACATATAGTAAAAGTCCTGTGTCCTACTCAGTTTTCTTCCTTAGAAGCAATCAATCTTCATTTCTTATCTAGCTTTCCAGAGACATTTTTTGCACATATAGGAGGTTCATATATTTCCTTTATCTAAACAAATGGTACACTATTCCACTTTACATAGCTCTGCACTCTCTTTTTCTCACTTTTCAATATAACTTAGAGATCTTTCCTTAGTCTATACAGAAGTTCGTCATCCATTTATACTCTCTAGCTAGAGTTCCATTATTATTTTACTTTTCATTTTCAGATTTTTCTGTCTAAACTTGTTTATGTATTTCTTGGTATGAACCACAGAACAGTAATGGATAATTCAGAGTTACCTTTTCCAATGTCTTCTCTTTTTTTTGACCACAGGGTGAAGACATCTGTTTTTTTGGTTGTTTAGTGAACTTCTTTGGTTTTTCTTTTTTCCCTGAAAACAGATGGTTAATGTTTTGGCATAAGTCCCATATACTTCTCCAATGAAAACTAACACATTTGTTACTTCCAAATAAAAAAATTTTTTAAGACATAGAAAATACTGCTTTTGAAAACTAGCAAATTACCTCTGAATAAAAAGTTGATTTATGGAGAAGCCAAACTGAAAGTGCTCTACAAGGGTTCATTTTAATTATTTTTCATCTTTCTACATGGTGAAAACCTTTGGGGGGAAAAATGAGGGCAATGAATTCAAAGTCCCAGTGAAATTAAATGTAGGAAAATGACATACTTTTTTTTAAAGATTTATTTATTTATGCATACAGAATTGGGGTGCAGGCCAGAGGTACAGGGGCTGTGAAAGTATTCACCTGCGACAAAGTGGGGAGCAGAACAGGCAGACTGAGGAAGTACACTGCTGAGGGGAGCAGCAGGTGAGACAGGAGAGGTCTGCTGCACCATGTGGGTCACCTCCCCTGCCAGGGATCACACTAGCTGAAGCTGCTATAGATAGCTTCATAGTACCCTGCTTTACCCCAATGCGCCAACAGGGAGGGCTCATGACATAGTTATTTTCTGACACTAATTTCAACAGTAGAGTCATTGCCTAATTCCACACTTTTAAAAGTAATAATAGCCTAGAAAAATAGGACTCAAGAGTGACAGCAGAGAAGGATTCACTAAAAAACTTTAAAGTGTTTTTGCTTAGGAAAGAGGTGGGGCTCAAAAGGTAAAAATAAAGGTAGTAGACACAAATGACTTAGAAAGATTAAGATTTGAAACAACTTTGCATTCAGGAGCAATATATTCAGCAGTCATTATTCTGGATTTATTCTATCTGAAAGTTTGATGGAAAAAGAAGAATAGAAAAGAAGAGGAGAGAGGCATTTTCTTGAAAAACTGTATTTGAAGGTAAGGTTAATAGATCAGGATCACTATTTCCAAACATTAATTATTTATATGCAAATTTTACTATATAACTTAAAAGGGAAACTTTGTATCACTACTATAAATGGAAAACCATTAAAACAAACTAGATGGAAGATAGCTTTGATAATAGAATGAAAACAAAATGATTTTAATAATCTACTCAGATTTATTTACCTTTTGACAAGCCCTAAACTCCCACATGTGTCTTAATTATAATGGGAGACTACCAAGATATAAAATAGCCAAAGGACGTGGCAGAGTGGGACATCTGATGAGCATGTTAAGAGGCTGGACAATCCCTTCCAATGAAAACAGATTAACAACAGATCGAAAATATTAGATACAGACAAATAATCAGAGGTAACTTAGATTTTGAGCATTTATATTTGAAAGATGCATTATGTAAGAATTATGGGTTTGTACCTTTCTTGACTGAGGGTACTTCTGACTCAGGGAAGCAAAGTAATTAGTTTTTTTTAAATTTTTATTTACTTTTATTTTATTATTATTTAAAAAATAGTATCATAGCTTATTTTTACATCATTTTGTACCTTTTTCCATCTCAGTTGTAATCACCGTTGGCTTCCCATTACCAATTCACCCATGTGCCATCACCACAGTCCCCTGCACTCCTCCACCCATTTTTGATCTCATTCCGCACTCCACCCCCATAAAATGCCTCTGGTATATAGTTGTTCATTATTATTATTATTCTCTCCCCTGGTGGAAAGTAATTAGTTTTATGAACTCTAGGAAGAAGATGATAGATTTCAAAGTACCAGAAGCTGGAAATTTTAGAAGTGAGAAAGCCACAGAAAATCTGAACTTTGAAATGTGAGCACAAACTTTGCCAAAATTCCTAGCTGAGTATTACACCACATGTGTATGGAAGGTACTAGAAAGTCCAGATAAAAAGGCAAGGACAAACTAAGGTGTGGTTGTCTACCTTTAGACAGAACTATTCTTGATGACATATGGGAATTTCTTGTGCCTCTGACTGAAAGTTTTCCTCTAACAATTTGAGTTTCAGATATCAGATGCTTTATCGGTTGAAGTATCAAAAGTAAGATTTGAAACTGGAAAACAACAAGACATCCAAAGGCAAACCTATTGAGCAGGTGAACCACTAAGTATTTAAGATTAAAAATATGAATGTAAATTGTCTAAACCTTTGGCTTACAACCAAACTACTAACGCTGCCTTGACTTCTGTGAGCAGGCTAATCTAACAGTAGTAAACAGTGGAAAACAAACAAAACAAAAAACCCTTATGCAGAGATACCACTTACTTTATAACATAGTAGAGAAAGAATTTATAGTTTGAGTTAGGCAAGTTAAAAAAATAATCTTCAAAAGACAAAACAGATTTCAAAGCACCTCTGGCTTATATCCCAGCTTTTGTATGTATAATAAATCTTAAAAAATATATAATCTGAGTAGGTGAGCATGATGGATTTCGCAGATAATGCCTTCAAAGCAAATACTGTAAGTATGTTCAAAGGTAAAATAATATTACTGTGTAAACACATAGGAATTATCAACAGAGTAACAGAAACTAAAAAAAAAAAAGAGAGAGAGACAAAGGGAAATAAATTCTAGTGCTAAAAAGCACAGTGAAGGTGAAAGAAGAACATAAATGAAAATATGAAAAAAAGTAAAAAACCAAAGATTTAAACTTCCGCTTTAAGAATCTAAAAAAAAAAAAAGGGCTCTCCCTGGTGGTGCAATGGGTTAAAGCGCGGCATTATGAAGCTCTCTGAAGCCACTGCAGCATGAGTTCAATCCCCAACCAGGGAGGTGACCCACATGGCATGGCAGACCTCTCCTGACCCACCCACTGCTCCCCTCAGCAGTGCACTTTGTTAATCTGCCTGTTCTGCTCCCCACTCTGTCTCTGGTTAATCCTCTCATTGTCCCCTGTACCTCTGGCCTATAACCCAGTTCTGTAAGCATAAATAAATAAATCTTTTAAAAAAAAAATCTAAAAAAAAAGGAGGAAATTCATTACAAGATAAATACCAACTAGAAGAATGAAAATAATAGAAATACAGACAGAATATAGTGAAAATCATTTCACAGTTCTTTGAAATGACTGGTAGAGCTAATAAACCTGTAGATTAACCTGGTCAAGGCAAAAGCTAAAACATGAATTACCAACACCAGGAATAAAAGAGGAACATCACATGAATCCTTTGGACAGTAAACAGTAATTAGAAAATACTATGAGTAACTTCAAGCTGATATATTTGCCAACTTAGATAAAATGGACAAATTTCTTGAAAGGCATGAATTATAAATAAAAAACATCTGGCACCTCCCTGGTAGCACAAGGGGTTAAGTGTCTCAGCACTATGAAGCTATCTGCAGCCACTGCAGCACAAGTTCAATCCCCAGCCTGGGAGGTAGATCAAACATGGTCTTGCTGTTCCCTTCAGCAGTATATTTCAGTAGGTCTGCCAGTTTTGTTCCCTACTCTGTCTTTGGTGAATCCTTCACCTCTGACCTCAGGCCTGTGTACCAGTTCTTGTATGCATAAATAAATAATAATAAACCTTTTAAAAAGAGGTTTAAAAAGAAACAGGAAACTTGAAATAGCACTATATTAATGAAGATGAATTTCATAATTGCCATGTCCCCCCCAAAAAAAACTCCAGGTCCAGGTGACTTTATATATACATCTATGGAAGAAATAATACAAATACTACAGAAGTTTCTTCATAATAGAGAAATGAAGAATATTTTCCAACTCACTGTATGAAGTAAATCTTGCCCTGATATCAAAACCTGGAAAGGACTTCATTAAAAAAAATCAAAACTAGGCCCTCCCTGGTGGCACAGCAGGTTAAAGCACAACACTGAGAAACTAAAGCCACCTCCGCATTAGTTCGATTCCCGCCTGCCCGGCAGGTGACCACATGGCGCGGCAGACCTCTCCTGACCAGCCCACTGCTCCCCTCAGCAGTGTACTTCCTAGATCTGCCTGTTCTGCTCCCTACTCTGTCTCTGGTGAAGCCTCTCGCCACCCCTGAGCCTCTGGCCTGTACCCCAGTTCTGTATGAACAAATAAATAAATCTTTAAAAAAATTTTTTTTATAAAAAAATAATCAAAACTACAAATATCTTGGAAAAATATTAGCAAGTCAAAAGTAGTTAGAAAATGAGTATTTCATGACCAAGTGGAGATTACAGAATACTTGAAAAAAATCAACATAATCAATCATATTGAGTTGATGGAGAAAAATGCACACACATTCACTAAAAAACTCAGCAAATTAAAAATTAAAAGGAACATAATGTCAGAAAGGGCATTTATGAAAAATGAATAATACTGCATACTTAATGGTTAAAAACTGAATGCTGGGTGCTCCCTGGTGGCACAACAGGTTAAAGCATAGCACTATGAAGCTATCCACTTCCACTGTAATTCTAGCCAGGGTTCAATTCCAGCCAGGGAGGTGACCCACATGGCACAGCAGACTTCTCCTGACACGCCCTCTGCTCCCCTCAGCAGTGTACTTCAGTACATCTGCCTGTTCTATTCCCCACTCTCTCTGGTGAATCCTCTCACCCCATGCATCTCTGGCCTGTACCCAAAAAAATAAGATAAAAATTGAATGTTTTCCCATTAAGTCAGGGAACAATGTAAGAATGTATGTTCTCATCCCCTTCATTCATATCAGGCACACAGTAATAAAAAAGGCAAGACAAAGAAATAAGAGATATATATTAGAAAGGAATTTAAGCAAAGAACAAATGAATTCAATATACAAAGGTAATGTCAATCTCATATCAATGAACAATTGGACAGTGAAAAAAGTCCATTTATATGAAATCGAAGACAAGGTACACTATAATGACAAAAAAACAGATTAGTGGTTGCCTGAGGGTAGGAGTGGGTAAAGGAACTGAGTATAAAGGAGAAAGAAGGAACATTCTAAAGTGATGTTCTAAGGCTTGGCCTTGATGGTGTCTCCACAACTGTATGCCAAAATTCCTTGATTTGTACCCTTAAAAAAATGAGTGAATTTTATTAAATTATACTTAAAACAGCTGTGAAAATAACAACATAGTAGCATTTTCTCCTTCATTAGTTAGAATTGAAAAATAATAAGGGACTGACTTTTTCATTAAGTGATTCAACATGTATGGAAAAATTACGTGAAACTTAGAAAGAAGAAAGGGCGTTATATGTCCTTTCGATATCATATTGGAGAACTGTTTAACAGGTCCACTCAAGAATTATTTCACTCTCTGAGAATGTCCTTTCTATGTCTGACTTTTCTGTTACTACTAATTAAGTTTATTAGTAGTATGTTATTAAGATGTTATTAAGTTTCACGTTAACTTGTAAAGTTTCACGTTAACTTGTAAAGTTTCACGTTAACTTGTAAATTTTTGTCAAATAGAAATGCAAATGAGTTGTCTAGTAGAAAACATCATCTTGGAGGTTATGGGTTTACTGTCTTATTGAACATTAATCAGTTTTGTATCTTACTTGCAATATTCTATTAACATTTTTTTCAAATGCTTTCTTTTTTTAAGATTTATTTATTTATACATGCAAGAACTGGGGTGTAGACCAGAGGTACAAGGGGTGCAGAGTGTGTGTGTGTGTGAATGGATTCACCAGAGACAGAGTAGGGAGCAGAACAGGCAAATGTTTAGATATACACTGCTGAGGGGAGCAGCTGGCAAAACTGGAAGAGGTTTGCTGTGACATGTGGGTTAGTTCCCTGGCATGTAGGTTAGTTTCCTGGCTTGCTTGGGGATTGAACTCATGCTGCAGTAGCTGATGTAACTTGATAGTGCTGTCTGTGCCACCAGGGAGGCTCCAAATGTTTATATATACACAAGTCTTCAACTGACTCTGAAATAATTTCCTGTTATTTCTCTCAATGAGATGAACATTTTTGACACAAGTTCATTCTAAAGTTGCATTAAATCACATTCTTAATTAAATCACAATTTAATGATATTACTTAATGTTTCATTTGCATGTCACTTTAAATCATCCTGGGAACACAGATGTGAGTCATACATTTTAAGACACATTATTAGGTTATAATAATGTGAAATGAAACTTGGGGAATTATTTCTCTTATAAAACATTAAGCAGCTTTGTATTTTACCTGCAATTTTCTATTAACATTCTTTTTCCAAATGTTTTCTTTTTTTAAAAGATTTATTTATTTATGCATACCAAAACTGGGCTGTGTAGGCCAGAATGCAGGTTGGGGGAAGTTCCCTTTTAGATTGAAACAATTTAAAACTCAGGTTGAAATTTATATATTATATACTTTATGAGTATACATGCTAGGGTTGGAGAATTTTTTTAATTAACTGATTTTTTAATTGAAGTAATATTGGATAATAACATCATATAGGTTTCAGGAATACTGTAGCCTTTTATATCAATACCTGCATATAACACATTTATATTTGCCACTTGAATTCTAGTTTGCAACCATCACCATAGTGAATCTTGATGGTTTCCTTAATTTTTTCCCCATGTTGTAAACTGCCATGCTGACTTATAAAGCCAATTCCTCATCCTTTATATCAGAGCTCTCAGGATACAATTATTTATGTTTTATACTTTAACATTTAGACATTTTAACATATAAATCAATACTTTGCTTCTTGGATACTTCTTCTTCATCACCAACTTCATCTTCGGTAACCTCAGATCCAGTGGTATATTCTTCTTCTTCTGAAAATAATGACTGCTGCTTCTAAAAAAAAAAAATTAAAAATCCATGAAACAAATCCTACTAAAAAATGTAAGATTATCATATCCCTAGCGAACTATTTCAAACTGTTTATCTAAATTTATGTTGGATGGGATTAGCCAAACTAGAGTTGATAAAATGACCACTGTCTACCAAAACAACCAGGAAGCGGGCAATGAATATCTACATTTAGAATAGGATCACATTGCATCAAATATTTTATTTTCTTATAGATCTTAGCAGAAGGGTGGGTAAATAATACTCAGTACTTGTTGACCTGAATATCTACCACTCAACTGGATGTGTATTACTGTGATATGAAGATTATATTAAAATACAATAATGGCCAATATTAAAGTAATCAGTTAAACAAGCACATGTACATCGTCTGGGTAGATGTGACTTTGGGTACTTAACCATATCTGCTTCAGTTTCCTGCACCTATTCACTATATATTTGTCATCACTAAACCAAATCCCTATTTCATTCTTGTGAATATTAGTGACAGATGGAAAAGTAAAAGGTAAACAGTTGGGGGAAAAAATCAACTGGAAAAAAATCAACAAAAAAAACAAACCAAAAAATTGGAAAAATTATTTGCTATTTTGTTCAATATCCTATGTGAGTTAAAATTTTAGAAGCTATAAAAGATGATGACATATATTTAATTATAATTTGTAAAATGAGATAGCATTAAGATTAAACTAAGCTGTAATTTAGGAAGAAATAAATTCCTATGAACATGGAATATAACTGCTCACTTACCAGTTGCAGAGTCCAGTTTTTCAGTGACAAGAACTATAGCATAAAGACAAAGGGAACAGAGATTAATATATATGCATATACCCAGATAGCAGCTCTTTATTTCATTATGGATATTATAGAAGAATTGAAAAAAATTACAAGTTCCCTTTTAGATTGAAACCATTTAAAACACAGGTTGAAAAGTATATATTACAGTCTTTAATATCCTCTACTTAAGAAGATATTAACTTGCCTAGAGAATCAAAACTTTCTGATCACCTTAAAACTATTTCAGTTTTTGGGTCCTCCCTGGTGGCATAATGGGTTAAAGCACAGCACTGTAAGCGAGCAGCAGCCACTTCAATGTGAGTTCGATCTCTAGCCCCAGAGGTAACCCACATGGCTAGGCAGACCTCTTGTGACCCGCCCACTGCTCCCCCTCAGGAGTATACTTTGTCAATCTGCCTGTTCTGCTCCCTACTCTGTCTGTGGTGAATCCTCTTAGCCCCTGCACCTCTGGCCTGCACCCTAGTTCTGTATGCATAAGTAAGTAAATCTTAAAAAAAATAAAACTATTTCAGTTTTGAAACCTTTGAAAAGCTAAATGTGTTCCTGATTTTTCTATACTGAAAAAAAGATTAGAGAAGTAGAAGGGGATAAAATATCTCACTCATGTTATCCTCATTCCTCAAATAATTTGTTTTGTCCATATAAAATAATTAAGATCATGTATATTTTTACTCAAATTTATTAGTTATTAATTCTTTGAGGGCAAGAAATGTTTCTACTAATTATCCTATGGTCCAATTTTTTTTAAAGATTTATTTTATTTACTTACACACACAAGAGTTGGGGTATAGGCCAGAGGTACAGGGGATGAGAAGTGGTGAGTGGATTCATTAGAGACAGAGTGGGGAGCAGAACAGGCAGACTGCTGAGGGGAGCAGCGGGCAAGACAGGAGAGGTCTGCTATGCCATGTGAGTTACCTCCATGGGTGGGGATCAAACTTGTGTTGTAGTGGCTGCCAACAACTTCATCGTGCTGCAACTTAACCCCCTGTGCCATTAGGGAGGCCCCCAGTGGTCCTATTAACTCATCCATTAATACAGTAAATGGTTAGTTATAGTTACTGAATGCTTATTAACTGAAAATTTTAATTTCAATTAAAACTACTATCTGCTAATGATTACATGCCATCAATTGTTTATATAAACAAAGAGTAAGTGACACAAGCTACTCACAGCATTAAGCTCCCCACTTTTGGGGCCCCACGGTGTACTAGGCTCCAGCAAAACATCACAGTCCAGCCCCTTTTCATCACAGGGACCAAGCCCAGAATCACTTGAAAGAAAAAAGACATCTTTTTTAATCAAGAAGTGTTCAATATCTTAAGAACTTAAATACAATTTTTATCATTTATTACAAATTGCTCTTAAGATACATAAAAAATACTTAGTTCTAAAGTATAACATATGTACTGCAACATTTACATTTTTCAATTTATCTAGAGATTCCCTTAACAAAAGTCATCATATACAAGGAAACACCACTGCACTATAAGAAGTTGTCAAGTGGTGAAATGAGCTGCTATGATTGGTACTGCTTTGAGAAAAACCTTTATCAAAGGATCCTCCCACCCCCATAGTGACAGCTCACTGCAACATCAAAATGATGGAAGTGACTTCAGAAATTTCTGAAATCAAGGGGTTTAAATTAGTGCACAACTGGCCTCAATCATCAACTTTCCCCCTATTATATGCATTTAAAGAAAAGTTTAAGTAACATGGGAAATAAAAACAGTCCTCTAAAAACTGCATTGCAGGTGCCAACCTTTACAATCATTTTTTCATATCAGCTTTTCTTCCTGCTGGATCTTCACTATTTTGAAGTATTTTTTCTATCAAATAAAAACATCTGCTTGCTCTTATTCAAAGCTACCATATGTATTCATTTAAACCTTATGGAATAATATAAACTATTACTCATTTAGAGAGGCAGTAGGGGACACAAGATTCTGAGATGGAAACCATTAAATAAAGCAACAGTACAATGTCATCGCAGCCCACTCACTTAACTGCATCTTTAGAAAAAGGCACAATAATGACATCTTTGTGCTTGTGTAGATCATCCAGTATTCTAGTAGTTGGGCAGGACAGCAAATCTCTACCTTCACCTTGATCATCAAGAGCAACCATATGGTCTCTCACTTTACAGCCCTGTCATGTAAAAGACACTAGATTATAAAGAGACTGGGGTGTTACAGAAACATTCATTTAAGGATGACTATAAGGTTTTGTTTTTCTTTGCCCAATCATATCCATCATTTCACAAGGAAAAAAAAAAACCTCTTAAACATATACACTTTAACAAATATAAAAAAATATACATGTAACCAACCTCCACATTAGAAATAAATGCCAACACTCCAGAAGTCCCATAGGCCCATTACCTATCACAACACCACCCTTTTCCCAAAATATAATCCCTACCCCAACTTTTACTGTTTACCGATGTAACCCTAAACAATATAGTTTAGATCCATCTCACTTGTTTTGTCCAACATTGTTTATATGACTGTAATAACAACATTTGCTTTAATGGAAAGGATTCCACTAAATGAATAGATATAATCTGCTTATTCCAACTATAGTTGAAGGATGGGTTGTTATCACTTCGGAATTATTATTAATGATACTCTTATTAATAATCTTATACATGTTTACTGGCACATGTGTTCACATGTACCAAATTTTATCATTATCAGCAGTACATGGACATGACAATTCCTCGTATATCACATCCTTACTAACACTTAAGACAGATGTTTTCAGTTATCCTGATGATCATGTAGTGGTATCTTACTGTGGTTTTAATTTGTATTTCACTAATTACAGATGAGGCTGAGCTCTTTTTCATGCTTACTGGGCAACTGAATGTATTCTTGTGTAAAGTTCCCACTGTCTATTTTTCTTAAGGTGTTAATAGGTTGATGTGGTAAAATATCATCAACTATTAAGGAGATATGTTACTAATATCTGGCCCTATCTGTGAGTTTGTATCCTCATTTTCCATTTATTTAATGTAATTGATTATATTGTAATGTAATTTATTTAATGTAGGTGATTTAAATCTCTTCTTGTTAGGTACTATCTTTGTGTTACTAGTTTTCCTTTCACAACTTTCTTTTTGTGAACAGTTTGGACTAGATTTCAATTCCATTTCCCCTATATAGATATTCCAACATACCACTGTTCCTTACTGGTAACTCTATCCACAGCCCATTGTTCTGTAATGACAATACCATCAGTCAAGTATCCAACAGAGGAGTCTGGAATACTCTATTCTCTTTTATTTTCTATTGCTCCATCTATCTCTATTTTCTGGTGTCATTCTGTCTTAATTATCAACTTTATGAAACTACACTTGATTTCTGATAGGGCAGGTAATTTTTATATTATTAATTTTTTAATAATTATTTTATACATTGCTGTAAATTTTTAGACAATTTTTGATTTATCCCTTTCAGGTATAATTCTTGTAGTTCTCTCAACACAATACCTCGTGATCCAGCATCAAGGTCTCTTGCGCTCTTCTCTTTTTGTTTTGATGCCTAAACTTTCACCATCCCCTGCTATGATCCTAAGAGCTATGGTCAGCTTACAAGTTTTGTCTTTTGTCTGAAACCTATATTCCATTTATAAGTGAAACCATTTGATATTTATCTTTTTTCTTCTGCCTTATTTCACTGAGCATTATCCCTTCCATCTCCATCTGCAAATGGCATGAGTTCATCTTTTTTGATTGCTAAGCAGCATTCCATCAAGTAAATATACCACATCTTTTTGATCCATATTTTGAGGCATTTGGGTTATTTTCATATCTTAGCTATTGTAAGGAATACAGGTTTTCTTTTGGAATAGTGTTTTTGTGTCCTTTAGGTAGATTCCTAGAAGTAGAATTACTGGAGCATGCAATAGGTCCATTTTTAGTGTTCTAGGAACCTCCACAGAGCTTTCCATAGTGGTTGAGTGACCAGCAGTGTTAGGAGGGTTCCTTGTTTTCAGCACATCCTCACGAGCATTTGTTGCTTTTAAAATATTTTTCAGTTTTTCTGTTTGGAGGTTCCTCAAACTGCTAAACATGGAGCTTCCCTACGACCCAGCAATCCCACTCCTAGGTATCTATCCAAAAGACACAAAAATACTGATTGAAAAAGATACTTGTACCCCCATATTTATTGCTGCTTTATTTACAATTGGAAAAACATGGAAGCAGCCCAAATGCCCAAAAGTAGATGACTGGATAAAAAAGATGTGGTACATATATACAATGGAATATTACTCAGCAACCAAAAAAGGGAAACACATGTCTTTGGCAGCAACTTGGATGGAGCTGGAAAAGATCATGCTTAGTGAGATAAGCCAGAAAGAGAAAGAAAAATACCAGATGGTTTCACTCATAGCAGGAGTATAATGGACCAGGTGGAAAATAACAAAAATAATGAACAACCCTATACCAGAGACATTTTGTGGGGGTGGAGTGGGGAATGGGATCAAAAACGGGGTGGGGGGAGGGAAATGCACAGGATTATGGTGATGGCACATGGGTGATTTGGTGATGGGAAACCCGCGGGGATTACAATTGAGATGGAAAAAAATGTGCAAAATGATGTAAAAATAAACTTTTGTAATAAAAAAATATTTTTCAGTTTTTAAAAAAGATTTGCTCATTTATTTGTGCATATAAGAAATAGGGAATAGGCCAGGGGGTGAGAGAACTCACCAGAGAGAGTGGGAACCAGAATAGGCAGATCGACTGAAATACACTGCTGAGGAGAGTAGTATGCAGACAGAAGAGGTCTGCCAAGCCATGTGAGTCACCTCCTATCAAGTTCAAGCTGCAATGGTTGGCAAAAGCTTGATAGTACTGAGACTTGACTCATGCTCCACCAGGAAGGTCCCAGTACTTGATTATTTTGGAGGTTCTTATAAATGGTTTCCTTTTACAAATTTTATTTTCTAACCTCATTGATAAAAATAAATTAATCAAATCCTTACTGACTCTAATTTGTATAATAATTTGTACATAGGTTCTTTAAAGTTGTTCACATTATCATTTACAAATTATAACAGTTCCTTTATAGTTTTTTCTTTTTCTTGTATTAATGACTATCCAGGATCTCCAGGTCATTTTCTTTAATGATTTATGTACGTATGTATGTATGTATGTATTTATGCAAGAACTGGAGTGCAGGCCAGAAGTGAGGGAGGTGAGGTGATTCACCAGAGACAGAGTGAGGAACAAAACAGGCAGATCAACTGAAATACATTGCTGCGGGGAGCAGCAGGTGAGACAGGAGAAGTCTGCTGTGCCATGTGGGTTAGCTCCCTGGCTGGCCAGGAATGGAACTCTGTGCTGTAGTGCCTTGCAGTAGCTTGATAGTATTGTATCTTAACCCTTTCAACACCAAGGAGGTCCCCTCCAGGTCATTTTGAATGAAATGTAGTGACAAAGAGCATCCTTATTTGCTCATAATTTCAAAGAAAAATCTTTCTATATTCCCCCATTTTGACATCTGCTGTTTGATATTCTTTACCCTTTACTGAATTACATAATTTCTCTGTTATTTCTAAATTTGGTAAGGATTTTAAAAATTCTTTTTTAATCATTCCAATCATTCTTTCATACATATTACTTTAGAAATTACATATTCTTTTATCTTTTTAGTGGTTACCTCACACTTGTAACATGTATCCTTGACTTATTAAAGTCTGGAATGTAATACCCTTCTCAAATAATGCAAGACCTTTTTAAACTGCTTTTCACTGCAACCCCAACCCAATTTAAAGGCTACTGTGGGTTATAAATGATACATTAAAATGGTGAGTATAGATCAATTGCTTAAAATTTCTCTATCTGAGCCCTCCCTGGTGGTGTTAACAGATTAAAGCACAGCACTATGAAGTAGTTCACAGCCACTGCAGCACAAGTTTGATTCCAAGCCAGAGAGGTGATCCACATTGTGTGATAGACTTCTCCTGGCTTGCCCCCTGCTCCCCTCAGCAGTATACTTCAGTCAGTCTTCCTATTCTGCTCCCCATTCTGTCTCTGGTGAATCCTTGCCCCCTGCATCTCTGGCCTGTACCCCATTTCTTGTATGGATAAATAAATAAATCTTAAAAAAATAAAATCCCTCTATCATTAAAATAATTAAATATTACAAAAACACACAAAGCATACCATCATTGTTTTACATAGCTGAAGTTCATTTAGTGATGCAGGGGTTAAAGTCTCAGTGCTATCAAGTTGTGGCCAGTCATTGTAGCACTAGCTCATTCCCCCCCATCTACCCCCTCAAGGGCCAGGGAGCTGACCCATTTGGCACAGCAGGTATCTCCTGTCTTGCCCACTGCTCCCCTCAGCAGTGTGTCACTCCCCTCAGCAGTGACCCACCTATTCTGCTCCTTCCACCTCTGGCCTATACCTCAGTTTTTGTAGGTATAATAAATAAAATAAAATTTTAAAAGATTATTAGCATTTTCTTTAAACCAGTCTATTTGTATATTCCTTTTACTTTTTTGTCTAAAAATATGTTTACTTTGCCTTCATTATTAAAATATATTTAAAGATTTCTAGGTTGCTAAATATTTATTTTTGCTCACTGAAGAATGAGTGGACTAGACTCTGGTATCCATTGCTACTGTTGAGATATAAACTCTAATTACTGATGCTTTGCAGGGATTCTTTATTTTTTCCCTCTGGTACCTTTTGAAAAGTTACTTTTTTTCCCCCTTCATTACAATACATGCAGGTATGGATTTCCTATTATCTTATGGGTAGTCACCAGATTTCTTAAATCTATAAATATTTTTCAATCATTCTGAAAATTCTCATTCAGTATCTCTTTAATTTAGTCCTCTAATCCATTCCATTTCCTATTGGGACTCACACAAAAAGACAAAAACTTTATCATTTATCTATATAAAGTACTTAGAGTAATCAAATTCAGAGACAGGAAGTATAGTGATATTTGTCATGAGCTGAGAGGAAGGGAAACAGGAATGGGGATTATAATTTTATGAGAATATAGTTTCAGTTTTGCTGTAAGAAAAATTAGGAGGACCCTAGTATGGTGTTTTATATTTATTGCACAGATGATGAAAAGAGTTTCAGGTTGCTTTCATTTGCTTGTAAAACTGAATTACACAGCATTTTAGAGATTTTAAGTGCTCTAGAATTCTAGCCTATATATAACAGCATTCACATATTGTACCAATATACCTGTGTGAGAATACTCATTGCAACACCCAGAAACAACCTAAATGCTTACCAGAAGGAGAATGGTTTAATAAATCATGATATAAATATATCCTGGAATACTACACAGGATTTAAGTGAAATGACATAGACAACCAATGCATACTGTTGAGTGAAAAATGTGAACTGCAGAATAGTATGACCTTATTTCAATTTTTGAAAAAAAAAGAAAAACTACATAAAGTGTTACTGAAACAGATAAACCAAGATCTGAAAGGAGGGCCCTCCCTGGTGGTGCAAGGGGTTAAAACACAGCACTATGAAGCAGTCCAGAAGCCAATGTAGCACAAGTTCATTCCCCGGCCAGGGAGGTGACCCACACTCCTGACCTGCCCGCTGCTCTCCTCAGCAGTATATTTCAGTAGATCCGCCTGTTCTGCTCCCCAATCTGTCCTGGTGAATCCTCTCACCCCACCCTTGCACCTCTGGTCTGTACTCTAGTTCCTGTATGCATAAATAACTAAATCTTAAAAAAAAAATCTTATAAAATTTGAAAGGAAACTGTTAGCTATGGTTACCTTGAAGAACAGATGTTGAATAAGGAGAGATGGAAGGAGGAACTTCTACTTTGTATTATACTTATGTGTTGGTTAAAGTCTTTTCTAGATTAAAGTATTAGCTTTATACTTTAACAACAATAAAAGGGGGAAATACGTAACTTCAAAAGAATAACGTTCAAAATTTACCTTTGTAAGCTGAGTGGGATCAAACCGAAGAACCTTTTGGTTACAGCATGGATAAATTCCAGTGCCGGTGGTACTAAGTGAATTTGCTGTGGTAGGGTAAACCACTGTTTCTGAGTGATATTGACAATGTGAAAATTCTACACAGAGAAATGTCTGAAGAGAAGGAAAAATACAATCAAATATTCTCATAATGAAATTATGTACCTTAAAAATACTTTATTCAAGACCATATAATGTATTTCCCACTTACATAAAATGTATAGAAAATACAAATCTCTAGAGACACAACTCAGGTTAGTTATTTGGTTCCTGGAATTGGAAGTGGGACTGGGGAATTGCAGGAAATGAACATAAATGATCTTTTTGAGGAGACAGAAATACACTAAAATCAGGTACAACTCTGTAAGCTTACTAAAAATGCACCCAAAATTATGAATTTTATGGCATATCATTACAGCACAAAAAAGCTATTAAAAAACAAACAAAAACACTTTATTCAAAATTCAGATGAATTACATTGATATTAATGTATATTTTATTTTATAACTGGTCAATCATAAAAAAAACGAAACAAAAGTTTGCCTCGTTTGGTTATTTTTTGACATTTTTAAAGTAAATACTTAGTTTCAGTATTAATGAAAATTAGGTAATAACACTAAAACTCTGATGGAAAAAAATTAGATTTAATAAAATTAGTAGGGTTCAAAAATGTTTATTAAGTTGGTCAAATAATATAAAGAAAATCATAAAATTAATAATTCTAAGCACTGATCTTAAACATAAAAGGAAAGACAGTCTATAATTCAGAATTCATAGTTCCAAGTATGATTTTCAAGCAATGGCTTTTAAGTAAAAATTTCTGAATAGGAGAAAAGCCAAAAGGTACACACAATGTATTCTATGAGCTCATGTATTCTCCATAAAAAACATGAAATAGTGTAATTCAAACTTCAAATTGCTAAAATATTTCTCAAGTTTTCTGTTCTGACAAGAGACACAGGTTTTAGAAGCCTGGTATCCTTGCTCAGAAGTGATACTCTGTTGTGGGAAAGACCACTATATACCTATTATCTAAAAAAACAACCCAACATGACAATATCAAGTGTTAGTGAGGATGTGGAGCAACTAGAACTCCCATCATAGGTAATAGGAAGGTAAAATGATTCAACGACTTTGTAAAACTTTTACCGTACAACCTTTCTATCTTAGTTCTAGTAACTACCAAAAAGAAATAAAGCTTTATGTTCAACTGAAAATTGGTAAGGGTTTTACTTGCTTTCTTCATAAATGACCCAAACTAGAAATCTACAAAGTGCTTCACTGGCCACATAATACACTAAGATACTTATACAATGGACGACTAGCATCTAGCTATAAAAAGTGGTAAACTGATATGTATATAAGATGGGTAAGTTTCAAACCCATTTTACAAAATAAAATAAACTCTACTCAAAAAGCTAAACACTAAATTATTAGGCTATATGGAGACTATTGGGTGGAAACTATACAATTTGAAACATCTCATTATGATGTTTCTTCTCTCTACTGAAAATCATTATCCAAGCCAGAGAGGAAAAATTATGAGGAGATGGGAGACATTAGAGAGTCATAAGAAATTTTCTACACAACACTGTGGATTTATACATGTACGAATGAGGAGTGTTTGTGACCTACAAAAGGTATAGTCTTTATTATAAGTGCCTTAAAATAGCAAACTTTCCTGTGCTTGTATTACAGACTTCATTATTAAAAAATGAACAAAGGACCCTCTCTGGTGGCACAACAGGTTCGGACACAGCACTGGAAGCTGGATGCAGTCTCTTCAGTGCGAGCTGATCCTCAGCCCTGGAGGTGTCCCACATGGCAAGGCAGGCCTCTCTTGTCTCACCTGCTCACTGCTCCCCTCAGTAGTGTACTTCACTGATCTGCCTGTTCTGCTCCCCACTGTCTCTGGTGAAGCCTCTCACTGCCCCTACACCTCTGGCTTGCACCCCAGTTCTGTATAAATAAATAAATCTTAAAAAAAAAAATATGAACAAAACCTTTTTGGGACCCCTCTCTGCAATAGTAACTTTTGAATTTCTAAAGAAATTTGTGGGCTAACAGAGAAACAGTTTGGTTGGAAACAATTCAAGATAATAAGGATTCTGTATTTTGTTCCATTGAAAGATTGGAAGATTGGATTTGTCCACTTAAAACTTGGTTTTCTAAAAATTCACCATGGCACTGGAAATAAAAAAAGGAAGAAGCAATACAGTGAGAGAATGAAGCCAGATACCAGATACAAGCATTGTTAAATAGCACCATCCAGTGACTAGTTAGTTTTAAAAAGCTATCAGATATTGCCTATAATTTTTATATATGCCATGCAAACATACTAATTAAATAGCATCTATCAAAAGAGCCTGCTCTCAGGGTAGTAAAACAAAAAACAACTTACCTGGTAACATCTTGAACATGTTAGCCAGTTGACAGTTCCCCACAAGCGCCAATATACATCTCTCCAAGACTTTAATTCTTCAAAAAGACTATTCAAATATTCATGAACATCCCAAGTCTTATCTCTGGGGAAAAGAGCAATTAATATAAACAATTTGTTTTTAAACAAATGCTTTTAAATTTGTGGCTAATTTCCAAGAGCATTCATCAGATGATGCTGTGGAATGGACTATACTGAACAGTAGATAAAATTTCATTTGGGGGTTTGTTTATTTTTTCTCTTTTTCTGTGAAAAATGGAAAAAAGTATGAAAGATTAAATGCCAGACTATTTTAGCTAAATTAGATTAGGAATTAAAAGATAAATATATTTGGAACAGGGTATTTAGGTATATATTGCTAAATGGAAGTTATATTCTAATTGCACATATTGTAAAATAAGTTTTTATCAATAATACTAACATTTCATTAATGTTGCCAAGAAATTGACTTCATTTCATTATTGTATTAGTTCTTTATATTATTATTATTATTATTTTAAAGATTTATTTATTTATGCATACAGAACTGCGGTACAGATCAGAGGTGCAGGGGTCGTGAGAGGATTCACCAGAGACAGAGTGGGAGGCAGAATGGGCAAACTGAAGAACACTGTTGAGGGGAGCAGTGGGTGGGTCAGGAGAGGTCTGCAGGGCCATGTGGGTCACCTCCAGGGTGGGGATGGAACTCATGCTGAAGTGGCTTCTTAGTGCTGTGCGGCTGTGCCACCAGGGAGGGTCCTTTTTTTTTTTTTT
>NW_004567132.1:7102511-7130183 GCF_000260355.1 Condylura cristata | reverse complement strand
GGGCGGTCAGGAGAGGTCTGGCTCGCCATGTGGATCTCCTCTAGGGCAGGCGGGAGTTGAACTCATGCGGAAGCAGCTCAAGCTTCTCGGTGCTGTGTTTTAACCCGCTGCGCCACCAGGGAGGGCCCCCTATAATTGTTATTCTTTTGTCCTCACTTCAACAAATAACAAAATTCAATCATGTTATTATAAAGTACAAAGGCACAATTGTTTTAAAGTTATTTAAAGACAATTTTAAAAATATATGCATCAGGACCTCATTGGTAGCACAAGGATAAAAGTCTCAGCACTATATCAAGCTGTTGCCAGCCACTGCGGCATTAGTTCTATACCCAGGCAAGGAGCTAACCCACATGGTGCAGCATGTGTCTTACCTGCTGCTCCCTTCAGCAGTGTATTTTAGTAGATCAGCCTGTTCTGCTCGCCACCTCTGTCTCTGGTGAATTTTCTCATCACTCCTCACCCCCATACCTCTAGTCTACATACCAGTTCTTGTATGCATAAATAAAAATAAATCTTAAAAAAATTTGGTATCATTGTTATGAATAACTATTAGTAAACACATTTCAAGTTTTTCAAAATAATCTTTTTTATTTACATTTTTTACCACAATAAATGTCCTTAAGAAGTGCTTTTACAAACCCAAATAACCTCTCTGGATAAAGCTCTGGTGGTAAAATATTATCAGGCAATTTGTACCTTTTTTAAGTTTTTGCTTTTCTGAGATATTATATCAATTTACAACACTCTCCATCTCCAAATCAGACTGAGAATTTCTTTTGAACTTAAAGTTGAGTAAAACAAGCCTAAGTATTAATGGGATAATGACAAAGTATGCTGAATAAATAGACATGGAAAAGTTTTTCTCATTCACCAAAATTAACCTGAAAATAAATTTGGTTCTCTCATCAAATTTAGTACAATATGTAAATATACAACTAAATTCATTAGTGAAAAGAAATAATTTTAATGGCACTTACTACAATATTTTTCAAGGTAAATATACAACTAAATTCATTAGTGAAAAGAAATAATTTTAATGGCACTTACTACAATAGTTTTCAAGGTTAATGTACACTAATTTTTATTACCTTTAAGTTTAAAAACATAAAATTTAGCCACTGAGTAACAACTTTTACAACAACTTTGGGAAGTAGCATTTTTCTAAATCAAAGTTGGACCACATGTAGAAAAGATGTTATCCTAGTCCTTAGAGGAATATTTTTTATAAATATACTATAATTCACATTTTAAAAAGCTGTATTTTATTTTCACTCACCTTATGTGAATGTAGATAATATTTCCATGTCGATCCACATGGATTTTTCCAGGTGTACAAGGAATTCTCCTTTCTGTTTCTTTTGTTAAAAGTTTCTTACATAAACAACATCTATAATACAAAGGTGATACAAAAACTCCCAAGAATAAAATTTTAAATGTGACAAAATTAAATATTTTGTTGTATTATGTAGCATACCAAAGAAAAACATTATCACCGTACCTGTATAATGTTGCTGCATTGTTCCGAGAATCTGGATTCAAGTATTCAGGATCAAAGAGTCTTTCAATCTTTTTACAAAAAAGTTTGCTATTAAGAACAGATGATCAACAAATTAATTTCTTTTATTTACTTAAATAAGTTATATAATAGTGATTAAATAAACACTAAATGATGTTTTTGTGCACAGAAAAGAAGAAAGCATCACTTTGGGAACTATAATACATTTTCAGTGTATGAATGAAAACTGCTTGACTAAGAACCAATTTTCACGTGAAAAATAAGAATTACGGGTATCTTGATTCTTCTAATCCTTTTTAAATTGGAATATTCAACATCAAAAATTTTGGAAATCTAACATCCCTGATCTACCCATAAATTGGATGTGATCTCTGGCAACTTACTTAGCCTCTCTCAAAGTAACAAATGTGATTTAGGCATATGTGGCTAAATGGAAGCTATAATCTAATGGTACATTTCATAAAATAAGTCACAACATTTCATTAATGTTGCCAGGAGGTAAGCTCAGGAGTAGGAGTCTAACTGCATTTCATTAACATACTAGTTCACATACACAAAAAAGCTGTATTTTCACTCATCTTATGTACATATAGATATTTCCTAGTTTCATCTCAATAAGTATGGTTAATGACGCCAAACTTACAAGGTTTTATGAGTGTTAATGAGATAGTGTTTTTAAAAAGTGCCATCTTGTTAGACATTCAATAAATGTAACTACTAATTGCATTAGTATTTTATGCACAATATGATGGCATTTTTAAAGTCTTAAGTCATTAATTCCAATTGTACCTGGACTCTGCTGTTGTTAAAGGGCACACTTGGATTTAGGACCCCCAAACCTACTTTTAAGTATTTAGTTCATGACTAATTCCCCTCCGTCTCATACCTCTTAAGGCCCAAGCTCTTAGGTATCTCCAAAATTTTCAATTTCTCCCTCTCTAAAGAATCATCCTAAACATGATCCTAAAGAATCATTATAAACATAATCCAGTATCTTTCTTCTATAAAGGAGTCCTCTCTTGAGTCTACCTATTAGTATTGCTAATTTTTTTTTCAATGATCACTAAGAAAGAAACCTCTGGAAAAAACTGTCTAAAACTAATTGGTCATATTTCTGTTCTTATCTTACTCCGGACACCATGATGACAGAATGACTCAATATGATTTAAATAACAAATATCCCCAAATTGATCTAGTTTCAACATTAATCCCAAATTCCAGCAGAGGTGTGTGAGAGTAGAAGAGAGAAAAGGGGCAGGCTGATCATAAAATTTATATGGAAAAACAAAGGCCCTAAAATGGCCCAGCTGCAATCTTGAAGGAAGGTAAAGTTGGAGAACTTATAATACTGGACACCAAAGAATGTTTAAACAGCATCAGTAATTAAAAAACGTGCCACTAATACAAGGATAAACAAAAAAATCATAGACAAAAGGGAGAATTCAGAAGAAGTCCTCACACATACAGTCACCTGACCTACAATAAAAGTAACACTGCAATTCAGAGGGAAAAGTATGGTTCTGTTAGGAAATTTCATACAGTTCCATGGCTTCAAACCTCATTTATTCTTAAATTTCTATTTTGTCATGACCCGACCTAATTGTAAACATATATCCACACACATATCCACATATTCAGCTATACACCTGCCATTCCTATAGACCTGCCACATACAAGAAATGTATTAACTATATTAATCTTAATTAAGGCCTGAATTCATTTCAAGTCCCTTAACTCCAGTCTTTTCTTCCTAGCCTTTCTTCTATTTACTATTTACTTAGTTGCGCAATCTTAAAACCTGTAATTATCCTAAGTACTTTCTTCCTACATCATTCCATTTGAAAATCTATTAAATATTTCTTATAGCTTATTTTGAACCCATCTACTTCTTTTCAGATCCACTGCTTCCAAGTTGGTCCAAACCTTCTCATCTCTCCATCAGATTCCTAATAGGTCTCCTTTATTTCTAATATCCTTAGTCTATTCTTCCCATAGCAACCAGAATGACCTTTTAAAAACAAATCACATTATGCTACTCTTGAACTTCTATTCTCACTAAGAATACTAATGTATAACCTCCTTGTTATAACCTAACACCTTACAAATGATGGGACCACTGCTGACTTCATACCACCCTTCTCATTTCTACTAAGGCCTGTTTTAAAATTTTTAACATAGTTCATTACACAATATATGTTCTTGTGAGCATTACTGGGTTTTTTAAAAATCATGATTTATTCATTGGCTCTGTATAAATTTCATTGCAGTGAAAATAAAATGGAGGGGCCTCCCTGGTGGCCTAGGGATTAAGACTTATTAAGCACTATCACCATGACGGCCCAAGGAGCTAGTTCACATATATTGCGAGTGCAGTAGACTACTGTTCCAATGACTGCTCCCCTTAGCAGTACATTTCAGTAAATCCAACTGCTCCACTTCGCACTCTGTCTCTGGTAAGTCCTCTCATTTCCCAAAACTCTGGCCGACACCTCAGCTCTTCTATGCAAAATACATAAATAAAATCTTAAAATAAAATGTAAATACACTTCTAAGTGTATTCTTACTATATTTCACTAACATGAAATTAAGTATAGTTTGTCTAGCAGGAATATTAGGTTTAAAATTAAAGTAAACTACCTCCTAAACTTATCTTTCTTGTCCTTTAAATCATCGACTTCATTATGTGTAAACAGATCAGCTATACGTGTAAGAAGATTTGCATTAATACAGTTCATGTTGCATGGCGTAGCTACTATGGCATTCATATTTTTGTGGCAATACTGAATACACTGTTCGACCTAAAAAAAAACAAAACACACACACATACACACAGAACAGAAAATGAACGTTGCTAAGTGTAGCATGAAAGATAATGTCGTGTAAATACTTTCCAACAATAAAATTCAGTAAAAGTCTGATTCATGCACTAACTGGTTTGACTATTTGGGTTAACCTATACTGTTTCAAAGAGGTTTAGTAGGCAAAATTTGTACAAACATATATGTAAAAGAGAAAAATCATTTTCAACATTCTTCAAATATCTTAAACAATAATATATTGAATACCTTTAATGGTTCTAGCAAACAAAAATCTTACTCCACACACTCAAGTATACAGAACATGATTTCCTATAAAGAAAATTACCGACAACTTTACTAATCAATTTCTTTCAGTGGCAGAAACAATTTCAGACAATTTTGTGTTTTCTTATTTGTATTCTGCTTGCTGTCCAACTATCTTTCAGTTTCTTCTACCTAAGGTGGGTTTGGTTTTGCTAAAATTAACAGTGGGCTAGCTCTTCCAAATATTTTGCTGTGGCATAACAATTACCCATTAAAATATAATAGGTAAGAGACTCCTTTAATTTTTTCCCCCTTCTATAATCCTTCCCTCAAGCAATTAATACTATCAACTGAGTAAGGAGGGACTGAAAAATAGAAGGAAAAAAAAGGACTTAGTGAAACCCCAATCAAATAAACAGTTTAATAAGGGGTTAAGCACAAATATTCATGACAATTTTAAAAAACATTTGAATGATATATTCATTAAAGAAAAAGAAAATCAAGTACTTTTAACAGAGTTTGATAGGAATATATCAGTTTGATATGTATATGATACATATATTGTGCTGTATTTATTTGTTTATGCTTACAGAACTGGGGTACAGGCCAGAAGTGCAGGGGCTGTGAGAGGATTCACCAGGGACAGAGTAGGGAGCAGAAGAGGCAGACTGACTAAGTGTACTGCTGAGGGGGGCAGCTGGCGGGTCAGCAGAAGTCTGCCACCTCACGTGGGTCAGCTCCCTGGCTAGGGATCAAACTCGTGTTGTAGTGGCTTCCAAGAACTTCATAATGCAGTGCTTTAACCCACTGCACCACCAGGGAGAGCCCTATTTTATGTTTCTTTTTTTATTATTTCTTAAATAATATAATAGTTTATTTTTACATCATTTTGTGTATTTTTCCATCTCAGCTGTAATCTCTGTGGGAAAGCTTCCCATCACCAAATCACCCGTGTACCATGACCATAGTCCAGTGCATTTCTCCTATATTGTGTTTTTATATCAACTATTCCTAAAAGACAAGGGCATTTGATTATACATAGTTATATTATATAGAAAACTGTAAAGTTTGGTAGTTGGATACTCATTCTTAATTCAATGAACAATAAATGAAAGACACAAACAAAACATGCCTAGAGGAAATAAATCGTGAAAGGGCCTCCCCGGTGCCACAAGGAATTAAATCTCAGCACCATTAAGCTATTGGCAGCCACTACAGCAAGAGGTCAATCCCCAGCCAGGGAACTGACCCACACAGCACAGCAGACCTCTCCTATCTTGCTCACTGCTCCCTTCAGTGGTGTATTTCAGTATATCTGCCTGTTCTGTTCTCTGTCTCTGGTGGGTCTTCCCAGTACCTCTGGCCTACACCCCAGCTCTATGCATAAATAATCCTTAAAATAAAAAAAAAACAGTGAAACAAATACATTCTAACTTTCATCTAACGGTATAATTTTATACCGTTTGGTATAAAATTAATTCTGTTTAGTTTCATCTAATAGTTTAGTTTCATCTAATAGCTTGTTTTATAGGTGTAACATGAAATGATATATAAAAGTCTTAACCAAAGTACCTCCAAACCCGAACAGTTTTTCCTAATAGAATAACACTTGTGAATTAACTAATTCTAATCTTAGAATTTCCTGGACACTAGAAAGATGATTCAAGTAATATGTTAAATCAAGGGTAAATAGGCAATTTTTTATTAACACTTACCAATGAATCCATTTTTAAAAACTCTGAAGAAATAAGAATTGAAATGACATTGCCTGGCTCTGAAAAAAGAGAAAGAAAATTATATTCTCCTTGATTTGTACACCAATCTCCTCAGAACAGCTTTCTTCTCACCTAAAAATAGGATGTTACAGTGCCTCTTGGTTGCACAGATGGAACAGTCTCAGCACTCTAAAGCTATTGCCACCATGAGTTGGATACCCAGCCAGGAAGCTAATCCACATGGCACAGCAGACCTCTTCTGTTTTACCTGCTGCACTTCAGTAGATTTGCCTGTTCTGCTCCCCATTCTGTCTTTGGTGAATCCTCTCAACCCTCTCACCTCTGGCCTGCACCTAAGCTCTTGTATGCATAAATAAATAAAAAATAAATCTTTTTTTTTAAGAAAAGGATGTTCTATTTTAAGAACAATTTTATTATATCATATAGTTTATTTATATATGAAAGAAAGAAAATTCAGGGGCCTCCCTGATAACACAACAGGTTAAAGCACAGCATTATGAAGCTAGCAGCAGCTGCTTCAGCGCAAGTTCCATTCCCAGACATAGGGGGTGACCCACATGGTGCTGCAGACTTCTCCTGTCTCACCTTCCGCTCCCCTCAGCAGTGTACTTCATCAGTCTTTCTATTCTTCTTCCCACTCTGTCTCTGATGAATCCTCTCACACATACACACCCCTGTCTGTACCTCAGGCCTGTATCCCATAAATAAATTCTGTATGCATAAATAAATAAATCTAAAAAAAAAACCTCAGGAAATAGGAAAAACACACAATAAATTTGTGCTGGAATTAGATTCAGGTCAAATAAAAAGACTGCAGAGAAGATATGACATATACAAACTTCTCCTTTTGATCTTTGTTATAGATTTTTTTTAGTTTTATTTATTTATTTTATAATAGTTTATTTACATCATTTTGTAATTTTTTTTCATCTCAATTGTAATCCCTTTGTGTTTCCCATCACCAAGTCACCATATGCCATCACCCTAGTCCAGTGCACTTCCCTCCCCTCACCGTTTCTGATCCCATATCCCACTCCACCCCCATAAAATGTCTCTGATGTATGGCTGTTCATTATTATTATTATTTTCTCGCCTGGTCCATTATAGTCCTGCTATGAGCAAAACCATCGGGTATTTTTCTTTTTCTTTCTGGCTTATCTCACCAAGCATGATCTTTTACAGCTTCATCCATGTTGCTGCAAAAACATGTATTTCTCTTTTTTGGTTGCTGAGTAATATTCCATTGTGTGTATGTACCACATCTTTTTAATCCAGTCATCTACTTTTGGGCATTTGGGCTGCTTCCATGTTTTCCAATTGTAAATAAAGCAGCAATAAACATGGGGGTGCAGGTATCTTTTTCAATCTGTTTTTGTGTCTCTTGGGTAGATACCTAGGAGTGGGATTGCTGGGTCGTAGGGAAGCTCCATGTTAACCAGTTTGAGGAACCTCCAAAGAGTTTTCCAGAGTGGTTGTACTAGTTTGCATTCCCACCAGCAGTGCAGGAGAGTTCCTTTTTCCATAGTGAGTTTTTAAATGACTAATGAGATGACTTGCTGAAGTTATTTCAAAGGCAGCTCAGTGCCTGTTTTGAACAAATATATAAAATATATAATTAAAGAAATTCTAAAAGATAAATTTTACTATATGCAAGGAATAAAGTTACTTCCCATAGGCAAACTGACTGAACCTTCAGAGGCAAAAACAGGGAAAGGATGAATGACATCATCAACATGTCAGCAAAGAGACACTAGGACCAAGTAGTCCCATAAAAACAAACAATAGGGAGAAATAACAGTGAGTTCCTGGCAGGACCCAAACATGTCAGACAAACTTGGCAATCTCGGTGATTCACCCAGACACAGAGGAAAGTTGGACCAACAGGGGAAGAAAAGAGAGAAAATCATTGGAACCATTCTTCCCTCCCCCACTCACAAAATCAACCAACTTCATCTAGCAGAAAAGGAGAACAGGCTTGGAAACCATGACACCGGAGAATCGTGAGACATTTGAAAGGTTCAGACAGTGACAGGTGGGCAGATGGGGCCTCGGTGCTGGCACACAGCACTAGGTGCAGCCCCTTTGCTTTGGCATTTCCTTTTCTTCCCCCTGCTGAGACTGGCATAACCATTTAACTGGTGGTCCCACTTCCCAATGGAAAGGACATCAGGGGGAGTCTCATAGTGCTGGTACCCCAAGTCCTTAGGTGAAAGAAGGCCTCAGTAGCCCCAATACCCACCCAACTATCTCAAAGGCCCAGAAAGAGTGCTGATCCTCACACACCCACAACTATAGTTCATGAAAATAGACATACAGGTAACTAGAAGAACAACAAATTACCACAGTGAAAAAACTACAGAGCCCTCTCTGGTAGCGCAACAGTTAAAGTGCAGAACTATGAAGCAATCTGCAGCCACTACAGTATGGTAGCTGATCCACATGGTACAGCAGACCTCTCCTGACCCACCTGTTGCTTCCCTCATCAGTGTCTTTCAGTCTATCTGCTTCTTCTACTCCCTACTTGGTCTGTGGTGAATTTTCTCACCCCAACCTACCCTGCCGCCACACCTCTGGGCTGTACCCCAGTTCTTGTATACACAATAAATAAATCTTTAAAAAGAAAGATATAGCAAGACACATAATAGTAAAGTTTCCAAGGATCTAAGACAAGGAAAGAAAATAATGAAACTGATGAGGGGAAAGAAAATGATAATCTATAAAGGAAAGCCAATCAGGCAGACATCAGAATTCTCTGAAGAAACACTACAGGCAAGAAGAGAACGGAACGGACTGACATATTTAACAAATTCCAACCAAAAAATGCCAACATAGAATACTCTACTTCATAAAGCTGTCCTCCCTCTATGAAGGAAAAATAAAAACCTTCTTAGACAAACAGAATCTCCAGAAATTTATTAATACTAAACCCCTACTCCAAAATATATTACACGAAGCCCTAAGGCCAAAACAAACAGAGGAATCAATAGGAAGAATAAAATAAATGAAGGAACAGAATCATAAAACAAACAGAGGAATCAATAGGAAGAATAAAATAAATGAAGGAACAGAATCATAAAAGTGCAAGCAAAATGGCAAATACAGATGCCAGTTGTGTCAATATTAACTCTTAAATGTAAATGGACTAACTTATCAATAAAAAGACACAGAGTAGCAGGCTGGATTAAAAAAAGAGAACCCAACCTTCTGTTGTCTAAGGGAAACACATTTGACCACAAAAGATAAACACAGATTGAAAGTAAAAGGATGGAAAACAATCCCACAAGGAAATGAACTAAAAAAGAAAGCAGAAAAAGCTATACTCATATAAGATAAAGACCAAACTAAAAGAGGTAAAAAAGAGTCATAAACATTACGTTAAGATTAAGAAGACTCATTAACATACTCACCAAATGAAGGAGCTGCAAAACATATCAGACAATTCTTACTATCTCTGAATATAGACATTAGAGAAAATACCTATGTAGTAGGAGACTTCAACAACTCACTCTCACCAATGTATAGATCACTGAAACAAAAAATAAGCAAGGATAACAGAGCTCTAAATAAGGACCTAGACCTCATGGGCTCAACAGACATCTATAGGACATTGTACCTCCAAAAATCTGAATACACATTTTTCTCAAGTGCACACAAATTGTTCTCCAGGATCAAGACAAGACAAGACAAACATCAACAGATACAATAAGATAAAAATCATGCCAACTATCTTCTCTGACCATAAAGGCATCAAACTAGAATTAAACCATGAAAAGAAAACAAGGAACCCTCCTATCTCTTTGAGTTTGAGACCCATACGACTGGAAGATCATTGGATCAGTGAGGAGATAAAAGAAGAAATTAATACCTTGCGATGAACAACAATGAGGACACAACTCTCCAGAACATATGGGGCAAGCAAAAGCAATTATAAGAGGAAAATATATAGTAATACAGGCTCATATCAAGAAACAACCTAATCTCCCATCTTAAAGAACTGGAAAAATAACAACAAAACACAAAAGCCACTTGGAGAAAGTGAATAATAAAAAAGCAGAAATAAATTAAATAGAAGTTATAAAAACAATCCAAAAGATCAACAAGGCCAAAAATTCATTCTTTGAAAAAATAAACAAACCTCTAACCAGGCTCACAATGAAAAAATGGGAGAAAGCACAAATAAATAGGATCATAAATATGAGATCATAAAAGAGGAGAAATTACAACAAAGCAGAAATTAACACTGGTCAGAAACTACTATGAACAGTTAGATGCAAATAAGTTCAACAATCTAGAAGAAATGGACAAATTCCTAGAACTATACAATCATCCAAAGCTAGATAAAGGAATAGAACACATAAACAGACTAATTATAAGCAGTGAACTGAAACAGTAATCAAAATCTTCCCCCCAAACAAAAGCCCAGGACCAGACAGCTTCACAAATGATTTCTACCAAATGTTCAGAAACAAACTAGTGCCTATCTTTCAAAAAATTGAGAAGGAACAATGAAGCCAACATTTATACTACATCAATACCAAACATGGACAACAACAACAAAAAGAAATCTATAGGCAATCTCTCTAATGAACACTAGGCAAATCCTAGCCAACAGAATCCAACAATGCATCAAAAAGATAATTCAGGGTCTCCCCCTCATGGTAGAAGGGGTTAAGTGTCAGCACTATGAAGCTACAGACAGCCACTGCAGCAACAAGTTTGATCCCTGGTCAGGGAGCTAACCCCACATGGTGCAATGGACCTCTCCTGTCTTGCCCACAGCTCCCCTCAGCAAAATACTAAAAATGGAGCATCCATGTAACCCAGCAATTCTACACCTAGGAATCTACCCAAAAGAACACAAAAACCTAGATCCAGATGACTAGATCAAGAAGATATGGTTGTATATATACATAATGGAGTATTACTCACACCATTTGCTGCAACATAGATGGCACAGGAAAGGATTATGCTCAGAGAAATAAGCCAGAAAGAACAAGAAAAATATTGGTTGGTTTTACTTTATAGGAGGAGCATAGGGGAACCAAATACGGGATCAGGGGGAAATTATAATAAATTAACAATGAGATTTAACAGGCAAATAGAAATCAGAGACATTATGCAGGGGAAAGTGAGGGAGAGGGATCAAAACAGGGGAGGGAAGAGCACAAGCGGTATGGTGATGCTGCATGGGTGAATGGGTGCTGGGAATTTTAGGAGACTACACCAGAGAGGAAAAAGAAACATTATTTAAAAGGGAAGAATGATGTAAAATATATGCAAAATAAAAACAAAAAGACAGGGAAAGGGCTATGCTGGTTGTCACTTTTGCTTTGGTAAACCTAGGTTGTCACCTTTTTCAGGAAAAATAAAGAACTATGTACACAATATTAAAATAAGCAACCCTAATCTTTCCTTAAATAAAAAATCTAGAGTGAATTTTTTTAAAGATTTATTTATTCATGCCTACAGAACGGGGGTATAGGCCAGAGGTGCAGAGTATTGAGAGGATTCACCAAAGACAGGGTGGGGAGCCGAACAGGCAGATCAATGAAGTACATTGTTAAGAGGAGCAGCAGGCAAGACAGGACAGGTCTGCTGCGCCATGTGGGTCACCTCCGGGGCCAGGATCTAACTTGCACTGAGGCAGCTGGGGCTAGCTTGCAATGCTGCACCCTAACCCGCTGCACCACCAGGGAGGGCCCCAGAGTGACTGTTGTTAAATAGAATAGAGGAAGGAGCTAGTGAAAAATTTCTAAAGAAACTAATATAATCTATTCTGGTGAAGATGCAAAGTATGGAAATTTTCCCCATTGTTTGGCCACTACAATTCAATAAATTGTAACTTCCTTAACAAACTTTTATACTGGGGCTCTCCTTGGTGGCGCAGTTGGTTAAAGCACAGCACTAAGAAGCTGAAACCACTTCCACATGAGTTCGATTCCCACCTATCCTGCAGGTGACCACATGGCGTGGCAGACCTCTCCTGGCCCGCCCGCTGCTCCCCTCAGCAGTGTACTTCAACAATCTGCCTGTTCTGGTCCCCACTCTGTCTCTGGTGAAGCCTCTCGCCGCCCCTGAGCCTCTGGCCTGTAGCCCAGTTCTGTATGCACAAATAAATAAATCTTTAAAAAAAAAACAACTTTTATACTGTCAATATATTTACTAATAAAAGTCTAGAAATATTTTGGTATGTCTATAAATAGCAATTTTAGTAAC
The DNA here is from genome assembly GCF_000260355.1 of Condylura cristata. NCBI lineage: Eukaryota > Metazoa > Chordata > Mammalia > Eulipotyphla > Talpidae > Condylura > Condylura cristata. Next base: position 7,117,650 of record NW_004567132.1, on the reverse strand, counting down.
AGAGTTTGTTAAATCACAAGTGCAATTTCCTGTACAACATATGCACAATGAAAGACTACTTAGTAGTTACTATACATCATATCATTCATAACACTGTAACTTTAAATCTCAAGATCCCTTTGCAATCTTTATTTTTTTTAAAGGGTTCTCCATGTTAATGTTCAAATCAAAACAGCTGAGTACTTGATCTTGCACTTTCTTTATCAAGTAATATCTGTCTTTTAAAAATCTCATTTATGGTTTTAATTTTTTTTAAATAAAAATATGGAATGCTTCACGAATTTGCATGTCAGCCTTGCACAGGGGCCATGCTAATCTTCTCCATACAATTTTAGTATATGTGCTGCTGAAGCAAACACTATGGTTTTAATTTTAATAAATGTTATCTCATTGTACTTTTTTAGGATTTATTTATTTATGCATACAATAACTGGGGTATAGGCCAGAGGTTGAGGGAAGTGGGAGAAGGGGATGAAAGGATTCACTAGAGACAGAGTGAGGAGCAGAACAGGGATTGGCTCAGGGAAGAAGCAGGCAAGACAGGAGAAGTCTGCTGTGCCATGTGGGTCACCTCCTGGGATGGGAACCAAACTTGTGCTACAGTGGTTGCCCATAGCTTCAACAGGAAGACCCCCCTTGTGATTTTATTTACTTTTTAAAGATTGATTTATTTATATATACAAGAACTGGATTACAGGACAGGGGTGTGGGGGGTGATAGGATTCACCAGAGAGAGTGGGGAGCAGAACAGACAGATCTGCTGAAACACTGCTAAGGGGAGCAGTGGGCAAGACAGGAGAGGTCTATCACACCATGTGGGTCACACCTCCCTGACTGGGTATTGAACTCGTGCCACAGTGGCAGCAGTTACCTCATAGTACTGTGCTTAACCCATTATGCCACCAGGGAGGGCACCTCCCCCCCTTTGTGATTTTAAAAAGTGAATCTGAAAGAGCTTTTGTTTATATGGGTTATACTTATCAGTCTTTACCATAATATAAGTTATGACATAGAATTTTATTATTAATTCATTTGACAAGAATAAACATTAATGTATCTATTAATTAATAACTATTTTCCAAAATGAAAAATATATCAGTAAGAAATGTAACACTGACATTTTTTGCAAATTTCCTTAATGTCTGACTTAATAGAAGACAGCTGGATGCTCCTGCTTCTACATTCAATCTTTTGGTAGTTTTATTTGATGTTATATCAAAGCTTAACAAATAGTAATTTCTGAAAGACTAGTTACAATGGAATGTGAAATAATGTCAACGAACTTTTTCTGTTCTGTTACCTCAAAACCCACTGATATGTATCTTGTATTTTGAATAGATCTTTAACTCATGTATGATTTTTAAAAAAAAATATTGTACATTTGAAAACTATTGATTCACTTAGTTATATACATCTTCTATGTTTGAAAATTTCACTGCACACTATATTAAAAAACCATATTCATTAATATGGCCACCAATCTAATCAGAAAAGTCTTTAGTAGAGATTTAGAAGTTGTCAAGCACACAGAAGCAGATAAAAGCTTTCCAAATATAGTGACTATTGTTTCCCTTTCATTGACTAGTTCCACTTAATACACTTTCAAGAAAATGTCTGTTATCTACCTAGTCTGAGTAACCATAAGCTGTCAACTATTCTTTCAAGAAAAATGGTTTTATATTTTTTATTTTATTTTGAAAATTTATTTATGTATACAAGAGCTGGGATGTAGGCCAGAGGTGTAGGGCATGAGAAGATTCACCAGAGACCAAGTAAGGAGCAGAACAGACAGGTTGATCAAAATACATTGCTGAGCGGAAGAGCAGGAAAGACAGGAGAGGTCTGCTGTGCCATGTGTGTCAGCTCCCTACCTGGGATTGAATTCATGCTGCAGTGGCTGCCAATAGCTAGACAGTGCTGAGACTTAACCCCTGGCACCACCAGGGAGGCCAAGTTTTCTATTTTTTTAAAAAAGCAGCTACCAGCCCTCCCTGGTGGCGCAGTGGGTTAAAGCACTGCACTAAGAAGCTTAAGTCACTTCCGCATGAGTTCGATTCCCGCCTGTCCCGGAGGAGATCCACATGGCGTGGCAGACCTCTCCTGACCCGCCCACTGCTCCCCTCAGCAGTGCACTTTGATCATCTGCCTGTTCTGCTTCCCACTCTGTCTCTGGTGAATCCTCTCACCCTCCGCATCTCTGGCCTGTACCCCAGTTCTGTATGAATAAATAAATGAATCTTACAAAAAAAAAAAAAAAGCAGCTACTCAGGCTTATACCTCAAACAGCCAGGCAAGCATTTCCAGCAGACACCCTTGCTATCAGCAGCAGCGCAAATCTCATGTCATTACATAGGATACTGGCTAGATGTATGTTCCAAGGGTCACACGTTAATAAAGGGTAACTTTTACTGTTTCATCAAGGACATTCTTAATTGGAACTGAAGTTTTTCTTTTTTCCTTAACTATTAGCACATAGAGCTAAAGATTACAGTGACCACTAGTATATTTTGGTGCCCCTGCCCTGGTAAGTGCTCAAGTTCCAACACTTTCTCTCCATTATTTCTGCACCATCTGAATAAATATCAATACAGAAAGACAAAGAACATCTTAGCTATTCTATACAAATTGTACTGCTTATGGATCTTCTTAAAAACAAAACAAAAACATTCTCTACAATTCAAAGTGTCCATGTAAAATACACTGAGAATTGCTGATGTAGAAATCTGTCCATTTGCTATAAATTTGAAATTAAATCTGAACAAAAGTATTAATGTCTGGGGCTTCCTTGGTGATGCAAGGGGTTAAAGTCCCTGAACCTCTAGATTCCACTCCAGCTCTGGTAGACATAAATCTTTTAAAAAAAAAACAGGCCCTCCCTGGTGGCACAGCAGTTTAAAGCACAACACTAAGAGGCTAAAGTCACTTTAGCATGAGTTCCATCCCTGCCTGTCCCGGAGGCGACCCACACGGTATAGCAGACCTCTCCTGACCTGCTCACTGCTCCCCTCAGCAGTGTACACTGTTCTGCTCCACTCTGTCTCTGGTGAATCCTCTCACCCACCACACCTCTGGCCTGTACCCCAGTTCTGTAAGCATTAAAATAAATAAATCTTTAAAAAAAAAATACATTAATGTCCAGGCCCTCCCTGGTGATGTGGCAAGTTAAAGCATAGCACTAAAAAGCTAAAGCCAGTTCCACATGAGTTCCATCCCTGCCTGTCCCGGAGGTGACCCACATGAGGCGACAGACCTCTCCTGACCGCTGCTCTTCTCAACAGTGTACTTCATTAGTCTGCCTGTTCTGCTCCCCACTCTGTCTCTGGTGAATCCTCTCACCACCCCTGCACCTCTGGCCTGTACCCCAGTTCTGTATGCATAAATAAATAAATCTTTAAAAAAAATACTAATGTCCAGACAATTTTCCACATTTCAAGTTTGGTCTAAAGCAATTACCAAGTGACACAGAAATTTCACTACAAAATAAAGTAACAGATTTTTTTTGTCGTTGTTACCTAAAGTGGGGGTTTCAGAATCTTTATTCTCCTTGGTGGTCCTTTTAACATATTTTATCAACCAGTTGAAAATGTGAACATCACAATGAACTGAAATGTCCACCTCTTCCCAGCGCTGGGCATCCACAGATAAATATTCAGCAAAGTACTTCATTTCTGATATCAAAAGATCTCGTGGACAAATAAAATCTTCTTTCAAGTTTTTTGCTTCATCACATACATGGATTACCATGTTTGGCCTTCATAAGAAATATCACACAGAAATGAAATTATTAGAGTTTTAGAAGAGAATATTGGCATTTACTGGAAGTTCAAAAACAACATTTGTGAAGGTTTTGAACATAGATCAGTTTCATAGGTTTCAGTAATTTCACAATTCTTTTTTAAATTAAATAATAAACGTTTAAATAATAAAAATTTCTTACAATTAACAAAGATGAAAAACAGTTGAAATTATTCATTAAAGACTCAAAAAATTATCACAGCTACCAAGTAGTTTTTAGCAATAAGAAAGTTTGTTTCCAGGCATTTACTACAAATAATTAGTAAATGAAAGTAAAAGACTACAGTGTACCAAATTATTTAAGAAATAATTTAAATTCAGACAATACAGCAGAAAGATGACTTGAAAATTATATACTTCAATTTACTTTCCTTTGAAATATATATCATCTCAAATTAAATATATATATATATATGAAATATATACCATCTCACATTAGTGTGGTCCATAATTTCCTTCATGTCATTATAAAGGAAGAGAACAACAACCCTACTATATGAATTTAAAGTGTGTTTAATAAAACTTCATAAATTTCTAATACAAAAAAAATTATATTTGAAATAAAATTGGGCTACCAGAAAAAGGAGTAGTCAATATACTATCAAACTCAAAGTAATTGAAATAATTCTTTGTAAATTGCTCTTCCAAAGAAACTGAGGTCAAAATATAAATAGGTATTGGTTGGGAAAGTGAATCATAAAGTTTCTATAACTGTTTGGATCACAATATAAAATACTAAGGAATTTCAGTAAAAAATTTTTCCAGTGAATTTTTGTGTCACACAAACAAGTCTAGCTGTTCAAAAATATGTGTGAAAATAATAAACTTTAAAAGTATGTCTGTTCTTGGTAAACAACACATAACATAAAATCAGACAGTTCAGCCATTTGTAAATTCACAATTTCAGTACAAATTCAGAGTTCAGTAGCATTCACATTGTTGTGCAACTATCTATCCAGAACTTCTTCAAACTTTTCTGGTAGAAAATGAAAATTTTCTGTAACAAAACTTGCAATTTACTGAAAGATATATTCTATTTCTAAAATGTTTCTACAATGAGTAATTGCATTCAAATAACCCTATAATTCACATCCAGTTTTGCTAATAATATTGGAAACTAATGGCAGATATTTTTCTGAGGTTTAAAATATACTTTTCAGAGTTTTGTTACTGGACATTATTTCTAATACTTATAAATATGAAAATAAAATTTTAAAATGGAAAATTATAGTCCAGTTTATAAATAAAAACATGAATTAGTCATATCTTTAGCTATAAAGCAACAATTTCTAGTTTAACACACAAGTCAATTGTTTCAACAATTGCCTAATATTAAATTCCTAAACTATAGTAACTGATATATACAATCACCAATCATATATAATTTGATATTCATATTAACTCTTATCTAGCAAAGCACAAGCCTCCTACCCTTCAGTTTCTTCAGTCTTTTCTTCACCACCGTTAAGAGTAATACAATTTTCACTTTCTGAAGAACAATTCCTTGTGGAAGCTATACTGTGTCTTCCTTAAATATAGAAACAAACACACAAACAAAGGGGGAAGTTAGCATTTCTAGCTGAGAATCGGTTTTTACTTATTGAATGGCTATATTGCAATGTGATTTTCGAGGCTAGTTAAAGATAGCATTTTGTCAGGAAGCATTTCCTTAATATTTCTAAAGGTATTTGGAGGAAAAAACAGTACCAAAAAAGGAGCACAAGTTGCCAATGTTATACTGAAGATTCAAAAAATACTAATATGGTTGGTATATATAGGTGGGATCCAATGTTCAAAAGACAAGAATTTAGTTTTCCTAAAGCAAAATTTATTATCAACTTCTGACTGTTGCTACTGACATTAAAATAATTCATTGCACTCTGAGGATTTCTATAATGAGCTCTATCTAACTTAACTGTAGGAAACATCTCTTCTATGTTTCCACAGTGTCTTTTGAAGCTACTGTCAACTACAAGAAATAGTAGCTATCAAAAAGATATCAAGAGAGAAAAGCAATTATCCTCTAGGGGGAAAAAATGAGTACAGGTCAAATGTCTTTAAAACTGGTGACAAAACTAGTTTAACAGACTGAAGCAGTAAATTTTTTGATATAGTAAAGCATCTTTCTCTCTCTCTCTCTTTTTTTTGGTAGTGTTTAACCTCTCTAGTAACACTGAAAATTTCAAATATAGCAAAGAAATTTTTCTAAATTGTGTTAAGATACAAATAATTTTTCTATTAATGATTATAGTCTTTAAATAAGTGAAGTTGATTGCAATACATAATATTTCACAGAATTATAAGGACTAGAACTGCATTTTTGTTTTAAAATCTCACCTGCTTTGGAAGCTGTATCCTGACAGACTGGAGTCTCCTGAAATTCTCCCTGTGTATCAAGAAGTGAGGATTTAATATACATAGCTAAAGATTCAATAGGACTCTCTCCAGTAGCCATTAGAGTATTATACTGGTTGTCAACAGGAGAACTTCCACTGCTCTTCAGTTCATCAAACCTTTTTGCACACTGTAATGATATAAAAGAAAGGAATATAGGTCTGGATTTTTGGAGTTCTTTCATTAAGAATGAGAAGTTTATTTTCTTGACTTCTATTTGAAGACACTTTTCTATAATCATTTTTTCTAAGTGTATATTAATTTGCTAGGTAACATCTAGACAACTAGCACAAGTTCCAAGAGACATACATCTTTGATTTATTTTTTACTTTTTAAAAAATTTGTCATAGAAACCTTTCATTAAACTAGTAGCAAACAGCAAATTCACAAAAAAAGAATATGGAACAATAAAATATAAAATGTAAAAATCTCGTCAGGCTTTAAAGAAAGGTAAAGGTACATAGAGAAAACATTTACTAAAATTATGTTATGAAATTACATAAATGTTATGTAATTAAAACATAAACAGGACCTCCTGGCTGGTGTAAGGGGTAAGTCTCAGCACTATGAAGCTATCCACTGCCACTGCGGTGTAAGTTCAATTTCTGGCCAGGGAGGCAGACATGGCATGGCAGACTATCTTGCTTCACCCACTTCTCCCCTCAGCAGAGTATTTCTGTACACCTGCCTGTTTTGTTCCCCATTCTGTCTCTGGTGAATCCTCTCACCTCTCCATATGTCTGGACTACATTCCAGCTCTTGTTTGTATAAATAAATGAATCTTTAAAAAATATTAAAACCATAAATAAATGAGAATTTTGAAAAGATACAGATATTATATGATAAAGAAAGTACAAATTCAAATACTCAGCTATGTTAATTTGAGCATTAACATGGATGCACTTGTAGTGGGCAATATGCATTAAAAGCCTTTAAAGTGCATGTGCTCTTTGATCTAGTAAGTCTGTTTCTGAGATAATCCCTTACAGAAAGGAGAATAAGATATTTGTTTTAGTGGTATTTGTAGTAGTCCACACACAGAAATAATAGCCTAAATATCCAACAAAAAAAACTGGTCCAATCAATTGTGATATAGTTCAAGTAACACTAAAGGCCATCAAAAATCATAGGAAAAAATGTAGAAGTCTATTAACTGAAATATAAATGTTTACAATATGCTAAGTGGAAAAGGAATTAACAAAATAGTACATTTGTTAACTGTTCAGTTTAAGAATTCACATATATACAGAAAAGAATCTGGAATGATATATATATGAGGTATCACTTTAGGTAGATTCTGATTTTTTTTTGCTTGTTTCTTTTGTGTGTATTTGTTCTTTATGGATATATTTTGTTAGTAATAAAAGAAATCAACACCACATAAAATAATCTGATTAAAGTTCATGTATTTTGGTTTAAAAACTCTTCAATTTAGTGAATTGTTAATTTTCTTAGGCTTGGTCATGGTAATATGATTATGTAATGCCTTCAATTTTTTAGATGTTTGCTCTAGTCTGGAGGTGTATTTAAAGGATATGAGGCACAGTCAACTTTTATATGTATCTGAAAACATTCACAATAAAAAACTGGAGATAATGGAATTCACAGGTTTGTTTTAAAATCTAACATGTGAAAACTCAAAAGGTAAAAGTATAAGTTAGAGATAAGATTCACTAAAAAACTAAATTCCTTCATCATTTTGAGAAAGACCTATCAAAAAAGGGCAAATAATCTCTGTGGTCCTGATATTCTCAGCTATTAAGGAAGGTGGGTGAACTTTAATCATTCAAAGATTCAACAAATATTTGTTTATATATGTGACAATGGTGGTAAATATGCTTAAAACCTATTGGTGAGAATCAGTAATGTCATTTCTACTTCCAGAACTCTGAGGCTATTCATACCCACTTTGGGATTTCTTTCTTTTTCAATCAAAAAAAATTTATTTATTTATGCATACAGAATTGGAGTAAAGGCCAGACGTGGAAGGGTGGTGAGAAGATTCACCAGCGACAGACAGAGGATTCACCAGGAAGCAGAATAGACACACTGATAGAGCAGGTGAGGGAGATGTCTGCTGCGCCATGTGGATTACCTCCCTGGCCAGGGATTGAACTCATGTTACAGTGACTATGGAGAGCTTCACAGTGCTGCATTTTAACCTGTTGCACCACCAGGGAGGGTAAAAACATATTCTTACATAGAAGTTCTGGGTTGTAGTCCAGAGGTGGGAGGGTGAGAGGATTCACCAGAGACGAAGTGGGAAGCAGAACAGGTGGATTTACTGAAATACACTGCTAAGGGTAGCAGCAGGTAAGACAAAAAAGATCTGCTGTGCCATATATGGCTTACCTCCCTGGCTGAGGCTCAAAATCAGGCAAGGGCTCAAATTCAGGCCCTGGTGGTGATAGTGCTGAGACTTAATGTCAAGGCCACAAAGAAGGCCCCTTAGGATTTCTTTTCCCAGCAAAAATTCTGAGTCAATTTTTTTTTTAAACTAGGGTTTATGGATAAAATTGCCAGAAATTTAAGAATTCCCTTTAAAAACTTCTAGATTTTAAGTTCTAATTCTGAGGATAGCATGAATAAAATCTTCTAAATCACCAGGAAGGCAGATTATTTCAGTGGCTAGCCACTGTTCTCTTTACAATTAAATTTGTACCAAGAAATACTTTAATTACCCAAGATTAATTCCAAAACACAAAAAGATGGGTAAAGGAATTGATAGAGGAGAGATGCATTGAAAGGCACAGGGCAGTATATACTGAACACAAAGAATTCTGTGCTACAAGAGCTTGCATAATATTTGAGTTATAATCAGCAATTTAATTTTGGCAAAACACTTATCACACTAAGTAAGCATTTCTTTAGTTTTAGTTTTCACTTATGCCTATAATATGTAAATTTAGTTTACAGTAGTATAAATATGTTTATATGTAGTAATGTTACTGCATATTTAAATTACATCATAATAAAAACAATTTAAATTACATAATAATAAAAACAATTTAAATTACATCATAATTAAAACAATTGGGAGTTTTCAAAAATTTTTTAAAGATCTAAATATTACTCCAATTTGAGAAACACATCATTAGAGCTGTAATAATATATAATCTAATTTATAAATACTTTATGACCTATAATTTTATAGAAATACCTCTACTGCTTAAATTAAGATCTGATTAGTTAATTTTCAGCTGTCAGAAACATGTAAGATGAGGCTAAACTTAAACCCACCACGTGGGTTAATATATATAATTTATATAATTTATATTTGGTCAAATTAATATTTTTTACATTCTGTATTTATACATGCATATGATATATAATTCAAAAAAATTTCTTCTCTTAGAGCTAAACTGACACTTCTCCAAAGATGAAATGCAAATAGCCTACAGGTATATGAAAAAATGTTCAACATCAGTTATTACCAGGGAAATGAAAATCAAAACCACAATGAGATACCACCTTATGAGTGAGAATGGCAACAACAAATGTTGGCAAGCATGTGGAAACAAAGGAACTCTCCTACACTACTGGTGGGAATACAAACTGTTTCAACTACTATGGAAATCTGTGTGGAAGTTCTTCAAATTACTAAAAATGGAGCTACCATATGACCCAGCAATTCTACTCTTAGGGATCTACCCAAAGAACACAAAAAACATTAATTTAAAAAGATACCCACACCTCTATGTTTATTGCAGTACTATTTACAATAGGCAAGATATGGAACCAAACCAAATGCCCAAAAATAGAGGACTGAATCAAGAAGATGTGGTGTATATATACTATTCAGCAATTAAAAAAGATAAACTTATGCCATTTATAGCAACTTGGATGAAGGTGGAAGGAATTATGCTCAGTGAAATAAGTCAGGAGGAAGAAGAAAAGTACCCAGTGGTTTCACTTACAGGAGAAATATAGGGGAACCAAATAAGAGATCAGGAAAATAATAATATTAAATAAATAAAGTTAACAGGCAACTATAAATCAGACATTCTGTAGGGTACGGAGAAGGAGAAGGATCAAAACAAGGGAAGGAAGAATACAAGGGGCTATACAGGGTGATGGTGCACAGGTGAATTGGTGGTGGGAATTTTATAGGGACTACACCTGAGAGGAAAAAGTAAATATTGTACAAAAATGAATGACGTAAAAAAATATATAAATTTAAAAAATTTTTTTTCTTCTCTTAACTGTTTCTGTAAATTGATCACTTTTCCTGATTTTTTTAAAAAAAAGAGTTACCTAAGAGATTGTTAGTTACCTCTTTAGGTGTTAATCCAGGCACAAGTCTTGCCACAGTTTCCCAATTGATGGTCTGATGGACTCCGATTAATGGATAAAGGATCATGTCCAATACCATTTGGCTGTTATTGTTCAGGAAATTGTTATTTTCTGAATACCCACGACTCATCTTTTTGAACTATGGGTAAAGAAGACAAAAAGATTTATTTATAACCTGAAATCCAAACATTGTCAGGACATTATAAATCAGGTACAATTCATTCCTAAGAATTATCTACTACTATTCAGAGGAAAACTAAAACTGACCTAAAATGAGCACAGAATAATACAATTCAAATATTTTTCAGTATATTTTGCACATGAATATTATAAATTGGTGAATGGATAGATGGATAAATATTTGAAAAAAAAATTAATGGTAGAATCACATGGTAGGCATATGGGTGTTCACTGTAACATTCTTTTGACTTTACTGTATGTTTAATATTTTTCAAATAAGCACTGGGGGGAAATGGGACACATGTTATCCTCCAAAAAAAATTTTTTTTTTTTTTTTTAAAGATTTATTTATTTTGTACATAAAGAACTGGGGTACAGGCCAGAGGCTCAGGGGCGGTGAGAGGCTTCACCAGAGACAGAGTGGGGAGCAGAACAGGCAGATCTACGAAGTATACTGCTGAGGGGAGCAGCGGGCGGGTCAGGAGAGGTCTGCCACGCCATGTGGTCTCCTCCCGGGCAGGCGGGGATTGAACTCTTGCGGAAGTAGCTAAAGCTACTTTAACCCGCTGTTAAGTGCTTTAACCCGCTGCGCCACCAGGGAGGGCTCCCAAAAATAATTCTTAAGTGTTCCTGATTTACATTCTATCTAGCAATTCATAGATGGTGGAATTAAACTGTTAAAACAATGAAACCCAGCTTGTTTAAAAAAAATTATGTTATTCTAGCCTTACGCCATAATTTCTTTAGAACATACCTAACTTCACTGATATAATCAAATAAAACTTAAAACCAAGTTAATCTAACACTTTAGAACAAGCACAATCCTTGTTATTGTGGCATGTAATTACTAGTTGTAAATGTAGGAAGGTAATATCCTGAAGTTATTCATGATTCAATGAAATAATTTTAAAAGCCTATCTGTGAGGAAGGGCAGGGGAAAGGCTGTGGTATCAAAAAGAAAAGCTTCCCCATCTAATCTTAGAGAATTGTATGAATTTATGTCAATTATACTTCAACATAGCTGAAGTTTAAAAAAACATGTTGAGAACCTTTCTGTATCAATGTATATGGGACAGTTCTTACTTTATTCAAGTATTTACTAAGTTCCCACAACATACCAAGCATCATATCTGTCAGAATACACATTTACAGATGAAAATAATGATAAAAGTTTACAGCTAATCATGTCTTTGCTTTAATTGATGTTGAATTTTGAGTTGGGAATATAACCTCCAAATACAAATTGTTCTGATAGAAATATACTGCCTATTTTAAGACAAGAAGAACAAAACAAAGATGTACTGACAAGCCAAGACAGCAGAAAAAAGTGTATACAGGAATCTGTCAAAGCAAATCATTTTAGTTTCAGTAAAAAAAAAATGAAGTAGTGTTAATAACAGACTGATGTAACAGAATGAAAGGGTCCCGTGAAGACACTGTAAAGACAATAAAAGCACCTCACAAATATGATACAGTATAAAATACTAGTATCTACCTCTTAGGAGTTTGCTGAGCATGAGATGTTTACATGAGATGTTTAAATATTGGACTGGGTGACTGGAATGGAGACCCACATACTCAGTAAATGTTACCTATGATTAGTACTATGCATAGGGCATCAGATGGCAAACATCTTAGTTAACCATGTTTCAATATGAACATTAAAAGGAAACAAAGAAAAACAAAATCTAAAATCACAGTACCCTAGTAATCAGAGAAGTACCTTGTTAATTGGCTCCAATCGTGTAGCAGATTAACAGTATGTACTGTAAAGCCACACTGCCCAAGTGTTCATCCCACTTTGGGTATTAACCTGATTCCGATTTTTTTCTCTATGTTTCAATTTTCTCTGTAAAACAAAGATAACAGTAGTCAGTCCACATAGTTTTGAGGATACATGGACAGATACCTGGCATGTAGGGAGGACTATGCAATATAAATGTGACCAGGCCACTCCTAGTGGTACATGGGGTAAAAGCGCAGTACTATGCAGTCACTGAAGCACAAGTTCAATTCTGGGCCAGGTAGGTGACCCACACATGGTCAGCTGTTCCCTTCAGCAGTCATTTTGCCTGTTCTCCACTCTTCTGGTGAATCCTTTCACACAAACACCCCAACCAATCCCCCACCGTATCTCTGGTCTATACCCTAGTTCTTGCATGCATGCATAAATATCTTTAAAAAGAAAAAGAAAAAGAAAAAATGTGACCAAGAAAAGGAGCTACTGCAACATTCCAATGAAATATACTCTGAACAAAATGAGTAAAAGTCAGATCTAGATTCTCAACCAGCTTCACCACTTCTAGCAGTACAATCTATAGTTTTAACAGGTTCAATTATAACATAAGGAAAAACAATACCTTCCTTTGGGATTACTGTAAAAATTAACAATGTAAATAAAGCACTAAATGAACTGCCTGGAATACAAAAGGTGCTCAATATAAATCATTTATTATTGTGCTAAAAAATTAAAAAATTGGTTTAATAATTGTAAAATGTTGTTTTGAACCCAACTGAAAATATTTTATAAGACTTCATTGTTTTCCAATTCTGTGCCCAGCATATCGTCATTTTCATATCACACAAACTGAGATGTATGTGAGAGCATGGAGTATTTCATTATAATTTGTTGGGCCTCACAAAAAATAGAATGCTGGGCAAAGATGTAGGTGAGGTTTTTTCTATTTCCCCCCCAAAAAAAATCATTTAAAAGTTCTAAAGGACCTCCCTGTTGGCCTAGGGGTTAAAAAGTCTTAGCACTATCACCACTATGGCCCCAGTTCCAATCTCACCAGGGAGCTAACCCATTTGGCACAGCAAATCTCTCCTACCTCACTTGCTGCTCTCCTTAGCAGTATATTTCAGTAGATCTGCCAGTTCTGCACCCCACTCTGTTTCTGGTGAATCCTCTCATCCCTCCCTATGTCTGGCCTGTACCCCGGTTCTTCTACACAAAAATAAATAAAATCTTTTTTTAAGATTTATTTATTTATGCATACAGGCCGGAGGAGCAGGGGCTGTGAATACTTTAAAACTTATATGTGGATTTCAAATGTACCACTCATTTATAATATACGTATTTCAGAACAACCTAAATTATCTATATGTAAAGATTTTTTTTCTTTTGAATTTCCTTTACACAACTGAATCACAAGCCAGAGACAACCATTCAGTAAAACTTCCAGTTAAATTAGTGTTCAAGAAAGCAGCCCTAAGAGTCTGAATATAAAAGACTAGAACAAATAACCCTTATTAACATATAAACTCTAGTAATAGCCGGCACAGTGCACCCCATTCTAGGGGGAAAAAACGGTATAAAATTACCAAAACCTGATAGTAAGAAAAAGTTTGAAGTTCAAATTAGACTACTAAATCTACTTGCACTCATGATAAAATGGGACTTTATATGATAAAGAAGACCTTGTTTTAAAAAAAAGATTTATTTATTTATGCATCAAGAACTGGGGTACAGGCCAGAGGTGTGGGGGTTGAGAGGATTCACCAGAGACAGAATGGAGAGCAGAATAAGCAGATTGACAAAGTACACCGCCACGGGAGCAGCAGGTGGGTCAGGAGAGGTCTGCCACGCCACGTGGGCCACCTCCCTGGTGAGAGGGATAGACCTCGTGCTACAGTGGCTGTGGAGAGCTTCATAGTGCTGCGCTTTTAACCCATAGGGAGGGCCCCAAATGGGACTTTTTAAGAATACACCTCAATCCTCTTTCCCATTCCCACAATCTTGTTTATTTAAAATGTATTAAGATCAATCTAATTAATTAAGACTAAATAGACGTCCACGTCTGGAATCTGATTTTTCTTTTTTCAAATAGAAAAAAAAGGCTCTCTCCGACACTCTTCCTCCCTCCCCCGCCCCCCAGGCAAGATGGGAAGAGAGACCAGTAGGGCGGGTCAAAGCCCTCGGCAGAACAGACCCGCCCCCTAGGCAAGATGCGAAGAAGAGGACCACTAGGGCAGGTCAAAGCCTGTAGCAGAACGAGCGGTGGGCGACACACTCAGTCCTTCGCTCCGGGGGAGAGAAGCCTGAGCCCGGGCTTCCAGACCACAATTGGGAACTGATTGTGAAGAGGAGCGTAAAATCCGTCTGACATCAGGAAAATTGCTCAAAGCCCTTCAAACCTTCCGCCCAGAGGGGTTCCGCGCTGCGCGTCCTCCCGGCACTCAGCCCTTCCGGGTCCCTCCTCCTTCAGCCCTTCTGCCCCCACCTCCATTTCCCCAGGGGCAGAAACTCTCCAGGCGCCGAGTGGGTGGGGGGTCGGACAAAGGGGACCAGCAGCGCGACGAGGCTGGGGGAGATGCGCGGCACACACGGGGCGCGGCTCACGGGCAGAACTTGGGGCTCCCTCAGCTGGCGCGCCGACGGGACGGCTGCGAGGACCCGAGGTGAAAGAAGGGGCTTTTCGGCGACCCGGACTCGGCCAGCGCGGCCGGTGGAGCGCGGCCGCGGCGGGGACGCTCC